>NC_065884.2:3060000-3720000 GCF_932274485.2 Patella vulgata
GCACGTGCTAACCATTCGACCATCCAGCCCACCCACCCCTCCCCCGCAGGCATGAGAGGCTTCACGTCGAGGTGACCAGTTCCTCACCCCAAAATATCTTGGAGGAGAATAAAATGTTTAATTAAAGCGGGGTCTCCGATATCATATAATTGCTAAATTCACAAGAACCGTAAGAATCAAGGAATAACCTAGCTAGTTGTATATACTGTTGTACTATCTTCATGACATGTTTAGATATTGAATCTACTTTATTTATATATGTATATATATTATTATTATTATTATTATTTTATTTTTATATCATATTCCTTATATTCCTTATCTGTTGTGCAATAATCACCAAATATATTCTATGTACCTATATAGCAAGTGATTTGCTTTGCCTTGAAATAAAGAAGTAGTTTAGTGGACGTTAAACCCTATCTTGTATTGGATATGAAACTGTTGTCAATCTTTTGGTCGAAGGGAGAATTGTCCTAGCGAGTAGAGTGAACGCTAAACACTATATTGTATTATATATGAAAATGGTATCAACCTTTTGGTCGAAGGGCGCCATCTTGTTTCCACTCTGCCACGGGTTTGCCATACCCGATCTATCAAAGCCACCATATTTCCAGAAACCGCCATCATCAGGTGTTACATTTAGAATCACCTCATCGTCAACAGTAAATCTGTAAAATTCACAATATTAACACAATATCACCTTTATGAAATATATGAATTAAATGGTAAGATTTAAAGGAGAAACTCCGCCACATCTTGAAATACTGGCTGAAACACATGGATTCTATAGACAGTCCTACCCACATGTTCCTGGCCGAAAGATTCACAACATCAAACCTTCTATTGAAGATAGTTTTACCCATTGTCCGATGGCTGTCTCCTTATCTGGTCTATGAGCACACACGGATTTGAATAATGTATGTTATGAAGTCATTTACTTTTGCTAGCAGAAACTCTATGTCAGACGTGTAGTGTAGGGGGCAGAGGGGGAGGGGGGGGGCTGTGTCTGGGCCTGTTCAAATGGCATTGTTTTTAAATATGTCTTCAATACAATAATCTGTCTCGGTTCTAACAATGTTTACAATTTACCACTTTAGTATACTCATCAACTTATTTGTCAATTCATTTTGGCAGCTGTCTAGTCGTTCGGATGGTACACAAAAACCGAGGTCCCGTGTACACATTGACGTGCGCGTAAAATTCGATATAAGAATAGGCCGTAGCGCCGCTGTCCGCACAAAAATATCCTCATAGCATACTGTATGGTGTATGCTCGTCTTCATTAGCCCAGTCGGAGCAGAACAGTAGGACGTTAAACCCCATTTCATTTCATTTCATTTCTTGTTAATTCATTTTTTTCTCCTTCACGTAATGCTACACTTTCCCAAACAATTCTTAACTGTCGGATAGTTTATTAGAGCAGGGGCCTGTTTCGCTAAATTTTAACTCAGATAAAATCCAAATTTTAGTAATTTGATTGAATAATATTCGATTGATTTTAGTGCTTAGCCAATCAAAATTGAAGTATCTACTAAAAATGGATTTTATATATAGTTAAAATTTCGTGAAACAGTTCCCTGGAGTATAAAATGTGTCTAACAACCACGCCGCCTACTTTTATCGACAGTATACATATCAACATTTTACACGATGGTTTCCAATGACAACTTACCAGACTTGTAAGCCTAACACAAGAAATTCCTGGCTTACCTGATAGAATGTTCATCCCATTCAACACCGTATCTATAAAACCGATCACCAAATGTTCCCGAATTCGAATTCAGACGTCTATAAAATAAAATAATATAACTTCATTATATCCTGAATTCAGACGTCTATTAAAGTTACAATTTCATATTTTCTAAGAAAGTCAAAACATAATTATTTCTATGTCTTTTCCTCTAGGTTGTCAACTCACTATTATACGATCATAGGTTATCTTTCTCACACTTAAACATCTTCACACCGAAAATAATAACACAATTACCTCCGAATTACCCCCCTTGTTTTCCTATTCCCCACCATGGAATAGCTATCTTCAAACGTTTGAATTTGAAGTTGAAAATGATATTTTTGCCAATTTCTCAACTGGCAATAGTGAATTATAGGATTAATAGGATTATTCTTTAACAAGGTAGGACTGTTTATAGATACCATCTATTTTAAGGATTTATTTTAATAAATTTTAAAAATATAACTTTAAAATATGAAATTGTAACTTTAAATGAAATAATATAAGTGTATTATTGACAACAACTAGTGGTAGGTATGGTATAAAATGATAGAGTTAAATATGATTTTCCGGTATTTAAATTTGTGTAAATTAATTAACGTCGTTAACATATGCATTGGGTTTATAATACGAGGTGTGATGCTAGAGGTCTTGTATATTCGAGTCTTATAAAGCCCGATAGCTATGGGTTTAACGTTTTCTGCACGAACCCGGATAATGAAGACTATTACACGTCATAAAGTTTGCATTGAGGGGACATATTGTCCTGACACCGGCTCCAAGGGATGAGTGTGAGGGACGAAATGGCGAGTTTTGCGTCATGGTTTTGAGTTTTTGCGTCCCCTTGAGTTTTTGCGCCCCCTCTCAAGCGGCAAAAAATCACACGGGTTTCAATATGGTTTTCAAGATTATAATCATAATGCCCAATCAGTACCAAACATATACCGTGGGTCAGATATGCTACAAATTGACCCTAGCATGTTCTACCCAGTCCGATATTACCCGGCGGCACTGGGAAGGACCGCCCCCACCCCCCGCACTAACATATTTATAAAGTTTGTTTGTTTTTGGTTTGTTTTGTTTTGTTGTTTTTTTTTTCGGGGGGGTGGGGAATGGGATCTTGTTCCTCCTGCAAAATCATTGGTCACTACGTCCCTGCGACTCTACGACCTACTCTAATTTCCATTTTAAACCGTCATGGGATCTTTGACGTGCTGTCAATGGCGTAGCAGGGACGACTAGATGTCATCCCTTGGCCGGCCCGCGCTGCTGAGAAACCATGCTGGAAAATCCCAAAGAACTTTTTATGTCCATCATCGGGATAGAACCTGTGGCATTTGATTGCTTAACCGAACAACCAGATTCATGTTAAAACTATTATTTCACAAAATTCGTCTTTTGGAATTTCGGATATGTATTGCTCGATATATTTCATGACATATTTTTAAAAAAAGGCATTACTTGTTTGCTGTAGCCTTAGGCCAGGCATCTTGTTGCCAGTTAGGACCGAAATGTAACGTACTACCTATGCTGTCTACTCCGGCAGCTTGACCCTTATCATCCTTATAGTTGACATTCCCTAAATAATAATATCAATCATTAATATTATCATCCTTAAAGTTGACATTCTCTAAATAATAATATCAATCATTAATATTATCATCCTTAAAGTTGACATTCTCTAAATAATAACATCAAACATTAATATTATCATCCTTATAAATATAGTTGACATTCTCTAAATAATAATATCAAACATTAATATTATCATCCTTATAAATATAGTTGACATTCTCTAAATACTCATATCAAACATTAATATTATCATCCTTATAGTTGACATTCTCTAAATAATAATATCAAACATTAATATTATCATCACATTTCTGCCCCTGTTAGTCAATGTCATTGATTCTCAACCAGTGTGCCGCGAGATCTTCCTAGTGTGCCGCATACTAAGAAAATGTGAGACACACGTGATTCTAATTGAGTATTTACTGGTGTCTACTATGATAGCTGTGTCTTTCTTTATTAGTTCGAGTCATTCCATGTTTCTATGACTAGTCTCTGTCTACGGTTGTATTCCGCCTGACTTTTTCATATATTTTAGCCAGGCGTGCCTCTATTTTGTCATGTGTTCCAAGGTGTGCCGTTGACAAAAACGGGTTGAGAACCACTGGTATATGTAAAGGGTTTTATATTGTAAATATGTCTGGTACATTGGTCTAGCTAATAAAGTTTGCCATGGGCATGATGTCCATCCCAAACTTGTACATATCTACGTGCATTGTCTCCTTATCCTCCGACCGCCCCCCCCCCACACACACACACACTGCTACATACCTCTACTCACAAGCGAATTAATGAACGAAAGTCGTGCCATATGTTAGTCCCAAGATGTAATAGTTTGTGTGGACTTTAATCTCCATTCCTCTCTACCCCCACCCTCACCTGTGATATGTCGAATTGCTGTATGATCCGTTCAACCGTTAGGATGCACTTGACCTATCCATCGAATTAATAGTCGATAATCAATTGATGATTCATTTCTGAAAATTACAGATTAATATTGGAAGTACCGGAAGCTATCAAACTTACCCCGACTCTCCATAATGTCGATTTCACCGGAAGTTGGCCAACCGCCATAAGCATCATAGGTTGGCATCATCCAAATAGCTGGAATGTAGAAATACGGTGAAATGCCTTCCAAAAATGTATTAATCATTATCCCCATTGGTGAAGAAAACACAAGTTGGAGATTTTATTTATCACCCAATCCTTTCTGACATGCACAAATAAATAAATATAATTCTTTGCTATAGACTTCCCTTTTACTGAACTCTGATTACATTACGGCATAGTTATACATCATTTTTTGACAACAATTCAGCCATTGTAAAGTCCTTTATATTGACCCAGTGTTTTCATCAAGGTCAATTGAATAAATATAATTCCCTTTTAATAAAAAAAGTTACTTTTAATACAAAATGAACTGTTCTTTGAAAATAAAAAGAAGTAGTCCCTTGTTAATTGACCAATCAAATTCATGTAAAGAGGAGATATGGCAGTAGATTATGAAATGTATTACACAAGTCATATGTACTGTAGAATCTATTATTGGGTAATAAATGGTACATAATAAATGGTATACTTTAATAATTTTACGGTTCTCGTAAATGTATATATTGCAGTAGTCAGCGCTAAATTAATCTTAAACTTTAATGGCGTTCAAATTTCAGTTCATTTACATAACTAGGTTCCATATTATTCACGAATTGAGGTCACTCACCTGGCCAAATCCAATCTCCGGTTGGTAGTTTAGCCTCGACTTCAACTTTACCATATTTGACGTTAAAACCACGTGAACTTCTGAGCTTAGCTGATTGGATGGGATTGAGAATATGGCCATCTCCTCCTCCAGTTCGGCTACATCCATAAAAAGCATTTCCAGTACACGTGTCATAAGGTCCGGCTCCTGTTTGAAAAGAAACATATGAATTCCACGAGGAAGAAAAGAAACGCGATTCTTAACGTCTATCCAACAGCTCTGGTTGTTCGTTTTGATTTTCCTTGTCAGTAAACCGTGATATTGTTAACTCCCTTGCGACGTGACTATTGCAATATACATACTCTATTATTATGCAGAGCTACCGGTACGAACTGGGTGGGTGGCTACGAACAGATGTTCCTCTATGGATGTAGGCCGGAGGGGAGGTTCGAGAATGGCCGTTTTATATAAATGAGTATTTTAGGGAATAATAGCCCTAACCCTTACCCTTTTTAGAAGACTGAACTTGGAACTAATTGACCTTTTATCCCTCTTAAAATACCCATTTTGTATATAAAGCGGCCATTGTGGATTCCGGAAATCCCCGAACCTCCTCCACCAGCCTATAATTAGCATCTTGCTTCTTCTATTTGAATATTTCAAAAATACGCCATTTTAATCCGGATTGGACTGAACTTTTGAAGTAAGCTTTTTAAAATCTTGATTTGATGGGAGATGTTCTGTTGTCTAAGGTGCACAACCCTAATAACGTACAGGCTACAATTCCGGTATCGTCTCCGTCGCGGAACTCAGATTCAAGTTTGTTTTTATACAAACTGATAGAAGCGTCCGTAAATCTATTTATAATTCGTGTTATTGTTTTCAATATTAGAATATAAACCTACCCCAGAGGTCTAATGTTCCATGTTGCAGAAAAGCTTCGTCGTGAGCATCAGCTGTCAATGTCTGAAATTTACATAACAATACTACTACATGGCACCTTAAAGGAGATTTGTGAACTAGCGCTACTAATCGTTTCGTTGTTCTTCGTCTTGCGGAAAGGTGTGTGTGTGTGGAGGGAGGAGGAGCTCTAAGCCTCTGCCAAATCCAGTACGATCGACATGGCATGGTGTAGCTTCGTACATGACAGTAGTAGTAACCCAATTTCAAATCATTATTTTCGTGCCAGCTCTAATGAATATTTGAAGCTTTCATCAAATTTATCACAGACCACAAATTCATTTAATGCTTTATGTTACCCTAAAATTTGAATGAATGAATGAATGGAAGAATTAATGAATGAATAAATGAATGAATCTTACCGGTTTCAGGTAGAGGATTCCATTTCTAACGTAACTATTAGACCGGTTGTTGGTATAATACTCAAATTCCCAATTCTACAAAAAAGATGAAACGAATATTTAATAACGATCCTGGAATTGTTTATAAAGAATGTACCCAATCTCCTTAATATTACCCCTGGCCCTATCCCTAATCCATTGGCACCAGTTGTACCTTCAACGACGATAACGTTCAATTGTCGGAGATGATTAATTATTCAACGTGTGAAAGTAGATGACAACACCGCAACCCACCAATAGAGAGATAACATTGTGCATTATACAATAAGGTATATGTCAGTACAAGCTTAAATTGTTAAAATTTTTAAATCAATATTCATGTATATATATGAAGAGCCCCGGGAAAGAACGATCTAAGTCACTTTTTCAACGAACCCCAGTTGATTGGGCCATCTGGTAATAAATTGTATAAGCTTATGGCGGAACAATCAATTTTAGGTAAAAACGACCGGAGTCACATCGAACCAAGGCCCTTCTGAAATGGCCTCCCGGACAAATACAAGTCCATCGTATTTATTTGACCTTAATTTGGCTGAAAAGTGGAAGTCAGTTGTTGTACTGGTAATTATGATTCGTATTAAAAATCATTTTGAAGTGGTAATTAAACCCATTCGTTGTTCTGTTCGTGTCAAGCATTCTCGTCCAAAAGTTTGTTTTGCCTTTTATGCGAAATGACAAACATGTGACTTAGATCGTTCTTCCCCTGGACTCGTCACATAATATATATTCAACAATTAGCATGAGTAATGACAACACATCATTCTGGTTTTAAACTTACTCCTCCACCACCTAATGTAAGTTCATGTTCCCAAACTTCAACATCTAAATAATCAAAATTATCTTCAAACACCAGACAAGGATAACTGGTACAAGATGACTGCTGGGTCCCTGAATTAAAACAGGAAGTTCTTTAAATATGTACCTTCATTTCTAAATATATCGGAAAGAACTAATATTAAACGTGGTAAGTTCCAGAATACAATCTAATTGAAACCAAACGTTCTATTAGTTCGAAAAATACCCGAGGCTCCGCAACCAACAAGACACTTGACATACTTATTCCTTCGACACTTGCGTATCGATTAATGGATTTCGATTTTTAATATCACATAACAATTCAAAATTGCTGACGATTACGTCATGCTCGGTTATTGGACAACTGGGCTATTGTACTATCGTACTTTTTAGTAATAACACCTTACTTGTTGAGGTCGACTGTCCGCCATGTTGAATGTTTTGGTGGTTCCCGGTATTCGTATTATCTGGATGGTGATCAGTTGGCGCCTTTGTGACCGGGCGTGGAGTTGGTCGGGGAGTTGGTTTTGGTGTATTCCCGGCTGAAATTAAAAGATATTTATTAAATATTTTTTCCTAAAAAAAACATTACAATGTGAGTGAAGGTAGTATGCCCATTGAATTCCACCCGCACTTGGTATTTGGCAAGGATCCATTTCGTAGTTTTTATCTGTCCTTATTTCAACGAAACCAAATTGTCTAGACAATTTCCATCGGTGGATTGAGCATAGTCGACTTTTGGAACTTCTAGTGCATTTCTATGGCGGTATATTAGATTCAAAATTCTAAAATGCTTTCGTCTAACTTCTAACTTCTGTTCATGTATTTTTTAACTTCTATTCATGTAATTTCTAACTTCTATTCATGTAACTTTTAAATTAAGACAATGTATAATCCAACTTCTTTATTTGTTCAGTGTAAATTTTAATTCTATTTCATCTTATTTCTATTATTTAGATGAAAACCGTCTTCTTCATTGATGCTTTACACGTTTAGCATGAACATCAACGAATTTATGATTTTTACATTCTACATAGCAACCATCATTATGAAGTCGTTTGGTGTCGCCACTACGTGCTTATTTGGTGATTGCGCACCTGGTCGGGACCATTATGTTGATATAAACGACTCGTCCTTCGTCGGGTTGAAGGTTGGACAGAGTGCTGAAATTTGCTGAGAGAGAGAGAGACAGAGAGAGAGAGAGAGACGGGTGCTTGAGAAAGTCGAGTGTATCCTCGTCGAAACGTCGCTTAGTATAAAACTTAGTAATTGTGTAACCATAAAATTGTACCCTGTGTTAATATAGACCGTACAGTATATATAAATATTAATTGGCTCAATTGTAAAAATTCTTCAAATCTGCACTAGCTTTAAATAAAAATTAGCAAATGCTGTTTAGCTTATATTTGGAATAGTATTTGTAAACCATATCACGTTTGATGTTGTTTGGGGGGTTGGGTGGCCGAATAGTTAGCACGTGCGCGCTGTATCATAAGGTCTGTTATCAAGTCAACTGGCGTGGTTTCGATTTCCCGGTTGTACGTGACAAGGAGTATGTTCGCCTGTCCAACCTCATGGGTTTTCTCCGAGTCCTCCAGCTTCCTCCCACTGCTAAAGACCCTACGCGCAAGCGAATTATTGAAATAAAATTGAGCAATATGTTAGTCCCGAAATGACTTAGCTTGTGTCGCGTGGACGTTAAACACCATCTCTCTCTCTCTCTCTCTCTCTCTCTCTCTCTCTCTCTCTCTCGATGTATGGGAATCACGTGGCTAAGTGGGTAAGAAGCTGGCTCGCTAGCCTGGAGGTCGGGTGTTCGATCCCTGCATTGGCAGAGAAAGTTCATCCAGATTTTCCGGCGTGGTTCCCCCTTGTCAGTGATGCAGGACGGAGGGCCTGACAAGGACAGCTGTCTAGTTCTTCAGATGAGACGAAAAACCGAGGTCCCATGTATACATTGGAATGCAAGTAAAAAATCCTTTGGCAGTTGGAATTCGATATAAGATAGGCGATAGTGCCGCTGCCCGGGCAAAATTTCCCTCATAGCACACTGCATGGCGTATGCCCGTCTTCATTAGCCCTGCATAGGAGCAGAACAGTAGGACGTTAAACCCCATTTCATTTCTCTCGATGTATTCAATTTTAACACTCCGCCAAACCATTCAACCTGACGAAGAGCGAGTCGTTTGTATCAACAGAATGGTCCCGATCAGGTGTTCAATCGCCAAATTGAGCACACGGTGGCGACACCAAACGACGTCATAATGACGGTTGGTGGGTAGAAGTATCAAAATTCTAACATGTAAAGCGACAATGAAGTAGACATTTTTCGTCTTAATAATAGAAATAAGATGAAACAGAATTAAAATTTACATTGAACAATTAAAGAAGTTGGATTATACATTGTCTTAATTTAGAAATTACATGAATGGAAGTTAGAAATTACATGAATGAAAGTTAGAAATTACATGAATGGAAGTAAGAAATTAGACGATAGCATGTTAGAATTTTGAATCTTATATACCGCCATACATTTTGGACAAAAAATAACATTTTATAAATAATCATAATCGAAAACATTACATTTGTAATCAAATCCTTTTTGCATATCTGAGTATGAAGAAAGAAAAAGATAAAAATAACACTAGTAAAGTAAGTGTAGAAACTATGTGAAATTTAATTTTATCATAATTTCAAAGTACACTATCAAATTATTTCAATTTAATTGTGTCACGAATCAGGCAGACTCTATCAGACCACGTGTACTTAATGGATTAATTGTACACTATATATTCTCATATGTAAACTCATAATATCAGATATAAATTCCGGATATGTGCAGAGTAATTATATCATTTAATTTACAAAATTTTTATATTGTGTTTTGTCCCTGATTCGTGACACAAATAACAAAGATGTGTGATCATCCATCGAACCTAGCAATTATCTCTTAACAAATAATTACAGGTGAATATTTATTGCAAAAACATTCACACAAGTGAGTATTATTTGAACTTGCAATCTATCTTTAAACATACATTATGCAAGAGCTAAATCTGTCTATTGCAGGTCTTTCTTTAGGCCTGAAATGTTATCTAAATTATTAATTAGACATTAATTAACTTATCCAGACCATAATCAACTCTCGATGTCATCGCTAGCCTGCGATATTTACTGGATTATGATTTAATCATGAAATGGATAATCGAGGCTATGATTTTTTATCGTACCGACTTTAGTAATGATGATCGAGGCTAGTATAGGCCGAGAATTCAATCACTAAATTTGACTGAAATTTTCAGCCAATTGCTTTTACATTATCTATTTTTAACTATTATAGTGCGAACTGTCAGCTCTTTATCTAATCCCCCATAATGTATCTTTAAGAAAAGCGATCAGTATTTTTTATATACCTCTGAATTCTAGTGATACTATAATTAAATTTAATAACATTAAGATGGGAAACTTTACATTGCTGCTCTTTGCCTAATCTGAGCTATGGAAAAAAAGTTATTATATAACACATCAGAAGATACATGTGAATGTTTTTGTTTAAGAATGTCACACAAGAAATATATTGGGAATATTTGCTGACATATAAAACAAGAACTTACATGACATTGACCATGATTGGTCTAATAATTGTTGTGGGCGGCCATTTACGAGTGCGTATACCCAATAATTGATGACGTCATTTGGGTGAAGTGTAACAGCTTTATTCACATGGATCCATTTACCGCCTGTAATGTAAATGAATATCACTGGGTTATAAATAAAATGGGGTTTAACGTCCTACTGCTCTGCGCCAACTGGGCTAATGAAAATGGCGCCCGGTTATAGAACAGGTAATGCTCATACAAACGCATCACATGACCACCGTGTACCGAATCATTTGATACGACACCCACCATGGACCGCATCATTTGACAGGACGACCCCATATTAAATTATTTGACAGGACGACCCCATATTAAATTATTTGACAGGACCATGGGCCAATCATTTGACACGACCATCATACACCCAATCATTTGACACGACGACCCTATAACCAATCATTTCACACGACGACCCTATACCCAATCATTTCACACGCACCAAATCATTTGACACGACGTGTGTAAGAGAATGACGTAGTTGGGTGGAGGGGAAACCCCTACTTATCTCACGTAGAGATGTGTCGAAATACATATTTACTGACCTTCCTTGGTGTTAAGATCAAAGTTGAACTGTCCGGCCTGGACGCCCGCATCCGGTTTGTTGATACTGTAGTGAAGGGCAACCAGGTCGTAACCTTCGTCTAAAATACACAATAGTATGGGTTAGAACTTAAAATTGTAAAACTTCAGTTATATGTAAATATAAAACTACTTTAATCTATAAAACTAGAATTACATGGGTTACAATTGAAAACTATAATTAAAGTTGTAAAATATATATATAGATAGATATATATGTAATTCATATGTTAAAGCGCCATAATGCCTAAATTATGTTATGGCGGGGTTTGTTTTACCATTGTATCGATGGACGCGTTGTAGAACATAAGGGGACTGTACTCTAAACTGCAGCGTTCCTGGTAGCGCGTATGTGTTGTCTAGTCGATCGCATGGGACGATCAATAGAGGTCATTGCGGTACACATTGATAGTCACGTAAAAGAACCCTTAACTGTTGGAATTCGATAAACAACAAGCGCCGCTGCCAGGGCAAAATTCACCTTCGAGCACCAAACGACCATATTAATGTTGAATAATTAAATACTTCCATTCTCTATTATACCATTGATGATATCAAATCGCATTGATCCTGAAACCGCCATGTACCCAGTGACGTAACTAGCTCAGAGCTACGAGGGGGACGCGAAGTGTTCTCAGGGGTGCTGTAAAATTAACGGACAATGTATATCTATTGCTTTTAGGGTCGACAATTTTTTCACGGGGAGGGGGGGGGAAACTTTTTGCAGGGGGGGGGGGGGCGCACGGGCCTGCATGTACCTGACAAATATGGAGAAATTAACAAGGGTGTACCGTTTTGCAATTTTTTAAAGCTGACGTTATCGCCAATGGCAACGTTGCATATTTGACGCTATGAATTTTATAATTGTTTTTTTTTCTTCCGTGTGTTTATTTTCTCTGCTACTGTTCAAAAAATAAAATGAATCAATATTTACCTTTAATTTCAAATCTAACACCGCTCGGGGTGATGGGAATTATAACTGGTTGAGAGATACTAGTTACCAATGGCAACCATGTCATACAAAGCAGGATAACAGCCAACATCCTGTTTATGTAAACAAAATTGTCAGATAATGGTTTGATTTGCACAATAGCTATCGTACTACATTTTAGCGGCGGGTGTGGTGCATGACCGAGTGGTCAGATCATAAGGTCTGGTGGCAGTGAATAAAGTGGCGAGCGGCAGTGACTCAGTGAGTAAGAGGTTGGCTTGCTACCTTGAAAGACTTGTGTTCGATCGTTCCGTTCGTCGAGAAAGTGGTGCAGGACGGAGGGCCTGGCAGGGAACAACGTACGCTATAATCGTTCGGATGGGACGAAACACAGAGAACCCGTGTACACAAAGATCCATCGGCAGTTGGTATTTGATGAAAGAGTAGGTCGGGGAGCTGCTATCCCGGCAAAATTCTTTCCATAGCACACTGTATGGCGTATGCCCGTCTTCATTAGCCCAGTTGGAGCAGAACATTAGGACGTTAAACCCCATTTCATTTTTAATATGAATCAAGTGACGGAGCTGCGATAGCGCAGTCAGTAAGGCACCGAAATGCTAGCCTGGAGGTCACAGATTAGCCGTAGAAGTTCATAGGGTATTTCCGGCGTGGTTTCCACTTGTCAGTGCTGCAGGACGGGGGACAAAACACTCACTTTTATATGGGAAATAAAGCTTTTTATAAAACAATCGATGAAGTATCCCCTTAAAATCGATGATCATACTTCAAATTACAGACCTTTTAAATGAAATGAAATGGAATGGAGTTTAACGTCCTACTGTTCTGCTCCTAACCTGGGCTAATGAAGACGGGAATACGCCATACAGTGTGCCATGAGGGCAAATTTGCTGAGACAGTGGCTCTACGGCCTACTCTTATATCGAATTCCATCTGTCAAGGAATCTTTTACGTGCGAGCCAAAGTGTACACGGGACCTTGTTTTTTCGTCCCATTCAAACGACTAGACAGGCCTTCTGTCCTGCATCACTGACAAGGGGAACAACGCCGGAAAATCTGGATGTACTTTATCGAACACCCGACCTCCAGGTTAGAGAGCTAGCGTCTTACCCACTTAGCCACCGTGACCTCCTATAGACCTTTTAAACCTGAATTTCAGCCAACTGGCTTGTAATTGCGATGTAATATAAAATGTTGGGCCATACAAAAAATGAAATTAGGTTAGTACACGGACTTTGCCTCTGGAACGTGTCAAAGTATTTTGTTAAAACTTACCTGATTAGGGATCAGCTGATTTGGTATAGAATGAAACCTCGTGTAGATATTTTATATTTATATTATGTTTTATCAGATGAAATATATGTGTAGCCATCAACAGTGAAATGTCACCTTCTCACGTGTTGATATGCCCCTGATTTTGAACCAAAATGTGGATGATCCTTACATCATTTGCGGATACAAAGTCGTGTGGGGCAGGAAAACAAAAACCCATGGTCTAGCCCGTGTATGATATTTGAAAAAGAATAACCGTGAAAAGCGCTGCCCGAGTCAAATCCACCAACTAAATTTATGTTTGAAAATTGTATGTTTATAAACAAGGTTACTATTACTTTCAAAATGGCCTGTCAAAATGACCTCTCGTGATAATGTTTCCTAGACTTTAAAGTTGAAATCTCAGATACATTATTTCAGACTTATGCTGCTTTTAGTCTTGTCGCCCAGGGAGTCACGGTTGCTAGCCTGGAGGTCGCGGGTTTACCGAGATTATTCGACGTAGTATTCCCTTGTCAGTGATGCAAGACGGAGGACCTGGCAATGAACAACATAGGCTATTAAGATGAGACGAAAACGCGAGGTCGTGTCTAGTCGTTAGGATGGGAAGAAAACCTGAGGCCCCGTGTATACATTGGCGTGCAATTTGGAAATCGATATATAGGCCATAGTGCCGCTGCCCGGGCACAATTTACCTTATAGCACACTATGGCATATGTCAGTCTTCAATAGTCTAATCGGAGCAGAACAGTAGGATGTTAAACCCCAGCTGTTGAAGTAAACACATCTCGTGGTTATAGCATACGCCACCCAAGCGACTAGACAGCTGTCCTTGTCAAGCCCTCCGTCCTACATCACTGACAAGGGGAAACCACTTCGGGAAATTCCGATGAACTTTCGATCGAACACCCGACCTCCGGGCTAGCGAGTCATCGTCTTACCCACTAAGTCACCGTGGCTAACTGGGCGACCAGAAAAAAGCAGCGTAAATCTACCGATGAATGGTACTTAATCTGTCAGTCCTTAATAGTTACCCTCTTTATTTTACAACTGGTATATCTTTTTCGTCGAGAAAACTAGGGCGCATTTAACAACTTGTGTATTTACAATGTTGTGCACCTCTAACGAAATAGTTTTTTTTTATAATTTTCTTGGATCGAGGAATAATGCAAGGAGTCCAGTTTATGGCTATTTTCTTCACATATTCTTAAAATCATATTTTTTCTTTATAATCATCTTCGTCGTAATTCATTACTAGATATTGGTATTAATGTAGTTATATGGGGAGGGGTGGATGGCCGAATGGTTAGCACGTGCCCGCTGTATCATAAGGTCTGTCATTGAGTCAATTGGCGTGGTTTGGGTTCCCGGTTGCTCCCAATAGCAACTCCACTACTGCCACTAGTAGTAGCACTAGGAAACAATACAATACAACACGATCCATACTTGACTATGCATTCAGTCAATACGGCAAGACAACAATTGTTACAGTCAGTTTATACATTGCAGATAAAAGTTGGGATTCAAATTCCCTTTCTTGGTCAGTATGTATCTGGCCATTTGTCTTAGAGCATTAGAATTTTTTTTATCACATGGTTATCCCATTGCGCCCAAACAAAGAATCCTAGGCTCATTATATAGTCTTTCAAGTTGTTCTACCCTACACGGGGGGGGGGGGGGTGTTCGAGTGGCTGAATGGTTAGCGTGCGTGCGCTGTATCATAAAGTCATTGAGTCGACTGGCGTGGTTTCGAATCCCCGGTTGTACGTGACAAGGAGTAGGGTCGCCTGTCCAATCTCGTGGGTTTTCTCCGGTTCGTCAGGTTTCCTCCCGCTGCTAAAGACCCCTACGCGCAAGCGAATTATGTAAATAAAATATTAAACCGTATAATAGTCCCGAAATGACCTAGTTTGTGTCGAGTGGACGTTAAACCCCATCTCTCTCTACCCTAAACTGATAGATGGGTCCTATACTTGGGTCATTTAATTACATTTCCTGAAGTTCCACAGTAGTGTAAGTAGGTAGCCAATTATCCCCATATGACGCTGCCGAAGCCTGACAAAGCGGAAAATTTGAACTTGCCTGTATCAAACTCTCGGCATTCACTCTTATTCGCGTTTCCCGGTAACCATGTTTCTTTTCGGGTCGAGAGGAGCAGTCTTTACATGCATCATAAATACATTGATGAGTGGGAACTCGTGATAAGGCATCCGCATTACCATGCAGTTTCGCTTGACGGAGTTCAACGGAGAAATCATAGGTCAACCACGTCGCCAACATACCTTTCATTTCATCGATGCATGACCCGTCTTTAAAATAAGGTGACGATCAAATAAATCGTAATGAAAATGCCTAACGAAGACTACAACAGCCAGCAATAGTTAATCTGTGACTGACTAAGCGTATGGCTAGCATAAGCAATGACCCCTTTCCTGCCCCCTCACCCACTGTTTTTGAGACAACACAGCCCCCAAAGCCACACCAGAATGAATTCATCAGTTTCATTTGGAAAGGTGAGTATAGGCGGAGTTAAGTAAGGTTATGAAAGGCCTGTCTACAATCACTATCCCACTTAAATTTTACATTTTTCCGAGTTAAACGAGTTATAGGATACGCACCGGAAGCAAAATTTTCAATGAATTTCCGATAATAACCCACAGACCTAAAAATTGTTTCACCTCCTTACTATATGGAGGCTCGCCCACGTATAGACGGCTGCAGTTTACATGGGATCACATTCAATGCCCATGGCGGATACCTTATGTCCAATTATGTCCAAAAAAGTGACCTGAGTCTGAACAAGGACACATTTGGAGGGTTTTCAACCCTTTCAACACTAATTCCATCATCCTTCGAAATGTTGTAGTTCATGGAGGCTGAGAAATGAAATTAGAAAAAATATCGCTAGTGTCAATGAAACCTATATATATAATGTCTGTGTATCAATTGTTACGTTTATAATAGAAACATTTTAAGACATATTATTACCGTAAACATACTAAAATATCGCAATCTGGGCACGCAGAAAAGGGTATGTTCACTTTGCATCAAACAGTATTCAAACCGGCTTTCGTGGCAAAATGTTTTTTTTTTTCACACAATCAGTGGATGAATAAACTACTAGACAGTAAAATTTCATTAGCCTCCTATGTTGCATTGTATTCAGGACGCCTATTTCACACACAATCTTATTTTATATCCAAGTGGACCTTCCATATAAACATCTATCTTGCATAATAAGTTTATGAAAATACGCATTTAAACAACATCTACATATTATTTATCACCTGTGGCACTTTCCACTCGAACTAACAATAAATTGTTTATTGGAATTTTCGATTAAACGGAAACGTTCTTGTTGCTGTAAAATACTCGATCAAAATACCAAGTGTTAATTTATATGATAATTTAAGGCCTACCATGTAATACAAAACATTGCAACACGTTTTAACACCATATCTTTCTGCATGAAATAACAATAAGTTGTTTATTTGATAAATCGGAAACATATCTTTCTTTCTATTTTGTACCTGTAAAATAATATACGATTTATCAATTTATATAGCGTCTTTCTACTGATGATTAATATGCAACACGTTTTAACATCCTCTTGTTCCCATCCCTTTTTAGCGAGTATGGTAGTTTCAGGGGTCCTGAAACTAAAATGTTCATGAATTTACGACGTGTTTAATGAATTGCTAAGGTTGCCGCAAGTTAAATATGTTCAGAAGATAGAAACACCAAGATATACTCTATAAATCCCAATTTACAGTCAGTTTTTCTAAAGACATTTTGCGCCTGTTCGGAGAGAACACCACCGGACCCCCGCCCTTACGGAACAAGGATCACTTAGCCCCTGGGGTATCATTAGGACCGACATTAACCACAGGTTCATTTCTGCCTATTTTTTTGTCTAGTGTCCATTGCTGATTGAAAACAGTATTGTTGTGGCAATCACAAGAACTTGTGAAATGAATAACAGACAATCTTATCGGAAATTAATTTTTAAACACCATGTTGAATTCAGTAACGCTGAAAACTTTATTTTTGAAGGAATATCCAAAAGAACAAAAATTGCCATATTGGATTCTATTTTCATTTACCCCAACTAGACTATCTATAATTAGTTGTTGTTATTTTTTTGGATAAAAATTGAATTCTACTCCCTTAAAACCCTTAGCCTATAGGCTATAAAACAAGTCATATCTAACGGAAGTAAAAAAACTAATGACGATTAATTAAAATTCCAACGTTTGGGATTTTATTATGGTGGCCAGTTTGCATTTCTGCCATCATTGATTCTTGAATTGTGTTTTTGAGATCAAAATTGAACGCAGCGACACCGAAAACCATATAAATGACATATCAAATAGGACAAAATGACGATTAAGCCTAACTTTAAATCCGCCATTTTGAATTCCATTTTGACTGCAATTTTGAATTTCTGCTGTATTGGATTTTCAAAATTTATCTTTATCTTACGAAATAGCTGGCATGAAAAATACATTTTTTGATGTGTTTTTTTGGGTGTCCAATTCGTTATTTCATCATATTTCGCCTCTATCACTAAAACACACTGATTACGAGATAACGCTCTCCGAAACGCCACACTGGGTATGAGTTTTCGTGAAAAATTTTAAAAAAATTTAATAATAAATATATTTTTCACGTTAGTTCCCATAGACAGCTTCATTCTGACCTTTATTTCATAGACATTGGACAGAAAACTATAGCAGGTAGGATAAAATTGAAATAACGTCGGCGGCCATCTTTGATGACGTCGTAGGGAATAACCTACCACGTGGTGAGTGTCCACCCAAGTCCAGAATACTGACTAAACCACCTACTAAACATTTCTTCACCCAACACCCCCCCCCCCCTACTCAAACTTTCCTACAGAACCATAGTTAGATCCAGAACTACTATTACTGAACCAGAGAGAGAGAGGGAGAGAGAGATGGGTTTAACGTCCACTCGACACAAACTAGATCATTTCTTCACCCCCCCCCCCCCCTACTCAAACACTTTCCTACAGAACCATAGTTAGATCCAGAACTACTATTACTGAACCAGAGAGAGAGAGAGAGGGAGAGAGAGAGAGAGAGATGGGGTTTAACGTCCACTCGACACAAACTAGATCATTTCGGGACTAACATATATGGTTTAATTTTATTTCAATAATTCGCTTGCGCGTAGGGGGTCTTTAGCAGTGGAAGGAAACCGGAGGACCCGGAAAAAACCCACGAGGTTGGACAGGCGACCCTGCTCCTTGTCACGTACAACCGGGGATTCGAAACCACGCCAGTTGACTCAATGACAGCCCTTATGATACAGCGCGCACCAACCCACCCCCCTCCCCCATTACTGAACGAAGAGCACACTCCGAGCCTTGTGTTCATTTTAATCCCAGTGATTAAATAGCTAAACACATACTGTATGGGAATCTGATCTCGTGCTGTTAATATTTGTATATCAGTTTAACGGTGTATAGGTAATATGTACTTTTATAAGTCTACTTACCTAAATGTATATAAATCTTCTGTTAGTGACCGGCATCGTGTTGGTAATCTGACCCTATGTACACTTCGTTTCAACTTCGTTTCATAACATGATCACCTTTTTTATGGAAGTGTGTTGTCATCGCTCTTTTTGGCCCTCAGTACGTCAGAAATATTTAGGTTTGTTGTATTTTGGCTAATAGTCTTAAAGTTGCAATTTCATATTTTTAAGTTATATTTTTAAAATTTATTAAAGTAAAGCCTTAAAATAGATGGTATCTATAAAAGTCTTACCTTGTTAAAGAATAATCCTATTAATCCTATAATTCACTATTGCCAGTGAGAAATTGGCAAAAATATCATTTTCAACTTAAAATTCAAACGTTTGAAGATAGCTATTCCATGGGGGGGGGGGGGGTAGAAAAACAAGGGAGGTAATTGTGTTATTATTTCCGGGGTCAAAGGATTTTTAAGAGGGAGAATAATACCTATGATCGTATAATAGTGAGTTGACAACCTATTGAGCAAAAGACATAGAAATAATTATGTTTTGACTTTCTTAGAAAATATGAAATTATCGCTTTAAGCGGAACCCCCTATAAACATTTTTTTCTTGGTTTTGTTACTGCCCCACCCCACCCAATCATTATTATTAAAGCCACGAAGGCCAGATTTCCTCGATTGTTTTGACTCAGCCATCGATGTTATGTTAGTGTCCCTGATATAAAAATCCTAAATGCAATCTATGAATGAAGGCTTTTGTATTCTATTTCAACAATCTTATCGAGCGTGGCCCGTCACTTTTATGCGTCGTCATGGTCCTTGACCTAGATTACTTGAAGACAACCCTCCACGGTGCTGCGTTTGTTAGTTGGAGCGGGGCGGGGCGGGGCGGGGGTATATTTTACTTTAATAGATCAGGGGCCTGTTTCACGAAATTTTAACTAAAATAAATCTTTTATTATCCGATCAAATAACTAAAATTTGGATTTTATCTTAGTTAAAATTTGGTGAAACAGGCCCCGGAATGAGAAGAGAAACTAAGCTGGTTGACCGATATTTTAATTCTTAGGTCGACAAGTGATTCGAATATGCAATGTATTCTTCCAGAATTTTGAGTAGTATTTTTTCTGCTTCCATTTAAAGATACATTATGTAAGCTTTAAATAAAGAGCTGGCTATAATAGTTCGAAAATAGATAATGTAAAATGAATAATTTGAAAATTTCATTCAAATTACAGAGTAATTGCGAGCGAAGATATTAGCCTTTGAAGGTTTGACAAGACGTGTGCAATAATTTCAACCACCTTACTGGTTGTTCGAAGCTAAGTCTCCCTCCTCCATTTTTAGCTTCATTCAGTTATATAGTGGGATAACTGGTGTTTTCCTTTTGCGTTCGTCACTTCCGATTGTTGAAGCATTGATTACGCATCTATCGTATCAAAGATCTCTGTGATAAAATAATATTTGGAACGTGTTTAACCAGTTCTATCACATATGTGGTAATAACTGGCACCAATATTGTCCTTTAAATATTGTATATTAGGATCCTACCTCTTCACGGCAAGATAACAACAATATTGATTGAAATTGATCAATATCGAATTCTAATTCGTGTTTTTAATTTCGAATATTATGGGAAATATTAAGTTAGGGACTTTGCTCTTATACGGTAGAATGTTCTCCGTATGCAGAATAGGAAATGAGGTTTTGAAATCAGAAACAAAACAAAATTTTAATCCATTCTTAGTTTTCCCCTAACCAGTAACTTTAGTTCCCGAATTCTAGGTCTACACTGTCACATAATTTGGCACGGTTCTTGAATATTTGACACGATTTGTCTTCACCAGTAATTTTATACTTGAGGAGTTGTTTGACCAATCCGTTGAATATTGATCTAGTATCGGTGTCCAGATTATTAGGGGGTTTTATTTGTAAAAGAATATGCCATTTCCAAATACGGTAGCCTTGAACTGTATGTCTCTATATAAACCCCCTAAAACACAAAGACCCGTTATTTATTGGTTAAATAACCGAGGTCTTGTGACATATTAGTTAATAATTATAGTTGAACAACCCAGGAGTCGTGACATATTGGTTAAATAACCGTAGTTGAACAATCCAAGATCCGTGATATATTGGTTAAATAACTTTAGGTGACCGTTATGATGTGGAGTCTGGTTCTGTTAGCTTCAGCAGTGGTAGCTGTAATTTCTGGATATGGCATCAGTCAGGTAATATTAAATACTGTTGCCATTTGATTAACCCATCTGCTTCCATGTCTATTTATACCAATATGTGTGACTGTCGTTTGTTAGTTGGTCTGTCTGTGTGTCTGATCAGGATTGGCGGCTACACTAAGGCTGTCCCGGGGCTGAAATTTGGTATATAGGGCGTAGCTCGGACCACGGAGTACCAGAGGTCAGGTGGCGTTGGACTATCGCGTCCAGTTTCTGGGTTGTTTTACTTTCAACCCGTGCAGTGCCTGGTCATCCGGTAGTAACCAATAATATTGTCTTTGGGAGACTTTGGAAGCCACGGTGGATCAGTAAATATGACGTTGTTTCACTGACGACGAGATGCCGAATGTTTGCTGAGAAAGTTGTTCGAGAATTTTCACATTGAATTCATCTTATGTCAGGCCCGTAGCTAGCGGGGGATGGCAAGGGGGCATATATTTATCAGCGCCCCATAAGTCGAGTGACATTGGTTGGGCTGCCACACCCCCTTGCCCCCCCCCCCCCCCCGCTAGCTACGGGCCTGTATATAAAAGCGTCTAGTCGTTCGGACGGGACCAACAATGGAGATCAAGTGTAAATACATGTAAAAGATGGAAATAAGAATATTAACCCAGTGAGGTGCACGTTCGCCTCCAATAACCCCGTCAACACAGAAATATTAAGACGTTAGACTCCATTTTCTGTGAAACCTTCTAGATCACGCTTTCTGGAAAATTCTAGGTTCATTCTAACGCATTGTTTAGTTATTGGAGAGATTTTTAATGATTCGCAATTTGACAAAGTTGGGTTTCACGTCCAGCTTTTCTACTAGGTCGGGACTAATTAAGAGGGGCATACCTCATGCTATGTACCACGAGGGGTATTGTGTTCGGGACTAATTAAGACGGGCATACCTCATGCTATGTACCACGAGGGGTATTCTGTTCGGGCAGCGGCACTACGACTTACTCATTTAAACTACCAAAGATTTGGTTAGACGATAAAACGCTGTTTTTTTGTCAGGAAATCCTAACGACGGACAACTTTCTCGGCCGCCAGCCGGGGCCGTGTAACACTATGTCTTACAGATAACAGAATATCATAATGTATATAAGAACTTTATTGTAAACATGAAATAGACACAAATCGAGAGGAGCTCTATTCCAAGTCTGACTTGCTGTCAGTAAACGTTGCTTATAAAGCCTCTAACAATTAGCTGAGGTGGACAAGAGTGATAATCATATATGGTATTGTTCATTATCAATTATGGTGTTTGTATATTTCTTTGAAAGTCATTGTCAGGTCAAGGTATAATGAACTGACCACTAATACATTCTCTTTGAAATTCAGTCTAGTGTTACACGCGGATCATGTGTAGCTTGTTAAAGAACGTCTTGAATAAACTAGATGTTTATTAAGAACGTGTCTTCACAGAAGTTGTCGAGAGTTTAAACGTCAACTTCAGGTATAAATCACTCTGTTACAGCCGTCTGGTTGGTTTAAACATATATTTTATTGACAAACATCAAAAGGATCAGTCAAATTGTTATTATCATTACAATTTTAAAGAGTTAAGTCGCTAATATTTAGCATCTAGAAATTGACACAAATGGGTCGCAACGCATATAATTATTGTATTATGAATGTATATAAACTGATTTACATTCAATCGTTTCTGTTTTTACAATAATTTCTTATCAGTTATGTTCGGCGAAATACGCCAGAAGTCTCAATCGAATGGCAATCTCTAGCGTCTGGTTATTCCAGTCTACACTGATAGGATAATATTTATTGCGCATTCTCTCCAGATAAGAATATGACCTCACCGTTTGACGTGACTTGTGGAATATGTCTAGCTTCGTTCTTCCAGTCCCTTGTTACAAATGACGCCGAATGATAAAATGTTTATTTTGTCTTAAATATTGGATATCACAAGACCATCTTTTTCCCGGTAAGATCACAACATCAACGTTGATTTACATCGACAAATAATTCGTGTTCACTGTCGAAGATTTTGGATGATATTGAGCTAGAGACTTTAGCTACTTTAAGCAAAATATACAATATAATTTAAATACACGAGAGGTAATAAATAAACTATAAATCGTATCAAAGTAGCTTTGAATATGTTCAATAAGATTTGCAATGAAAAATAGAAGTTGTGAGATCAGAGTTAGATATTAAACGAGTATCCGGGCCCGAGTAGGTTTTAGAAAAATTTCTTAGATCCAAACAAGAATTTTACATAGAATTGTGTTCATTTTTCGAACACCGCTTTCTGGTTCCACTTTGCTATAAGTGTGTTTTTAGATTTGATTCAGAGGTTCTTGATTCTTCCTTTTGTTTAAGTCATGTTTTTTTCAGTTGCGCTTTTATAGTCAACGTCGATTTTAGCTGCTATCGATTTCCGATTTCATCGATCGTACAATCTGGTTATAATACAGATCTATATTTCGTTTCGTTTTTTATGTGGCCTACACTACATGAAGATCTGACCGGTTGTAGCGATAGGTCACGTCAGAGGTCATATGACGTCAGACATTTGATTAAGAAATCAGCATTGATGTTACTAGTGGATTACCGACAGTTCCGTGCAAAACACGTCTAAAGCTCGTCGTAACAGACCGTTTCATTGGCTTATTCCTCAAATCAATAAGAACGCCTATTATATAATAACTCTTCCAGATCCTGGTGTAGTAGTAAAACGAAATTTTGAACTATAGAAAACGAAACGAAATAGGATCTGTGTTTTAATCAGATTAAACGATCGGACTTCATTAGTTATCTTCATCTTGTGTAACGATGGTGGCGCGCATACTTGATTCAGAGAAACATCTACAAGCGTATCGATAATAAGGTTATTTGTTTACAATATAACAAAACGCTTGATTCCGATTACAAACATCATCATGTTAAAACAAAGCACTGGGGTAAAAATGTACGGTTCACGGTATCGGTTGTTGTGGATGTGAAACAGCCTACGTTTAGTTTCAAAATTCAAAACCATGATTCATAACGGTGCAAAAAATACAAAATTAGACATATAGACCACCTCATCCCCAATTCATAACATTAGGCGACAAAACCAGCGTTACTGACTCACATAAAAATGAAGGACAAACTTCGACATGTGGTTTACTTGACAAAAGCGAAAAACTACATTCCTTGATTTATCTCATCAAACATTGGGGTTATATGCCCTTTAATTGCATGCATTTTCTTATGATAATGGGTGTATTAAAATTGTTACATTTTAATCTGGGGGGTTGGATGGCCGAATGGTTAGTACGTGAGTGCTGTATCATAAGACCTGTCATTGAGTCAACTGGCGTGGTTTCAAATCCCCGGTTGTACGTGACAAGGAGTAGGGTCGCCTGTCCAGCCTCGTGGGTTTTCTCCGGGTCCTCCGGTTTCCTCCCACTGCTAAAGCGAATTATTGAAACAAAATTAAACCATATGTTAGTCCCGAAATGACCTAGTTTGTGTCGAGTGGACGTTAAACCCCATTTCTATGTCTCTCTCTCTCTCTCTCTCTCTCTCTCTCTCTCACACACACACACATTTTAATCTGTGACTAGTTCAGTTGGTGTTCTTTTTTTTTTATAGTTATATTATTATGTTAAATATGCTAGTCAATACTTGTTGAAACATTGCAGTATTAAAGTTACACCTAGTGATTGTTATCCATAATATTGTATTTGTCTTATTTTAATGTTTTTTTGTACAAATACAATGATTTACAAATATTATTTGCATTACCTAAACTCATTTTTGGAAATGGAAATACACGGAATGGATTTAATAGTTTCTAAAGATTATATTGGGTATTGGATGGATCACGTGGCTAAGTGGGTAAGACGTTGGCTTGCTAGCCTGGAGGTCGGGTGTTCGATCCCTGTATTGGCCCAGGAAGTCCAGTCGTTCGGATGGGACGAAAAACCGAGGTCCCGTGTACACATGTCCGTCTTCATAAGCCCAGTTTAGGAGCATAACAGTAGGACGTTAGGTATTGAAAAATAATCAAACGGTATTAAAGGCACTTTTAAACTAGATGCGAAAGAATATGGCATATATATTGTTAATAACAGACCCCATAAGCGTACGTGCCAGGGAGGTACGGGGTGGGTGGAGGGTGAACTCTCGGGCAGTGTGGCTTTTTCGGCAGACGGGCAATGCGAAAAATAAAATGATAATTTGTAAAAAAAAAAAGTACCCGAAATCTAATAAGACTCTACTTTTACTTTTATTTTAATTGAGTACCACGTATTTGTATTGAAACTACTCTAGATACTCAGTTGACTCGAAATGAGAATTTGTTTATCTTTTCATTCATGTTCCCCCGCTTCAAAAATCCGGAATTAGGTTGCAAAACGACATCGATAAGTTCTCCTGTACTCCAGGCGTGGAATAAAAGGAAATGCATTTGCGGCAGTCCAGTTTTCCTAATTTTC
Organism: Patella vulgata; assembly: GCF_932274485.2. Classification (NCBI taxonomy): domain Eukaryota; kingdom Metazoa; phylum Mollusca; class Gastropoda; family Patellidae; genus Patella; species Patella vulgata. The sequence goes on from NC_065884.2 coordinate 3,085,787, forward strand.
AGGGACGAGGTCTCTTCACCCCCAACGTGATATTTTTTTTCTGACATTTCTGTTCTTTAACAATCCGTTGAATATTGAATGTAGTAACCATTAGAATTATGCAGTAAGATGTCAATGCGTATTAGATAACTATATCATTAGCTATGTGCATTAGATGTTGAGGCCAGATTAATTGGTAATTTCGAGGGTTACAGTTCTGTATCTTTTATTTAATCACAAAATCTGCCCAAAGTAGCCTAAGTTCTTAGTAAAATGAAACGAAATGGGCTATTGGGGGCTATATATATGCTGCCCCGTTCCAGGCCCTCTGTCCAGCACCACTTCAAGACAAATCGCCAAGTGCAGTGACGTTCAAACAATCTAGATGGGATTAAATTCAAGGATGGCCAGTCTCTAAAACGTTAATGTTAACACGTGTGGTTTGGGGACTCTTTCCATAATGTAGCCCCGAAATTAGGCGCACTAAAAGTTCCCATAAGCTAGAAACATCGGGATATGCTATAAATCAACATTTACAAATAGTTTTTTTCAAAACAGCTCAAGCAAATGGTTGGCTGAGAACCCTAATAAAAATAAACAGGAGAATGATAGAGTGATGTAACTTTCTTATAGAGAAAACTCGGTAATTTACTGATTAACAATTGATTCGCTGAATTTCTAACTTTCAAACAATCCATGTCGAAGATTCAAATATTATCGCTATAGTATTTAAAGCTGAACTCCAATTACCAAACTACAGAAATAATTAAATAAAAAAATATAACGCCTTAAATAATCGCCATACTTGTTTTCAATTTGTAGGGCCAACATGCCGATTGTACGGCGTACAAAAACAGAGGCAGGCCACGTCCACATCCAGTGCATGCCGCTTTTCATGGTCAGATAACAGCGTCAATATTGTTTTAAATGCAATCTAATTAAAGTACAGATCTACATTTCGTTTCGTATTTTTATACTTTCGATGGCCTACACTACATGAAGATCTGACCAGTTGTACTGAAAGTCGTGTCAGGGGTCGTACGAGTGTCTTTTGATTCTATGACGTCAGACATTGATTAATCAATCAGCGTTGACGTTTCTAGTTGTTTACCCACAGCTCCATGCATCGCACGTAACAGACCGTTTCATTAAATAATCCCCATTTCAACCAGACAGCCTGTAATATAACAACTCTTCCAGATCCTAGTGTAGTAAAGACAAGAAAAACGAAATTTTAAACTACAAAAAACGAAACGAAATAGGATCTGTGTTTTAACCAGATTGATTGAAATGGATCCATTTTTTTATTTCTGTTGTAATTTCTAATATTATGGATAATACTGAGTAGAAGGTCTAGCTGCTTTAAGGGTATTTTCCTGTAGGGTCAGTAATGTGGTCACGTGGTTAGATTATAAAACCAGCTTGGAATATCAGGTTTACATTTTATATGCAGATCAGGTTCGGATTAAACAAACAACTTTCAACTAATCTGAATATTGAGTAGTAAACGAACAGACACAATCTTATCGTAAATCAACTTTGAGGGAAACCCCACTCGTACAGTACATGGTACATAAAAATATCATTTTTTATACGAACGTGAAAACTCTTAGGGTCAAACAGGCCCCCATAATAGTGCAAATGGCTCAACACCCGACGTACGTGTTTTGACACGCACGGGGCTTTGGGATTGGTAGCTCGCAGACCAGCCGCAACATACCGGGTGAGAAATTTGTATGTGAAGGACCAAAAGTCTCTACGGCCGATCTGCGATCTTATAAGGTGCCGAACACACGCAGAGGCCTGTATACACTGACACTGACGAGAGCCCCAAACGAAACGATTACGGACCGACGACCCGGGCAGGTGGCTTACAGTTTTTAATTCACCATTTTTTTTTTAAAAATGTGAACTGACAGAATCTGATCCTAATCCTACCCCACGCCACTAGGTACCCCACATTGAGAAAAGTCTCGGGTTTACTTCTACTTCACAATAAAATAACTTTGTATGTTTTATATCAGTTGATAACAGTTTTTTTTTTTAAAAAAAAGAACAATACTCGGCATACCTCCGGGTCACTCCAGGTGTCCCCCACCCCTTCTCACTCTACGGGCCCTGAAAGCATACATCCTCTCACTCCATGGTCCCTGAAAACATAGATCCTAGCTAATAAACCTCTTAGGATCGCAAACTTGGAGTTTAAATTTAGAATTGCGGCCTGTAGACGATAAACACAAAAATTGGGGTTGGCTCTGCCCCTGGGGGTTGGACATGGACATAGACAAATATAAATAGGTACGCCGCTGTTATTAAAATGATTGGTCATGCTGAATTTGGTCATGAAAAAATCTGTTAATAATTGCGACCATTAGATAATTTTACAGACAAAATGTTTAAAAGTCGACGTGGCATCGTCCATGAGGAATGACCATGCACCAAAATAAATCAGTAATGACCGGCCCTAGGGTATGAGGAATAAATATACCAATAGGCCTGTAGTCAACATTTCTAACGTAAAGTTCCGCTACAGGGTCCTCGATGCTAAACAAACTATACATTTTGGGAAAGTTTATAACACCAGGAACACAAATCCTGAGAGTTCCAAGCAAAATGTTTACAATAACTCGGTTTAGGGCGTGGTGAAATCTTTATAATTATTTAGTAAATGCTATATTTATGCTAACAATTGTGAAGTTGACATAAATTAAATATTTGCAAAACACGCCATACCTTCATCTACGACATTCGCTAAAGGGGCATTAGGTAAGATTAGATAAAGAGTTGACAGTCCTCGCTATAATAGTTAAAAAATAGATAATGAATCCAGCTCAGAATATACTGAAAAGTTTAGTTATATTGCTTCACCCTGAACCGAGATATTAGCGATGCAATTTTAGATTAGCCTTGATCGTCATTACTAACCATGGTACGATAATAAACAATTTCTTGGTTAAACCATCCATCACAAAACATTCAAATCCACTAGATATCACAGGCTAACGATTATGATCTGGATAAGTTAATTAATGTCTAATTAATAATTGAGATAACAATCCAGGCCCAGAGAAAGACCTGCAATAGACAGATTTAGCTCTTACATAATGCATGTTTAATTTTTATTTAAACCAAAATGTAGAAAACATAACAGAAAAGGGAACATACGGAATTTTGGAAATTTACGGTACAAGGAGTTATCTCCCTTGGTGGACTATATCAATAATTATTGATAACAGTATTTAGTTTAAACAATTTATTCGATAAACTGAATAGGATTTAATAAAAAAACAAGGACCTTTATAAATTCTCCCTAAAAACTATATTTACTTATAATATCTATAAAACTTTTTTCTAATAGGATTTGCGGCTAAACTTCTAACAAATATTTAAAGTGAAACATAGCAACTATAAATATTTAGTTTTCTCACTAAAATAGATATATGACCAAAACTAAATAATACTGTAATGGGGGCGACAATTGTAATGAAGGGGAAAGAAATCAAATGGAGTTTAATGTCTTACTGTTCTACACTAGCCTGTATAATGAAGATGGGCATATGTCATGCGTTAAAAGATGGGGGCATTGTACAGGTACTATTCCTGCTTTGCATGCAAATGGCATCAGTGCAAGGGAGTTGCGGTGACTCAGTAAGGGGCTGAACTGGCTCCCTTACCGGGAGGTAGAGGGTTTGGTCCTAGTCCGGCATGGTTTCCCCTTGTCAGTGATGCAGGAAGTAGGGCTGGGTGAGTAAGACGCTGATTCACAAATCACGAGGTTTGATGGTTATGTTACCCTGGGCAACGTCTAGTTATTCGGATGGTATATCAAACTGGCGTGCACATAAAAGAATAGACCATAGCGTCGCTGTTTTGGCCAAATTCCCTTTATAGCATATGGAATGGCGTATGTATATCTTCATTATCCCGGTTTATACTGAACAGTAAGACAGTAAACTATATTTGATTTTTTTTTTCTCTACATTACAATTGCCAGTGTAGTCCATGTGATGTGGGCGATCACGTGGCTAAGTGGGTAAGACGCTGGCTCGCTAGCCTGGAGGTCGGGTGTTCTATCCCTGCATTTGTCAGTGATGCAGGACGGAGGGCCTGACAAGGACAGCTGTCTAGTCCTTCGGATGAGACGAAAAACCGAGGTCCCGTGTACAAATTGGCGTGCATGTAAAAAATCCCTTGACAGTTGGAATTCGATATAAGAGTAGGCCGTAGCGCCGCTGCCCGGGCAAAATTACCCTCATAGCACACTGTATGGCGTATGCCCGTCTTCATTAGCCCAGTTTAGGAGCAAAACAGTAGGACGTTAAACCCCATTTCATTTAATTTCATTTCCATGTGGTGTTTGTATATGTAGTGAAAGCGATGATGGTGATGTATGGTGACCTACATTACTATTTCATACCAATACTTCAAAATCACAAAAATGATTTGGATTTAAAATAAAATTATATTGAAAATTAAAAATGTTTTATTTTTTTAATGCAAAAAAATAATGAAATATCAAATTTAAAAAAAAAATCCACTGGCGGGTATTACTTTTGTTTACCAACTGGAAAAATGAAGACATCTTTGCGTCCAATTCCACCTGTCATGGTCCCCTTTTACTTACACGCTAACGTGTACTACTACAAGGAGCGTGGAGTGTCCGTCTCATCCACACGACTAGAGATTGTTTCTTGCTAGGACCCCGGTCCTCCGCCACTGTATCATAAGGCCTGTCATTGAGTTAACTGGCGTGGTTTCGAATACCCGGTTGTACGTGACAAGGAGTAGGGTCGCCTGTCCAACCTCGTGGGTTTTCCCCGGGTCCTCCCACTGCTAAAGTCCACTACGCCCAAGAAAATTATTACCAAAAATTAATTAAACCATATGTTAGTCCCGAAATGACCTAGTTTGTGTCGAGTGGACTTTAAACTCCATTTCTCTCTCTCTCCTCTGCCAAGGACATGGTGAAAATATGCTGGAAAATCCCGCTGAAGTATTATGGGAGATAACTCTGATTTGGCCGCCCTGGGATTGGCAGGGTTAGATCTATTTCATAAGGCTACCTTCAAGGTCACGAGATGTAAACAGGACTAGCACTAATTACAACCCTAACCCTGGACCTAACCCTAACCCTGGACCTAACCCTAACCCACAATCTCGCCAACAATCACGTCCCCTAACCTTATTTACATCTCAGCTACCTTGACTATTCTATGCAAACATCGGTGGTTTTCGCCAATATTTAATTTTATGCCAACTTTAGAATTATTAGTATAACTATATAATTAATACTTGACAATTGTGACGATTTTCACCAGACCCTAAATCGAGTTATTACAAACATTTTGCTTGGAACTCTATGGATTTGTGTTCCAGGAGTTTTAAACTTCCAAAAAAGCTTGTTCAACGGAATTGTTTTTTCTAACCAAGCTATAATTTTTTGCCACAGGCCTACAAGTTCCAAGGGGGGGGGGGGGGGTCACGTTGGCTAGGTGGGTAAGAGTCTGGCTCGCTAGCCTGGAGGTTGGGGTCACGGTGGCTAAGGTGGTAAGACACTGGCTCGCTAGCCCGGAGGTCGGGTGTTAGATCCCTGCAATGGCCGAGAAAGTTCATCCATATTTTCTAGCGTGACTCCCCCTTGTCAGTGATGCAGGACGGAGGGCCTGACAAGGATAGCTGTCTAGTCGTTTGGATCGGACGAAAAACTGAGGTCCCGTGTACGCATTTGTGTGCACGTAAAAGATCCCTTGACAGTTGGAATTCGATATAAGAGTAGGCCGCATTGCCGCTGTCCGGGCAAATTTCCCTCATAGCACACTGTATGGCGTATGCCCCTCTTCATTAGCCCAGTTCGCAGCAGAACAGTAGGACGTTAAACCCCATTTCTTTTCATTTCACAAGTTCCAAGACTATCCATTCAGAATAGTAGTCTGTGGGCAACACGCAAAGAAATATGGGCGTGTCTCAGCCCCTGGGTATGCACCAAATACAACACGGTGTCATCCTTAGGGTATAAGGAATAAGTATGCAACGTTCCGAAACGATCCGGTAAGAATTGCGGCCTGTAGGCGAAACCATGACACACGCGCACAGACCGAATTGGACGTATAAAAATAAACACGAGATTTTGTCAACAGTATTATTCATTGAAAATAAATATATACAAATAAAATATTGAAGACATTTTAAATAAATTAAACAATAAAATAAACAATAAATATATACACAGTATTAGTCCTGTAGATAAAGTACAAATACGTCATCAGTAGTTTTAACTGTTGACTAGAGACAGTGTAATACGTCATCAGTAGTTGACTAGAGACAGTGTAATACGTCATCAGTAGTTTTAACTGTTGACAAGAGTATAATACGTCATCAGTAGTTTTAACTGTTGACAAGAGACAGTGTAATACGTCATCAGTAGTTGTATCTGTTGACTAGAGACAGTATAATACGTCATCAGTAGTTTTAACTGTTGACAAGAGACAATAAAACTGTAAATTGTATGACTAGAGACAATAACATTATGTTGACTAGTTTACACGAATTATTATAACTTGTTTATTTTAATTTCATTTGATCTGTGATATATTTTATCTTTTCACCTTGTTCAGTGTCTGACCACCTACAATAATCTAGAACTGTTTGACTATATTTATTCTTGACATGTAGATCTAGATGTAAACAATCAACTAGATATTGTACTGTAGATAAAGTACCGTCTAGACATGCCAGGTGTAAGATGGTAGTATTATAACTGTCTCTAACGTTAATATCAGCCTGATGACTGGCTAGATATTGTATTTTATCTACAGGACTTACACTTGACATACAACAGTAAAATAACGGTGTACTGTTGTAACGACCTGTTGTATTAACATTCATGTGTAAATCATCAACAAGATATTGTACTGTAGATAAAGTACCAAACCAACATGCCCTGTGTAAGATGGTATTATTACCACTGTCTCTAGCGTTAATATCAGCCTCATGACTGACTAGATATTGTATTTTATCTACAGGACTTACACTTGATTGACAACAGTAAAATAACGGTGTACTGTTGTAACGACCTGTTGTATTAACATTCATGTGTAAATCATCAACAAGATATTGTACTGTAGATAAAGTACCACACAAACATGCCACGTGTAAGATGGTATTATTATCACTGTCTCTAGCGTTAATATCAGCCTGATGACTGACTAGATATTTTATTTTATCTACAGTACTTACACTTGATCTACAACAGTCAAATAACGGTGTCTGGTTGTCATAACCTGTTGTATTAACATCCATGTGTAAATCATCAACAAGATATTGTACTGTAGATAAAGTACCATGGAGACATGCCACGTGTAAGATGGTATTATTATCACTGTCTCTAGCGTTAATATCAGCCTGATGACTGACTAGATATTTTATTTTATCTACAGGACTTACACTTGATCTACAACATTTAAATAACGGTGTCTCGTCCCACATACTGTCTCTGACTTTAACATCTATGTTCACCATGTTTTTTATATCATCCAAAGTACCATGTAGACAGGCATCAAATAATTGCTGTTGTTGTTGTTGACGTGTATCTGTAATATATAACATGTTATACTATATTTACAGTTTATCAAGTCATATTTAATATTGTTTCAGGTAAGCCAGTCCGTGTTTGATCTTATATTATATATTAGAATAACTTACCTTTCTTATCTGAGGTATCACTTGTATTACCAGACAAAGTAACATCTGAGGTATCACTTGTATTACCAGACAAAGTACCAGGTAATAATTGTGGCTGAATGGTATCTGTAATATATAAGTCATATTTAATATTTTTCATCTAACTAGAATAACTATAAAGTTTATTATACGTCTTCTGACTTCAATGACGATAGGTGTATGACATAATAACTTGTGCCGATGTGTGTATGACGTAATATATTTGAAATAGATATCAACCTACCTTCCTCATTTAGGGTAAGAGTTTTAATACATGTCTCCAACTCATCAATTCTCTTCTTTGTCAGAGCTTCTTTCTCTTCAGTTTGTTTTTTGTATGTTTCTAGTTTTTCTATTTTCTTCAACATCTGTTTGGAATCTCCATCTTGCCTTGTTTTCAGTGCTTCCATCTGTTTCTTCAGGTTCTCTAATTCCTGTTTAGTAAGGTCGCGATCTTTATGTAAGTCTTCTAGGTGATGTCTTGTCTTGTCTTGTTCTGACATCAGATTGGTTTTATTTTTACCTGTATGATAAAATTACTTACAATTCAATACTATTACCTGTATAATATAATATAATACAAAATTACACAAGACAAACCCACGGACAGGAGACAATATACATAGTTGAATTAAATGGGGTGTAACGTCCTACTGTTCTGCTCCGACAGGGCTTATGAAGGCCGACACGCGCCAAACAGTGTGATATAGGAAGGCAATTTGCCAGGACAGCGGCGCTACAGCCTACTCTTATATCGAAATACAACTGTCAAGGGATCTTTTACGTGCACGTCAATGTGCACACGGGGGCTCGGTTTTATCGTCCCATCCGAACAACTATACATTCCACTTGCCAGGAGCCAGAGCCCAGGCCCGTCCCTCTCTCATGCACCACGCCGGAAAATACCGATTAACTTTCTCGCCCAAGGCAGGGATAAAACATGGGACATCCAGGTTAACGAGCCAATGTCTTACTCACTGAGCCACCGTGGCTCCAATATACATAGACATTTCAATTAAAACAAAATACGTAAATAGATCCGGGTGCTAGCTATTAGCGTCCATTACGCTTTAGGCCTACATTCCCTGGCCTATAGTGATATAGGCTTCACTCAAAATGAAACCAAACTAAGAATAATTGAAACAATCCAAGAAAAAAGGGGAATATTTTAGGAACGTTGTATCATACTGGTGTCAGTCATGATCGGTTGACAAGAAATCTCAATGTCAGCATATTGAGCAAGAAACAGTATTGAATTAAAATACATGGAAGCCATCGAACATAAACAACCAGTCTTGGCGGCCGTCGTCTGCTAAATGACGTTACACAAATGTTGTCGTCTGCCAACTGACGTCATAAGTTAGAATGTAAAAAGCGCCAACAATAATAAGGGAGATAATCCAGTTATAGTAAGATAATTATAGTATCGTTCGATCATCGTATCAATCTTTTATATTTTGCTATAATCACATACAGTATATTGTCATGTTAATATAAGGCATCTGTTGTAGGTCTAATTTAGTAAAGATAAGAAAACATAATAGGTTTTTATCATTTATATTTTCTATGATGTAATTTTCATGATGTTTAAACATCTAAAATGGGTAGGCGAGTAAATTAACGATCTTTAATCATGGAAGTAAAAAAATTCATTTCTCGAAAAGATCGGATATATTCAAGCAATAAGAACAGAACCGGTACGTTTGTATTTTTTATGTTTTTACAAGTTGTCAATGTTTATATATATATGGTGTAGTGTTCTTGTTTAAAATAGAAATAAACTTACCATTCGTGGTGTTTTCTAATACATTTACGATTTTCTTGTAACCTAGTTCTCGTAAACATTGGATGAATTTACCATAGGCATCGCCACAGTTTAAGACATACGTCACTAGCTTGTTAGCAGCTGCCCAGCGACCTTTTTCAACGGTATTGTAAATTTTATTTATTTCGTCCCTTTCATCTGCGTCGAATACGTTTTTTTCAAATAATTTATTACCAAGTTTTACTGGTTCTTTGATATGATCCACCAGGTAGCAGAAATTAGCTTGAACCTTCTGATAATCGTCTTTGGGCATCTGACCTTTTTGTTTTACTGAAAAAATTTATTACACAGTTGTATTGTATTCCTGATATTCTCAAATCTCATTAAAATAAAATATCAATAACGTTTCATATTTTAATGATGTATTAAAATAAAATGTCGATTATGTATATAAGCGCATGGCCGAAAATAAAAATCCGGGTTACAAACGACGGCCTCGGTCTTCTGCAAGAGTGGAGGAGGGCAGCTTGGAGTATAGGATCCCCCGCCCCACAACCTCAAGAAATTTTGGAAAATCGGTCGCAAACATGTTTTCCTGCTACTCTAGCCCGTGAATTTCAATCAACCTACCAATCGTGCACGGAGACGCAACCGTCGAAAGAAAATTTTGAAAATTTAACTGCTGCAAACATGTTTTCCTGCTATTCCAACCCGTGAATACAGCAACTTCAGTATGGTCCAGTATAGTCTACCTTAGGTGGCTGACCTGGATCCCAAACAACCGGAGAAAATGTTGAAAATTTAACCGCCGTAAATACATGTTTCTGCTATTCTATCCAATGAGTTAAGCAACTCCAAAGTTGTCGAATGGTTTTGTAACCAAAATCACACTCTATGCCGACCGAAACGGAAACCATCTAATCAGCCTGTTGCAGCTGCATTCACAAATAATAATCGATGCGCGCAAAATGTCGCACAAAATAGAGTGGCTCCAGACAAAATGTTGTAATTCATACTCAATTCAATTCGAGGTAATTGATTAAAAGAAACGTAAAATAATTGTTTTATTTTCCCAAGTAGATGAAATGACATCTTTTTTCACCTTATCCATCTGCCCGAAAAGCTAGATTGCCCGAAAGTTGTTTTTTGTGGGTTGGGTGGGGGTCTTCTGGCTCGCGCGCCTATGATTGTGTTGATGGAAAGGGAGACAACCTCTAAATGTAGACCACAAAAACGGGATTACTGTCCAAACATTGTGTGTCAGGATCGTATGTGTCTTGATAAGAAATCTCAAATAAACTATGTAGCTATGGGTGAATTAAATATATGAAATGAAATGAAATGAAATGGGGTTTAACGTCCTACTGTTCTGCTCCTAACCTGGGCTAATGAAGACGGGCATACGCCATACAGTGTGCTATGAGGGAAATTTTGCCCGGGCTGCGGCACTATCGCCTACTCTTATATCGAATTCCAACTGCGAGGGGATCTTTTACGTGCATTCCAATGTATACACGGGACCTCGGTTTTTCGTCTCATCCGAAAGACTAGACAGCTGTCCTTGTCGAATTAAATATAAAGTTATGGCGTGAGTCATTTTACAAAAAAAACAAAAATTAAAAGAAATGAAATGAAATGGGGTTTAACGTCCTACTGTTCTGCTCCTATACTGGGCTAATGAAGACGGGCATACGCCATACAGTGTGGTATGAGGGAAATTCTTCCCGGGCAGCGGCACTATCGCCTACTCTTATATCGAATTCCAACTGCGAGGGGATCTTTTACGTGCATTCCAATGTATACACGGGACCTCGGGTTTTCGTCTCACAGGACAAGAGAACTGTCCTTGTCATGCCCTCAGTTCTGCACCACTGACATGGGGAAACCCCATCGGAAAATCCAGATGAACTTTCTCGGCCAATGCAGGATCGAACTCCCGACCTTCACCCACTTAGCCACCGTTGCTCCCCCCAAAAAACTTCGACTGAGTATAAGAATGAAATAATGCAAAAGAAGGGACCGGTCTTATTATTGGCGGTCTTTAATTGAACCGACAAACTTCATTAAAAATAATCACTCACTCAACATATTAAATACCAAATTTGGTTTAAATCCAGCAAGTGATTCACGAGACACTCGAACAGGTAAAGAGCAAGGGTTATGACCTTTGGCCCGCTGAGAAAAAATAATGTGTGACGTCATAATGAAAATTAAGAGTAAAGTAGGTAGATTATTACCATCATTCTACTTACTTTGATACATTGCCATCTTGATAACAGAATTTTATTATTTGTATTCTGGACCTAGATAGGTATCTTACTTCACCTGGTCTTTTATCTTAAAAACAAGAAAATGTAATTAAAATTAGATTTCATTTCGTTCAGTGACTTGTATGTTCTGGTATTAGGGAGGTGGAGACCTGGGTCCGTATTCAAAGGTTTCCTTGAACGTTGAAGTTAATCGAAAATATTTAAGTGTATTATACATGTGCTTGGTTATATAAAATACCTAAATGCACAATTAATAACAACATCAATGTTGATTTAAACTGACCAATAAGCCGTGTTTGCAATGTGGAAGACTGTTGATTATATTGAGTTAGAGACTTGGCTACTTTAATTTATATAACTAATTATCAAGTGATAAATGTAACTGTATTCTGAATTGTTACGATTGACACGTGCTCGTATCTTTCTTCGATTTTTGACTTTCTCATGTATAGCCCAATATTATAGTGAATATTTGTCTTTAAAAAGGACTGGTTGGGTGTCATACCAAGATTGAAGTTTGAAACTCATGTTCCAATAGAGTTATTATAAAATATTTCCTACTGTATAAAGATAAAATACATATATAAAATTTTATCATATTCACCTGACTGTATTTGTATTTGAAGAAATCCTCAACTCTAGATGAACAGTTGTTTAACGTCTGCTGTCTGGATTGTTTCTGACGCTCGCCGTTTGGTCTACCTCTAGATATATATGTGTGTGTTTACTGTCACCCCTAGTAACATTTCAAACATTCATTTTAATAATATAAGATAAGGCGTGATTTAAACTCTGCCCTGTATGATTGGTAGATGGTGACTAATGCTACTATAAATATCTCCACCAATTATATCATGTGACTAACGTATAGAAATTGAAACATGCTATGTAGTGAACCTCAACACATAAATGTTTATTTGATACCTAACATTTAAAGGTCCACTCTTCTACATCGTACAGGTCCACTCTCCTACACACGACAGGTCCACTCTCCCACAGGCCCACTCTCTTGCCGTCTACAGGCCCACTCTCCACATTCTACAGGTCCACTCTCACACATTCTACAGGTAAGGGTTCTATTCATCAAAGTTACAAATGAGATTTGCATAATTATCGAAAGGCTTTTGAAAGGCAATCGAAACAATCTATTAAAAAATTATTTAAAAACAAGTCAAGTAGATGCTAAAATTAATTCAAAACACGCAATTGACAGTTTGAATGCGACATTAGACTTGATCATTTAAAAAATAAGTCGATGCTAATGTTATATCTTGCCGTCAAAATACTGAGGTGTTGTTATGCGGTCTGCATCGCCATGCTAGATGATGGGGGGGGGGGGGTAACGCATTAGAGGTAGGATATGGTTGAATTGAAAATATATTCCGCGGGAAAACCTTTCTGTAATTTTTGGTATACGTGAGATTTGCACGTGGACATTAAATAGATTGATTTTTCAACTGAATAAAGAATCGTAACATTAATAAATACATGGAGACGTTTTATTGTGTAATCATCAATAGATATATTATTATCAGAAATAAATCTACGCGTCAGAAATAAAATTATTCCTTTCAGAATATTTTATATTAAACACAGGTCACTGGCAACTTGCCAAGTATAACACTGTGGCGGTTAAAGATACAACCTGTGATGGCTGCGGAAAACAGCGATGGTTAAAGATACAGTATGTCATAGTCACGGAAAGCCGTGGTGGTTAAAGCTACAACATGTTATGGCCGCGGAGAATCGTGGTGATCATGTGGTTGTGAATCGTTTAAACCTTGGCATCCAGATATAACTAAAAACGGAGACGGAATAAAACAAATATCCATAGCAACAAAGATATTAAAGCTTTAAAAGGCGTATAAATCCAATGTAACGGGAACGTGATTAATATTTTCAACTGGACAACAACGACAATAAAACAATGGTTGTAAAAGAATTTTGACTGAATTGTTCGATAAATATTACTCAAAACTTGTTCTTCACTGGAAAAATGTCAATAATGGCGACAACAATCTATTAACAGAACAGTAGGACGTTAAACCCATTTCATTTTCATCCAATTACAGCGACGTTGTATTTTTTATTATATGAAATTGCTTGAATTATCTGCAAGATTTTTTTCTAGCACCAGATGAAATATTTTATTGCGTGAGACAACAACAACAAGAGCAAGTCTTAATCCATTGTTAATGAGATAAAAGAAATGACATAATTGAAAAAAAAAGCAGATTTAAAATTGTATTAACCCTGCCCAACTCATCGAATTGTATTAACCCTGCCCAACTCATCGAATTGTATTAACCCTGCCCAACTCATCGAATTGTATTAACCCTGCCCAACTCATCGAATTGTATTAACCCTGCCAACTCATTAAATGAGAGGTGATATCTTGTATTCTTGTAAGATCACGTATACCCTGCATCGTGCACGAAACAACCGGATAGGTGATTAACTAGTTGGGAATTCTCTGGAAATATATTACTCATTTAAATATTTTGAAGTCGTTTGAAAATGAAAGGTTGACCTAGCTTTCCATAAATCTGTTATTTTCTTATTGTGTTGGTATGTGAAAGAACCATACGGTAATCACATGTTATGAGTTTTAGTTTAGAATGTATAAAGACTCGTCACGTGTTGGGTGTAGTTACATGCATTTATGCATAAATTATTATAAATGAAAGTCGTCTTTTTATAGCTGTATAAAGATATCAGTTTTTCTTTTATGTCCTTGAAAGCAGAATTCATATCTATTTAAATGGTCTTTGGCCATTAATAGAACAGGATCAATTCCCATTGTCAAGCCATAGGTTTTTTTACGATGACTCATATCAATAATGAATCACAAAGAAGGGCGTTAGATCAAATTATCTTTAAACTTGTTTTTTTTTTTTTGGGGGGGGGGCCTAATTTTAATATGGAACTATTTGGTATCCACTCCTATCGTCAGGCCCGTACCTAGCGGGGGTGGGGTGGGGGCAAGATGGTCGTTGGTTTCGTATTGCGTGCAATGGAAAGGGTGCCAAAGGCGCCCACTGGGATAACCGATTCTTTCCCCATTTGGTAAAGACACCCATTGGGTGGCCGATTTGCTCCAAGGGGGGCGGTTTCCCCGCTTGCCCCCCCCCCTCCCGCTAGGTACGGGCCTGATCGTTCCGTAGATCCCTCCGCTCTTCCACAACTCTTGTAAACACTGAACAATTTGAACTTTTGGGGAGTTAAGTATTCACACTAACTGACCATGGTTGTTAAGCTGATCCCATTGGAAACCTATTGAATTTCATAGCTGTCCAGGCAATATCCCCCAAAACCCTATCAACGTTCTACAGACCAGGGTTCTATTTTCATTCTTTGTCTGGTTCTGTTGAAATTGAGATGGTAATTAAAACTTTTGTACCCGAGATGGTAATTAAACCCTTGCTAGCTCGTGGATTATAAATGCTGCTAACTCTAGTTTAAAGTAGGGAGAGACATACAGAATCAGACAAACTTACAAGCTTTGTAAGTATTCAAATGTAAAAGTTGAGGAATATTTTATATGAAACGCATGGACAGATTTTAATTTGTAAATAATCAACAGGTCCAGATTTGTGAGTTTATTTCCATTGGAAGCAACTGGATTCTTTTTCGTCTGCTGTTTTTTGTTTAGCATTTTAAAGATGGGTTCCCGCGTACCAACTTTGTGATTTAATGGTATATATGGACTAAAAATATATATTCAAACTAATTAATTTGTCATAACTTTGCTTCAAATCCTTCTCAAACATTGTAATTGCGAAGGAATGTCCTGCTATAAAAATTCGATCAAACCAGGTCATGTTTACGTCACGTGACTTACCTCTCTTGGAAGTCAGAGGAGAATTCATTGCATACATAAGACGATGTTGTCTTTAATCGCTTACTATTTGTTACAAATATCGAATCCTAATTAAATTCTCGGATTATCCACTACCCGCGTATTTTTCCGTCATTTTTATCTCAGAAAGTGTTGTACGTCTAACTCTTCATAAAGTTTATCAACTTGTATACGCTCCATGAGTGTTTTTCGGGGAATCCAGTATTTTTCTAGTAAGATTGGATATCTCTACTTTCCATATATACCAAAATTACCATACTTTTATTGGAAATAACCACCCGATAAATACTTTTCTGGGAACCCATCTTTAACGACAAAGGGAGAAAATGTTCCACCCGCTCTTCTCACGACAAAGAATTTTAAAACCGTGTTTTAACATGACATTGTTACATTTAAGAATTTGTTTATGTTTGACCTTTTTTTTTATGCATCAATTTTATATAAATAATCTTAATTAAAATCAATTGACAATTATAACATTAATAATGTTTTAGACGTTATTATTTCAAAACGAGTCCCGCCCCTACCAAACAACGATAAGAGATCATATATGATATTTAAAAAGCTGTCCTTTATTAGTTTATTGTCGACTAATTGTAAGAATGTTTAAGACGTATAATACCTAATACATAGCCATATTTGGTAGTAAATAAGCTGTAATATATATCACCCTGAGCTAAAAAGACTGAGCATATATCCATATTTGGTTATGAATTTCTTCAGTCCTATTTATTAGCTCTTGTTTGTATTACGTATTTCGTTTGCTCTTTTCCTAGAAAATCATTTGTTAGACAGCCTTTATACGTTCTACGGGTTGTTTTATTGTGTTCATGAAATATACTTTGTCTATTTTACATTTAATAAAAAGAGGCATTCAAAATACAAACTATTGATAAACACTCCGTTGATCTGTTTCTAGGTGGTAAAGTCAAACTATAATACAAAGCTTTTGTAACTATTTATCAAGTGTTGATAGCAATGATTTATATGCTTATTGTGAAGGACGTTGAATTTTTAACCAAGAAATTGCATTAAAGTAGTCTCTAACTCAGTATCATCCAAAGTCTTCGAAATGGGCTTCTGATATCCAATATTGAAGACAAAATAAACATTTTACCATTGGTACACGAATCGTGTACCATAATGCTTTTCTGCGCATTTGTAACAAGGGAGTCGAAGAACGAAGCTATACATATTCCACAAGTCATGTCAAACGATAACACCATATTCTTATACTATCGGTGAAAACTGTAATAACCAGACGCTAGCGATTGCCCTTCGATTGAGATTTCTGGCGTATTTCGCCGAACATAACTAATTTGAAATTAGAGTAAAAATGGAAACGATTAATTGTAAATCAGTTTTTATATATTCATATTACATTATATGTGTTGCGATCAATTTGCGACAATTTCTAGGTGTCAAATGTTGGTGATCTAGCTCCTTTAAGGTAATTGAATGTTGTTAATTCCATATCGTTTCATACACTACAACATTCAGTAGGTCAATTCAATAAATGACTTGCGCGTGGGGTGTGAAATGAAATGGGGTTTAACGTCCTACTGTTCTGCTCCTAACCTGTGTTAATGAAGACGGGCCCGTGGGGTGTAATCTAGTACCAAGGGATATGGGTGTGATACAGTACCAGGGGATATACTAATAATAACATTGTGGGGGCGGGGGTATAGTGGTCTAGAGTGTCACGCTTCTACCTCTAGCTGGTCGGTCACCTCTGGCTTACGGTTATGGTTCGATCCCTGGTGTGAACATATGTGACTTGGGGATGGAGGCGTCTTCTCAACCTCGTGGGTTTACTCCGGGTACTCCGGTTTCATCCCACAGGAAAGTCCCTTGCGCGTGCCCTAAGGTAATACAAATGGAAAATAAGACTTGTCTGCGATATCACCTTCGGTGGAAGCAGACGTTAAACACCAAGAACAACTAATAACACTGAAAATGTCTAGTTATTGCACGGTGGAGAGGGACAACACTCAGCTTATTCAACGAAAAGAACAAAGGAAGATTTCCCGTCCATGTTACAACATTCAGTAGAGTTTGTGACACACACTAGTTCATTTCGGGACTAACACATGGTTCAATTTTATTTCAATAATTGTCTTGCGCGTAGGGGTCATTAGCAGTGGGAGGAAACCGGGGGACCCGGAGAAAACCCACGAGGTTGTATAGGCGACCCTACTCCTTGTGTCACGTACTAATCAAAACCACACCAGTTGACTCAATGACACACCTTATGGTACAACGCGCACGCGCTAACCATTCGGCCATCCAACCCCCTATTAACATTAAATATAGGTTGGACAGCACGCCGCTGAACCCCGTCCACAATCGAGCGCCCCCCCCCCCCGATAACGGAGAAATAAAATGTAAATGCGTTTAATGTCCTACTGTTCTGCCCTGCCATACAGTGTGCTATGAGAGAAATTTTTCCCTGACCTTGGCAAATGGTTGTGTCTGTGTCCCGAATGTTTACATCATAGGTCAACCGATCGAATTCCGATTGACAGCAATCAATATATAATTGTATCGATCTTGAACAATCATTAATCGACATACCCGATAAGATTAACACAATAATCTATTGTATCGTCTGAACTACAGAAACACAGCAAAACGAAATATAAACATCACAAAACTACACGTGGCAATTACTATGAATGATAAACCTAATGGGTGGTTATTGTTTATTTCAGAATGACAGACAGAAGAGGGCTGGTAAGTTTATTATTATCGGTCATTGGTAACCATAGTAAGATATAACATAATTGGTTTCCATTGGTAACCACAGTACCGTATAACATGATTAGTGGCCATTGGTAACCATGGTACCCTATAACATGATTGGTGTCCATTGGTAACCATGGTACCCTATAACATGATTGGTTCCATTGGTAACCATGGTACCCTATAACATGATTTGTTTCCATTGGTAACCATAATAACCATATAACAAGATCGATTTCAGTAAACATTCAGCCAGCAGCAGTCTGAATACAGACAGTATTTATTTACCCATTGACTCTGTTAATTCTTGTCTCTTGTTGGGTGTGACGGAGCAATATTTGGCAACATCTTGCTCCAAAAGGTTATGAGGTGTTCCATATAAATAATGAGATAGAGAAACTGGAATTAGCATACTAATTAACATTTAACTATCTGCTATACACTTCAATGTAACTTTCTTGAAGGCTATTTTTATGGTGGAAAACTTTGTGCATTTAATGTGCAAAATTGTCACATTGTCTACTGTAATAACGTAAAATACATTGTAATCTTTGATAAGAAATAAACACTTGAATTTTTTTTCTAATCTGTCCATACTGTCCATAATTCTGTAACTATTTTAATTCATCCATATTGTTTTGTGTAATTCAGCGATGCAGGTGCGCCATGAAGATTTAACATCAGCTACTGGGGAGATCTATAGTCCTGGTTTTCATGAAGGCATCCATTATCCCATTAACCTAGAGATCACATGGACACTACACCTACCCGCGGATGCAGCTTATGACGTCGTATTAAACGTCTCCAGTCTAGAAATAGAATATGAACCGAATTGTAACTGGGATTATTTCGCTTTTGATAAAGACTTCACCAGGAAACTGTGTGGCATGAAATCACAAGTATATTTTGGTAAGTGTTTTTATATATCATAAAACAGTGGTATCCCCAGAGCTTGATTTACCTACCCATCAGTCCTCGACCACAAACATCAGTCCTAGTCCACACTCATCAGTCCTAGGCTACACTCATCAGTCCTAGGCCAGACTCACCAGTCCTAGACCAGACTCACCAGTCCTAGGCCAGGCTCACCAGTCGTAGGCCAGACTCATCAGCCCTAGGCCAAACTCACCAATCCTATACCAAACTCGTCAATTCTAGGCCACAACTACCAGTCTTGATCCAGACCCCTCAGTCTACCTGGTGTACACTTGAAACAAGGTTATAACCTGCGCGACAAATTAGTTTCAGTGGGCCTCCAGATATCCGTGGGCCAAAGTCAAATGGCCTGCAATTCATATTGGTAGATCTGATCCTTGGTTTCTTGGCTTTTGTCCACTCGCGGACATTTTACAAATCTTAAAGGATCTTTCTAGATCTGTTGCTCTGTTCAGTGAGATATAAGGGGCGTTAAGAAACGACCTTTCATATAAATCTTTGATCAACCCTAACATGGGTCAATTTTATAATCGCCATTCGAGCCAAAACCCATAGCAAGATACAATCGCCATTCATTATTAATATGAATCTGATATCAGCCCCTGAAATGCGTTTCCGAACAACTACAATTTCATACTGGATTTTATATGGCTATCTTTTTTTTATTCACGACACCTCTTTTACCACCTGACCCCTTTGCGCGCGGACCTCTAAATGTTTTCCTCACTGTTTTCCAAAGACAGCGCCATAAATCATAATTGCCTGATTAGCTGCACATTCTGACTCTTTGTTGTGTTCCTGTTGCTAGTGTTATTGTTCAAATGGACCTCCAACAAATAGCTCTTACACAACAGATTGGGATACGCAAAACTGCTCTGGCTTTGTATTTGAAGATATCATTAATTAATTACACCTGACCTGTTAATTACACCTGTTCAACACCTAGTCAGTTTGCGCATAGATTGTAATCTCTGTAATATTTTGATTTGTTCCTGTGACAATCTGACAGATAAAAAAATCACATATAATTCCTGATATTTCTGTTTCAGTGGAAAATGTTGTCAATTCAACGATGTTTAAATTTCACTCGGATTTTTACGTCTCACAGAAGGGATTTTTAGCATCTTACCGTATTCGTAAAGTAGCGAGTAAGTATCGGTAATTTTTAATGCTCGCTCAATTCTGTAGCTCATTGTTGATTATAATATAATCCGGTTAGACTTGGAAACGTGTTTTTTTTATATTACACGTGACCACGTGTTGATATTATATTACATAAATGTGACCACGTGTTTATACTATATTAGATAACTGTGACCACGTGTTTTTAATATATTAAATAAATGTGACCACGTGTTGATATTATATAAGATAAATGTGACCACGTGTTGATATTATATTAAATAAATGTGACCATGTGTTTATATTATATTAGATAAATGTGACCACGTGTTTATTTTATGTTATATTAGATAAATGTGACCACGTGTTTATTTTATGTTATATTAGATAAATGTGACAGCTCGCCATGTGTTAATAATGGTGAATGTGTACGCTTGTCGTCAGAGGCATACCGATGTGATTGTAGCCAACATTATACAGGAAAACATTGTCAAGGTAAGCACATTTTAATAAAATAGACATTGAGATGAAATAGAGTTTTAAAATGGAGTTTCCTTCAACAACCAGGCTAAAGAGGACGGACATGCGCTTTGGTGGATAATCTGCGCTGGCAACCACTCTACAGCCTGTCCTGAAGTATTGTTTCTCGTGCATAACTTAGGCAACATAAACATCCAGTTTCAAGACCTTGTACATTTACCAGATCAGTATCAATCTGATTAAAATCAGACGTTTTCCAATTCGTTTTTCTTTTTAATTTTCGCATTTTATATTTTACCGATTTGTATTGACATTAACATATTTAATTATTCGTGTTTTTCGTTATGTACTGGAATGTAAAGCGCCAATGAAAGCACGACAGTCCCAATCATGCCAAGACATCCCCCACTGGTCTATGTATAAAATCAGCCCTCAGGATAAAAGTTTTTCAGAATTGTAAAGACGTTGGAATGCAGTATCTGTACATGTACAATAATGAAATGGAATATTTTATTATATTTCAGATTTTAAAGCTGCGCCCTGTACAAGTTATCCATGTTTGGTGTTTGAGGATAACTTTGATTTTTTGAATCACCGTATATGGGAGCATGAAATAACTCTTGGTGGGGGCGGAGTAAGTAGAGTAACTTCCCTTGATATGTCTTTGTATGGTTGTCATTATATACATAAGGGGCTACATGTCAGTTGAAGGAATTAGGTCGGGGGAAGAGAAAGGGAGGGGGAGGGGCATTTCTATCGGAAAATTCATCTGTTGGTAATTGTAGTGTTGGGAATTCCTGTCATGGACAATTTCGCCGTTTTTGGTCATGCGAATAATTGAAATAGCAGTTCTATAGATAAAAGGCTGAAGCGATTTAAAAATTTTGTTGGTGTGCCTATAAATTGACGTGTCTCTATTCGAAAATTCTTTCGGGATTTCATCCATCATTTTCTGTCACCCTGACTTTCTTATTAAAATTTTATTCCATTTTAGAATTGGGAATTTCAACATTACACCAATAACAGATCAAACAGTTATACTAGAGACGGTGTTCTCTATATTAAACCGGTGAGTCAACCAATTATCATACAATTTATTAAAACCCCATGAGCTCTACCAGCTTCCTTCATAATTTCAACAAAACAGACTACGCCGTTTCTGGGCACGTTTCTTGTATAAATAGTTAAACCGCATTTCATTTACATATGGGTCGACAAAACTAACATTCATCTAAGTGTCAAACGTATTGGTTTTATATCTTGCAACTTAAAAGTCATTACGTCCATGTATACGAATTGGAGGACGGTCGAGCGTACTGCCAGGCGGAAAACGAAAAACGAGTAGGCCATAGCACTGCCGCCCGGGAAAATTTTCCGCATAGCACACTGCATGGCGCAGACCGATGTTCATTAGCCCAGTTGGAGCAGAACAGTAGAACGTTAAACTTCATTTCGTTTATAACGACAATACATTGTTCATATTTCAGACTCTAACAGTTGATAATTATGGTGATGGTTTCCTCGAATCTGGAACACTTGACGTGTGGGGTAAGATTTCTCTCCGTAAAAAAAAACACCTTTCAATAAGATCCAATTATTCGGTTGGTATAAGATTGGGTTTTGACGTCCTGCTTTTCTGACCGGGCTATGAAGTTGGTGGTGCAAGATGTACTTAGTTTGTGTGTTTCAAGACTTCATGGATTAACCCAATACCATATTCCTGAAGCAATGGCCCGAGAAATCCCTCTCTGTCCATTGCTGGATTAGCTTCTGATACTTGCTCTTTTGAGGGAGTGTGTCTATTCTTCACGTTCAATCAAATCTATCCAAAAGCACAGCAACATGACAGCCCTTCGTTTAATCAGGGGTCTTCCCTAAAACATTGGACAGTGATTTAAGGTATTAAAAACGGTGAAAGTGTTGTTCGTCTCAAAACAATATTGTTTACTATATATTCACAGAGTAAAAATCGTGTTGACAGTTGATAGCCTTGGTTGTCACATAATTAGTTTTTTCTGCAATATTCTGCTATGCACTAGTTAATTGGGCATAATAAAATCGTGAGTCATGACGTAACGTTATGTAAACATATTTGGTCCATTTTGGAGCTCTGTTTGGTATTGTTACGCAGTAAGCTATTGGTTGTTTATCGAACTATTGACGAGTCATAATTTAGAACAAGAATTTGCTTTGTTTACAGCAGTGAGTAGTGGGATTAGCTCTAATCAAACGAAACACTGCGAAGAGTATGACCCCATACATGCTTCGAGCAAGAACGTTGTCATATGCAGCTCCATCTGTGGCAGAAACCGTTGTATCTAACACAACTCTGAGGAAATATTAGAGCCGATCACAGCTATTGCGGGGAAATCGATGATGGCTTGGGGCTAAATGAATCCCGTATTCCAGTACCTGTTCTCCGAGACATTTTGAGACTGGACGATCGGGACCAAAGTCCTGACCCTATATAGCTAAGCCTTGGATTTCACATCAGTGTACAGGGCGTGCAAGCAATGAGGCTTTGATATAGGAATATTGCTGTTGGTTACCATATGTTTTGTTGCCTAGCAACCCACCACAACTAATTGGTTCATCGTTAATTTCTAAAATTGAATCATATATTTATTAGGTCATACACCTCATAACAAATGTACGGGCAACGCCTTTTATGGTTGTGCACGAACTGGATCACCATCAAACTTGGTTAATCCCATCCAGTCAGCTAGACTTAGAAGCTCACGTGGTTTAAATATCAAATACGGTAAAGTTGAAATCGAGGCTAAATTACCCGTGGGTGATTGGTTATGGCCAGGTGAGTCAATTAATTATCTTTTAAGCTGGATGACCGAGAATTAGACATTGAAGAAACTGGAGTTCTCTTTCTAGAATAAATATATCGTATAAAATCAGCATCCTACGTCTAATGACTGGCAACGTTGATGTTACATGAACAAATAAAATAAACACTCAACGTCTGATGACTGGCTACGTTAATGTTAAATGGACAAATTCCTAAATAGTCTAGGATTTTTCTGGTTCGAATGTCCCGATTCTCACTCGACAGATGTACGAACAATAGACGTGTGCCTAGACAATCGAGGGATTAAATGCATGGAAATGAAATGAAACTGAAACTTAACGCTCTACTTTATTGCACCTAATTGGCTAATGAAGACTGAATGCACAAAACAAATCCGTGCCAGTTGTAATTAGAAGAAGAGAAGATCGATAAGAATATTTATATGGAATGGTTGTTATTTTATTTTTGTTTTAGCTATTTGGATGATGCCGACCTATGCTGCTTATGGCGGTTGGCCAGCTTCCGGTGAAATTGACATTATGGAAAGTCGTGGTAAGGATTCCTCTTGAAATTGTGACGGTTGTGGTGCATTGAGCAGGGTGGAATAATTTATATTATTTCTTTTAAATAGAAATTTACACTCGCAGGTTCTTTTGTATTTAAGAAGTGTGTGCGGGGAGAGGGTGTGGGGGGGAATTAAACAGGCAGCGGTTGGGGATATCAGGCTAAATTGCCTGCTTTAAAATCGTATGATTAAGAATGAATTAGGACGAGGCAGTGTCCAAGAAGCGCGGCTAATAGACCCAGATAGTGTCGTATGATTATGAATTAAACCCAAACAGCATCCAATAAGCGCGGCTAAAATCCTATTATTAAGAATTAGACACGAACAGGGTCCAAGAAGGGTGGCTAAATCCTATGATTGAGAATAAAACACAAACAGTGCCCAAGAATTGAAGCACGGCTTAATCTGACTTAATTCTATAAATGAGTGATAAAGAATCTTTTAAACCGAAATGTTAGAAGATGACTAAACCACCACACATTTCAACCTAGTGTTTCGTTTTTAAATATCTAATCTTATAAATAATGATAATAATAACGACGGTGATAAATATCTAATCTTATAGAAAATAATAATAATAATAATGGCGGTGATAATATTTCCAGGTAATTTGAACTATACCGATGCTGACGGTCTATCAATGGGGGTTGATCACGTGGGAACTACACTACATTATGGACCAAACTGGAAGATAAACGGTTACCTGAAGGCAACATCCGCCAAGTAAGATTAAAACATACATTATGTAAGAACTAAATCTGCCCATGACCATATGTATAAAGCCCTTGATGAAGGTAAAGAAGGCTTTGATAAGGTCTGGCATCGAGGTCTTCTTGCTCTTTACTTTTCGTCGTCTACACAAATGATCTTGTTAACGATATAACATTAAATATACGACTTTTCGCAGACGATACGTCTTTCTTTCTTGTCATTGAAGGCCCCGTTCCATCTCAAAGAATTTTAAACGCAGATCTTTACACTATCAACAAATGGGCTTCTTAGTGGAAAGTTGCCTTCAACCCTGATAAAACCAGTAGTATCACTTTCTCCAGAAAACAAAACCCTTCAACCTCTTGATTATCTTTCAACATTACTGATCTTACTGAAGTATCTTCTCATAAACATTTAGGTGTATATCTTCAAAAATCGTGCAATTGGACAAACCATGCACATTAAATGCATCCAGAATCTCTAAATTCGAATCTTCAAGTATAGACTCTCTAGAAAGTCACTCGAAGTAATATACAAATCTTTTATCCGGCTCTTGTTTGGCTACGCAGATGTCTTATGAGACAGTTGCACAGGCCAAGGGACAATTGAGCTGGAAAAACTTCAACTTGATGTCTCAAGAAGTATAACAGAATCTGAGTTTATCCCATTGAAAGAAAGACGACACAGCACAAACTAATCTAATTCTACAAATTGATGCACAAAAAATCTCCAAATTATCGCCCATTACTCCTTCCACCTACAATCGCAGCAATAAATCTTCACGCTACACGAAACCAATTAAAATACCGAAACATACTGCATCAACGACAACATATAAACCGTCTTTTCACCCAAAGCCAAACTTTGCAGCAATACATATGTCAGTTACGCAGAAATGATCAAATCATCCTAAACCACTATTATCAAGGGACCAGAAATATACAAATACACCACACCAGACTATAAGGTGCCAAAAACATAATCTACACTACCACAAATTTTTAATGAATATTTCTAACAAGCCACAATGCACATGTGATCATGTTATGGAGAACAGCAAACATTACTTATTGTACTGCTCTAATTTTACTACGCGACAAGAAATACCTCTGTGTATTAAACAATTAAATATTGTCTCCATAGATTGTTAATATTGATTTGTTTTTTTAAAGGCGGTTGAGTAATGGAACGACGTTTGCTGACGCATTTCACAGATATGCCGTAGAATGGACTGAAGATTACTTGAGGTAAGTCATTTTTTTAAACAGGGGGATTGTGTTTAAGAGAGATGGGGTTTAACGTTCACTCGAAACAAACTAGATGATTTCGGAACTAATATATCGTTTAATTTACTTGCGCGTAGGGGTCTTTAGCAGTGGGAGGAAACCCGAGGGCCCGGAGAACACCCATGAGGTTGAACAGGCGACCCTACTCCTTGTCACATACAACCGGGGAATCGAAACAACCTCGGTGGAAGCGGGCGTTAAAATCTAAGAACATCAACAACAACCTGTGCCAAAATACCCTAGTTTAAATCGACCCGGTTATTTTCAAGAAGGAAACATATCATTACATTTAATTACTTTTAATATGTGGTTTGTGTAAGTGTTTTTATTTTACCGACTTCTGTTGCTCAGTGGGGGTAGAACAGTAGGACAGCACGTGGAAGCCGTTTTATTTCAACATTGTTTGTTGGCCTGAGTGTTGTATAATTGTTTTTATTTTATTTCGAAGATTCACTGTGGACGATGAAGAAGTTCTAAAAGTTACCCCTGACGATGGTGGATTCTGGAAATATGGCGAATTCGACGAGACTATGGAGAGTCCGTGGAGATATGCTACCAAGATGGCGCCCTTTGACCAGGAGGTATATTAACAATTCGGAATTCGTAGATTTTATTTCATGGACATCTAAGGTCCACTTTTTGAAAGCAAAATACAAGTAGATCACTACTGTCCAGTCAGATGCTATACCATTCATATTGTATATCTAATGCGAGGTCCCCAATGTCGTGCGCTGTGTTACGATAGGATTGTCCGTAATGAGTCCACGATCTGGTACGTGTAGATACGTTCGGATTCGTTTAGATATGATCAACACGATCGCAATACGTGATAAGACCTAATAGGATTACCCCTTTATTAAAACCACGATTTTAATCGTAGCGCGAATTGTGATAATGGAAACGTAGCATTACCAGCCGAGATGTTCAGGTTGGTGGGGCGACAAACCGGTGAACGAATTGAGAAATTACTGCCGGGACGCATCACAAATTAACACATATTAATAAAAGTGCTAACTTTATGGATTTATACTTTTTAGTTTATTACATGCAACGTTTCAGTATTCGCACAGGTACCTTTATGTAAGCGGAAACAAGTCTGTCCGGACACTTGATAAACTAAAACATCTTAATAAAAGTCTAATAACTTTATAGATTTACTAGGTACCTTCACAAAGCCATGATCATTATTCTATAATGTATGATAGTTTCTAGAACTACAGTATGAAATGAAATAAAATCAGATTTTACGTACGGTACTACTTTCTACTTCAATCGGGCTAATGAAATGAAATGAAATGGAGTTTTATGGCACGTCAGCCCCAACCGGGCTATATGGTGCCAAACGGGCTAATGAAGATAGAAGTACACCATTGACAAAAAAGACCCATGCTTGAGAATCTCGTGGTATTCACTCGGCCAAACGGGGATGAAACCAGGAGCTTCCTGATCCAGTGCCAATAGTTCATGCAACGTTTCAGTAACTTATACCGGTATCTTTAATAGACGTTTGGCAAAAGGACGAAATTATTAAAGGGATACTCGATGGTTCAGTGAGTAAGACGTTGGCTCGCTAGCCCGGTTGTCCCGTGTTCGGTCGTGGTGTTTGCCGAGAAATATCATCTGGATTTTCTCGCGTAGTTTTCCCTTAGTGATGTAGGACGGGGGAACAGGCAAGAGTCGTTCGAACCGGACGAAAAACCGAGGTCCCGTGTACACATTGGCGTGCACGTAAAAGAACCTTTGACAGTTAGAATTTGATATAAGAGTAGGTCGTAGCGCTGCTGTCCGATTAAATTTCCATGCATGGTGTATACCGGTCTTTATTAGCCCAGGCGGTGCAGTAGGGCGTTAGACCCCATTTTATTTCTAAAGTATCAAGCCGATGATATTTCACCACTTTTACCTTCAACATCCCGGTTGGTGCAAAAAAGTAAGACATTAAACCCCATTTCATTTTATTTTAATACAAGTCAGACATTGTCAGTGACAAGTGGGTATTTCACATAACAATTTCTTTATTTGTGTTTCAGTTTTATATTATATTAAATGTAGCTGTGGGTGGACTCAACTATTTCCCTGATAGTTTTATATCCTCCTACCCTAAACCCTGGACTCGGGCCTTGCAGTCCGAGTTCTGGGCGGGTAAAGATCTATGGTACCCAACATGGAACCCGTTTGAACGAGATGGCGAAGATGCAGCTATGAAAATAAACCACGTGAAAGTCTGGAAACTGAACCCTAACCAATAATATCTTATTGAATTTAGCTACAGGAAGTGACGTCACTAACATCTGATACCCCTTCTCGTTTGAAAGTCTACACGTTCTTATATTTTGTATCTTTTTATGTTTTCAATGTTTTAAATAAAGATTATTATACCTATTGATGGTAAGCGGATGTGACGTCGCTAACGGAAATATATGATCACGTGTTCTGAAACATACCATACCACTTTTCATCTTTTTTGAATCTTAAATAAACTACACATTATTTCTATAGTTGGTAAGTAAAGTTGCCAAAACTACTCTGCTACAAGTATTGTTAGCTCCCAGAAAGACAGTTTTGTCTTCTGAGTCTATGAAATATTAAGTATAGTCGTTAGGATGGGACGATACACCGGCATACACGTAAAAATCCCTTGGCAGTTGGAATTCGATATTAGAATACTCCGTAGCGCCGGTTGGAGCAGAACAGTGGGCGGTTAAAACCCCATTTTTTCCATTTCCGGTTAAAACCCCATTTTTTTCCATTTCTATGAAATATTTACCCACCTGCTGCCTCTGGTACACAGTACAATGTTCCTTTTACTGACCGACCCCCCCTGGTACACTGTACAGTGATCCCTTCACCCACCCACCACCCCGTGTATACACGTACTACAGTATAGTGATTCTGTCACACACTGAGAGCCCTTGGTATCCAGTCCAGCGTTTCCATCACCCACCCCTTATATTAAGTAAAGCGTTTCTTTTACCCACCGCCCACCCCTAATATACAGTACAGTGTATCCTTTGCCTACCGACCGCTCCTTGCATATAGTACAGTGTATTCTTCGCCCACCGCCCCCCCCCCCCTTTGCATACAGTACAGCGTATCATTCACCCACCGACCGCCCATTGCATACAGTACAGGGTATCATTCACCCACCGACCGCCCATTGCATACAATACACCGTATCCTTCAGCCACCGACCACCCCTAGTAGAGTCGTTCTTATATCCCCTGAACCCACCCCGGTATACAGTACATTGTACCCCCCCCCCCCTCCTCCCTGGTATGTAGTACATTATTTCTCCTTACCATAGTACGTTTACTATAACGATAAATACAGTGTATTAATTGAACCCTATCTAAATATATCATCTAGAGAACTTATACCTAAATCCAACATTCACAAATAAAATACTTGAATCTTAATCTCCGGGGTTCCGTCTGTGTTGAGGAAATCCGGCTATGATATGATCA
Source organism: Patella vulgata (assembly GCF_932274485.2). Lineage (NCBI taxonomy): Eukaryota > Metazoa > Mollusca > Gastropoda > Patellidae > Patella > Patella vulgata. The sequence goes on from NC_065884.2 coordinate 3,115,485, forward strand.
TACCCATTATGGAGAAATGACAGGACAATAAAAGCTTTCTGTTGTATGGTTTAAGAAATGAAATGTCATTGAGCTTATGGATGGTTCAAACGAGTTACTATTTTAGATGGAACTCGGATTCGAGAACCGAATCAGTTGTTGTTTATAGTGATCCGAGCCGTATTTTGGCTGGATGGGGTTTAAGTGGTTACAGAGCCAGAAGCCGCCGGATGTCATCATTTCTCCAACAGAATTGCAAAACATTTCTCGGTGAGAACAACGAACACTGCTTACACCCATCTAATCTGTCCCTCCCCAGCTAAGGGACTCCTTCGAGCGTTCCAGTGGACCTGTCCCTCTCCAGCTGAGAGACTCCCTCGAACGTTCCGGTGGTTCTGAATGTTATACTGAGTAAACTTTTAATTAGCTCATTAATTATCATTATCGTCGTCCTACTACACTGTCTCTAGAACAGTCGGTTGAACTCAGTTCAGAGCCTATTCTAGCGTGCCATTGACCGCGTCCTTGCTCTAATGAGCGAAAAACGTGCTTTGAGAAATAAAGACGTGCTCTGTGAAAGTTTCAACTTGGGCAAAAGTTATGCTTCAGTTGCATGACATCAGAAATGAAATGAAATGGGGTTTAACGTCCTACAGTTCTTCTCCTAACCTGGGCTAATGAAGATGGGCATACGCCATACAGTGTGCTATGGGGAAAATTTTGCCTGGGCAGCGGCGCTACGGCCTACTCTTATATCGAATTCCAACTGCCAAGGGATCTTTTACGTGCACGCAAATGTGTACACGGGACCTCGGTTTTTCGTCCCATCCGAACGACTAGACAGCTGTCCTTGTCAGGCCCTCCATCCTGCATCACTGACAAGGGAAAACCACGTTGGAAAATCTGAATGAACTTTCTCGGCCAATGCAGGGATCGAACACCCGACCTCCAGGCTAGCGAGCCAACGTCTTACCCACGTGATCCCCTGCATGACATCAGTCATCGATATGAATTAATATATGGACCATAGGCACCAGCAGTCTAGTTTATCAGTTTCTGTCTTTTGGCAGTGACCTCGTCGAGTTACCGCAGATCTACGGCAAACTGACATTAGAGACTGTATATTAATGTTACCCCAGGGGTGTGCTCCGATGAAATTTCATTAAAATATCTTGACGATTTTTCTCGTCCCAGAACATTTTCGTCGATAGTCCAGAGTAAGATGGAATTTGGCAAGTTTTAATTATGTACTAAAATAGAATTCATTTTCGACTTCAATCATATTCGGTGTTAGCAAAGAAAAACAATTAAAAAGCCATTGGTTCCCTTACCTGATAAGTTCGGTATTCTATTGTCCCCCATATAAAAAAACCTGCAAATTGCTGCCCTTTTTTAAAATTTATATTGGAGTGAACGCTGTTAAATTTATATCCGAGTGAACGCTATTAAATTCGACTTTAGTCATAATAACCACGTGCCTTGACTCGGTTGCTCAACTTTTTTCTCCACTGCACTCAATCTAGATTTGCTAATAATGCACCCGATCTATCCAGATACGTATCCACTTGTTTTATTTTATAGTCTACAATTTAATTCGAACATTTCAAATATATCCATAAATATAAATAAATAGCACAGCGACAGTTGTAACTCGACTCATAACACAAGGGAAGTAACTGGTTGTTTACAAGTGTCGGCGGGCCCTAGTCTGAGTGTATGGGTGCAATAAACCGGAAGCAGGGATATAACTAGAAGGCGCGTGGTTACTATGACTAAAGTCGAATTTAATAGCGTTCACTCGAATATAAATTAATAGCGTTCACTCGGAGAGAGATTGGGTTTAATGTTCACTCGACACAAACTAGGTCTTTTCGGGACTAACATATGGTTCAATTTTATTTCAATAATTCGCTTGCGCGCTGTGGTCTTTAGTAGTGGGAGGAAACCAGAGGATCCGGAGAAAGCCCACGAGGTTGGATAGGCGACCCTACTCCTTGTCACGTACAACCGGGGAATCGAAACCACGCCAGCTGACTTAATGACAGACATTATGATAAGGTTCCAAAGAATAGAGTCATACACACTTTAAAATATCTTACTGGGCTCACATTACTCAGCCCCCCCCCCCTGTCTATTAGTCTAGCGGCCAAGGCGCCAAAATGGGCTTAAATAACGAGATACCCCTACCAGAGGTAGAACGAAGCACGTTGGACATTTTCTGATAGAGACACATCCCTAGAACTCAAAACTGGTTCTTGGGTAAATTTTCAACATGGTCCAAAATATATATTTTTTTTTTTTGCACTTTTACCCGTGGTCCGGGTTTCTTTAAAGACGATATATTTGATGGGGGTAGGGATAGCTTTTGGATAGCTTCTGAAAATAATTTACTATTGTTGGCCAATACCTGCAAATTTGCAGATATGACGTAATTGTGGCGTAATAGCGACGTCATCGCTATCATTTTGTCATAAGATCACCAGTATAATCATTTAAAGTGTAAATTGTTAATAAAACTTCGGTATTTTTATTAAAAAAAAAACACTGACTTTCAATTAAAATAATCCATTGCAACGGATTAATATATTTGTTATATTGATCAAATATGGTTTATTCCTGGCCATACAAAGATTCTACCTATACACTGTAAAAAATATCCATTTTTAATGTGGCCGAATTCCGTGTTTTAACACCTTTTTTCTGTTAATCGATGGATTTTTTTGATAAATTGTGTTAATAGTGTGGATTATTTCTTCAAATTACGTGTTTTATGTATTTCTGTGGAATATTCAGTATTAAACAGGAAATTTCCGTGAAATTTAGGGATAAAATGTTTTATTCCCTTCTATAATGGACTTAATTCTGTTATTTTACGGAATAAACGGTGGAATGACAAGGAAGTTCCTTGAAATTTAGGGATAAAATGTTTTATTCCGTTCTGTAATCGACTTAAGTCTGTTATTTTACGGGATAAACGGTGCAACGATAAGTAATCGTATACATATATAATCATTCCTAATAATCGTCATGTTATAGTATTCATTTCAATTTATTAACCATAATATGAAGAATCATATTTTGTAAAGTTTGGTATATTAATTGTCATGTATATCTAATTTCCATTATTTATAAGATCTATAAAGTGTATTGTAATTCATCATACGGAAATCAGATTGTAAGTATTTTCATAAATATATAAAAATATGTTTTAATGCTGCGTGAAATAAGGTTGTAATATCTGGTAATCAAGTAGGCTTAAATCCGGATAGTACAACAGGTTGGCCAGTGTAAGTCGGTTTGTCTCTATGGCAGAGTCTACATACCTGCGAATTGATAATACCGCACACTTGCATGTAAAAGCCTCCAACCACTGACGAGTAGCGGTGTGTGATACCTTGCTCTCGATTCTTATATCAGCGAAAAGAGGTTACGTTTAAAGATTATCTGCGGTATCACTTCGGTGGAAGCGGACGTTAAATAAAGCTATTTCACGCACGCATATAAAGTCAATGGTTAATTCAATGAAATTTTTATCACCTTCATCATCGTCAGGAAACAAAATTTACCAGGATTTTTTTTTCTGTATTTGAAAATGGAATTTCTGTTAATTGAGGGAATTTCTGTAAATTACAGGAAAAACAAATACGGATAAAATTTTCCTGGTAATTTTTGTTTCCGGAATTTTTTACGTTTTTTCACGGAAATTTTTGTTACAGTGTAGAAACTTAAATTCACAGTGTTGACGTTATTTTACGAAATTTCAAATGTTCTAAATACTATATTGATAACACCAAGGAGTTGTTAATCGTTATCACTTGATAAAATGTCCTTGGAGCACTCGGCATAACATTTGCAGTGTTCGATACATTAAAAACCGACAGAAACACATTGGCAATATATCTTGCCGAGTTACACCGCGTATCTGTACAAAAAAGGTGAGTCATTTCCCTAACTTAAATGTTGGCGCCGATTCCTTCTCAAATAAAAGGGGTACTAATACACCATCAGCATTTCTTCGCCACCCATGATCCCCTGGGCTAGGGAGATTAGGTTTCGCCTGGTGACTATGGCACCATATATATATATGTCTGGTAGTTGTAACAGCGTGTGTGTTGGAGGAAGGCTTCTTCGGCTGTAGGAAGAGTGGCTGCCGCTTGAAGTGGCAATAATATAACGCATTTCATCAAGGGTACAACAGGCGTGGTTTTTGTTACTTGTATGATTTCCGTATAATAAAAGAGCGAAATTTCTTACAGAAGACATCATACCATCAATTAAATTAAGGCCCCGAAATCTTGGTGTAAAAACATTCTTAGTTTCACAACTTCATCATTGCGATCATCTGCGGCTTTAAGAGTTTTGGTGGCTGTTGAATATCCAGAACCAGTAGAAATATTTGTTAGTTTTTCAGATTTCCTGCCACCTGTTCCACAAATGAAGCACTGCAGTCGAATATCAAAATCGGACGATAGTTCCCTATTCAGCCGCTTTTCATTATTTCCATCTTCGGTATTTGTCGATGCTGTATTGGATTTTATATTTAAATTCTTTTTGGACATGTAATTTGTTCTGCATGCTTTATGGTACCTGACTTTTAACCTGAAGTTCAAAATATCGCCCTTGTGGGGATAAACATTTCCATACACATCATCACGACAAATTTCTGCTCGACAAAGTATAGTTTCAAGTCCAGCAAATGTCGGATTTTTGACATACTGTTTGTTGACTAAAGAGTTGAAACAAATCAAGCATTGGTTTTTATCTAAAATTCGACATTTTTTCAGTGAAGATTCTATAATAGTTAGTTCCTTGAAAGTAATCATATGAAAAAAATCTGACGAGCAACTTTACCAACACAACACAAAAATGTAAAATGGTAATTTTTTCCTTTATTCATGCAAATGTTCAATTTTCTTTAAATTATAATAGGCCTGTTGTTTATATTGTTACTTTCACTCAGGCCTACGACGAATGGTAGTGGTATACGATACCATCTCACATTGACTGCCATTACTTTGCGTTATAGTTTATATTTGGGACCTTTCGCATCGGTACGAAAACGAACACCAAAACGAACATATGTTTTTTTACGTTTTCGTTTTCGTATCCTCTAACACGCGGTTTGGCAATCCGACGTACGATAATAACTAGATGGCCTTAATTTCCACTCCATGAACTTCTCGGTCAAGGCAAAGTGAAAGTTTTCAATCGATTTTTCGGCAGACGTACAACAAATCAAATAGAATATTCCTTGTGAGCACATTCTACGAACGCTACACAATCAACAATATACATAAAAGCTTGAAAAAAAAATGGTGAAAAATCCAATATATGAGACAAGAAACATATTCGTTTGCATACCTACGTAAATCCAGCTCCATACGCGTAACGTTTTTCACTGGCCGAACACTCATTACGGATTGACGTCACAAGTACACACGAATCGATGACATTTTCGTATTCGTTTTCGTACCGGTGCGAAAGGTCCCTATTATATGTTGTATAACACGATTTGCCAATCTGTTTTACAGAGAATTACGAAAATCTTCTAATATTTCTGTAAAAGATGACTGACGTCATTTTAAGCATATGGTCGATATTCATGATTTTTTTAAAAAGTTGTCATGGAAACCACGAGAAATAACAATTATTATATCCCATTTTGAAAATCGCCCAAGAAATGATTTCATAATGCCGATAAAATTTCCTTGCCAACAATCCAAAATAACCTTTGTTCTACCAGGTGGGGGTATTGGAAAAAATATGGACGAGAAATGACTATTATCCCATTTTGAAAATCGCCCAAGAACCGATTTCATTATGTCGATAAAAATTTCCTTTCCAACCATACCAAAATAACCTTTGTTCTACCATAGGTAGTGGTATTGGAAAAGATATGGACTTCAACCGCTAGCCTATATATGCTTGAGCTTTGGGGTTCACCCGGGCATCGCCAGGCAACAGGCATAGACGGCACAGTCATACATGCATTTGAATACGTATTTTCTTTGCCCGGTTGCACGAAATGTCTCGTGATCAAAATGTCATGGGACATTTTAAACAGTGACTATAATTTCTTAACCTTGAAAGAAAACTATCTAAGACGGTATTTGTTGTGGCTACATTAAGAAATGGTGCGTAAGAAGACAAATTAACGTGATGTGACCTTAGATAAATCAGATTAATTGTCTCAGCGAGTGTCTGGTTATACGTGACAATATACAAGTTTGTACGCCGTCACGTGACACATCATGTGGTCGGTGTGTGTGTAAAGAAAGCGATATGATTTGTTTATTTGGCTAAGACATGTTTGAAGTCGACTGAATTTAACAAGCTTTAGATATTTAGTGTGTTTGGTTTACAACTGGGGTATGTGGCATTTTATAATTTATAGCATTCTGTAGATTTGAATGATTTCTTTTCAGTTTTGATACACACACAGTTGTTAAAATTTAGACAGTTAATTCAAGCACAGCGCACTGCCAAACAACGTGGTATAAAACTGTCAAATCATCGTTAATTGACCACAATGATTAAGCTAAATGTTAATAACTGAAGCATTTCAAGTCATTCTATTTATCGTATATTCAATGACTGATGATCACTCTATCAAAAATGGCAACATTTTAATGTATAGTTCATTTGTATATGTATGCATAGGACCAATATTCTGGCATAACACCCCAGTAAAAGTGGAGATCATAGTTATTGGCATTGTGAAAGGCTCCCTTGAAGCCCTCTACTATATCGGCCGTCAACCAGGACACTTTCTCTAAGGGTGTTCCCAGCAGTCTTGCACTGTTTTTATGAAAAAAGACTTTTTATAATTTTGGTGATGTATTTTTCAATTGATTGTATTGAGTGTTGGCATCCTTTTGATTTAACAGGTGTTAGATAACTTGTTTTGTTAATTGCCGGCATATCAGTTCTTATCAGTAGTTATATCAGGTCCCTTGAGAAGAAAAAATAAGTGATGGAGCGAGACCTTTTTTGTTCCCCCCCTCCTCCTTTCCAACACTAGTTACATCTAGATGATTCAGTTGTACTATATATGTTCTGAGGAATAAAAAATCTTTTTAAATGGAACGATAACAAAATTCATGCATAATTGTCCAGTTTTGAACTCTGATATTATGGGCCGCCATAATTATAAACTAAGCCCTGGGGCGGCGCACCGACTGCATCCCCCTCTCATGATACCTGAGGTATATTCACCCTGTGGCCTGTTAATTTATATATTATCATCCAAGAATTCTGATCCATCACTCAAAAATGACAATATTTATATCATTAGTTATATTCAGCATGTAGCCTATCTGATAATCGAAATATTTACTGTACTGTTTGCATATGGCTATCTAATTGCATGGTGCACTATAGATGTTTGCATATACTATACAGCTCTAATTGCATGGTGCACTATAGATGTTTGCATATACTATACAGCTCTAATTGCAAGATGCACTATAGATAAGCAGAGCTATGAGAACATCGTTAAATACCAAGTTAAGAGATCTAAAGCTTATCTAAAATTTAAAAAATTGCAGAATTTTTCAGACTAAGTCATTAGGCTAGTCATGGATTACAAATAACAATTTTTACAATCTTTGTTATCAAAAATTCAGTAATACTAATATAAACATGAACCTTATTATAGGCCTATTATAACAACAACTTTTATAATCTTTGTTATCAAAAATTCATTAATATAAAGAATATTGATGTTAATCTATTCTTTACAAATATCTTATCAGATATTTCGAAGACATCGACATCTTTATCTACATCAATTTCCTTAAAATCGGATCTGGTAGCCATAGTGATTCGGTGAATAGGGCCCTGGTGGTCCCACATTCGTTTTCTTTTTTGGCTGAGAAAGTACCTCATGGTTACCCCTTGTCAGTGGTGCCAGACGGAGGGCATGTGAATTAATGCTGCCTAGTTGTATGGATGGGATGAAAAGCTGATGTCCTGTTTAAACATTGGGGTGCACATATATAGAAGATTCCTTGGTTGTTGGAATTCTAAATAAAAGTTGGCATTTGCCTTACTTCAATAGCCTGGTAGAGGACACATTTCATTTCACTTTCATTTCTTAAAAGTCTGAGTTTACAAATCCTGAAGAGTGAAGATTTAAAATATAAAGTATCTGAGAGTGATACTGATTCGAGTAAAATCTATAAAATGAATATCAGCTCCCAACCCGGGAGATCGTCTAGCGTTGAAATTTTAATTTTGTTTTCTTTTTTGAATGTTAAATAATCAATCTCATCTAGTATTTTTCTAGTAAGATTGGGCATCTATACTTTCTATATATACCAATACTTTGATTGGAAATAATCACCCGATAAATACTTTCATGACAATGTATCTCTAATGTGGTAGTGTCGCCCGAAGTGCATAAAGAATTTCAAACCAGTCGGCCAAACTCATCAATTTGTCTACTTGCTTGGGGTATGCGAGCCAATCAACTATCGTGCACCTGCATGCTTCGACTATAAAACTGGGCGCGTATCATTCATCGGGGTGTTTCAGTTAGTAACTCCCGAGGTAAGGTAACCTTATCATATGTAAGACACAGACCGGTTGTCAGAGTCGATAATCACCTCATATCAACCAGATTGTGTTGATTTCCATTTCTTTTATATTTTGGCTAGATTGTTTGAGCGCATTTCTTACTCTTAGATAATAGTTCTGATTTGGGAGACAATAGTATAATTTGGATCTACTTGTGGCTTCGCTGTGGGGATCGCTGAATTGATCTACGTACTAAACGATATTGGAATTTGGTCACTTGATTCGTGAAGAAGAATTCGGTGATTTCGTTTTTAATGGCGTTCTAGTAGTTTAGACATTGCGTTCTACTGCCAGACACTGCAGATATAGGCATTGCGGCCTTTTCACTTGATTCGTGAGGAAGAATTCGGTGATTTCGATTTTAATAGTGTTCTAGTAGTTTAGACATTGCGTTCTACTGTCAGACACTGAAGGTATAGGCATTGCGGTCTTTTCACTTGATTCGTGTGGAAGAATTTGGTGATTTCGTTTTTAATGGCGTTCTAGTAGTTTAGACATTGCGTTCTACTGCCAGACACTGCAGATATAGGCATTGCGGCCTTTTCACTTGATTCGTGAGGAAGAATTCGGTGATTTCGATTTTAATAGTGTTCTAGTAGTTTAGACATTGCGTTCTACTGTCAGACACTGAAGGTATAGGCATTGCGGTCTTTTCACTTGATTCGTGTGGAAGAATTTGGTGATTTCGTTTTTAATAGTGGGTTAACGGGCTGTACAGGATCGATGAATTGATTCACCTCAGTGGGTTAATTCATTTCGTAGTTTGAGAAATAGACTTTGGTGTATAGATTTCATGATTTGTTTAGCATTTCAGGCAAATCAATCATTTTGAGACATTAAGGGCACACTTCACATTTCCAGAATCCATTGTTGTTTAATTTATAATAAAAAGTATCAAATTATATCTTGTTTATTGTTTGTTTCATGACATTAGCTGCCGCTGCATCCAGTATCCGAACCCTGTCCTACTACAAATGAATCAATCAGATCTGAGTAAATATTTTGCGTGGATTAAGCTGTGAGAAACTAGATATATTTATTTTATCAAAGACTTCAAATCCTGCATCATTACTTTATATGCCAGTATTATATAACAATGTTTAACTATGCTTGGGGTGTGGCTTCAATAAATACAAATTTTCGTACTGCAACATTATTTTTAGCTTTTGACTCAGCAGGTGAACCCTAACCAAAAGTTTTATCCTTTTTTTTTAAAATCTATTTGAGTCCTGTATCAGTTGGACTTTCAAAGAAAAAGCGCAAAGTCATTGTGAAAGGACGAAAAACTGAGGTCCATCTGTAAATCCCAAAGAGACATTGGTGTGTTTCTGAGAATGTCCAAAGTATTTTGTAGCAGGGGAGACATTAAACCCCATTTTATTTTTACATCAGACACATTCACATTCAAGTCGTCAACCCTAAGGCCACATTCAAGTTGTCAACCCTAAGGCCACATTCAAGTCGTCAACCCTAAGGCCACATTCAAGTTGTCAATACTAAGGCCACAATCAAGTTGTCAATTCTAAGGCCACATTCAAGTGAACTGGGGTATATTTGCTCAATTGACTCAATTTCAAACTAGATGCTTTTTTTGCCGGATCCTCTGCCATGCACTACTGACAAGGGCAGATCCCCTGTCATGCACCTCTAACAAGGGCAGACCCCCTGGCATGCACCACTGAGAAGGGCAGACCCCCTGTCATGCACCACTAACAAGGGCAGACCTCCTGTCATGCACCACTGACAAGGGCAGACCTCCTGTCATGCACCACTAACAAGGGCAGACTCATTCAGAACACAGAGAACTTTCTACTTCGAGAAAAGAAGTCTGCCCTGAATGACCACCAGATCTAAAAATTAATATACCATTTTGAAATGCGGTACTACTCATTTCACACAAAGACCAAATAAATCTTTTCTATTTTATTTAATGGAAATGAAATAATTACTTCTCAACATTCGCAAAATATACTGTCTGGTTTCATTAGCTAGGCAACATCATATGCCCCCGTCAGACCAGGATGGCATCCTTACTGCACTGTTTCGACCATACAGCGACCAGAAAATACACAAGGTCACCGGCGAATGGAACATAACGCGAGAAAATGTCCCAAAAAATTAACTTGAAAAAAAGCCGCATTCTCACAGCTTTCTAAGTCAGATCGCAAAACCTTGGTGTTTGTTTTGAACATGGAGACCCCAGCACGATATATGGCATTTCCACCACTCTTTTAACATGGTTATGCTGATCTTGGTGCGCTCTTAGACTATTTTCCATCATCGTAGCAGCGCATTAAGGATGCCACCCCGGTCTGACAGAGGTATTACTCCCTGAGCCATGGTTGCTCCCTCATGACAGTAAGATACTTATAGCAACGAGACAAATCAGTGAGTATAGAGAGAGAGAGAGAGAAATGGGGTTTAATGTCCACTCGACACAAACTAGGTCATTTCGGGACTAACATATGGTTTAATTTTTTTATTTCAATAATTCGCTTGCGCGTAGGGGTCTTTAGTAGTGGGAGGAAACCAGAGGACCCAGAGAAAACCCACGAGGTTGGACAGGCATCCCTACTCCTTATCACATACAGCTTGGGAATCAAAACCCGCCAGTTGACTCAATGACAGACCGTATGATACAGCGTGCGCGTGCTAACCATTCGGCCATCCAACCACCCCAGTGAGTATAGTATATACAGAGAGAACAATTTGTAGGCTGTGATGTTTGCCTACTTTCAGAAAATATTTTGTGTCTTTTGGTCTCCAAATAATTTGTTATGGCAGGTCTGCTATATGCGAGACTATGAAAATGTATTTTAAGATGCTCATTTGAGCTTTATACAGGAGAGTTTTCCATCAAGCACCATATAGCTGAAAATTACTCCACATAATCTCCTTATTTTATGATATCATTTATAAATGGTCATTGTGTAATTGTGTATGCTACTTAGAATGAAGTCGTTAAAGGAGACATATCTCTAACTCACATATTGTCCATAATATTCGAAATTAAAAACACGAATTGGAATTCAGTATATCTAATATTTAAGACATAATGAACATTTTAAAATCAGTACACGAGTTGTGTATTTCTATGGTTTCGGGCGCCATTTGTAATGAACAAAGACAAAAATATCCTACTAGCTATATGCGGAAGTTGTTATTAATGACTGATTGACAAACAACAAAACAATAATTAATAAACATGTAGTATGGACATAGTAGATGTAAAAGGTAGCCGTTTAATTCAGACTGTTCTTGTATTTCACCAAACATAATTAATTGATTACAAATTATATATTTTTTTTTTTTTTGAAATTGAATATACATAACTTTATATACACACTTATTGCATTAGCTACGAGAACGTAGCTAAAAACGTTGAGATATACTGATGTGTTTGTTTTTAGCTTCGATTGGCAGCCTTCAATTTAACGTGGCAAACTCAAATTTTTTATTAATACATGTAACATCTTAAAAATAAAATAATTTTATACTATTATGACTAATTAAACTTACAGGGGCCAATATAGTGACACAACTATCGCCTTTTTCCAAATATTCGCATTTAAATTAATGAAGCGTTGTTTTTGTCTGACATTCACCGCCATCGAAATCCATTCATAGTTACCGTGCTTTAGACATGCGCCAACACTACACGCCCCTTTTACCATATATGGAAAATGGGCGGAGTTTATATTTTGCTTTGTTATTCTGCAATGCCAAAATGTCTACAGCTGCTAATGAAACGTGTTGCCTTTTTGATTGGCTGTTATAAAAGCCTTATATTTAGCCCCGCCTTCATGATGACAGCATCAAACGTCTTAGTAACAGCTTAACGCCTCGATTTTAAATACGACGATTTGTACCCGTTTCAGGTAGGATTATATGCTCAATTGAAGTTGGGTGTGGCAGAAATATTATAAATAACAATAATCAATCGTTGTTTTGATTAAAAATATTGTCAACTTTGTTTACAAATGTCGGGTGTGAATCGCTCCCACATGTGCAACGTTGAAGTTAATAGCATCATCTCTTATCTCGAAACACAGAGGGTTGAGAGGTAAGGTTTATTATCTATTATTACATGTGCTTTTCGTCTATTTTAAGGTTCCTAAGAATAGAACTTTGTGACCTTTGACCTTTAAATGATGTAATCTCGGTATATGTACCCTAGCCATATGAATGAATAGAATATGTTTCACCTTGTTCAAACAGGAAGAGCTTTTTTAGGAGACCGATTTTTTAGTTAACAGATTAAGAGGACCTTTTTTAGCTTACCAACCAAATATAGATCACAATGATTAATTATTATAGACTAGTTAGTCGTATTATTATCATGATTTATATTTTTGTCGTATCAGCGATATTGGTATGCCCTATTCTCATTTTTCGCAAAAAAATTGTTGGTTGAACAAAGTTTGTGATTGCTGTCAGGGTAACTATAAAATGTTAGGACAGGTATATTGCGAAGCGTGACATGTATTTACTATTTATGAGAAATTAATCGTAGAATATTGTTGATAAAATCAACGTCTTCATCCATTTATTATAGATAAAATTACTAAAATAGACAGCTAGGCCCAAAATAATCACTTTCACTGCAGATGGAAGTAAAAAAAACTAACACAAAAACCTTTCTAAAAATAAATAGGGTTTAACTTTTCTGCACCGACTGGGCTAATGAAGACGGCCAATCGGCCATACACCGCCTGTGCTAATGAAGTTGAGCATGTGCCGTGTGCTATAAGGGACATTTTGCAACTGCATCGAATTGTCAAAGGTTGTTTTTCATGCCTTTTCGTCCCATCCTATACGATGCCCATTCTGTACAATTGAGACGATGGGGAACCATGTTGGAAGTTCCTAGTCGAACTGTTGCAGCCAAAGTCGGGATCGAACCCCAGATTTTCGGTTACTGGGGAGTAACAGTGGCTCAGTGAGTAACACGTTGGCTCACTAACCTGGAGGTCCCGTGTTCGGTCCCTCTCTGGCAAGGGACAATGTATAGTCCTTCGGATAGGATGGAAAACTGAGATCCTGAATACACATTGGCGTGCACGTAAAAGATCCCTTCGATATAGGCCGTGGTGCAGCTGCCCAGGCAAAATATCCCTCATAGCACACTGTATGACACATGCCCATCATCATTAGCTGAGTAGCAGTAGAACAGTAGGACGTTAAACCCCATTTCATTTCCTGGTTACTGAACCGCCATTGCTTCTTAAACTGATTTTCTTCACTATGTTTGATTTGATGGTGTAAATAGATAAGATGTTATATTTCAAGTTTATCATATACAATCTGTTGAGTAAATATTGAAGTTATAAACAGTATGTAAATATATCACAATGTGAATCTACATGTTCAAGGTTTTAGCCTTATTATTTCTGTCTGGTTCATTTAATTTGGTGTTGTGCTGGCGTGGTGAGTATGACACTGGTTTGCTAATCAAGACGTTTCTGGACCGCTGTTGTGAATTGGCCGAGCATGCATGTAATAAATCCCAGTAGGCCGTAGTGACGATGTCTGTTTGATTTAATTGGGTGGCGCTTCGTGAGTAAGGCGCTGGCTTGCTAATTGGGACGTTTCAGATTTACTGTTGTGAATTGGCTGAGTATGTTCCTTAGGATTTTTCTGGCATGTTTTCTCGTTGTCGGTGGAGCAGGAGAGTCTGGCAAAGACAGTATCTAGTTGTTCGGATGAGAAGAAAAATCAGCTTCCTGTGTACATGTTGGCGTGCACGATATAAGAGTAGGTCGTAGTGACGCTGTCCGAGCAAAATGGTGCTCTGTATGGTGTATGCCCATCTTCATTAGCCCAGTTGGAGCAGAAAAGTACCGGTAGGACGTTAAACCCCATTTCGTTTCATTTTCATTTTGACTTAGTTGTTGTCCATCACATAAAAAAAAGAAATGAAATTTTCCATGTTTCCATGGTTTTGTCTCGCTGTATATAATCGATATGTTAGTCTCAAAATAACCTAGTGCTGGGTGGATTTTATACTCTCTCTACTTAAACAATATAATCATTGAATCTATGTATCGCAATTCACCTTCTCACTCAATCTCAAATAAAACAGACGATCTTATTGCAATATATCGATATAACAATATTTTTTTGACAGCCCTAGTTATTATTTATGTTTGAATTGTTTTTTAATTATTCCAGTGAAGTTGATGTGATAAAATTAGGATGTATCGAATATACGTCAAATCATTAAATCCTCAATCATCAGGTTTGTTATATGGAGTAAAATATAGACGTTCGAACCAATCTTTATATCTTTCTGTATTTAACAAAATCTCTCATGTTTATTTCTTTCTTTTAACAAAATCCCTTTTTTTCATAATTAAAATCTGTTTAGAAGTAAATGTAGTTGAGAAGTTGTCAAGGTAGATTTTTAGATAGAGTTTATTAAATGTCGATAAATTCAATTTGTTATAAAATAAAATCTCTGTAGAAGTACATGTAGATATAGAAGTTGTCAAAGTAGATATTTATATAGTTTTCCTCTTACTATAGTTTTTAGAGAAAGTTGGGTGGTGGGTTGGTTTAACACATGTGCTTTAGATCATAAGGTCTGTCATTGATTGATGTCTAGTCGTTCGGATGGGACAAAAAACGAGGTCCCGTGTAAAAATTGGTGTGCACGTAAAAGATCCATTGGCAGTTGGAATTCGATATAAGAGTAGGCCATAGTGCCACTGTCCGGGCAAAATTTGCCACATAGAATACTGTATGGCGTATGCCCGTCTTCATTAGACCAGTTTAGGAGCAAAACAGTAGGACGTTAAACCCCACTTCATTTCATTTTATTGATCGAAGTAGTGTGGTTTCGATTCCTAGCTTGTACGTTTAACCTCGTGGGTTTTCTCTGGGTCCTTTGGTGTCCTCCCACTGATCAGAACACATTAAACGCAAGCGAATTATAGAAATAAAATTGAACCATATGGTAGCCCCCCAAAAAACCTAGTTGTGTTAAATGGATGTTTAACCCCATTTCTCTCTTCGTCACTATAGTTTTTAACATCAATGAATTGAGATTCATTGAGTTTGTTGTTTAGAAATAGACATACACTTCAGTTAGAAAGTTAGTACTTTTTTATAATTATGGAGTTTTGTATCCTTCACCTTTTTTTTCTCTTACACAAATATAAAGTCAGCTTTTTATTTTATTTGATATCACATCTTGTTATTCTATTTACAGTTAAATTACTTTGTTGTTAGTCGTAGGGCTTAACATCCGTTGCCAGGTTAAAATGAAAAATAAATTTGATGTTTTCACACCATTCAAAACTGTAATTAGTTTAATTTGTTAATCACTCTTAGTGCAAGTTATGTTTATTATATATATACATATTATTAATTATTTTATACCCTGAAGGCCATTAATTAGTGATTTGATTAGGCAAGCTAAATCTCTCATCAGTGGCAGCCATGTTTTATATTTTATGATTTAGTAGGAATTACTTTTTTTATTCTTTCTTATATTTTCCACAGTTTATATAGTTTTCATCTCGTTCTGATATCCTCCCTCCCTCCATCCCACCATCCATTGCCATCCCCCTTCCCTCCTTCTAACCCTACCGGTTGCGCTGGTAGGCTTCGCTCAAAATGAAAACAAACTAAGAATAATGGAAACAATCCAAGAAAAAGGGGAAATATTTCCGGTACGTTGTATCATACTGGTTTCAGTGATGTTCGGTCTACAAGAAATCTCAATGTTAGCACATTGAGCAAGAAACAGTATCGAATTAAAATACATGGAAGCCATCAAACATAAACAACCAGGCACCGAGTTTACAAAGCATTCTCAGACTTTAGTTAATAATTATAGCCCCTTATAAAACTTTTGTTGTTTTAATGTATCAAATACATCAATAAGAAACTATGTACAAAGTATTTAGATCAAAGATCTTTCTCATAAACAGTGATTGAAAGTTGAGTAATTCTTAACTTAGTTCTGAGAATGTTTTTTGAACTCAAGACCTGAATGTATTCAGATGATATAAGATGATAATAGTATGTAAGATTATGTAAATATAACAGATTAATTCAGGATAAATATAATATTCTTACAGATCATATTGTTGATCTTCTCATGTTCTTCTCAGATTTCAATAGCTTGTTCAAATGTCAAGGCTCAAAATAAGATATGCAAGTCAAAATAATATCAAATTAAACATACAATCTACCTATTGCACGTCTTTCATTAGGCCTGAAATGTTATATAAACTATTAAACATACATTATAAAAGAGCTAAATCTGCCTATTGTAGGTCTTTCTTTAGGCCTGAAATGTTATATAAACTATTAATTAGACATTAATTAATTGATCCAGGCCTTAATCAACTCTCAATGGCATCGGATGCCTGCGATATTAATGGATTTGGCTACGTTTTGTGGTGTGTGAAAAAAACGTAAAAAAAGATAAGCAAGACTTTGTTTATTATTGTACCAATGTTAGTAATGACGATCTAGGCTAGCCTAAAATTGAATTCCTAATATCTAGGTGTGAAGAAATTTGGCTGAAATTTTCAGCATTTTCTCTTTTCATTATCTATGTTTTAACTATTATAGCGAGAACTGTCAACTCTTTATTTATTCTCCCATTATGTATCTTTAATTACTTACAATATCTCGGTTCAGGATGAAGTAATTTGACTGAAATTTTCAGCATATTCTCTTTTTTTTATCTAGTTTTTAACTATTATAGCGAGAACTGTCAGCTCTTTATCTAATCTCCCATAATGTATCTTTAAGAAAGTAGTTGTGTTTTGTTTTAAATCAGGGCTACAAAAGGTATTGTAATTTGTGAAAAGTGCGAGTTACAGATTTAATTTATTCTTAATCTTAAGACCTGTAAACTTTTATGATCCAAGTTTGGCTATGATCATCATCAGGGGGTGGGAGGTGGTCTAGTAGAATCACAGTGTCTGTCATTGAGTCAAGTGCCGTGGTTTCGATTCCCCGCTTGAACATGACAAGGAGTAAGGTTTTCAGTTCTCTGGGTCCTCCCACTGCTCAAGACCCCTATGCGCAAGCAAATTTTTAAAAAGCAAAATTTAACTATATGTTAGTCCCATAATATCCTAGTTTGTGGATGTTAATCTCTCTCTCTCTCTCTCTCTCTCTCTCTCTCTCTGATTCCCTGATCATCTTCTAGTCTCTGTTAATATTTATTGGGCCCCAATCCTCTGTTTATATCTATTGAGCCCCGATTTTCTATGAACATCTAATGGGCCTTCCTTGTCAATTAATAGATTATGCTCTTATTTTTAATATCTTTTGTGGCCTTATTCTCTACTAATATCAAGTAACAATCAGGAAAGAAATTTATCTATAAATTCCTGCCTTTAAACTAACATTATTCCAAGCTTTCCCTATACTTTATTAAAGGTAATCATATATTGTTTTTATAAATATGATCATGTATATTGAGTTAGACAATTTAAATATTTTGCATACAATAACTTAAAGTAGCTAAGTCTCTAACTCAATAACATCCAAAATCTTCAACATTGAAAACACAATTTATTTGTCAATTTCAATCAACATTGATGTTGTCATCTTACCGGGAAAAAATGGGCTTCTAATATCCAATATTTAAGACAAAATAAACATTTTACCATTGGTACATGAATCGTGTACCATAATGCGTTTCAGCGCCATTTGTAACACGGGACTCGAAGAACGAGGCTAGACATATTCCACAATTAAGTCATGTCAAATGGTGACTTCATATTCAGGAGAGCATGGGCAATAAATATTATCGATATGTAGACTGGAATGACCAGACGCTAGAGATTGCCATTCTATTGAGACTTATGGCGTATTTCGTCGAACATAACTGACTTGTAAATCAGTTTATATACATTCATATTACATTATTATATGTGTTGCGACCCATTTGTGTCAATTTCTAGCTCCCAAATATTAGCGATTTAGCTCCTTTAAGCGAAATATTTAGAGCTACATTGTACAATTCATATAACTATTAAGTTTAAGCTTATAATTAGAAAATAAATAAAATGTGAATTTACCATCAATAACATAATATGTTGGCTAAATTTCCATTATTTGATCAAAACTAGAGCAGCTTATAGTTGAACGTCGCTTAGTAACAAGCAGTAATTGTATTCCATAGAATTGTTACCTGTATATTCCAATTCAATTACTGAAATGAAATGAAATGACTACTCCAACTTGGCTAATGAAAACAAACATACACCATGCAGTGTGCTATGAGGAAAATTCTGCCCGAACAATGCACTGCGACATACTCTTATATCAAATTCCACGGCCAAGGAATCTTTTATGTGCATGCCAATGTGTACCCGGGACCTCAGGTTTTTCATCCCATCAGAAGGACTATAGACAGCTGTTTTTGTCAGGCCCTCAGTCGTGCTCGCCAGAAAATCCTCATGAACTTTCTCGTGCAGCACCAGGAGCGAAACCACGACCTTCAGACTCCAAGTTCAATTACTAAATGCCATTGAAACAATTTCAGTATGCAATACATATACTTCGATAAAGCCCGGGTTTATCACAATTGACCTAGTGTCGTTCTCCATCACAGTGAAGATAATTTCTCAGTTTGGACATCCTTAACATGGGATTCCCCCTACTTTTCACCGATTTTCATCACCCTCAAAAAATGTGTGCAGAAAGGCATTCATGGAATGCTTTTCTAAACACGCTCTGGCTGAATCGCGTACATGGAAAGCCGTTCTAAATGCATGCTGACTGAGACACATATCAGACATGAATAGCTGTTCTACACACAGTGGGGGGGTTGGATGGCTTAGTGGTTAGCACGTGCGCACTGTGTCATTAAGTCTGTCATTGAGTCAACTGGCGTGGTTTCGAATCCCCGGTTGTACGTGACAAGGAGTAGGGTCGCCTGTCCAACCTCGTGGGTTTTCTCCGGGTTCTCCGGTTTCCTCCCACTGCTAAAAACCCCTACGCGCATACGAATTATGGAAATAAAATTGAACCATATGCTAGTCCCGAAATGACCTAGTTTGTGTCGAGTGGACGTTAAACCCCATTTCTTTTTCATAATATACAACACTGTTACTCATGAAATTGGTATCATCAATTAATTGGAATATTGTAAAATAGTACAATTTGTTGACTAGAATAAAGATTGGGACATATTATTCAGTTACAACAAGAGTGGTATAGAGCCTTTAAGCGAAATATTTAGAGCTACAATTAATATAACTATTAAGTTTAAGCTTATAATTATATAATGTATAAAAGGTGAATTTACCATCAATAACATATGTTGGCTAGATTTCCATTGTATTGATAATGACTATAGAGCTGCTTATAGTTAAACGTTACTCAGTAACAAACAGTATTTGTACTCCATAGAATTGTTACCTGTATATTCCAGTTCAATTACTGAAATGAAATGAAATGACTACTCAAACTGGGCTAATGAATACGAGCATACACCATGCAGTGTGCTATGAGGAAAATTCTGCCCGGACAGTGCACTACGACATACTCTTATATCAAATTCCACTGCCAAGGAATCTTTTATGTGCACGCTAATGTGTACCCGGGATCTCAGGTTTTGCATACCATCAGAAGGACTATAGACAGCTGTCCTTGTCAGGCCCTCTGCCCATCACGGCGGAAAATCCTGATGAACATTTTTGGGCAGTACCAGGAGCGAACCCACGACCTCCAGGCTAGCGAGCCAGCCTCTTACTCACTTAGCTACTGTGGCTCCAAGTTTAATTACTTAATGCCATTGAAACGATTTGAATATGATTCACTCAGTGCCAGTAATGTTGGGCTATAATTTTTGTTCTAAATGTAAAATATATAACCAACTATTTATAGCATACTGATTGGTTAGTGCGTGTGTCTCTCTCGCTCCTTCTCTCTGGTTAGCATGCGCATGTTGTATCATATGGTCTGTCATTGAGTCAAGTGGCGTGGTTGTGATTCCCTGCTTGTATGTGACAAGGAGTAGGGTCACCTGTCCAACCTCGTGGGTTTTCTCTGGGTCCTCCAGTTTCCTCCCACTGTTAAAGACCCCTATGTGCAAGCGAATTGTTAAAGTAAAATTGACCTAGTGTCGGTCTTCATCACTGTGAAGATAATTTCTCAGTTTGGACATCCTTAACGTGGGATTCCCCCTACTTTTCACCGATTTTCATCACCCCCCCCCCCAAAAAAAAAAATGTGTGTGGAAAGGCGTTCATGGAAAGCTTTTCTGAACCCACTGGCTGAAGCGCGTACATGGAAAGCCGTTGTAAATGCATACTGACTGAAACACATATCGTACATGAATAGCTGTTCTACACACAGTAGAAAGTGGGCCTAGATATGTAGACAAATGTAGGCCTATGTATGTACATGTAAACATAAGATAAGAAAATAACAACCAATTGAAATTTACTACTGTTTCTATATTTACAGGTAATGTACCATTGAATTCTAACAGACTTGATAATAGAGAGGATTTAAGTCAGAATCAACCAGTAACCATGACAGAAATAGAGGCATGTAGTGTGGATGATATCCAAGATGGAGGGTAGATATTCTAGTCTTTCTATACATCATTATACGTCCTCTCTAAAAATGGGGTGGGGGGAGCCACAGCGGCTCAGTAAGGCATTAGCTCGGTAACTAGGGGCTCCTGGCTTCAAACCCTGGTGATGGCCAAGAATGTTCCTCATAATATTCTAGTAGAGTTCCCCCTTGTTAGTGGTGCAAGACAGGGGATCTGACAAGAAACAGTGTCTAGTCGTTCGCATGCATGTAAAAGATCCCTTGGCAGTTGGAATTTGATATAAGAGTAGGCCGTAGCAATGTGGTCCTGGCACAATTTCCTCCATAGCACACTGTATGGCGTATGCCCGTCTTCATTAGCCCAGTCAGAGCAGAACATTAGGACGTTAAACGCTATTTCATTTTGTTTTGATTCCTTAGTTCAGCCACCAGATGTAGGCCTAGTCCATGATGCCACAGAAGTAATTATATTCTGATCGGACGTTTGCCAACTTGCGTAGGACATGTCCAGCTTATACATCCGAAACAGCATCCATGGTTTAGTCTTGTTCAAGCATCTTTGATAGCCTTGTCAGATCTCGAATACATTTTGAGGATTTGCAGTTCAAGATTTCATTGGTTGCAGCTATCAGTAGCTGTATCCAATCAGAAAACGTTTTACGCAGAGCACATGGCAGCGGACACAGAGTCTTATCGCTTCTGCTATGAAAGATTGCCTTAACGACACAGAAGAACCATATTCGAAGATACTTTTGGAGTCAGGCAGCAACTATGTGAAGTGTTGAGTTATATTCCCCAAATATATAGTTGACACGTTTGTGGTTTTTGTTTAACAAAACTGAACAAACTATCGAAGTTCACAACTCTCCAACTTACGTATAACAAAAGGATTCTCATTAGCTAGCGTTGACGGCAGTGTAAGGAGTGCAACTTCGATATATCACCAGGTAACATTGCGTGCGAACTCAAAAATGTAATCGAGATCTGTCAAGGGTGAAGAGAAGTGAATCATAACCCTTAGCTAGCGAAGATGTGTTCGAGAGGATGTAGGCCTAGTCCATGATGCAACGAAATTAATTATAATTAATATTTTTGTAGAATGAAAGATGTAGAATTAGAAGATGGTAAGATATTACTGGTACAGAGAGGACAGGAATATTTCGCTGTCGGTGGTAAATGTACACATTATGGTGCTCCATTAATTAATGGTGAGTAGAATTATCTCCCCTTGATAAAAATAGATTATAACGGATAAAGAGAAACGAGAGGACTTAGGGAAAACCTACAAGCTTGGACAGATGATCATACTCCTTGTCATTTACAAGTGGGGAATCGAAAACACGGCACTTAAATGGTTTATAAAGTTGAGAGAATACTTTTCATAGGTCAATTAGATATTTAAATTGAGAGATTACTCTTTGAAATGTGGTGAAATTGAGAGAATATGGCTACGTCAGCCAAATATATTAGTAACTTTTTTCCTCAAATAAGTGTTACATTATGAGGATTTTGAAATTCATAAATGCCTAAATACTGTCAGACAGCATTTCCGACAGTCTAATTTTCTGGGGGAGGTCCCCCATACCGTCCGTAAGGTTCGGTCGTTTGACACTTTATCTCAACGATCAGTGTTCTGAAATACTGCCAGGCTGCATTTCCTTCAGCCTGTTTTTCTAAAATTTCTGGGGGAGGCCCCCCTACCCGTAGTTGAAGCTTGTGCCTTTGCCCCCTTAACCTTAGATTTTGCCCCAGCTTTGCCTCTCCACCCACCGGCGCTGCCACTGAACAGTGTTGTATATTATAGGATCAATGAGTAACAGTGTTATATGTTTATATTATAGGATCAATGAGTAACAGTGTTGTATGTTTATATTATAGGATCAATGAGTAATGGTGTTGTACGTTGTCCCTGGCATGGAGCATGTTTTAACGTACAAACTGGTGATATCGAAGATTTTCCAGGACTCGACAGTTTACCAACATTTGATGTAAGTATGTTTGTAACCTAAGGCCATTCAAAATATTATTCAGATTCTCAGATGATCATTCCAAATTATCTATTGTGGGACAACATCCCTCTGAGCCACACTTTGGAACACATGAAAAAATAACGGCTTGCCTGGCTAAATGAATAAGAAAAAAATATTTGAATTTTGCAAAGTAAAAACATGGCAATTCATAGACGGAATAAAACCATAGACACAGACTAGTCATAGTCACATAGAATGAATCATACTAAATGAAGAAATACACAGCTATGAACTTACTTTATCGCAGTGTTTCAAATTTCATCAGTCAAATAGCAGGCTTCCTTAGTGAGAATCAACTGGCGTGGTTTTGATTCCTCGGTTGTACTTGACAAGAAGTAGGGTCGCCTGTCCAACCTTTTGGGTTTCCTCTGGGTCCTCCGGTTTCCTCCTACTGCTAAAGACCCCTACACGCAAACAAACTATTGAAATAAAATTGAACCATATGTTAGTCCAGAAATTACCTAGTTTGTGTCAAGTGGACGTTAAACCCCATTTCTCTCTTTCTCTCCCCAAGTTGAGAATCACTGCTCTAAGCAATGCATTAGGGAAGTGTACTATTACATGGAGGTGTTACAGAACATGTTGATATATGTTTCAAATATATAGTTTTATTCGTTAGGTGAATGTTAAGAACGGTAAAATCTATATTCATGTTCCAACATCTGGTGTGGGTAAAAGACTCAAGAATATGTGTGGAAGTGTCCCAGAAAACAGAAAAACTTTTGTGCTTGTTGGCGGAGGTTTGTTTTATTTCATGTTTTTAATTCCAACGGTGTAGCACCATGGGTCGTTTGTCCAGCATGGAAAGTGGTGTATGACCCATCTACTCTTTTCTTTGTACATATTTTGGAACAGCCTTTGATCGTCTAGTATTTTCTCTGGTTGCATTAACTGGTTAGGATGTATCTTTAAATGTTTCTTTAATATCATTAAGCGTCATTCTGACATTCCACATTAATGACAGCTTTACATTGTGATTTCATATAACAGATATACTAATTTATGTCATATTTTTGTTTGCAGGACCAGCGTCAGTTGTTTGTGCAGAAACGTTACGACAAGAAGGGTTTACGGGACGTGTCATTATTGTGTCAAAAGAATCAGTTTTACCCTATGATAGACCCAAACTAAGCAAGGTTTGTATCAATTTTACTGTACGACAGACACAAATTAAGCCAGGTTTGTATCTAACATAGACCTAATTAATAAATCTTTTTACCAGATGATAGACCTAAACTAAGCAAGGTTTGTATCATATGATATACTTACACTAAGCAAAGTTTGAACCAGATGATAACCCTATATTAAACAAGTTTGTACCAGATGATAGACCTAATTACACAAAGTTTGTATCAGATGATAAACCTAAATTAAGTAAAGTTTGTATCAGCTAAAACAGTACAACACTATTCGCTGAAGACAGACATTTTCAAGAAAGACTTCCAATATTAGGACAGCTCTCACACACACACACACAGAACTGACTTTAAAGGCAGAAATTATCATGTACGCTACCATTAAAGCTGCTTTGGTGTTCTTTATTAAAGAATAATATTTCAGACCCGTTCAGAGTATGATGTTCTATTTGAATCAGTTTAATATTTTTTATTATTTATTTCTTCAGGCAATGGATGCTAAACCAGAGTCATTAGCTTTACGAAATGCTGAATTTTATAAGAAATATGATATTGAAATACGACAGGGTCATGAGGTCAGTATGAATAAATTTACATTATAAATATGACAGGGTCATGAGGTCATTATGAATAAATTTACATTATAAGCCTACCATGCAAGTTGTAGTCAGAAAAATAATATAACCAAAATTCTGCAATAAGTTGAAATGTCCTCTGAAATGGGACATGAGTCTTTGCGAGAGCTAGATTTTTCTTAGAGTGCTTTTTATGTACCAGTACCTTTTATAAACACAATCATTGTCTCACAGCTTTCAGATAAAGCAAAGGACTATTGAAATAGGTTCCTCCAGTTAGGTACGTTACTGTTTGAAATTAAAATAGGTTTATCCAGTTAGGTACGTTACTGTTTGAAATTGAAATAGGTTCCTCCAGTTAGGTACGTTACTGTTTGAAATTAAAATAGGTTTATCCAGTTAGGTACGTTACTGTTTGAAATTGAAATAGGTTCATCCAGTTAGGTATGTTACTGTTTGAAATTTTATGCTACATGTAATTAATTCTTGTTGAAGGTTGTTTC
Organism: Patella vulgata; assembly: GCF_932274485.2. NCBI lineage: Eukaryota > Metazoa > Mollusca > Gastropoda > Patellidae > Patella > Patella vulgata. The sequence continues at coordinate 3,140,819 of NC_065884.2, forward strand.
CGTGGATACTAAAGCTAAGTTAGTTAGAATGTACGATGGGAAGAAAATATCCTACGATTCTTTATTTATAGCCACGGGAGGAAAGTAAGTAATAGAATATATCGTTATTTATAGCCACAGGAGGAAAATAATTGGATTAATACAAAGATCTTGTTTTATTTTGGGCATTGGGTGTCCGAATGGTTAAACACATGCACTTTAAATTATACAGTTTGTCATTAAGGCAAGTGGCATGGTTTCGATTCCCCGCATGTACATGGCAAAGAGTAGGGTTGCCTGTTCAACCTTGGGGGTTTTCTCTGGGTCCTCCTGTGCATTATATGTTAGTCCCGAAATGACCTTGTTTATATTGAGTGGACATTAAACCCCATGTCTCTTTCTATTTTTTTTTTTTTAGACCGAGAGTTTTACCTATTCCTGGATCTGGTCTGAAGAATGTTTGTAGTTTACGAACCCCGGCTGATGCTAATTTTATAGCTGAACAAGCAAAAGGCAAAGATGTAGTGGTAGTTGGTTCGTCTTTTATAGGTAAGATATATCACCGTCACCATTAATAAGTTTCACTCGATTATCGTTATTACTTACACGGTGTTAAAACCTGTCTTACTCCTGTTTAACATATTTTGACCTTAAGTCAAAGTTTTTCAGATTGGTATTGTCTTCCATAGTTTCTGGAATTGTTTGCCAAGTCCTAAAGAGAAATTCTATTCAGATTGATTGCCCCTTACAGGGGGGTTGGGTGGTTGAATGGTTAGCACGTGCATGCTGTATCATAAGGCCTGTCATTGAGTCAAATGGCATGGTTTCAAATCCCTGGTTGTACGTGACAAGGAATAGAGTCGCCTTTCCAACCTCGTGGGTTTTCTCCCACTGCTAAACACCGCTACGTGTAAGCGAATTATTGAAATAAAATTAAACCATGTTAGTCCCGAAATGACCTAGGTTGTGTCGAGGGGACGTTAAACCCCATTTCTCTCTCTCTTTTGCCCTTACATCGAAAACATGTAAATGCTGTGAAATAAATTTAAATTGGGTTAACATCCTACTTTTCTGCACCAACTTGGCTACTGTAGACTGGTTTAACACCGTCTAATGTGGTATGACAGCAATTTTGCTCAGATAGCAGCATTTCTACCTGTTCGTCATCGTATGCTAACAGTCAGTGTTCATTGAAACTCAGTTTTACATCCTATCCAAAGGACTATACAGTCCATCTCTCTTGCACCTCTGACAAGGTGAAACCATATGCTGCAAAATCCCATGGTATCAAACTCAGGAGCACCTGGTTAGTGCGCGAGCACCTCCATCCATTTTGCCACCATGACTCCCCATCTCTACAGTTTAGCCTGTTTGATATATTTTGTCAAACCTTGGTTTAATGTTTGACTTATCACAAGGACGAATCCTATCAATTTTATGTGCAGTTATTGTCCTTGAACCTAAAATCTTTAAAGCCATGTAGCCTTCAAAAAAACTAGTGGCCGGATTATTGCCTAGCAACAGGATTATTGCCTAGCAACAGGATTATTGCCTAGCAACAGGATTATTGCCTAGCAACAGGAGTATTGCCTAGCAACAGGATTATTGCCTAGCAACACTAACAACTAGTAACAGTTTTCGTAACAAATTCTTTAAGTTCTGATCAGATGCTTTATTATTTCTTTGTTGTACTCTTTAGCTTCTATTTTGGCTTAAATTGCAACTTGCAAATAATACACACTAAATCAAAATAGTCTGAAGTTAAAGATGCATTATGTAACATTTAGATAAACGAGCTGGTCGTTCTTACTAAAATAATTCAAAAATAGATAATGAAAAAGGAATATATTGAAAATTTCATTTAAATTATATAATAGATAATGAAAACTGAATATATTGAAAATTTCATTCAAATTACTTTAATCTGAGCGAAGTTATCAGTCTTGACTATCCATTTTAACATGACATTATTGAATGGTGATGATGTTATATTCCATTCAATATCTCGGCCATCCAATGATCTAGAGAGTTGATTATCTTTTCGTGGTAATAAATGCCTAATAAATAATTTAAATAACATTTGAAGCAGAAAAAAAAAGACAGATTTAGCTCTTACATAATTAGAATGCATCTTTAAAGCAGCTTCTAAATTCATGTATTTTTCATTAGTTTCTTTTCATTTTATAAAGAATAGGAAGTTGTGCTTCCATACTTCCTGTTTTGTAGTTTCACAAAAAGCTTGTGGTTTTTTTTAATTAGAGCTTTTATTTTTGTTAAGTTGACCGTGATTACTTCTAATTCTATGGTCTATAAGAGTGAAATGATCCAGCCAAAGAATAGCTTTTTTATGCGGTACCACAATCGAAGTGGAGAACTGAACAATGTATACTATAATTATTATGTTCATGTTTCTGAAGCAACGACTGCGAGTTTCACAACATCTGGCCATTGCTAGATTACTTCAAAATTCCCGAACTTATAGCTGTTATCTACAGACACATGAGCAGTAGCGTCCAATCAGAGGTTGTAACATCGCAACCTCCACGGAAACCTTGACATTGAATGAACCTTGAACTTTGCAACTCCATTATCACAGGTAGACATTTTAGCTTGAAAGCGAGAGACTTGGTATTCGCGACAATCGAGGAATCTGATAGGCTCACAAGTTGGGCTTGTACCCAATCGAAATTAGTGCCGAAATATGCAGGGCATTATGTGAAGGCCATGATAAGATTTACGTAGTTAAAGCGAGATCAAGTCTTCTATTGAAGATGTATTATGCTAGGTATCGAGACAGACATGAACTGAACGATTTATAAACATGTATTATATACTACGTTAGGTATGGAAGTAGCCGCGTTTTTAGCTGGGAAAATTCACAGTTTATCAGTAGTTGATATGATTAAAGTTCCATTTGAACTGACTCTTGGTGAAACTGTTGGTCGAGCCTTCAAAACGGTCAGAATAATGTTATTTTGATGACTTCGCTTGGCTTGCTGCGTGCGTATAATAGCTGATATTGGTGTGTATTGCTTATGCAGCAGACTCTAACAACAGATGCAATAAATCTACTGTGTAAAAATGTTCTGTCATGTTCTTTATAAACCAGTCAGACCAGCGTGGCGTCCTTCTTGCGCTGCTACGGCGATGGAAACTGGTTTTAGAGCACAACGAGATCACCATAAGCGTGGTAGGAACACCAGCTATCGTGCTGTGGTCTCCATGGTCGCCAATGATCGCCGAGTCACAGCGTTTGTTTTGTGAATGTTCAAAACAAACGCCAAGGTTCCGCGATCTAAACTGGAAAGCTATGAGAATGCGACTTTTTTCAAGTTTGTAATTTTTTGGGGACATTTCCTTGTGTTGTGTTCACGTTTGCCGGGGACCTTGTGCATTTTCTTGTCACCGTACGGTCGCAGCAGCGCAGTAAGGACGCCACCCAGATCTGACAGTGGCATTAACAAATAACGTCTCTCCACTGTATGCTTAGTACTGCTTAGTTGCTTCACTTTTTTTAAAATTTATGCACTGCTTTGTTAACAATTAGCATTAATTAACATTTAATTTGATAAACACAAAAACATAATATGAAACACAATTACTATTTTAATTAAAGCGTCGTTTAGTTTCTTTAAGTTCTATGCAGAAAGTACTTTTTTTAAGCTACATGTTAAAACTTGTTTATGTAAAATTGAAATGAATTATGGGATTTGTATGAACTACTTGTCTAAAGTGTCGCAATTCGAGCTCTAGCTCGGGCTTGCGGTCTTGGTTTTGATTCCTGGTGTGTGCATATGCGGCCATGGATTTGGGGGCACCTTCTCAACCTGGTGGGTTTAACATCCACTTGACACAAACTAGGTCATTTTGGGTCCAACACATTGTTCAATTTTATTTCAATAGTTTGCTTGCGCATCAGGGTCTTTAGCAGTGGGAGGAAACCGGAGGACCATGAGACAACCCATGGGGTTGGACAGGCGACCTTACTCCTTGTCACGTAGAACCGGGGATTCCAAACCACGCCAGTTGACTCAATGACAGACCTTATAATACAGCGCACGTGCCAACCATTCGGCCATCCAACCCCCTATAATGGGTGCAGGACGTAGGGCCTGACAAGGACAGCTGTTTGGATGGGACGAAAAACCAAGGTCCCATGTACACATTGGCATGCACGAAAAAGATCCCTTGACTGTTGGAATTCTATATAAGAGTAGGCCATAGTGCCGCTGCCTGGGCAAAACTTCCCTCACAGAACACTGTATGGTGTATGCCCGCATTCATTAGCCCAGTCGGAGCAGAACAGTAGGACGTTAAACCCCATTTCATTTCATTTCATTTACAAATAAAATGTCCTTTGTGATGTAAATTTTCAATTGTCAGTAATATCACCTTGATGGGGGTGGCTGCTAAATAAACTTAAAATACAGATGTGACGTCATCCTTTGATGTTGGAAGACCATTATTTCAAATAATCGTATGGGCAATGTGCCATGCGTAACTTGGTAAAATATTGAACTCGAGTGACGTATTTCATTGCAAAGCACGTGCAAGTGTCTGTATTTTAAGTTGTTTAATGGTCTCAAGCTTAAGACATTGCATAATATATTGTAAAAACATTCGGGCCTCACGGCCCTCTTGTTGTTACAATATATTACTTAATATCTCGCTCTCAACCATTAAACAATACATATTTAACACAGTATATTTTGATATCTCTGGGGATGCCAGTTAATTAGCTCTGAATCTTTTGCATATTTAATTCTAAAACAATTATATCTCTGTTAAACTGATAACCTCCCTGCTTTCTTCCACTCCACGTTCTCTATATATACAAGGTTCGCACACTCATTGAAACTCCTTGAAAATCCTGGAAAAATGAAAATGTGATTTCCAGTACTGGAAAATCCTGGAAATACAAGATTACTCCTGGAAACCCCTGGAAAATTAACATTTGTCGTTTCGCTATGTAGTTTAAGATATAAAACTGAACATAGTCATCAAATGTTTCTTCAAAAGTTCACAAATTCATGGACGTAAATGTTCTCCAAGCGTAAAAAAATACATTATGATGTAGAATTCTATACAGCAATCTGGTTAAAACACAGATCCTATTTCGTTTCTTTTTAATAGTTCAAAATTTTGTTTTACTTGTCTTTACTACACTTGGATCTGGAAGAGTTGTTATTTAACTCGTGTTCTGAATGGTGTCAGGGATAAGCCAATAAAACGGTCTGTTACGGCGAGCTTTAGGTGTGTTTTTCACGGAACTGTGGGTAATCCACTAGTAACATCAATGCTGATTGGTTAATCAAATGTCTGATGTCATAGGGTCATAAGTCGGTCTTTTGACCCCTGACGTGACCTATCGCTATAACTTGTCAGATCTTCATGTAGTGTTGGCCATCGAAAGTATAAAAAAAAAGAAACGAAATATAGAGCTGTATTTGAATCAGATTGTCTATACAGGAATTCCTGGAATTTAAATTGTTCTGAGTTGTGCACACCCTGATATAGCTTCTAACATGTATATCTATCTATATCTATCACTGTAACCCAGGTATCATTTAATCTTGTGTATCTAGCACTAAATTCTTTCACATTCGTTTAATATCAAATCTTTGTTTAAAAATACATAAAAATCGTTTAAAATCACCAAAAATCATCTAATTTGTACTTGTGTCCAGTTTAAAGCTGACTGATTAATTTTGATAATGAGTGTCCAATTTACAAGTAATTTCCTGATCACTGTTCAAAAATTAATCATTATACATCATTATTCAATTGGGTTGTTTATTTTTTTAACAATGATTGAGAAATTAAACACTTGTAAATTGGACACTCATTATCAAAATTGAATGGTCAGCTTTAAACTGGACAGAAGTACAAATTAAACGATTTATGGTGATTTTAAACAGTTTTTACAAATTTTTAAACAAAGATTTGATATTAAACGAATGTGAAAGAAATTAATGCTAGATACACAAGATTAAACGATACCTGGGTTACAGTGTTAGTTGCAGCTGATTATATGGCTTTTAATGTGTTTGTTTTATCCGTGGCTAAACCTAGGTCTGGAAGTTACAGCATTCCTCCACGATAAATGTAAATCGGTGACAGTCATAGGTACAGGTTCAGCGCCGTTACAACGGGTTTTTGGTGAAAAATTAGGCAGAGTTTTTCAAAAGGTAGAAAAATTTGCTAGTTATCTTTAACAAGATCTCAGAGTGCCAATATTTATACATTATTCATTTTGTGATATTAAATTACATTTATAAATAAATAGATACTCTGCTACTCAAAGAAAAACACAGCATGTGAAAGAAAATCCAAAGGCTCTTGATAAATTTCCCTAATCCCTATTGTGTATTTTAAGGCAATATCTATATATCTCCACCCACACATACATTCTTAATCATGAGCTATGATGTATTAGGCCTGTTTTCCATGAACATGAAAAAGTCGGTCTAATGCATATGTAATTGGACCATTTCAATGTAACTGGGGAAAACGGGTGCGGAATTGCGTACATGGAAAACAGATCTTACACTTAAACCTTTGTATGTTTTTGTCCTGATTTGGTATTTTTTAACGTTATATTGCATTAACTTTTATTAGCATGAACCGATAGCTATTCAATTTCAAGCGATAATTTATTTAAAACTTTCTTGTTGTATTTCTTTTCAAGTTGCCATAATTAACCATAGTTTTGTAATTTTTTCACTATGTCACAACATATTTTTGTATATATTTTATAAGATTTTAAAACCTAACATTTCCACTTTTAGAGCCGTGAAAAATCAATTCATCCGTGGGCCTAGTTTTAATCGTAAATTAATAACTGTATTCTTGTTTCAATAGATGCACGAAGAAAAAGGTGTAAAGTTTTATTTTGAGAAAGGTGTAAAAGCATTACGTGGTAAAGAAGATGACATTTTAACAGAGGTTATTCTCTCAGATGGAACGGTTCTATCTGCTGATATCTGTATTCTGGGCGTTGGTGAGTTCAACGTATTTCTGATATTCTACTGAACCTGTATCTTGTCTAGTGATCTGCCTAACCAAATAACAAATAGTTCTGTTTTTTTGTGGGGGGGAGGGGATCCTCCCGATGCTAAATACCTCAGTCAAGGTTGTAATTGAAAGAATACTCTATATTGTATTATGTAATATACACAAACTAAAAATTGATTGACAAATTGTAAAAATGATAGAAAAAAAAGTTTTGGGATGTTAAAAAAGTAGAAACTATACTATATTCTGTTTGATACAGATGATATAAAACATTTCATTGTCCTTAAAAATTTATTTCTAAATAAATTTTCTACTTGATCAGGAGTGGTACCAGCAACTGATTTTTTGAAAAAGTCTGGTATAGAATTAACGAAGAGAGGATTTGTTTCTGTCAATGAGGTAAGTTTTATGAACTGGGTTTTAATAGATAGATTGAGTTTAGATAGTTTGAATATGGATAGTTTGTTTGAATATGGACAGTTTAAATATGGATAGTTTGAATATGAATAGTTTGCATATGGATAGTTTGAATATGGACAGGTTGAATATGGATAGTTTGAATATGAATAGTTTGAACATGGATAGTTTGAATATTAACAATTTGAGTTTAGATAGTTTGAATATGGACAGTTTGAATATAGATAATTTTTCTCTTATTTTTCATACTAGTAGATCCATGTTTGGTTGGATAGGTTGAATATGGATAGTTTGAATATGAATAGTTTGCATATGGATAGTTTGAATATGGTCAGGTTGAATATGGATAGTTTGAATATGAATAGTTTGAACATGGATAGTTTGAATATTAACAATTTGAGTTTAGATAGTTTGAATATGAACAGTTTGAATATGAATAGTTTGCATATGGATAGTTTGAATATGGTCAGGTTGAATATGGATAGTTTGAACATGGATAGTTTGAATATTAACAATTTGAGTTTAGATAGTTTGAATATGAACAGTTTGAATATAATTTTTCTCTTATTTTTCATACAAGTGGATCCATGTTTGGGCACTTATGTTTTTACTGCAAGTTTTCACAAAGTTTTTGATTCATTCATTAAATAAATGAAGACAGTAATTTATTGAAATGAACTTTCAAAATGCGGGGAGGGGCTGATTGGTTTAACTTGTGCGCTTGTATGGGACAAAGAATAGGGTCGCCTGTCCAGTCTGGTGGGTTTTCTCAAGGTCCTCCAGACCCTTATATGCAAAAGCAAATTGGAGGGGTTGTATGGCCGAATGGCTAGCACATTGTATCATAAGGTCTGTCATTGTCAACTGGCGTGATTTCGATTCCCCGGTTGTATGTGACAGGGAGTAGGGTTGCCTGTCCAACCTTCGGTTTCCTCCCATTGCTAAAAATCCATACGCGCAGGTGAATTATTGAAACAAAATTGAACCATATGTTATTCCCGAAATGACCTGGTTTGTGTTGAGTGGATGTTAAACCCCATTTCTCTCTCTCTCTTTCTCTCAATTATGATTATTTTATATTTTAGAGGTTACAGACCAATATACCAGATGTTTATGCTGGAGGGGATATCGTAGAATTCCCTCTTTTTACAGTTCCGGGTTCAAAGGTCAATATTCAACATTGGCAGATGGCTCACCAGCATGGTAAATCTATTTTTTGTCTCCAATGAAATATTTACTTTTGTGTTTTGGTCAGGTAATAAACTTAATTGTTGACAAAATTGTTTAGAAAAAGATCAAATGGTCCAATTTTATTTCAACAATTGGCATGAATGTAGGGGTCTTTAGCCGTGGGGGGAAACCGGAGGACCCGGAGGAAACCTACGAGGGTGGACAAAGGGACCAGAGATCGAAACCACGCCAGTTGATTCAATGACATACCTTATGATACAACGAGCACATGCTAACCATTCAGGCTATCCCCATTCCCCCCCACCCCCAAAATGTTTTAACATCACAATATCAAACGAACTTTGTGTGAATCAATGTCTGAATAGCTTTACGAATATACCAATAGTAAAGTCACCGTAAGATTTGACGACTTCAAATTTAATTTTTATGAATATTTGTTGTTTTTTTTTAGGTAAAATAGCTGGTTATAACATGAATGGTATTAGCCGTGAAATTAAAAGTGTGCCGTATTTTTGGACGGTGATGTATGGTAAAAGCGTTAGATATACAGGTTAGTTCTATTAAAACACAGATCTTATTTCGTTTTGTTTTTTATAGTTCAATATATTGTTTTACTTGTCTTTATTACACTAGGATCTGGAAGAGTTGTTATATTACCGACGTTTTGGTTGAAGTGAGGGATTAGCCAATGAAACGGTCTGTTACGGCAAACCACTAGAAATGTCAAACACTGATTGAGTAATTAATGTCTGATGTTCATAGGGTCAAAAGCCGCTCGTACAACCACTGACACAACCTTCAAGTACAACTCGTCAGATCTTCATGTGGTGTAGGCCATCGAAAGTATAAAAAAACAAAACGAAATATAGATCTGTATTGTAATCAGATTAATGAGGCCAATTAACTATGTTGTAGGGTATGGACCAGGTTATGATGATGTGATTGTTCATGGTGATTTAGATGTTCCTAAATTTGCTGCATTTTATACCAAGTATGTATAAAAATATACTCCTATATATAATTTAAACAGAAGAATTATTCCATCCTCATGGGTTTTTCTCTGGGTCCTCCGATTTCCTACCACAGCTCAATATCCCTGAGGGGTTGAATGGTTAGCACGTGCGCGCTGTATCATAAAGTCTGTCATTGAGTCGTCTGGCGTGGTTTCGAATCCCTGGTTGTACGTGACAAGGAGTAGGGTCGCCTGTCCAACCTTGTGGGTTTTCTCCGGGTCCTCTGGTTTACTCTTGCTGCTAAAGACCTCTATGCACAAGCAAATTGTTGAAATAAAATTGAACCATGTGTTAGTCCCAAAATGACCTAGTTTGTGTCGAGTATAGTTAAACCCCATCTCTCTCCCCTCTCTCTCTCTCTAAAACCCTTAGTCAGGATTTTGAAACCAGAAACTGGTGATTTTACATGGTTGGCACCAGTTCTTCCAAAATATCATAATTCTCTGCCAGCTCAAGCATGATTGACATGAATTTTCGAATACTTGTTTTTTGGACAATTACGCATTGATTTTTGATATGTCATAATTCCAAGATGGCTTCGATGATGTTATTGTCCTTAATGGTCGATTCGTGGTTCATAGTATGATTTATATTTTTTGCAGGGGAGACAATGTGGTTGCTGTAGCTAGTTTAGCTTTTGATCCAATCGTATCGCAAGCTGCCAATCTCATGTTACAAGGGGAAGTAATCCAAAAGTCAGAAATCATGTAAGTAAACAGATGACCAGATTATTGGGAGTTAAAATCCTAATACAAAGAGCTGAATTCCTAAAATACTTTAATTTAAGTTTTTTGTGAATAGGGGCCTGGGATCCTTCATTGAAAGATGGTTTTGTCATTTTAGATACCGTTAATATTCCTCACCCACTCCATGGGACCAGGGGTCGGTTTCATGAAATTTTAAGTAAGATAAAATCCAAATTTTAGTAATTTGATTGGATAATATTAGATTGATTTTAGTGCTTAGCCAATCAAAATTGAAGTATCTACTAAAATTTGTATTTTATCTTTAGTTAAGATTATAAGAAACAGGGCCCAGGGTCCCATTCTATTATTAGCATGGACTAGAATTGCCGTGGGTTGTGACTACCGGTATATTGTGCAGTAGCGAATTGTTGTTATATGGTGCACCAGGTCATCGTCTCACTATACTTACACTTTCTGTGGGAACTGGTTACTGTGCTCTATAGCCTAATATATCCCTGAAGCTGGTGACCATAGTACGCGTTGTATCAGAAGGTCCATCATTGAGTCAAGTGATGTGGTTTCGATTCCCTGATTGTACGTGACAAGAAGGGTCACCTGCCCAATGATGTGAGTTTTCTCCTGGTAGTCTGGTTTTCTCCTACTGCTAAAAAAAACCCTACACGCAAGCGAATTATTGAAATAAAATTGAATCATATGTTAGTCCCGAAATGACATAGTTGTATTGAGTGGACGTTAATACCCCATTTCTCTTTCTCTCTATTTCAGATCTGATCCAAAAACCTGGGTTGGCCGACTGAAACCATAAAAGACAACAGCAGTTTATCTCAGTAGTCAATATCAAAATATTTTATATCATTTTTTAAAAATTTATTTGGATTTCTGGATTTTAATATTATGAAGTTTTAAACAATTACTGAATTCAAATTATTAATACTGATTATTCTTTCGAAAGAATGACCGAATGGTTAGCATGTGCGTGCTGTATCATAAGGTCTGTCATTTAGTCAACTGGCGTGGTTTCGATTCCCCGGTTGTACGTGACAAGGAGTAAAGTCACCTGTCCAACCTCACAAGTTTTCTCCTGGTCCACAGATAAATATAACAACAGAACGCAAATTTCAAACACATAATTCTCAATACTTCAATATATCAGATTCGTCGGTTTGCCAGAATACTACGATTTAAGTTGTTATTGAATGCAAGACATATATCGGCCAAAATATATAGCTATAACAAACATATATTACTGCATTCTTGGTATCTGCTGTGGTATCGTTCCATTCTACTCCACTAACAGCTGGGTCCATTCATGGGGGACACACCTAGTTAAATTATCCGCCCTTGATACTTCTGCTATTTTTATCGACCAATCAAGTGGCAGAAGTGAAGTAACTTGCATTTTATTGCAACTAAGATTGTGGTGAACGTAAACAATGCTGCTAAGACTGGTCTGTAAACTGGTTTTTGATTGGTTCGTAGAATCGAGCTACGATCAAGGGTAGATAATTTGAATTTGTAAAAAACCCTGTGGATGGACCCAGAGGTTAGTGGAGTAAAACTGAACAATACCACTGGGGATATCAAGAATAGATATAGCTGCAACAAACATATATTACTGGTACAAACAAATGGGTGAATATCAGCTGTGGTAGAAAAACCAGGACATGGTTTAATGATGTCACAATTTATATTAAAACTAGTTAATGAATTTATTATGTCAATTAGTCATTTAGGATGTTTAGTCAATTATTATCGATTTATATCAAAATATTTTCTTTGAATGAGAGCCAGATACTCTACTCAGTTATTTTTTACATTTATATATCATGGTATATCTATATTTTATATATCATGGTATATCTATATTTTATATATCATGGTATATCTATATTTTATATATCATGGTAAATCTATATTTTATATATCATGGTATATCTATATTTTATATATCATGGTATATCTATATTTTATATATCATGGTATATCTATATTTTATATATCATGGTATATCTATATTTTATATATCATGGTATATCTATATTTTATATATCATGGTATATCTATATTTTATATATCATGGTATATCTATATTTTGTTTTGTTGAATTTGATTTACATTTATTTATTAAAGTTACACAAAATGATTAATGATATATAATTCTATTAATGGTATAATAATTAAAATCAATGTCCTTTTTGTGCCATGTGACCAATATATAAAGACTATATACACGTTAATGTTATTAGTTATTTGGGTGTGATTATAATAGGGTATTAATCTCTATTATGTAACTGTAATTATGTGATCATATTTAATGATGTAACTTATTTGATTGTATAATCAAGTTGTGATTTTAATAAGAGCAATGATCTCAATAACAAAACTGTTATTTGATATTGTGATTATGTTGTCATATTTAATAAATAAAAATATACAAATCAATATAGAATTGTTGGTTATGTTCTGTTTAAACAAGGTGAGAGAGATAGGAAGGGGTATAATGTCCACTCAATACAAGGCTGTTCAGGGTGTGATTAATCTTGCATGGGGTCCATGGCTGAAATTGTCACTGGGACCCTTACATGGAAAATGGAAAGGGGGTCCTGGCATAAAGGTTATAAGCAGTGGGAGGAAACGGTAGAAACCCCTACTTCATGTCATGTAAACATTGGGAGAAGATAAAATGGTGATCAAATGGAATCTGAAATATTTGCAGATAGTGATTGGAAATGAAATGAAATGGATTTGACGTCCAAGTCCAACTCTCCTGTTCCGACTGGGCTAATGAAGACGCACATATGCCATACACGTACGTAACTAACGTACGAAAATTAAATGGTAGCTGGCTTTTTTTTCGCTTCTCTGCAGGTAGAGTGAGTCTGTAGTTCAGATTGATGCCATACAGTGTGCTATGAAGGAAAATATTCCCGGACAGTGGCTCTATGGCCTACTCTTATGTTGAATTCCAGCTGAAAAGGGATCTTGAACGTGCAAGTTTTTGGTCACATCAGAACTATACATTGTTCCTTGCCAGGTCCGGTGATTAGAAATGAAATGAAATGAAATGGGGTTTAACGTCCTAACCTGGGCTAATGAAGACGGGCATATGCCATACAGTGTGCTATGAGGGAAATTTTGCCCAGGCAGCGGCACTATCGCCTACTCTTATATCGAATTCCAACTGCCAAGGGATCTTTTACGTGCATTCCAATGTATACACGGGATCTCGGTTTTTCGTGTCATCCGAAGGACTAGACAGCTGTCCTTGTCAGGCCCTCCGTCCTGCATCACTGACAAGGGGGAACCACGCCGGAAAATGCAGGGATCGAACACCCGACCTTCAGGCTAGCGACCTGTGATTAGGGTTAGGGTTTCTACACCATCTAGCTAGTGAAATGGGGTATAACATGTGCCTTTCTGCATTAACCAGGCTAAGGTCAAGGAAGATGGGAATACACCACGCAGTGTGCACAGAGCGATTTCCAAGTGAGGTGACCTTTAACATGCTGCGAGAGGCGACAGGTTTTCGTACAATTTCATCAGTGGTAAAGGAATGTAATCAAACATGACTAGAGAAGCGGTAATGGAATGTAATCAAATGCAGAGAGGGTGGTGATGACGTTGGGCATCCGCTCCAGGCGGCATCCAATCAAAGAGTGACATATGAAATCATCTCTCTCAATTTCTGGTCCGTTTTTACAAACTTAAAATATCTCTCCATCACCTTTCTCTAGGCATCATCCTTGGGTCTTTGGGGGGTGGGGGGTGGGGTATACAATCTTGACTGATGTACAAGCCATTATACTCTAGTCTTGGGTGTCTTTGGGGGGTTATACAATCTTGACTGATCTACAAGCCATTATACTCTAGTCTTGGGAGGGGTGGTGGGGTGGGTATACAATCTTGACTGATGTACAAGCCATTATACTCTAGTCTTGGGTGTGTGTGTGTGGGGGGGGGGACAATCTTGGGAGATATACAATCAAAGTGATGGATCCAAGCATCACCAAACATCTGTACGCAACTGTTTGAAGTGAGCAATGGCAGATTTCAAAAGTAATGAGTAATGGAAATACAATTAATTATATTCCCCTCCCCACACCATGTAATGGCTGTACTTACTGAGCCACCAGAATTATCAAGTTACCAAGAGAACCTACATTCTTCAATACCAGTTTTTATAATCAAAGACAAACACATCTTATTCGTTGAAAAATACATCTTGATTTTAATCTGTTAATTAAAAATCACATATTCATAACATGATATAAATTATAAATACATTCTGAAAGTAGAGCTGTTTATCTCATCTATATATGGAAGTGAAGTTTTACCGATATGGGAGTGAAGTTTTACTGATATGGGAGTGAAGTTTTGATAACGTGTATTTAGCATGTGCAATTTCAAGGATATGAAAGTTTTGATATGTATTCTTGGTGACATTAGAATGGGAGATCGGGGAACAGCCATTTATTATTGAAAAGAGAGAGAAAGTGGGGGGAGGGAGAGAGAGAAATGGGGTTTAATGTCCACTCGACATAAACTAGGTCATTTCGGGACTAACATATGGTTCAATTTTATTTAGCAGTGGGAGGAAACCAAAGGACCTTGAGAAAAATAACAAGGTTGGACAGGAGACCCTACTCTTTGTCACGTACAACAGGGGATTCAAAACCATGCCACTTGACTCAATGACAGATCTTATGATGAAACCTGTACACATTAACGATTCAACCACCAACCAGTAGGATGTTAAACTCCATATTTAAGGATGTAATTGCTAAATTTAATGATTTAATGGACAATTTTTTGATTGTTTTTTATGTATTTTCAGACTCAGTTTACCAGGTAGCAAATTTTTAAATATTAGTTTCGTTCACTGAATTATTTTCATCAAATACATCATCAAAAACCTCAACAACAAAAAAAATCTGTTGAAAAGCTATTTCAGTTTGAACATTTTACATAATTTTACCAATGTATAACAAAAATAAACATATTATATTCAGATTGATGTGAACTTTAATGGAGCTTTTATCGCTTTATTCCTTGAAACCTTAAAATAGACGAAAATCGTCAAAAACCACATATTAAAGGAGCTAAATCTGTAACTCAATATTTTCCATAATATTTAGTATGTGCTTTTAGAACCATTTTTGTCTGTTTCGAGGTTCCAAACAATCTGATTAAAGCACAGATCCTATTTCGTTTCGTTTTTTATAGTTTAAAATTTTGTTTTACTTGTCTTCGCAACACTAGGACCCTGAAGAGTTGTTATATAACCCGCGTTTTGACAGAAGTGAGGGATTAGCCCTTCTTGGCGTGCTCTGCGCGGAACTGCGGGTAAACCACTAAAAATATCAACGCTGATTGATTAATTAATGTCTGCCGTCATAGGGTCCTGATGTGACCTATCGCTATAACTTGTCAGATCTTCATGTAGTGTAGGCCATCAAAAGTATAAAAAAACGAAACGAAATATAGATCTGTATTTTAATCAGATTGAATTCTAAGAAATAGAGCCTTTAATATAAAATAGTAATTTATATAAACCGGTTTAGATTCAATTACAACTTCGTTAAATCTTTGCTTGATAAAGACAAGGGAACCCTTGTTTAAACGTCAACAGAAATAAAGTTATAAGTAGCATGTATTCCATATAATTGTGTCATGTTGTACATAAATGTAGTTTTCCCTGCATTGGCCGAGAAAGTTCATCTCGATTTTCCGGCGTGATTTCCCCTTGTCAGTGATGCAGAACGGGGGGCCTGACAAGGACAGCTTCCTAGTTGTTCGGATGGGACGAAAAACCGAGGTCCCGTGTACACATTGGCGTGCACGTAAAAGATCCCTTGGCAGTTGGAATTCGATATAAGAGTAGGCCGTAACGCCGCTGTCCGGGCAAAATTTACCTCATAGCACACTGTATGGCGTATGCCCTTCTTCAATTAGCCCAGGTTAGGTGCAGAAGAGTAGGACGTTAAACCCCATTTCATTTCATTTCATAAATGTAGTTTAGAAAGGATATAATATAATATAATATAATATAATATAATATAATATAATATAATATAATATAATATAATATAATATAATATAATATAATATAATATAATATATAATATAATATATAATATAATATAAAATCATCAAGCTGATACAGATATTAAATATATATAAAATAAGCTGTTAATATTGTTGGACGGTTTTAGATCTTGCAAAAATTCAATGAGACAGTTTACACGTTAAAAGCAACGAGCATTAGGAAGAAAATGAGTTTTAAATTTTAAAGCACCAAGCATTAGGACGCAAATAAGTATTAAATTTTAAAACAATGAGCTTTGGGACGCAAAGAAATTTTAAATCTTTGGAAATGTTAAAAGCAACAAGCATTGGGACGTAAATAAGTTTTAAATTTAAAAGCAACAAGCATAGGGATGCAATAAGTTTTAAAGTTTAAATCAATGAGCATTGGGACGCAAATAAGTTTTAAAGATTAAAACAATGAGCATTGGGATGCAAATAAGTTTTAAAGTTTAAATCAATAAGTATTGATACGTAAAATATGTTTCAAATTTTAAAGCAATGATCACTGAGACGCAAATATGTTTTAAAGCAACAGGCATTGGATGCCAATACAATAACATTATAAATATATAATGTCTAGTATATATTGTACAATGATTAACGAAGTTTAGCATTAATTAATAAAATGGAAACATTAATTTCATATGGAAACATTAATTTCTTATTTTACAGAGTTATGAAACAACAATTGGACATCAGCGGTGGGGAATCATAAGGTCATATCTTATGAAATTCACATTTATGTTTTTCAAAATCTAAATTTTCTTGCAGATATTTTTATCTAGTTTTCATATTTCTTACACAAAAAGGGATTTTATAGACAATGTTTCAAAATATTATGTGTGGAAAAAGTATTAAGAACAAAAAAAAATTTTTTCGTATGGAAAAAATAAACTTTGTGCCTCACATTACAAGCAAACTGAAAGTAGCAAATATTGTTTCAGGGTTTTTTGCTTAAACAGTTCGAAATAATTGAGAAATTCTTTAGTAATATGACATTTTGATGTTTCTTCGTAAATTATCATGATTCTTGGTTGTTATGCATTTAATGACTCTCCTGAACAATACTGACAATATAGACTTACTGACTCCCAAGTCTTTAATACTGACTTTCAAGGAAGTGTTAACGATTAACCACACGGCGACATCGCATAACATTTGAGGAAATGAATGTTAGACATAACCTTATGATGCCATCAAGGATTATTGATTGGCCTCTACATATATTTTAGATTTTTTGATCTAGAGAAAAGAAAGTAAAGTGATTTGATGAAATATATGAATGTGTTTTCTATATATACAAATATATGATGTGAAAATGTATTATTTTTTCTGTTGTCCCTCTTTCTGTAATGGAATCACCAGACTGTCCAACTCGTGTTTATGTCCAGATTCTTCTAACCATATCTAAAATTCAAATGAAAACCATATAAACTAATATCGACCAGTTTATTATATGAAATGAAATGAAATGATAGAATTCAAACAAATAAAATGTACATCAAACTATTATTAACAGCTTTTTAAAATATACTGTATAGTATATATATATGAAATGGAATTCAAACATTATCAACAGCTTTTTAAAATATATCAAATAAAATGAAATGAGGTTTAATTTCTTCTTTTTTGTACCAGTTATGATAATGATGATGAGCATAGGCTATACAGTGTCTGTGCTATGACAGTGATAGTGCTTGGACAGTGACGTCTACTCTGCATCAAGTTTAAAAAGGTAGTTTTTCATCCCATCAGAACAACTAGACACTGGGGAAACCAGGTTGGAATATCCCAGTGATCAAAGTCAAACCTAGGTCACCTTGATTAGCCAGCACCAAGCACTCCAGCTTTCAGCATATCTTCTTCCGTCTCCATTAGCCTGTAGTGTCGCTGTCTGGGCAAAATTTTACTCATAGCACACTGTATGGCATATGCCCGTCGTCATTAGCCAAGTCGGAGCAGAAAAGCAGGGCCCTTATTCACAAAAACTTAAACTAAGATACAATCGAAATTTTAAGAAATACCGCAATTCGATTGGCTGACCAGTAAAATCAATTTGCATATATCCAATAAAGTTGCAGTATTTCTTAAAATTTCGGTTGTAATTTAGTTTAAGTTTTCGTGAATAAGTGCCCAGGTCGTTAAACCCCATTTCAATTCATTACACATATCATTCACTAAGAGGTTCATCCAATCTATAAACTAGAAAATAAACTTACATGAAATCTTCTTTCGAGGAGAGCTTGAAATTCTTTCCGTTGTTGTCGATTAAGCCCTGACTCTTTCACTGTTCTCTGCCAATCATCAATCTGTTTAGAACGCTGTGAAACTATTCGCTGATAACGACTAGGTAGACCTACCGGTATTGACTACAAATATTTAGAAAAAAAATATTTTGGTAGACATGAATATTAAATACCTGTAGTTCCTTAAAAAAAGTGAAAAGTGATCTTTTTACCATTGCTTTTTTGTAGCCCAGAACTACAGAAACTGAGATATTTGGGTTATAAACATAAATTTGAAGTTTAATCCCAATCGGATAAAAACTGTGACCTGTAGAGTGCCACAAACAAATGTGAACGGGCATCCAGATGGAAAGGGGCTAAGACAATATACGTCCACATGAAAATGAAATGGAAATTGGCCTGGACATCACTACTCTTATATTGAATTTCAAGAGATCTTTTACGTGCACGCCAATGTGTACACAGGACCTTGGTTGTCCCTTGCCAAGCCCACTGTCCTGCACCACTTACAGGCTGGCATTTCACCAGAAAATCCTGATGAATTGAGATCAAAAACCATACCTCCAGGTTAGCCAGCCAACATCTAACTAAGCGAGTTTCAGTAACATAAGGCTAATAGAGAGAGAAATGGGGTTTAACGTCCAGTCGACACAAACTAGGTGATTTCTGAACTAACATATGGTTTAATTTTATTTCAATAAATTGATTGCGCATAGGGGTCTTTAATTAGCAGTGGGAGGAAACTGGAGGACACGGAGAACGCCCACGAGGTTGGACAGGCAACCCTACTATTTGTCGCACACAAAATGAAATGAAATGAGGTTTAACGTCCTACTGTTCTGCTCCTAACCTGGGCGAATGAATTGTCGCATACAACCAGGCCAGTTGACTCAATGACAGGCCTTATGATACAGCGTGCACGTGCTAACCATTCGGCCATTCCCCCCCCCCCCCAAATAAGGCTAATATCATTGAAACATACAGAGCCTTTTGGATAATTTAAGGTATCTACTGCTCTCTCTATAAATTTAATATAAATAATAAAGCTGTCCTACCTGTGTGGGTCCGTCCATCTCAAACGGTATAGTGAAAGTATAGAATTCTTTTACAGGCATTAACTCCCAGACTGGACTATCTTCACGATTATCGGGACCTAAAACAGGATAGTAAAAGTATAGTATTCTTATACAGGCATTAACTCCCAGACATGGATTATCTTCACAATTATCGGGACCTAAATCGGTATAGTAAAAGTATAGAATTCTTTTATAGGCATTAACTCCCAGACTGGACAATCTTCACGATTATCGGGACCTAAACAAAATTATACTTCATTGTTATATTTGTCTCCCATCCACTTATTCACATCATTACCTTGATAAATATATGAGTTTCCCCGTTGAAATGTTGCATAACAAAATATAATATATGTGTTTCCATAAAATTGTGTTTATATAATATGTTCACTTAAAGGGGAATTATGGGAGATTAGATAAAAAGTTGACATTTCTCTCTATAACCTAAATAGAATATGCTGAAAATTCCAGTCAAATTGCTCCACTCTGAACCGAGATATTAGCTTTTGAATATTAGGCTAACCTCGATCATCATTACTAAAGCCGGTTCGATAAAAAACGTAGTCTTGATTATCTATACTTTAATTATTTATTAAAAAATGTATTCCGATCCGCTACATATCGCAGGCTAGCGATGGCATTGAGAGTTGATTATGGTCTGGATAAGTTAATAAATGTCTTATTTATAATTTAGATAACATTTGAGGCCTAAAGAAAGACTTGTAATAGACAGATTTAGCTCTTGCATAATGTATGTTTAATAAATGCCTATCAAAAAAGTTAAACAAAAAAAGATGTTTTATTTTAAAGATGATTTATCCAGTTCACTATATCATTGGCAATCCACGTTCCTTAAAGGTCACCAGAAAAGCTTCATAAATTTTTTAAATAATGCAAGTAATTATGTCAACATATCATTTCAATAAGTATAACACGAAACCAAATTTCAATATTACCTATAACAAGTAAATTTCAACATTAGTAATTTCCGCCATTCTCCGTGGGTAGTCAAAACTTTCTGTCAATAAACAATCTGTGACGTCATTTTAGTCCTTCGGCTCATAGAAATATAGATTAGAATATGAGCCGAAGGACTAAAATGACGTCACAGATTGTTTATTGACGGGTTCGTGTTGTACAAATGAACCCTTTTCGGTGACCTTTAATTACGACTTTAAAAAGTATTTAACTTGTCAGTTGAAGGGGCTGTTTGAATATTGTTTATAAAGTAAATAAAGTTATAGAAACAAGCCGGATAACCCTAAATTATTGGGACAAAAAACCAAGGTCCCGTGTACACATTGGCGTGCACGTAAAAGATCCCTTGATAGTTGGAATTCTATATAAGAGTAGGCCGTACTGCCACTGTCCGGGCAAAATTTCCTTCATAGCACACTGTATGGCGTATGCCCGTCTTCATTAGCCCAGGTTATGAGCAGAACAGCAGGACGTTAAACTCCACTTCATTTCATTTCATTTCATTTATGAACCAAATCAGAGTCTAGTAGTATTTCAGTTATTCTCAAAAGAAAACCAAACGTCTGTTGGTCACGTGAGCTTCTCAAACATAAAACAATATGATATAGTCGCTATAAAACTCCTAGTTGTCCTACATGGCAAAGATTTTCATTATCGTTTATTTTCGTTTTTTCCTTGCAAGAATCTTTCCTAACCCAACCTGTATCCACCAGGAGTGTTATCGTTGTGTATAATGTTGTTTACATTGACTGTATGTAATACTGTATCGGTAGTTCAGTATATAAAATATAAAAACTTCTTGTAGAATCTATTTATAGGAACAAAGAGAAATAGGATTAAATGTCCAGCTCATTTCATGACTAACATATGGTTCAATTTTATTACAATAATTCTCTTGCCCATAGGGGTCTTTAGCAGTGGGAGGAAACTGGAGGACCCGGAGAAAACCCACGAGGTTGGACAGGCGACCCTACTCCTTGTCACGTACAACCGGGGAATCGAATCCATGCTAGTTGACTCAATGACAGACCTTATCACACAACGCGCACATGCTAACCATTTGACCATTCCCCCCATCCCCACTTTATAGAAACAAGAATATAAAGTTAACAATATACTCACCAACACATAATGGTTGATCCCAGAGATTAAGATCTGTACCTATTCCCATTCTAGCTAGATGTTCGTCTAATTTAGGATAAAACGTGTGATAGGGTGCTAGTATGATTGTATCATTACCACTGAGTAAGGCTGGACGATTGGGTGTTAATAAATATATGGTACACAATGTACAACCACTGAAAATAGAAACATAGAAGCTTGTCATGATCAGACACCCTAGAATACCCACTAGCGTCCTCCTGTTTTGCTCCGACTGGGGTAATGAAGTCGGATCAACAAATACCACAAAACATTTAACTCTGAGAAATGCGTTCAAAATTTATAATCCAAAAGTTCTTTGATCCTTCCACCTATTGATAACTTTGACCTGTCTCAAGTCCACAAGAATTAATAGATTAGAAAAACACAGGGGATAGCTCCAAACCATTAACTAAAAATATTCTGAATTTAGATAGGCTTACTTCTTTCGCACCTACCAAAGCACCAACCACAAACAACTTTAGTGTGGAAGGGTACCTGGGGTACGATGAAGAAATGAAATGAAATGGGGTTTAACGTCCTACTGTTCTGCTCCTATACTGGGCTAATGAAGACGGGCATACACCATACAGTATGCTATGAGGGAAATTTAGCCCGGGCAGCGGCACTATCACCTACTTTTATATCGAATTCCAACTGTCAAGGGATCTTTTACGTGCACGCCAATGTGTACACAGGACCTCAATTTTTCGTATCATCCAAAGGAATAGACAGCTGTCCTTGTCAGGCCCTCCGTCCTGCATCACTGACAAGGGGAAATCACGTCGTAAAAAATCAAGATGAACTTTCTCGGCCAATGCAGGGATCGAACACCCGACCTCCAGGCTAGCAAGCCAGCGTCTTACCCACTTAGACACGTGATCCCCTGTACAATGAAGAGGGTGACAAGATATCTATATCTGATTATAATCTCTGTCAAATAATATATCTCATAAATCGATTAATTTAGGCCCAAACCCCGACCTGCAAGTAATTTACAACCATCAACCTGTGAAATTATCATATCGTCATATTATTAAGTAACGTAACATCATTGTATCGTCAAGAGTCAAGAGTATTTAACTGGTTAAAAAATGGGACTAGTTGAGAAAATTTTGACCATTCGATTAACCAGTTAGGGATATTGAACAAGTAGGAATATTTTCATTAAAAAATGCAGGATTCCGAATTCCGGCCCACACCCAGCACAGAAAGTCTATTATACCAGCCCATTCCAGACATACAACATGATCATCATAGCTCCATGGCCGGTCCAATACCCCCTCCCCAACCAACCCCATATAATGTTCAGCAGAAATAGGTTATTTTGACGATGGCCCAATTCGCCCCTGAATGAATATAAGGATCCTAGCGATAATGTCGTTTTAATATTACAATGAATATAAAGATCCTAGCGATAATGGTATTTTTAATATAAGGACCCTAATGATAATGTGTCTTTAATTGGAGTTAACATTCTACTGTTCTGCTCCGACTGTGTTAGTAAAAGTGACCTTACGTCATACAGTGTGCTATGAGGGTAATTTTGCCCAGACAGTGGCACTATGACCTACTTTTATATGTGTACACAGGACCTCAGTTTTTCGTCCCATCAAAATGATTATAAACGTTTCCTTTGGCCAAGCCCCTTTTCCTGCACCCCTGACAAGTCGAAACCACATTGGAAAATTAATATGCAATTACTCAGCCAACACAGGGATGGAACACGGGACCTCCATGTTGGTGAGCCAATGTCTTACTCACTGAGGACAATAGAAAAAAACGAGAGAGAGAGAGAGAGAGAGAGAGAGAGAGAGAGAGAGAGATAGAGAGTTTAACGTCCACTCGACACAGACTAGGTCATTTCGGAACTAACATATGGTTTTTAATTTTATTTCAATAATTTGCTTGCGCATAGGTGTCTTTAGCAGTGGGAGGAAACCGGAGGACCCGGAGAAAACCCATGATGTTGGAAGAAAAAACGCCCAAAAAAACAAAAAACAAACCTGATGATAATATTTCTACATAGAGCAATGATCGTTATATTTTCACAATTACTAACATGTAGTGTTGTTTCTACTGGTCCTAAAACAATCGTAGACTTACGACATTTCTCAACTGTTACAGATCTACAAATACAAATAAAAAAGAAAAAATATATGAAAAAATAATCTGAGATCAGTTCAGTTCAGAAACAAATATAAACAATCATCTGACTGATGATAAGTTCATAACTAAATTTATGTTTCTCCTTAACCGGAGGGCAAGAGATTTTAATGTCAACTCAACACAAACTAGGTCAGGTATATATATACAAAGGCAGGTAATTACTGAGAAATAAATAAAATTGAAATGGAGTTTAACGTCCTACTGTTCTGCTCCTAACCTGTTTCTCCTTAACCGGAGGGCAAGAGATTTTAATGTCAACTCAACACAAACAAGGTCAGGTATATATATACAAAGGCAGGTAATTACTGAGAAATAAATAAAATTGAAATGGAGTTTAACGTCCTACTGTTCTGCTCCTAACCTGGGCTAATGAAGACGGGCATACGCCATACAGTGTGCTATGAGGGAAATTTTGCCCGGACAGCGGCACTACAGCCTACTCTTATATCGAATTCCAACTGCCAAGGGATCTTTTACGTGCACGCCAATGTGTACATGGGATCTCGGTTTTCCGTCCCATCCGAACGACTAGACAGCTTTCCTTGTCAGGCCCTCCGTCCTGCATCACTGACAAGGGGAAACCACGCCGGAAAATCTGGATGAACTTTCTCGGCCAATGCAGGGATCGAACACCCGACCTCCAGGCTAGCTAGCTAGCGTCTTACCCACTTAGCCATGTGATCCCCCTACTGAGAAATAATACCAAAAAAATATAATTTTAGGCGAACACAGGAATCAAATATGAAAAATAACAAAGTGAACCTAATTGTTTGTACTAATAAAAAGCATTTATTCACACACCATGTTCTACAAAACATAATAAATATTTGAAGTTGAAGTCCATTAAAGGGAATGCAAGCTTATTTCCAATATTTCCTGGAACGCACAACGATTTCTTGTGTTCTAATTTGTATCTTTCAAGATCAGACTAATCCACTGTTTGAAATGAGACCAGATATGGTATAATAAAAAGATGCTTAATTGTTGATAAAACATAAAGAGATGTTAGATATTTTTATAATTTTCTACATGAACACTGTCCAGACATACACATCTGAAATGCTGTGGTGCAATGGATAACCCAAAGGGTATCAGAATTACCTTAAAGGTGAAAGTAAATAAAGGTATGAATAATAACTTCTATGAATTTTAACACAACTCAATTCCAAAGTTCCAGAACTCTGAAAAATAAAATATACAATCTAAATTCTAGAGTTAACCATTTTGATCATTAGCTCTATCTGTGGTAATTAAATTCAAATGGTAATTTTAATATACAGTTGACCAAAGCATTCTTGGTTAGACTAACACAAGAAAGGTTCTGCAGTTTTCAGTGGCCTTCATTACAATGAACAACAAATTGAATGAATCCGGTCAGCTAAATCTGACAACAGCTATGCTGTTTTAGCAGGAGTTTCTGTATTTAATGTTTAGCTTTAAACCATTGCTGGCAAATTGTTCAAATTCATTGTCGTTGTGAATCATTGAAAATATTGGGTACCTTCTGTTGCATCTAGAGAGAGAGAGAGAGAGAGAGAGGGATAGGGTTTAACGTCCACTCAACACAGACTAGGTCATTTCGGGACTAACATATGGTTTATTTATTTTTTTATTTCAGTAATTTGCTTGCGCATAGGGGTCTTTAGCAGTGGGAGGAAACCGGAGAACCCGGAGAAAACCCACGAGATTGGACAGGCGACCCACTCCTTGTCACCTACAACCGGGGATTCGAAACCACGTCAGTTGACTCAATGACAGGCCGAATAATACAGCACGCACGTGCTAACCCTTGGCCATCCATCCCCCCCTGTTTCATCTATATTAGATAAGTAGTGTCGGTCTAAAACTGTTTACTTTCCCAAGCGGTGTTGAGAAATTAACAGACAAGTTAATAATGATCACCATTTGAGTTAAAATAGAAAGATAAAAGACTGAACAAGAATGCAGCAGGTACAGAAGCTTAGACTGCTTGAATTTATAAATTAACCCTTAACCGGTCTACGTCATTTTGACGTCATGACGTCAAGTGGTCAGGCTAAATAAAGGCTAAAGTGAAATATTTTGTATGGCTATTTCAAACAACTACTGCCAGTAATTATAAGTGATAGACTCTTGACACCAATAAAAAGGTTGAAGGGGATAAGTTTATCTATAATTTGCACATTGTCTCTCTTTTTCTAAATCATTTTCATTAGAAATATCGTCTTCAGAATCGGAAATGAAATGAAATGAAATGGGGTTTAACGTCCTACTCTTCTGCACCTAACCAGGGCCAAATGAAGATGGGCATACGCCATACAGTGTGCTATGAGGGAAATTTTGCCCGGGCAGCGGTGCTACGGCCTACTCTTATATCGAATTCCAACTGCCAAGGGATCTTTTACGTGCACGCCAATGTGTACACGGGACCTCGGTTTTTCGTGCAATCCGAACGACTAGGCAGCTGTCCTTGTCAGGCCCTCCGTTCTGCATCACTGACAAGGGGAAACCACGCCGGAAAATCGAGATGAACTTTCTCGGCCAATGCAGGGATCGAACACCCGACCTCCAGGCTAGCGAGCCAGCGCCTTACCCACTTAGCCACGTGATCCCCCTTCAGAATCGGTGTCAAGGATATAATCCGAGTCGGAATCATTCATAAGCATTTCAACCACTTTGAGAGACATGTTTTTCTCAATGCCCTTGACAAGACAAGTTCCTGTCTGACACGCATGCGTGGCCATATCAATTAAACACGAAACTAAATACTCAAATGTGGCTCATAAAAAAAGGTTCCTACCATGGTCGACTGCTAGTTGACCGTGATCACTTAGCTGTATAACATTATGTTGACTATAGTCGACAAAGACCGGTTAAGGGTTAATATGCATATTCAATAATTTGTAGCTTTATACGATGATAAATGACAGTAAATTATTTCAGAGACTTATTATCGCTATTTAAGTTTTTTTATCAAAAGTTTCATCCAATACCCACCCTAGCTATTGTTTGCTTACTGATCTGTGACATGACAATTAACTTATTCCTGAAAAGATAAAGAGACTATCAGAAATGAAATGAAATGTCATTTAACATCCTGTTGAGGGTTCTTTTAGGTTCACAGAATCTCATTTTTTTGTCCCATAAGAACAACTATACGTTGTCCCTAGCCAAGGAGATAACTTTGTTTTTATTGGTTTACATATGAAACAGATTTCTCTGCTATGAAATGTGTCTTACCCTAAAAAGAGTAAAATAAAATTTTAAGTTATGCATGCCTCCCAAATAAAATCCTTTTTTCATACAATATTATTGAATATTCTGATCAAGATTGTTTTTTATACAAGAAAAATCTCAGCTAGTTGTTTAAACCTCTCAAATGTGGGAGAAATGACATCAAGTGTTCCAGAAAGAAAAGCCACCTTCTGTATACAACAGTGAAATTGATTAGATAGAGAATTCAACTTGTTCGTCAATTGATATAAAATTAGAATATCAAAGAATTGAACCTCATATTTGTGGTCTTTATTTTTTAAAAGATACCGCTAAAGATTGTCATGGTCTTTTGAAATAAAAATCTTGCAAGCGTGATGTCTTACCCTGTAATGACATTTTTAGGTACAATATTAGCATTGGTTGCTATTTTTCCTCTTTTACTTCGGTCACTTCGAGATGATTCACCTGAAATGGAAGAAATTGTTTGATTGTCTATAATTTAACCAAGTGGAATGGGGGTTCGTGTCCCAGTCCAAACAATATTTGATCATTTTTAGACTATCATTGATACAACATCTTGCTTTTACAGCTGCGGTTCTATCAACACTATGTCAATTTCTGTTATGGCACCATTGATGAAATGATATGAAAGGGGTCTTAAAGTACTAATGGGCTAATATATGAGAGAGAGAGAGAGAGAGAGAGAGAGAGAGAGAGAGAGAGGTTAACATCCACTCGACACAAACTAGGTAATTTCGGGACTAACCTATCATTAAGTTTTATTTCAATAATTCGCTTGCGCGTATTGGTCGTTAACAGTGGGAGGAACCCAGAGGACCTGGAGAAAACCCACAAGGTTGGACAGGCGACCCTACGTAAAACTGGAGTATCAAAACCAAGACAGCTGACTCAATAACAGACCTTATGATACAGCGTGCACGCAGGGCTGTCGGTAATTTTTCACAGTTGATTAGCAGCACTGCTAATCAAAAAGTCCAATTTTGCCAAATTTGATTAGCAAATTTAAAAATTGATTAGCAGTTTTACAGTTTCAACATAAAACACCTAAATAATAAGATATTACTTTAGTTCATAACAAATATGATTAGATTCCATTCTTACTATTCTTAGATTTTTTTAGCACTGCCACAAGTACTTGTGACAGTTTGTGAATGTGATGTAGACATTTAGTTAGGTCTTATGTCTGAAGCCAATTCTTAACAGTGACTTCCGAAGCCCCAATCATTTTTATTGTTATTTTTTGTTACATTAGAAATCTTCGTTAGAAAACTATTTCGTCTGCTTTTTTTTTATCGTGTATTGCTATTTTTGTTAAATCGGACGCACTTCGATTAACTAGACACACGCGATATTTTACGGGAATTTTTACTTTGATTTATCATTTTACAATACGTTAACATATATTTATTTTTTTATATTTTATTTACAATACGCGGGGGATACACTGGATTTATTTCTTTCAAAATGAATATGATATAATTACTTGATGTCTCGCAACGTGAGTGGTACTACTTGATTCCCTATTTCCGGTTTAATAGTCCCTATTCATAGAGTTATGTCGCTGTATTATATAGTACCGTATAATGAATTGTGTCTGGGTAGTTCGAGTAGAAAATGTCACTCGGAAAATTCAGTTTTGTTTATAAAATTTTATTCAACATTTTATACACGTTGAAAGTGTTGAGAAAGCCTTCTAGTCTTCAAATGTGGATTATCCTTGTGTCAAAATCCAAAATGACAGGCATATTAATGATTCGCAGTTACTGCGAATCAAAAACTTTAGATTTTATTTTTTGATTAGCAACGGACAAAATATGTATCGCAAATAGCGCTGCGATACTGGTTGTCGGCAGCCCTGCGTGCACGTGCTAACCACTAGGCCATCCAGCTCCCCTCCGGTCATCAAATCACCTTTTTTTTAGATGACCTTTGACAACATAGAATCTTTTAACATAAATCCCTTTTTTTGTACAAACCTGCAAATAGCCAGGACAGTCTTGTTCCTGTTGCTATACACGATGGAACATTAAATGGATTCTGCCCTAAATTATCTTTTATCCACGACTGTAAGAGACGTAGTGAAAATGTCTGACCCAACTGAAAAATAAATTTTAAAGAACTGAATACCACAAAGTCCAACTGGAGAAAACTCAGTCCTGCTTCATAGTGGATGGAATATGTGAGCTTTTGTTTATTAAAGGTCACCGAAAAAGCTTCAAATCTTTTTTAAATAATGCATGTAATTATGTCAACAACATAATGTTAAATAAGTATAACACAAACCTGAATGTCAATGTTACCTGTCACAGGTAAATTTCAACGTTAGCAATTCCCACTGTTCTCTGTAGTTAGTCGTAACTTTCCGTCAATAAACAATTTGTGACGTCATTTTAGTCCTTCTGCTCATATTCTAGTCTATATTTCTAAGAGCAGAAGGACTAAAATGATGTCACAAATTGTTTATTGATGGAGAACCACGGAAATTACTAACATTTCAATTTACCTGTTGCAGGTAACACTGACATTTTGGTGACATTTACAGTAAAATATGAATTTTTCACATCTTAAGAGATGAGGCTACCCAAAAAATGCTTTCTGAAATTCTAAAGCTATTGAATTGAAGATGGCACAAGAAGTTAGGAAATGTAATAAACAAGGGAAAACTAACATTAAAAATAAAGAAAATAAAGTTGTTGCCAGGGTAACACATTTTTTTTGGAAAAGGTATGAAAAACGTAGGTAGACCATATCTCAGGCACTAATAAAGATAAATGTCTCATTTTCGGACTGCTTATTCTTTAATGATAACCCCAAAACCAGACAGAGAGTTTTTCTCTATAATTTTTATAGCTTCTTGGAAAATGGTGTTTAAAACATTTGCCTCACCACAATATTTTGTCTTTGGAGAAATATTTTGATAACTTTTGAATATTAATGATAATTCAAATTGCTTTCTGTCTGATTCTGTGGTAGATATTAGTTTATATACCCTGCAAATTTGCGAAGATATCTTAATTACTTACAGAGATATAATGTACCTACGTTTTTCATAACTTTTTCCCAAAAAAATGTGTTACCCTTGCAACAACTTTTTTTTTAATGCTAGTTTTCCCTTCTTTATTACCTTTCCTAACTACTTGTACTATTTTCAATTAACCCGTTAAGTGCGTAAGTCGTTATATAACGTCCTGGACAACTGCCACTTACTGTGTGTAGGGCGTAATATAACGCTTTGGAGGTATTTTCCCCAACCTATTCTTATAACATAGTTCTTCGTCACTTCGTCAAATTAATTACACAATAGGGGGTAGTTAACGTTTTAAAGACATCACGCTTAACGGGTTAAACAGCTTTAACATTTCAGAATAAATTTTTCGGATAGTCTTCCCCCTTAATCCACACTAATATACTCAGATTAACATCTGACATTGGAAATAAAATGAAATGAAATGGGGTTTAACGTCCTACTGTTTTGCTCCTAAACTGGACTAATGAAGACGGGCATACGCCATACAGTGTGCTATGAGGGAAATTTTGCTTGGGCAGCGGCGCAACGGCCTACTCTTATATCGAATTCCATCTGCCAAGGGATCTTTTACGTGCACGCCAATTTGTACACGGGAACCTCGGTTTTTCGTCCCATCCAAACGACTAGACAGCTGTCCTTGTCAGGCCCTCTTTCCTGCATCACTGACAAGGGGAAACCACGCCGGAAAATCTGGATGAACTTTCTCGGCAAATGCAGGGATCGAACACCCAACCTCCAGGCTAGCGAGCCAGCGTCTTACCCACTTAGCCACGTGATCCCCATCTGACTATGGAAACAAAATCAAAAACCAACACTAGACAATGTCTCGGCTTGGATTCAATTGCATTTAAAACTGGCCTAACAATAAATTTTCGCTGACAACAACATGACGAAAGGCTTATTACATAGCAAAGCAGAACAGAACAGATTGATGAAATTTCAATTCCACATATCTTTGTAAATATTGAAGTTTGCAAGTGATTAATATAGCACTAAAACGGTGCTTCAAGACTTTAAGGCTTTAAGGAAGTTAGGACTGCGAGTGTTTAAACAGCTGAATGATTGACAGTACCTTAGAATATCCTGTTGCTGACTGGAAGGATGCGAGAGTTGCTAATTCTAAAATGGTCTTCACACTTCTGTTATAAGAAAAAATAGAATATATGAAATGAAATCAGGTTTAACATCCTACTGTTCTGCTCCGACTGGGCTCATGAACAAAAAAAACAATATGAAAAATTAAAATCATAAAATTACAAAAGTGAGCGAGAGAGAGTTGAATGGAAAGATGCGTATGCCTGATCGACATGGCCATGTTTGGTCATACATTAATACAAGGTAATTTTTATTGCTTGTGTCTTGTGTGCAATTCAAACATAGATACCAGACAGCAGCATTTCTACGAACTTCTTTATTCTTTGAGCGTATTTCCCCTTGTCAGTGATGCAGGACGAAGGGCTGACAAGGACAGCTGTCTAGTCCTTCGGATGAGACGAAAAACCGAGGTCCCGTGTAAACATTGGAATGCACGTAAAAGATCCCTTGGCAAAAATTCCCTCATAGCACACTGTATGGCATATGCCCGTCTTCATTAGCCCAGTATAGGAGCAGAACAGTAGGACGTAAAACCCCATTTCATTTCTTTGAGCGTAACACTTTCTCTTTTACCCCCGCAGACGGCAACAAGTGTAGGTCGTGATTGGAATGGAACATTTTAGCCGAGCGGTCAGGGCGGATAGTGGGAGACACATAGGGAGAAAGTTTGATCCCCTCCCCCTAGACCTTCATTATCCTCCCCCTACACCTCCATTATCCTCATCAATAAATTACAAATGATAAAGTGTGAAAATAATAAATTAATTAACCTGTTTTTATCATTGCTGCCAGCTAGAATAAATCCCAGAGCATCCACTGCTTCTAGTAATAAGATACCATCAAATCTCTCACTAGCACCCTTCTCTGTAATATAAATAATTTACATCTCTATTAATTTGAGAGAGAGAGAGAGAGAAAAAATGGGGTTTGATGTCCACTGGACACAAACTAGGTCATTTCAGGACTAACACATGGTTTAATTTTATTTCAATAATAATCGCTTGTGTGTAGGGTGTTTAGCAGTTGGAGGAAACCGGAGGACCCGTAGAAAACCCATGAGGTTAGACAGGTGACCCCACTCCTTGTCACGTACAACCGGGGATTCGAAACCACGCCTGTCGACTCAATGACAGACTTTATGATACAGCGCGCGCACGCTAACCATTCAGCCATCCACCCCCCCAATCTTGATTAAAACACAGGTCTATCTTTCGTTTTGTTTATTATACTTTCGATAGCCCCCATGTAGTGGGAGGTCAGTTCAGGGGTCATACACGCAGCTTTTGACCATATGATGTCAGATTTTTGATTAACTAATCAACACTGATGTTTCTACTGGGATACCAACAGTTCTGTGGGGTATATAACAATTAGTCCAGATCTTAGTGTAGTTCAGACAAGTAAAACGAAATTGTTAACTTTAAAAAAAAAAACGAAAGTGTTTTAATCAGAATGCCCAAGATCTTGGTTTTTTTTTCATCTATTGATAGAGAATAGTTAGCCTGCACGTAGAGGTGGTAAGCTGTGGGAGGGAACCACCCAATTCCTGTTACTTTTATTTTTATACATTGTACTGATGAAAGTCAAAATAAATTCTCACCATGTTCTGATACTAATTCTATTATTTCCTGTAAATTATTCTGTATAAAAGTTTGATGGCTATGATCATCCAGACTCTAAAATAACAAAATAGGCCTAAAATGTATTCAGATTAATTATTTTAACATTTCATTAAGAAAACAAAATCAAACTATCAACGACAGATAATCTCCCGAATTGGAAATGAAATGAAATGGAGTTTAACGTCCTACTGTTCTGCTACTAACCTGGGTTAATGAAGACGAGCATACAGTGGGCTATGAGAAATTTTGCCCGGGCAGCTGCGCTACGGTCTACTCTTATATCGAATTCCAACTGCCAAGGGATCTTTTACATGCACGCCAATGTGTACACGGGACCTCGGTTTTTCGTCCCATCCGAACAACTAGACAGCTTTCCTTGTCAGCCCCTCCGTCCTGCATCACTGACAAGGGAGAACCACGCCGGAAAATCTGGATGAACTTTCTCGGCCAATGCGGGGATCGAACACCCGACCTCCAGGCTAGCGAGCCAGCGCCTTACCCACTTAGCCACCGTGATCCCCGATATCAGATTTAAAAGAGGCCCATCAAAATATATATGACCGGTGACAGCCAAATGAGTCAGAAGTCGGACGTGCTCATTTAACGCTACGATGTAAAATAGCGAAATCCGATGCCTTAACTTGTCTATTATTAAAGTAATCCAGACAAATTCAAATATTTAATTAATTTAGTGAATAAGTTGGGTGTTTTTAAAAGTAGTGTCATTAAAATCAATGCTAAAAACAAAACTTTATTTCAACTTTGTTTGTGCATAACTTTTTTAATTTCCATCTAATCTTTACATTTTATATACCATTGAAAAGCTTATAACATGTACTTTCTAAATATATGCATAACTCAAATATTATTTTTTTATCCCAAGTGACTCATTTGGCTGTCACTGGTCACATATTACCCAACATTGATTCTTTCCTTATATCATTTGCAAAGTATGATAAACGTTGAGGAATTCAATACTCATCACAGAGAAACAAACGAGAAAAGCATTACCGCCGTTTTGGCATGACTCCACTGTATACATGTATGCACCTAAATGAGCATAAATATTGTCTCAAAGCTTTTAATTTTATCAAATTCTCGGGTAATCCCACGCTCAAATAATTTCATTGACAGACTTTAACATATATTTAACACAAACTAGGTCATTTTGAGACTAACTTGTTTCTTCATCACAGGATAAAATTTGTGGACATTGAGAGAAACACACTCTGTTAGTCAGGCAAACATACTCCTAGTCACACACAAGTCTATTATCAAAACCAAGTTACTTTGACACAATGCCAGACCTTTATATCTAAAACATTAGACCATCCACCCACTCTTGAAAGATAGAGTATTTATTATCTCCCATAATTTTAATAAATGAAAATATTTTACTAATAGTAATCATCACTTTAACACAATGAAAGACCTTTTAGACCATTCAGCGGTGCATCAACTCTTGAAAGATAGATCATTCCTATAATTTGAATAAATGCAAATATTTTATTGATAGTAATCATCGATTTCTTACCTTGGTTCTTCTAGGCGTACCCTTTCCTCCTTCAAAATCTAGTGTAGATGATTGACTTGGCCACTTACACATACTTAAGGTCCATAACAAATCATATTTTGTATGCATGGTTTTGAATGGTCACAATAGATTCGCATGAAACACACTTGTCTTTGCCAATTGGGGGATCACGTGGCTAAGTGGGTAAGACGCTGGCTCGCTAGCCTGGAGGTCGGGTGTTCGATCCCTGCATTGGCCGAGAACGTTCATCCAGATTTTCCGGCATGGTTCCCCCTTGTCAGTGATGCAGGACGGCGGGCCTGACAAGGACAGCTGTCTAGTCGTTCCGATGGGATGAAAAACCGAGGTCCCGTGTACACATTGGCGTGCACGTAAAAGATCCCTTGGCAGTTGGAATTCGATATAAGAGTAGGCCATAGTGCCGCTGCCCGGGCAAAATTCCCCTCATAGCACACTGTATGGCGTATGCCTGTCTTCATTAGCCCAGTTTAGGAGCAGAACAGTAGGACGTTAAACCAATTAAATTACATTTTCAATTATATTGATCCACATCTATGGTAGGTTCACAAAAATTGTAGACAGACGGACGGACTTAAGAGAAACAATATACATACAGATTAAATGTGAGTGAGCATAAAAATAGAGAGAGAGAGAAATGGATTTTAACGAAATCGATTTTAACGTCCACATGCTAACCATTCGGCCATCCAACCCACTGAGTGAGCATAAAAAAAAACAAACAATTCTTACTAATGGAGTTTAATATACTTGTAGTAGCTAGGAGATCAAATTTGTCTTTTATTCTATATTTTTGTTGTTACAAAATTGATGAAATAAACCATAACTATAAGATATGTATCCTAAATATTTCAGAGTAGATTAGCAGCAGAAGCAAACAAAAAAGAGAAACAGAAGAAAAACCAGCGGCTGCCAGGCAGGATACGCCCACATTTTCAAAAGATGGATAGAGAACAAGCTAAGAAGAAAGTGATTTTTCCTACAATCAAGGGCCATAATTCAGGAAATTACAATTCGATATGCGCAAATATCGAAAGGAACCGAGACCTTTGTGTTATAAACTTATATTTCAAGTTTCAACAAAATCAGATAAAAATTGTGACTTCTATAGGGTCCACAACTTTGATATACCCCATTTTTATGCTATTTGAGAACGAAGGGTGGCCATTTTATCTGTCCGTTTTGGGCCGATTTTCACGAAATTCGAACTCAGTCGTCCTTAGGGTGTAACGGTGATATAATAATACGGTTTTTTAAATCGGATAAAAATTATGACCTCTATAGGGTCCACAAGCTAAAAACGCAATTTTTCATACAATCAGGGGCCATAATTCAGGAAGTTACGGTCCGATAGGCGCGAATATCGAAAGGAACCAAGATCTTTGGGTTATAAACTTACATTTCAAGTTTCAATAAAATCGGATTAAAATTGTGACCTCGTACAAACAGGGGCCATAATTCAAGAAGTTACGGTCTTATATGCGCAAATATCGAAAGGAACCAAGATCTTTGGGTTATAAACTTACATTTCAAGTTTCAACAAAATCGGATTAAAATTGTGACCTCCATACGCGATTTTTCGTACAATCAGGGGCCATAATTCAGAAAGTTACGGTCCGATATGCCAGAATATCGAAAGGAACCGAGATCTTTAGGTTATAAACTTACATTTCAAGTTTCAAATAAATCGGATAAAAATTGTGACCTCTATAGGGTCCACAAGCTAAAAACGTGATTTTTCGTACAATCAGGGGCCATAATCCATGAAGTTTCGATCCGATACATGCCAATATTGAAAGCAGCCGAGATCTTTTGGGGATAAACCTATATTTCAAGTTTCGTCAAAATCGGATAAGAATTGTGACCTGTAGAGAGTCCACAAACAATTGTGGACGGACGGACGGACAGGGGCGACGGCATAATACGTACACATGAAAATGTGGGCGTATAAAAAACATGCTAAGATACATAAGATACATTATGTAAGGTTTAGATAAATATCTGACCATTCTTGCTATAATAGTTCGAAAATAAATAATGTATAATGAATATATTGAAAATTTCATTCAAATTACTTTATTCTAGGCGAAGTTGTCACTGTTTGAAGATGTAGCATATTGTTTATTATTATAGCAGCTGCACTTGACAACCAAGACTTAGCCTCAATTATCCATTTCATTGCTAAATCTTTAAATCTCTCCTGTGTTTAAATCCATTTAAATCTCGGCCCTCCGATGGGCTAGAGAGTTGATTGATTATAGGCTTGTTATGTAAATAAATGTTTTTGAGGTCACAATCACAGGCACGTATGGAGGTATATGAATAATTTTTTGAAAAAATGATTTTATTTTGAGGAACTTTTGTGGTGAAAAACACCACAGACCCCAAAACACTCTATCAGAATTATTCTAAGTTGAAAATCGTGTGTTATGTATTATTTTTCAGAAAGCCAATATCTTGTGGCACTCTTGTGGTGAAAAGTTCCACACACATACCCCCAATCCATGCCATAGATGCCGACTGGGCTAATGAAGGCAGGTATACGCCATACAATGTGCTATGAGGGAAATTTTGCCCGGACTGCGGCACTATCGCCTACTCTTATATCGAATTCCAGCTGCCAGGGGATCTTTCACGAGCATGCCAATGCATACACAGGTCCTCAGTTTTTTGTTCCTTCTGTATTGCACCACTAACAAGGAGAAATCATGCCAGACCATCCCGATGAACTTTCTCGGCCAATGCAGGGATCGAACAAGTGACCTCCAGGCTAGCGAGCGAGCATCTTACTCTCTTAGCCACCGTGGCTCCCCACAGGATCAAATTCTTGACAGAACCAAGATGAGAGACAGAAAAAATTGAGTTAAAGATTTGTAACTATGTAAAATTATGAAAAGGATATTCATCACCAGCGACTAAAGATGCCCGCAATGACACTTTATATAACTGTTGTATATATAAATATAAAACAAATAAATAAAGATCTATTTTCAACGTACATCGCAGATCATCTGAAATATACAACAAATACCCGTATATATAGATCTATTTTACACAGCAGGTCATCTGAAATATAAAACAAATACTGGTATATAAAGATCTATTTCACACCACAGATCATCTGAAATATACAACAAATACCGGTATATAAAGATCTATTTCACACCACAGATCATCTGAAATATACAACAAATACCGGTATATAAAGATCTATTTCACACCACAGATCATCTGAAATATACAACAAATACCGGTATATAGATCTATTTCACACCACAGATCATCTGAAATATACAACAAATACCGGTATATATAGATCTATTTCACACCACAGATCATCTGAAATATACAACAAATACCAGTATATAAAGATCTATTTTCGACGTACATTGCAGATCATCTGAAAAAATAGAAGTTTTAGATTTTTAAGAATTCAGCCAATCATTATCAAAGAAATTGCAACAGAATGAATGAATGAACTGGGTTTAAAATCCTACTTTTCTACACCAACTGGGTTAATTAAGATTGGCTAAACCTCTTGCTAAAATAAAACAACTTGACTTTACCCAACTTGTAGAGTATACAATTATGGAACATCTTGTTCCATCTTTTGATATTCACAATAAGGAGCCAGGGTGGCTAAGTGAGTAAGACGCTTGGTAGCCTGGAAGTCAAATGTTCGATCCCGGTGTTGGTCAAAAAATTTCATCATGATTTTCCGGCGTGGTTTCCCTTGTCAGCTGTCTAGTCATTCAGATGGGATGAAAAACCAAGGTCCCATGGGGTGCAACTAAAAGATCAATTGGCAGTTGGAATTTCATAGCACACTGTATGGCGTATGCCCATCTTCATTAGCCCGGTAGGGGCAGAACAGTAGGACATTAAACCCCATTTCATTTCATATTCACAATAAAAATAGAAATTAATTTATTCGCAAAAATTGAATTATTTGGACAAAATAATGTGTGGTGAATATAAATGTTTTTAAATGTTGGTCATCTACCTTGTAAAATTTAAAATCCCATATCACTCAAGGTCGAAGTGGCTGTTAAAAACTATGCTATTACTACGGCACTACAGTACATGCGAAAACAAACCTTTCTGATTTTCTGTGTGACATTTTTTAATTCGAGCGTCAAATCGAACTCTTTCCACAGGAGAGAAAGTATCTGTCAATATATGACACGATGAAAAAAACCTGAAATATACAATTGTGAATTTCTATAAATATTGAAATAGAATGATATGAACATTTATAATTTTTAATTGCACTAATCTAAGATGAACAAAACAATCCAAAACTGTTGGTTTAATATTAAGTGCAGGGGGACTGCACCACAAATATAATTTACACAAAAACAAACATATGGACATGACACAATACGCAGAAAGCTCAAACAAACAAACAATTCAAATTAAGTGAATGGATCCGGGGGCTAGCCTTAAGCGTCCACTGCACTGTATGCCTGAGCCTGTAGTGATAAAAACTTCACTCAAATTTGAAAACAATCAGGAATATACTGAGCGCCATGGAAAACGCATCACTTAGTTTTTCGTATAACAAAATGATCCTGTAAACATATCTTATTTATTTTGTTTCTTATTGTGAACAATATTCAAATGGGAACACATCAATAACAACACATTTGTACACTTATGGATGTTTAATCTGTAATCAACGGTACAAAGTCAGAGGGGTCAAAACCAAAAGTATGACACAGATGTCAGTAGCGCGTGTGTCCTCCACGGGCTCTTACGCACGCTGTGCAGCGACGTCGCATGGAATTTACCAATGTTTGAAAGAAGGCCTGAGGCAAATTGTTCCATTTTTGGACAAGAGCAGCTTCTAAAGCAGCAATGGTGTGCATCTGTGGTCTCCGATACAGACGGCGTCCAATCTCATCCCAGACATGTTCTATCGGTGCCATGTCCGGATTCATGGCTGGCCAGTCCAAGACACTGATGTTGTTAGCAGCCAGGTAGTCCATACTTAAACGGGCGGTATGCGGACCTGCATTATCCTGTTGGAAGTGCTGAAGTTGTGGGTGCGCTTGAAACATCGGAACAGCTGTTGGTTGCAAAACATCATCACGGTAGGGTACAGCTCTAACGTGACCAATGCAAATGTGTAGGGCGGTCCGGTGTTGAAATATGAAGCCTCCCCACACCATTACACTTCCCCCACCCCATCGATTCGTTTTGAAGACGCAGCAGTCTGCAAGACGTTCCCCAAGACGTCTCCACACACGTTGACGGCCATCAGCGTAATAAAGATGAAAGCGACTCTCATCACTGAAGAGCACACTTTGCCAGTCTACTTTTCTTCATGTCCGGTGTCCTTGAGCCCATATCAAACGCCGCTGACGGTGATGATCCCTGAGGATAGCTCCAACATAAAGTTGTCGTGCACGGAGTCCTACTTCTCTTAGACGACATCTTACGGTGTTGGGACTTACTGGTCCTTGTCTTCCAACGACTGCTGCACCTGTTTGAGTCGCTGGGCGGAATCTGTCACGCAGATGAGTGACCCGGATGTAGCGATCTTGATCCTGGGTTGTAACGCGTTGTGGACCAGGATGTTGACGGTCACGTGTTGATCCCGTAACTCGAACACGTTCCACCAACCTTACAATAGTGGACTGGTGACAAGTGAAGTGTCTGGCAATAGCACGTGTAGACATGCCAGCCCTGGACATTCCCATGGCTTCATTCCGTTGATTTTCAGTAAGTTTTGGCATCTCTAGCTCGATTCCTTCACACGTCCAACAACAAATTACGACAGATTGACGTTTCACAGTTAATGTACTGCACATTAACTTAGAAACATGATTTTAAAGGGCTCACACACAATGCTGTACGTGAATATTCGGTTTTTCATATGCATCTCGTGCAATTTTTTTTTGTGCACACAGGTCGATATTTTTTGCGTTTAGGAGCATTGTGTGAAACAATAGTTATAGTATTGCATAATATTATACATACAAAACCACCTAGTAATAAAATATTTGGGAAAAAAAGTGATGAGTTTTCCATGGCCCTCAGTATATAACCCAATGTAAAACCAGCATGAGTCATGATCTGCTATAATATGTTACAATAAATATGAATGTAAGCATATTGAAGTAAAAATTAACTAAATAAGAAACCATTGAGATATCATTAGATGATAAAATTAATTCCATTTTACTAGCGAGTAATTGCAGTATATCAAGACATGCCCCGCGGTTTCAATAATAACGAAGAACAAAAACTGCACAGCAACGATATTTTTAATTTGATTTTGGACAATAAGTCATTTGCATAGATAATTTGATGTATATATTTAAATTGCAAATACTGTAATCTAGTGTTACTGCTAATTTTATCAAATTGAAGATGTGTGAGATTTTTCATTTCATCTAAAATAAAATTATTCTCTTTTTCCCTATTTATTTATTGATATTAGTTTACTGATAAACTGAAGCAGGA
Source organism: Patella vulgata (assembly GCF_932274485.2). Classification (NCBI taxonomy): domain Eukaryota; kingdom Metazoa; phylum Mollusca; class Gastropoda; family Patellidae; genus Patella; species Patella vulgata. The sequence goes on from NC_065884.2 coordinate 3,181,817, forward strand.
TCGACAAGCTTTCATTCAATGTATTACGAAAATGATTTACTATGTACGATTGTTTCTGACATAAATTTGAATACCGTACGGGAATTAAATATTAAAAATAGCGAGGTTCACCTATTCTTATTATGAACGGGATTTTAATATTTTGTTGACTCGTGATTTTTAATTGTGATATGAATCCGTCTGCTTAAATAACGCTAAGAGTTATGTCCCTTTATTTTCGTAAAATGTCCGACAAGATAAATTTTGAAATCCCATCACTGGTTTACTCGTACTGAATTACTGTTCTTTGCTTTAATCTGATTCATTGTTGTTGTTTTTTTTTATATACATATTAATATTGTTAGAAACATTTTTAGGGTGGTATAATTATGGGTGTAGCCTCGTTGTTGACTGTATTCCAAGAAATCTTTAACTGCTAAGCAAACACTTTTCAGTTTTACTGCTTTATTACTATTCATTATTCTATTAAACATACATTATGCAAAAGCTAAATCTACCTATTTGGCCTAAAATGTTAACTAAATCATTAATTAGATATGAATTAAGTTACCCAGACCATAATCAACTCTCGATGGCATCGCTAGCTTGCGATTTTTAGTGGATTATAACCTGTCTCCTGCTTCTAATTAAATCAAGAAATGGATAACCGAGACTATGTTTTTTTATCGTACCAACTTTTGTAATGATGATCAAGGCTAGGCCCGAAATTCAATAGCTAAATACTTGGTTCAGGGTGGATCAATTTGATTGCAATTTTCAGCAAATTCCCTTTACATTATCTAGTTTTGAACTATTATGGTGAGAACTACCAGCTCTTTATTTAATCTCCCATTAAAACATTTTCTTTCTTTGCAGTCAGCAAACAATAAAACCTTATCATTACCGTTAATCGGTTCTTTATCTACATCTAGTTTGTTTATTGATCTTTATGTGGGGGCCACGGTGGCTAAGTGGGTAAGAAGCTGGCTCGCTAGTCTGGAGGTCGGGTGTTCGATCCCTGCATTGGCCGAGAAAGTTCATACAGATTTTCCAGCGTGCTTCCCCCTTGTTAGTGTTGCAGGATGGAGGGCCTGACAAGAGCAGCTGTCTAGTCGTTCAGATGGGACGAAAAACGAGTTCCTGTGTAAACATTGGCGTGCACGTAAAAGATCCCTTGACAGTTGGAATTCGATATAAGAGTAGGCCGTTGTGCCGCTATCTGGGCAAAATTTCCCTCATAGCACACTATATGGCGTATGCCCGTCTTCATTAACCCAGTTCGGAGCAAAACAGTAGGACGCGTTAATCCCCATTTCAATTCATTTCATTAATCTTTATGTGTTTATTGGTCCAGTTGACTTGATTTTCAGGGCTTGTCAACATATCAATTTTTGAGGTTTTGATATAATCTTGGTCACCCAGCCAGAACCTCCCAGTCTTCAACGTACGGAGGATTTTAACTGATGCAGAATATAATATTTCAGATACGCAGAATGTTTTTCTTATAGGGATTTTCCCTATTTAAATTATTTCGCCTTTTCCAGGCGTTCAAGGAAATTTCCAGGTGTACAAGGAACTATTTCGTCTTTTCCAGGTGTTCAAAGAACTATTTTTTTTTTCCAGATGTTCAAGGAACTATTTCATTTTTTCCAGGTGTTCAAGGTATCTTTAATTTGGTTTATGGAGTTCTCAAAGTTAATTTTTTCAGAAATTTTGATAAAAGGAATAACTAATGCCTAATAATATTTTAATAAAATTCCCACAATAAATAAGACCTAAACTTTTAATATTATTGCGAAGATCTGCATCCCCCCTGTTAAAATCAAATGCTTCACTTCTAGCGTTCATTTCTAGCAGAATACATTACTAAATTCTTTTAATGCTTCAAAAATGTGTGCTATCTGATTTAAAATCAGTCAGTAAAACTGTCATGTTGTCTGCAAAGGCTTTTAATTTTAACGGTTGCTGTCTGAAGATAATTCCCTCTATATTAATGTCAATTTTAATATAAATACACAGAATTTCAGTAACCAGTTTAAAAAGATTTGTGCTGCTATAAGGTCACCTTGATGTAGACTCCTGGGCATTTTAAAACAAGGAGTGGTATATCCTTTATTCATTTTGCACAGTTAATGTCATTATATAATGTTTGTATCTAAATTAAACCTTGTGACGAACTGGTTCATATTTGCCTAGCGAGAATTTTATACATCTACATTAAATGTCGAGTATAATGCTGCAAATAGAACGGAAGTGAGGCAGTGGCAATATTAACGATTTGACAAGAAACTAAGAGTATTACATTATCAGAAACAAGGGGTCTTGTGGCCCACCCCCCTCCCTCCCTCTCTCCTTTCCTTTAAACATTTTGCTGGTTACAAGTGTCTAATCTGTTCTGCGCTCAATGCTAGCTTTGTATTTGGAATCTTTTTTACTGATGATATTGTGTTGGTCATTCTAGTAATCTAGATCTGAAAAAAAATCTAGGTACTCTACCAACCCCATCAAAAGACAATTCTACATGGAAATGACAAATAAGTTTCTTGCAGATTTTTATGGTTTTGATAATGCCTTATAATTCATATCTTCACTGTTAATACATTAAATTTTTTTTTTTACTTTGATTGATTATTATTCAGTTGCTAAATATGAAGATGTAGTTTGGTCGTATTTGAATAAAATTATGCATCCAAAAAACAATTTATGTTTGGGGTCTTAGATTACCCCTTGTTGCCGACAATGTTTTAGTGCGACACGTCAGCACTAGGTTTTTAATTTTTAGTGCCACACGTCAGCAAAATGGTTAAATAATTGCATTTAAAACAGAAAGCAAATATTTATGGCTGATGTTATCAAAAGCTTTTTTAAGGTCTAGGGCTTACAGAAAATCAGTTACTTTCTTAATGATAGTGAGATAAAATCAGTGATCTGTACATGACTTCAAGGGATAAAAGTATTTAGATTCATATTGTTAAAGTATTGAAGAAAAGCCTTTGATCTTAATGATAAAATCTTACTTGCTAGTTTTTACATCTACATTTAGAAGTGTCATGGGGTGCAAGTTAGAAATGAAATGAAATGAAATGGGGTTTAACGTCCTACTGTTCTGCTCCTAAACTGGGCTAATGAAGACGGGCATACGCCATACAGTGTGCTATGAGGGAAATTTTGCCCAGGCAGCGGCGCTATGGCCTACTCTTATATCAAATTCTAACTGCCAAGGGATCTTTTACGTGCACGCCATTATGTACACGAGACCTCAGTTTTTCATCCCATCCAAACGACTAGACAGCTGTCCTTGTCAGGCCCTTCGTCCTGCATCACTGACAAGGGGGAACCACGCCGGAAAATAGGGATGAACTTTCTCAGCCAATGCAGGGATCGAACACCCGACCTCCAGGCTAGCGAGCCAGCGTCTTACCCACTTAGCCACCGATAGAAGTGATTAAGCTTTGCCCGGTTTTTGGATTAGTTTAATAATCAAGGTTTTTTCTGACTCTGACCATTGCTTTTGTTCAAACTTATAGTATTAAAGATACATTATGCGAGATTAGATTGAGAGTTGGTAGTCCTCACTATAATAGTTAACAAGTCAACAGTGAGGCTGATGTCCCCCGCCGAAATCCCAAAATAAATAGATTACACATATTAATTAATCACACATTTATTTTTTTCAAAAGTATCAAGCAATCAAACTGATTATCAACTATACTCTAAGTTTCTTCACTCTCTATCAGATAGAATCAGAGTTATCTTGTCCCAAAGCATCGACCAATGAAATTTCTTAGCTCTGCCTAGCTTTAGCTTGAAATGTTAATCATTGAACTCAATCAAGACATTCACCTAATGAACATCTACATCAGGTGTAAACATTTTACCTTTAAAACCAGAGTTGTTCTGTTCCGAAGTCTTGACCAATCAAATTGCTTAAGCAGAAAATTCTCATCATCAAACTTAGTCAAGGTAATGATATAATGAATCTATACTTTGGAGTTTCATCACTCTCACTTAATCAAAAACAAAGTTATCGTGCCCCAAATCATCAACCAATCAGATTGCTTATCTCTGCTTACCGTAAGCAGACAATGTTTATCATCGAACTCCATCAAGACATTCACCTAATGAACACCTGCACAAAGTTTAAACATACTACCTCTATTAGAAGGAGAGTTATTGTGTTCAAAAATTTCGACCAATCAAATTGCTTATCGCTCTGCTTACCCTGAGCAGAAAATGCTCATTATCGAACTTCATCAAGGTATTGACCTAATAAACACCCACACCAAGTTTGAACATTCTAGCTCAATTAGAAGTTGAGTTATTGTGTCACAAAAAGTTTGACGGACAGACAGACGAACCCATTTGTAAAGAGAAATTAAGTCAAATTGATCCACTTTGAGTCGAGAATTTAGCGAATGAATCTTAGGCCTAGTCTTGATCATCATTACTGAAGTCGGTACGATAAAAAACACAGCCTCAATTATCCAGTTTTTATTTAATCATCAATGAGCATTGAGCAGCATATCGGATTCAAATCCAATAAATATCACAGGCTAGTGATGACATCGAGAGATGATTATGGTCTGGATAAGTTAATTAATGTCTAATTAATAATTTATAAAATCTCAGGTCTAAAGAAAGACCTGCAATAGACAGATTTAACTCTTGCATCATGTATGTTTAATAAGAGACCAGTATTCTTGGTACAATTCTATTATTATCTGAATAAAGATTTGAATAATAGTATTTCCCTTTGGGCAAGTAATTACTTTTAATGACGTTGATATCTTATTTGTTTCTCTTACTTTTGGGATAATTTTGTTTCTTTTTCATCTTATTCGTACCACTCCCGCTTTAGATCTTAAGATGGCCCGTTTGATTTTTATATCATAAATTTGATCAAGTTTCTTTTCAATGTAATCAAATTACTTGTATGTTTTTTCATCACGAATGTTTAACTTACAGAGAAAGAGAGAGAGAGAAATGGGGTTTAACGTCCACTCGACACAAACTAGGTCATTTCGGGACTAACATATGGTTTAATTTTATTTCAATAATTTGCTTGCGCGTAGGGGTCTTTAGCAGTGGGAGGAAACCGGAGAAAACCCACGAGGTTGGACAGGCGACCCTACTCCTTGTCACGTACAACCGGGTAATAGAAACCCCACCAGTTGACTCAATGACAAACCGTATGATACAACGCACGCGTGCTAACCATTCAGCCATCCAACCCCCCTTTAACTTACAAATGAAATTTTATTTTCTAGACCATACATTTCTTATATTACACTGTAATCTGGGTTTCTTGTATATAGCATTAATTTTTCACCTTCATTCAATATCAAATTTATTTTTAATTTTAAATTTAACATAATCCCAAAGCCCACTTTTATCTTTCTTATCATGATATTCATCCTTCCATTTACTGATAGCGTTCATTAAACATACATTATGCAAGAGCTAAATCTGCCTATTGCAGGTCTTTCTTTAGGCATAAAATGTTATCTAAATGTATAATAATACATTAATTAACTTATCCAGACCATAATCAACTCTTGATGGCATCGCTAGCCTACAATATTTATTGGATTATAATTCGACGATTAAATAAAAAGAAAATGGATTATCGAAACTATCTTTTTTATCGTACAGACTATAGTACTGATGAACGAGGCTAGGCCTAAAATTCTCGGTTCAGGGTGGATCAATTTGACAGAAATTTTCAGCAAATTCCCTTTACATTATCTAGTTTTTAACTATTACATGTATAGAGGGAACTACTAGCTCTTTATCTAATCTCCCATAATGTATCTTTGTATTTTCTAGACCAATATGGTTATCTTGTGTGTTTAGCACTAATTTCTTTCACATTCATTCAATATCAAATCTTTGTGTAAAAATTAGTAAAAATTGTTTAAAATCACCAAAAATCATCCAATTTCTTCTTGTGTCCAGTTTAAAGCTGACCATTCAATTTTGATAATGCATGTCTGTTTAATTTTTTGATCACTGTTAAAAAATAAACCCAATTAATTATTGATATATAATTATTTAAAAATTTTGAATAGTAGTCAGAATTTTTTTTATCTGATATCAGGTTGTTATTAAAAATCCATTGTCCAGAGCCTCTTTTTGAATCAACAGATCATATATCTACTCCTTGTCACGTACAACTGGGGATTCGAAACCATGCCAGTTGACTCAATGACAGAGCTTATGATACTGCATACACACATTCGGCCATCCAACCCCCCTACTATTCGTTGATGATCGCTGAATGTATTTGGTTCAATTGCACAGTCCTTTACCAAATCTTTAAAAGTTGTTAAATTAAACGTTTTTAAAATTAGATATAAACTGTGACCTCTATAGGGTCCACAAGCTACAATCATGGGCCATAATCCAGGCCTAGTACTCTAATATTTATCTTACGAGAGTATTGTTCACTATAGTTAGCCATTGTTTTTTTTTGGATATCTAAGAGAATATCAACAACTCCTAATTATGTCCTTGAATGGATTCGCTAGCCCTAACCTGAAATTTCAGCTGTATACTTGATCATTTATTGCCTTATTTTAGTTGAAAATTTCAGAGCTCCTCCACACCGATCTGTCTTATGCCGATGTCTTTTTTGTAGCACCATGGGTCTTTCTGTCAGACGTGGAGAGCGGGCATCAAATCTGGTCACAACATCCTATATATGACCCATGCATTTTTTCTTACTACATATCTTAGTAGCCTTGTGATCGTCTTTGCTTTCCCTTTATGTTGTGTATTTACTTCTTCTTGTCTATCTCAGTTAGTTAAGACGTTTGTCTTTCCAGGAATAACAATGCAACAGTTTGTTTTTACATTTTATATATCATAGCCGGATACATGGATACAAGCATAGTATAGATTACAATACTAAAGTCATTCTCAAACACTAGCCAGCCAGACTTGCTGGAGTGACTCTGCTGATAGAATCAAGCTGCTGTCTGACGAATTCTCACAAGTATGATACTGATAGTTTTGTAGCTTGGGGTTTTGGACCTTCAATTATCCAATTGGTCAAATATGATGTAAATAATTAGAGAGATTGGTTAATTGAGCCAAATGGCTACGAAACCCACCCTTATATGGTCAGTGGAAATTTGCTGGAGAAATTTCCCACAAGATATCTGTTATCAACCTCGAATTTAATGTTTACTACATCATGACTCTTTTTTATGAAACAATATGCAACTCATTCGCTAACTTGATTTAAGTGTTTTTTATCAGGGTATGGTTTCCTTCCCCTACTTTTCGATTTCGTGCCTGTGCGGTTAACCCCCTTTCAATCTTGTAGTTATGGTTTCATCTGCTAATTAGTGTTTAATTGTCATCTATATATTACTATCTATCATCCCGTTAATCTCTTATAATTATTAGTTTGATCTGCTAAATTCAAATAATTTCTAATTGTTATCAATACATTACAGTCTTTTATCTTGTTAATCCTTTGTAATTGTTTATCCATATTATTACTTCTCTCATCTTGTTAATTCTAAATTAATGATTAATCTGTTATATGGTTTCCAATTGTTATCTATATATTGCACCACATTTTTGTTAAATATCATTATTTGCTCAAAAACGATATCTGTATGTGTATCGAAACGTAGCATGTTAATAAATTCAGAAGTAGTATATCCATATAAGTGTTTTTAATTTGTGAAATCTATTTCTATATGTCTTATAAGGATTACATTATGGGAGATTAGATAAAGAGCTGGCAGTTCTCACTATAATAGTTAAAGATAGGTTGCCAGGCAACAAAACATACGCCCACAGCAGCTAAATCGTCCGAGCGGTCGACAAGGGTTGTCACATATTTATTCTTTTGTAGGTAATTAGGGGTATTTAATAGACAATTTCATACAGATGACATTATAATTTTTGTCGTCTGAGGGTTCACAAGGTTCTAAAAACTAAAACAAGGGTCGTAACTCTGGAAGTAATCTACAGAAATTGTTGAAATTCAACAGGCTTTTTCGTTTTACTAATTCAAATAATGCATAAAAACTTCATACAGAACAGATGATAACCTTTGTCGCTCGAACATTCACAAGGTTCAACAAAGTAAAACAAGGGCCATAACTCTACATGTAATAAATGGAAATTGCTGAAATTCAATAGCCTTCTTTGTTTTACTAATTTAAATGATGCATATAAATTTCATACAGATCGGATAATAACTTTTGTCGTTAGAGCATTCACAAGATACAACAAAGTGAAACAAGGGCCATAACTCACGGCGTAATTAACGGAAATTGCTGAAATTCAATAGAATTCTTCGTTGAACTAATTTAAATGATGCGTATCAATTTCAAACAGATCGGATGATAACTGTTGTCATTAGCGCGTTCGCAAGATTCAACAAAGTGAAACATGGGCCATAACTCTAGATGTAATTAACAAAAATTGCTGAAATTCAATAGGCTTCTTTGTTTTACTAATTTAAATGATGCATATAAATTTCATATAGATCGGTTGATAACTTTTGTCGTTAGAGTGTTCACAAGGTGCAAAAAAGTGAAACAAAGGCCATAACTCCAGAAAAAATTAACGGAAGTTCGTGAAATTAAATAGGCTTCTTCTCACTAATGCAAACAACATATATCAATTTCAAAACAATCAGATGATAAATGTATTCTGTAGAGTGTTCACAAGAAATTGTGGACGACGGACGGACGGACCGACGGACGGGGGGCGACGGCAATATACGACCACATTTCCATGTGGGCGTATAAAAACTAGATAATGTAAAGGGAATTTGCTGAAAATTTTAGCGATTGAATTTTTGGCCTAGCCTCAATCATCATAACTAAAGTCAGTACGATAAAAAAACATAGTCTCGATTATCCATTTCATGATTAAAGCATGAATGAAAGTTGAGCAGAAAACAGGATCCTAATTCAATAAACATCGCAGGCTAGCGATGACAGAAAACCGGATCCTAATCCAATAAACAAATGGCATGTTAGCGATGACATCGAGAGTTGATTATGGTCTGGATAAGTTAATTTATGTCTAATTAATAGTTTAGACTTTTATGATCTAAGACTACTGGACCTCCCAACTCGCTAAAATCCAATTCTTTCCGCACTGCTGGCTCATTCTCTCTTTGTTTGTCGTCTATGTTGAGCTTTGTTATCGATCGTTCTAGAAAATGCCCCCCGGAAGTAGTATTATGTCACACAATGCAATGGATGTAATCGCGCCGCGGGCAGAGAACACCTGTCCGGAAAGGGCTATACAAAGATTAAGGGGTTTTACATAGGCTATGCCTGTTCCCCAATCCCATTCAGACAACCTGAATAAAAAATATTGTTTATAAAAAATAAAAAAAAACACTTACATCCATGCGAGATCTTCCGTTATATGGAGTTTATTACAAGCGATATGTTTCCACACACCATAACTGTAAACAAAAGAAATAAACTTTGGCAGTGTGAAGTTAACTCGTATTTCATTATTCGTTCGGGATTAAAACAAAATAATAATTTTTTCTTATACATTTCATATCATCAATATCCATTTGTCAAGTAAACTGTGTTTTTCATTTAATTAACTTATATAAAGGATGTCTCATCAGTTTATGAAATGAAATGGGGGTTTACCGTTCTAGTGTACTGAAAACAACTGGACTAATGAAGACGGATAATGCTATGTAATGTGCTATATGGGGCAATTTTGCTCAGGCAGTGGCACACACTATGGTCTACTCTTATTTCGATTTCCACCTGTCACAGTTTTATTTACATGCACAGAACCTCAGGTTTTTTTAGTCCCATCCAAAGGACTATGCATTGCTGCTTTCCAGGATTTTCGCCCTTTACCATTGACAAGAGGGAACCACGTTGAAAAATCCATGAACTTTCTCTGTCAACACCATAGGCCTACTCAGAGATCAGTTCTACAAATTATGCATTTTGCCGTGTTGTGGGTGTAGTTATCAGAATAAAAAATCATATCCAAAAGAGAGAAAATCCACAAGGTTGGACCCTACTCCTTGTCACGTACAACTGGGGAATCGAAACCACGCCAGTTGACTCAATGACAGGCCTTATGATACAACGCGCATATGCGATGGCCTACACTACATGAAAATCTGACCGGTTGTGGGGATAGGTCACGTCAGAGGTCATACGAGCGGCTTTTGACCTATGTTATCTGACATTTGATTAACCAATCAGCATTGATGTTACTAGTAGATTACCCAGATTTCCGTGCAAAACACGTCTAAAGCTCGCCGTAACAGACCGTTTCATTGGCTAGTCCCGAACATCATCCAAAACAAGTCAATGATAACAACTCTTCCAGATCCTAGTGTAGTAAAGACAAGTAAAACAAAATTTTGAACTATAAAAAACACGAAGCGAAATAGGATCTGTGTTATAATCAGATTGGAGATTTTTACAATCAAATGAATCAATTTATATAAAAGCTTGGTGGACAATAATACTAGACTGACGAATTCATGTGAATAGATCTTGTCGGTTATTATTGCTATGGATACGTCACTTTATAACACTGTATTATAGACCTGGAATTCCGCTATTCTTGGATTCACTGGAAGTGAAAGCCAGAAGCAAACGTCAAGGAACAGTGACCTGGGTTAAAGGGTCAATCCCGATTTTGGAGAATAAAACTGCTTAATTTTTTGTTAAAATCCCTTAAAATTCTCTACCTTAGGGCCGAGCAATTAACTCAACATATGAGATATTGTTCAAACAACTTAAACCTGTCAGTCTTCATCTGGAAATGGAGACCGGTGTCCCAAGCTGTATTATGCGGTGTCTGGATAAAACCAGACTTTTATTTTATAAAAATAATGTTTAGGTGAAAGTTACCTTTCGTTATCAAGTACAGCACATAGGTCATTCACTGTTTAGACTTCTAAAGGAACAGGAATCAATTATCAGATCACCCAATGAAAAATTGACCCAAAATCTTAAAAGGGTCACGTGTCCCGATTAGCAGTTTTGAAATTTTGAGACACGGTAAATACACCATCCCTCTATATTTTGGAGCTTAAATTTCATACGTACTCAGACATTTATTTTTGAGACTGTTCAAATCAGAATAGGTCATATGAGTTTATTTGAGTGACTGAACTTCAGGTGATTATTCATATATTATATGCAGATTAAAATAAGATAAACATTTAAAAAATAGTTTTAACTTAATGAGTTTACCTTGAAGCTTTAAATTACCATTTTCGTTCCAACTAAAACACACCCATACATCCTAAGGTGTGGATATTTAGAGGTTAAATTTGATCAAAAGATCAATTTTTTTTTAAAAATGCGGTCGTCAAAGTCGTTATATAAACTGTGGTATATTGCTGTAAGTTTATTGCTGACCTCTGTGCCGCTACAGCGTCAAAGCTTTGCAAGATTGTTGCTGATATTATCCTGGGGGTTGTCTTGAAGTTGCGTGTATCAATGTCTGGTAGGTTATATATTTATATATTTATTTATCAAAATAGAAAAGAGGTAAACTACTAATTTAGTATTTCCATTGTTTATTGATGTTCTTAAGACACTGTTTAAATTAATAAGTCATTTTTTAAAAAATGGAATAAAATTATTCAATGAAATAAAATATTGTTTAAATTAATAAAGTAGTTTTAAATTAATATAAATAGAATTAACTTAATAAAGTAGTTTTAATTTAATATAAATAGAATTAACTTAATAAAGTAGTTTTAATTTAATATAAATAGAATTAACTTAATAAAGTTAAATTAATAAGTCATTTTTTAAAAAATGGAATAAAATTATTCAATGGAATAAAATATTGTTTAAATTAATAAAGTAGTTTTAAATTAATATAAATAGAATTAACTTAATAAAGTAGTTTTAATTTAATATAAATAGAATTAACTTAATAAAGTAGTTTTAATTTAATATAAATAGAATTAACTTAATAAAGTAGTTTTAATTTAATATAAATAGAATTAACTTAATAAAGTAGTTTTAATTTAATATAAATAGTATAAACTTAATAAAGTAGCTTTAACTTAATAAAGTATTTTTAAATTAATATAAATAACTTAATAAAGTATTTTTAATTTAATATAAATAACTTAATAAAGTAGTTTTAATTTAATATAAATAACTTAATAAAGTATTTTTAAATTAATATAAATAACTTAATAAAGTAGTTTTAAATTAATATAAATAACTTAATAAAGTAGTTTTAATTTAATATAAATAACTTAATAAAGTAGTTTTAAATTAATATAAATAGTATTATAGTTGTGTTAAATTAATATAAAATAGTATTTCAATTCATAAAATTAATATAAAATACTGTTTAACTTAATAAAGTAGTATATAAAATAGTATTTAAATTAATATAAAATAGTATTTCAATTTATATAAAATAGTATTTAAATTAATATAAAATAGTATTTCAATTTATATAAAATAGTATTTAAATTAATATAAAATAGTATTTCAATTTATATAAAATAGTATTTCAATTTATATAAAATAGTATTTCAATTTATATAAAATAGTATTTCAATTTATATAAAATAGTATTTCAATTTATATAAAATAGTATTTCAATTTATATAAAATAGTTTTCAAATTAATAAAATAGTATTTAAATTAATAAAATTAATAAATAAAAGTGGTCAAATTAATATAAAATAGTTTTCAAATTAATAAAATAGTATTTAAATTCATAAAGATAATATAAAATAGTGTTCAAATTAATATAAAATAGTGTTTAAATTAATATAAAATAGTGTGGTGCTAAATTAATATAAAATAGTGTTTAAATGAAAAGAAAATAGTGTTTAAATTAATTAAAATAATGTTTAAATTAATAAAATAGTTTTAAATTAATATAAAATAGTGTTTAAATTAATATAAAATGTTTAAATTAATATAAAATAGTGTTTAAATTAATATAAAATAGTGTTTAAATTAACAATAGAATGTGCTATATGAAAATTAAAATCGAAAATACTTATTAATCTCCAATTATAATTTTAACAAATAGCTTGATGTCTACTGAATATGTATGAAAGTTTTCTATTTATTTCGAAAACATTGAATTACTTTTTTATTGGCCATGTATTAATTAGGTTTTTTATGGCTGGGGCATCCTTCTTATGAGAGAGAGAGAGAGAGAGAAATGGGGTTTAATGTCCACTCGACACAAACTAGGTCATTTCGGGACTAACATATGGTTTAATTTTATTTACATAATTCGCTTGCGCGTAGGGGTCTTTAGCAGTGGGAGGAAACCGGAGGACCCGGAGAAAACCCACAAGGTTGGACAGGCGATCCTACTCCTTATCACGTACCACCGGGGATTTGACACCATGCCAGTTGACTCAATGACAGACTTTATGATACAGCGCACGCACGCTAACCATTCAGCCATCCAACCCCCCATCCTTCTTATGAGTCAATTAAATAAAATAGTTTACTTGATAGATGGACAATAATGATATGAAATTTCTGAGCAAGAATAATAATTTCATTTCAATCCTGTTCTGTCTCGTTATTCGTTATTCAAAATTTGAATCCAGAAAACAGAAACACATTCTGTCTCTTTATTCGTTGTTCAAGCTCGATAAGCAAAATGGATTGTTTAATGACATAGAAGTGAAAAGAGTTTATTAAAACTGCCCAGGCATCCTTCTTATAAGTCACGGTAGCCCACTGAGTAAGACGTTGGCTCGCTAACCAGGAGGTCAAGAAAGTCCATTGAGATTTTCCCGGCATGGTTCCTCCTTGTCAGCGGTGCAAATGGAGGGCCGGACAAGGGACAACGTATACTTTAGTTGTTTGGAAGGTTAAAAAACAAAACAGGTCCCCTGTACACATTGACGTGCACGTAAACGAGCCTTGACAATTGGAATTCTAAATAAAAGTAGGCTGGAGTGCCATTGTCTGGGCAAAATGTCCCTCATAGCACACTGAATAGCCCAGTCGGAGCAGAACATTAGTACATGTACGGTAAACCCCAGCTCATTTCCATGCATTAAATAAAAAACATAGTTTACTGTGTGCCCTGTCAAAGTTCCAACATGTGAGAATAAAAACTAGCAATATTTCTATAATTCTGACCTTAGTTTAGGAAATCCTGCTGCCCCTTTATTTCTTGCATAAATGACAATCTTTCTGATATTCTGAAAAAATAAATAATACTGATTAATACATACCGAAATTTAAAAGAGTTTGGAGCCACAGTGCCTCAATGAGTAGGTCATTGACTCACTAACCAGGAAGTCCTTGGTTCAATTCCTCTAGATTTTGCAGCAAAATTTCCCCTTGTCAGTAGTGCAGGACATGAATGTCACAAAATAAAAATGAAAAACGAAGTACTGTTCTGCACTGACAGGGCTTATGAAGACGGGCATACGCCATACTGTGTGCTATGAGGGAATTTCGCCCAGACAGTGGCACAATGGCCTACTCTTATATCAAATTCCAACTGCTAAGGGATCTTTTACATGCATGCCAATGTATACACAGGACCTCGGTTTTTCGTATAATCTGAAGGACTAGACAGCTGTCCTTGTGAGGCCCTCTGTTCTGCACCAATGACACGGGGAAACCATGTGGGAAAATCCTGATGAACTTTCTCGGCCAATGACTGGATCGAGCCAATGTCTTGCTCACTTAGCTACCTAGGCTCCTGAAATGAAAATAAGATAGGTTGCCAGGCAACGAAACATACGCCCAAAGCAGCTAAGTCATCCCAGCAGTCAACAAGAGTTGTCGCATATTTTTTCTATTGTCGGTAATGAAACATCTAAAATACACTAAAATCTGATTAGATTAGAATTTGTTTGGCTTTTAGTTCTGCCCCCTGCTAACATTTAATCTATGAAACATTTAATATCATGGATTTAGTTGTTCAAGTTATCAAAATTCATTGAAAATCAATACATGTGTTGGTCTCAAGACCTTAAACTCTGTTTATCAATCTAAAGAGAATTGGATGATAACTTTGGTCTCTAGAGCATCCACAAGACTTTTCAAAGTGATTAAGGGCCATAACTCTGGTAGTAATTATCTGAAATCATTGAAAATCACTGGGTTTTGGCTCATGACCTTAAACACTGTGTATAAATCTAAAGTCAATCGGATATTAACTTTAGCCTCTAGAGCGTCCATAAGAAATTTCAAAGTGATCAAGGGCCTAACTCTAGCAGTAAATATCGGCTATCGTTGAAAATCAATAGGCTTCTTCATCTCATGACCTTGAACACTGTGTATAAATTTAACGTCAGTCGGATTTTAACTTCTAGCCTCTAGAACACTATACATGTACAAGATTTTTCAAAGTGATCAAGGGCCATAACTCTGGCAGTAATTATCAGAAATCACTGAAAATCAATAGGCTTCTTCACCTCACTAATGTAAACAACATATATCAATTTTAAAATAATCAGATGATAAATGTAGTCTGTAGAGTGTTCACAAGAAACTGTCGATGACGGAAATACCGTTACGTACGTACGGACTGGGGCGACGGCAATATATACGACCACATTTCCAATGTGGGCTATAAAAAATGGGGGTTTAACATCCTACTGTTCTGCACCGACTGGGCTAATGGAGACGGACATTTTGCCTCCAGCCTACTCTTATATCAAATTCTCATTATCAAGGGTTCTTTATTATGCGCACGGTTGCACACCAATGTGTAGGCCTACACAGAACCTCAGTTTATTGCCCCAACGAACGACAAACATGTAAAAACATTTTACCGTAAAAGTTAATCGTGGATGCGGAGCTACTGGTATAGCTCCGTAACTAAACGGTTCAGCTTTAGCCCACAATTCAACAGATGCCCTACTCATTTTGTCGTCTGTCTGGAAGGAGCGCTGTCATTCATTCATTTTGTCCTAAAATAAAAATAGGATTTTATTGGAAATATTTAGATAGATAAGATTCTTAGTAATATACAGGTCACAATGCGAATACAATTACTGCTTATTTGAGCTATGTTGCAACTGTTTTTTACATATTGTCTTGTTATATTATATTAACCAAGTATTTTTGCTTCATGTAAATATTGTTTTGTTTAAATTGTTATATTTTTCTATTTCATCATTGCTTAATTTAAAGTAGCTAAGTCTCTAACTCAATATCATCCAAAATCTTTGACATTGAAAACACGAATTATTTGTCAATTTAAATCAACATTGATGTTGTGATCTTACGGGGAAAAGATCGGCTTCTGATATCCAATAATTAAGACAAGATGCTAGAGATTGCCATTGGATTGAGACTTCTGGAGTATTTCTCCGAATATAAGTGATTAGAAATTGACGTAAAAACAGAAACGATTGGATGTAAATCGGTTTATATACATTCATATTACATTATTATATACGTTGCGACCCATTTGTGTCAATTTCTAGATCCAAAATATTAGCGATTTAGCTCCTTTAATGACTAGAGAAGCCTAGTAGAAACGTCGTTCAGTAATAAGCAGTAATTTTATTTCACAGAATTGTGACCTGTACATATATATTATTATCTAAGTTTAATTACTAAATGCCAATGAAACAATTTTAGATTAGTAATTTAGTTGATGGAAAATATTCAGGTTAATTTTTACAACTATGTAAATCCTTGGTTGGGTGGTCGCATGCACTGTGAATAAAGTGTCGAGCTCTAGCGGTCAGTCAGCGCTGGCGTGAGATTGGGACGTGCCTTCTCTGAGTTCTCAGTCCCGTTGCTTTCTCCTGCACTGTATAATCTTACTATAGATCATTTGTCTGCGATGACATCACTAAACAACACTTCAATGCAGATCTAAAGAGAGAGAGAGAGAAGGGGTTTAACGTCCACTCGACACAAACTAGGTCATTTCGGGACTAACATATGGTTTAATTTGATTTCATTAATTCGCTTGCGCGTAGGGGTCTTCAGCAGTGGGAGGAAACTGGAGGACCCGGAGAAAACCCACGAGGTTGGACAGGCGACCCTACTCCTTGCCACGTACAACCGGGGATTTGAAACCACGCCAGTTGACTTAATGACAGACTTTATGATACAGTGCGCGCACGCTAACCATTCAGCCATCCAACCCCCCCAATGCAGATCTAAAATTTCTGAAACCACTCCCCTACTCTCCTTTCAGAAAATTCTGGATTAGTCTGTGTGTATGCCAGTACCGCATTGCCGTTGTGGCAATTATTATAGAGCAAAGCTCCAAAGCATCGCGCGGAGCGAGGTACTTGAGGAAAGCTCTTTTCCGGTAACACAGGTGACAGGAGCGTAACTAAAACTGTCACCCTAAGACTGTTGATAAAAAAAAATTCAGACTGGAACCGGATACACTGGGCAAAACTGGCAATGCGCATGTCAGCTTACCAAATCTTGCCAAGGCGAGATTAACGAGTCTCAGAAATATTTCTACAAGTATCATGTATGACGCGTCTAATCAATGACGTCACATATTTCTGACATCAATGAAAATAATTTTCACATTTTTTTGTTCTATTCATTAAAACCAAACGGCGCTGTTGGTTGATCTGACTACTTTTTTCATTCCTCTTTTCATTATTATGGGTTAGGGTTAGGGTTAGGGTAGTCAGATCAGTCAGTCAACAAGCTGCCAACAAAACTAATCATACAATTTAGATCTAAATTAAAATCAATTTGGAAAAACTAAATTTAACATTATTTGTATAACTTGAGAAAACTTAATCATGAAGGGTTTATATTTAACAACAATCACATCAGCTTCGTTTAAATAAAAGTAGGGCCTACTTAGCTAACACTACTGAGTCACTAGCAGGCAATGTCTGTGGCTGTTACTGTTACATATATGAAATTATGAATATCAATATGAATGATTGAATACATGAATTCATGAATTAGAACATACCTGTCAGCTCTAAGCGAACATTATTTCATCAGTTATTTCTAAAGAGTAAAAACGTTTTACAACGGCCTAATCTTCATTGAACTGTTATTCCGTCGATTAAATTTACAATTTAGACCCTATGGGCTAGTAATAGTAACATTCGACAAGAAAAAACAAGAATTTTGTTTATGTCTGTGCATTACCTGCCCTTCGCAATACTCGATTATCCAGTGTAGAAATTTCATAACTTAGGTTTCAGACCACCAATGCCACAATGTCTCAGATTTTGCTTTTTAAAAACAATAGTGTATAAATATAACAGTGAATCTGCGTAATGAGGGATTTCAGAAAATGACTGAAAATTTCAGTGATTTAGAGTAAACCCTGGGACCACCGGGGATTTCAACAAATATTTTCAGTGATTTCCTGAAAGCCCTAATAGTTTTAAAGGAATTAAATATTATATGAAAACCTACCCACATAACATCATGACGTTAAATTTACGTAAAATTTACGTTAAAATGGTTCGTCACTCCACCATCATTTTGCTCATCTTTTTAACGACAATTTAACGTCAGGATATGACGTAAATCTAAGGTAAAGTTTGCATCATTTTTACGCCATTTTCTGACGTAAATTTAAAGTAAAGTTTATGTCGTTTTCCGACGTATATCTAACGTAAATTTTACGTAAAGTTTATGTCACTTACGTTACATTAATGACAGAAAATTCTATAAACTTTACGTCAGAATTAGGTCATTTCCTGACCAGCAAAATGATGGAAATCGAACCTACTATTTTAACGTAAATCTACCATTAGATAAACATCATTTTCGGGCGCTATTCTAATGTCAAATTTTGATGACAAAAGTTATGAAACAACATTTTCCTAGGGAATGGGTATATATATTGAAACCCTTTGATTGATGAAACATCATTTAATAAAGTAGAAATATATTGCAAAATAAACCATGGATTATTTTTCGAACCGCATGAGAATGAACCCGACTAAATGAATTAATGAGGTAAACTAACAATAGCAAAATAGTAGGGGGAAAATCCCAAATAATAAAAATATCTGTGTATACGTGTGATTGCTTTGATTGGATATCACAGTTCGAGCCATTTTTTCAAAGCTCAGATTAGTAAAAACTGTTTTGCATTCAGTAATGAAACAAGAACATCTCAATGAACTAATGACTCTTGTGTGACGTGACGGACACGATCGGGCTTGGCAACATCGCCGATCGGTGGTAAAACTTGACTTAACTCGGATGCTTGATGAAAATATGAGGACATAGTCATATTATTGATAATTTACGTATATTCACCACAACATTATATGGAAGATATAGGTCTATGTTCATGATGTAACATTATTACTTTCATAAGTTGTCATAGATTCGTAGTACTTTGTACATTCTTGCAAACTTCTTAATAAATCCCATGCGTAGTACTCAATTTTCCTCATGTTTTCTGACCATCAGAATTCTGCAAAATCATCCATAAAGCCCAGGAAATGGCCTTTCAGTGACTCTAGATTCAAAAATCTCTCAGGCGGAAGCATGCCCTGGACCATTATTAACCGAATATTATACGAAAAGAAAAATTTGTACCTATGTTTTGTCGATTTCAAAAAAGCATTTGATTCAGTATGGCAAGCTGGACTTCTCTACAAATTAGTTAAACTTAATATATACGGTAAAGTATATAATATTATACAATCGATGTATCATGAAATGAAATGAAATGGGGTTTAACGTCCTACTGTTTTGCTCCGAACTGGGCTATGCCATACAGTGTGCTATGAGGGAAATTTCTTTTTTTTTTTTGCCTAGACAGCGGCACTACGGTCTACGCTTATATCGAATTCCAGCTGACAAGGGATCTTTTACGTGAATGCCAATGTGTGCACGGGACCTCGGTTTTTCATGTCATCCGAATGACTAGACAGCTATCCTTGTCAGGCCCTCCGTCCTGCCAAGGGGGAATCACGACGGAAAAATTGGGTGAACTTTCTCAGCCAGTGCAGGGATCGAACACCCGACCTCCAGGCTAACGACCCAGCGTCTTGCCCAATTAGCCACCGTGCCCCTCGATGTATCATAAAACAACTTATAAGGTAAAATCTAATGATAAATTATCCAAGGCAATTTCTTCAACGTTTGGTGTCAAGCAGGATTCTAACATGAGTCAAACCCTGTTTAATATATATGTTAACGATCTACAAAACTACCTTAAAAAATCAGGTAGTCTGGAGGTCGGGTGTTCGATCCCTGCCTTGGCCTAGAAAGTTCATCCAGATTTTACGGCGTAGTTCCCCCTTGTTAGTGATGAAGGACGGAGGGTCTGATTAGGAGAGCTGTCTAGCCGTTTGGATGGTATAAAAAAAACCGAGGTCCCGTGTACACATTGGCGTGCACGTAAAAGATCCCTCGACATTTGGAATTCAATATAAGAGTTGGCCGTAGTGCTGCTGTCCCGGCAAAATTTCCCTCATAGCACACTGTATGGCGTATGCCAGTCTCCATTACACCAGTTCGGAGCAGAACAGTGGGACATTAAACCCCATGTTTTTCAAAAATCAGCTAACACCCCGCTGCTTAATGGTAAACCGTTATTCCATCTTGTGTTTGCGGATGATTTAGTTTTATTGTCCTCTTATGGGGCCGATATACAGAATCAATTAATAATTTATAATTTGTCCTTAATTCTAAAACAAGTAAAAAGCAAAAGTGTGTATATAAATTTTATTTTGAAGAATTTGAACTCCAAAACACCGAAATGTACAATTATCTTGGATTAACGATTACTAATAATTCTAGCTTTAAAACAGCATTATGTGACCAAATGAAAAAAGCCGAACGAACGTGATATGCGACAAGACAGAAACTATGCTGTACTGAATCCCTGTCCTCTACAGTAATGATAAAACTTTATCATTCTATTGTTTAGCAGATAGCCCTTTATGGGGCAGAGATTTGGGGTTCATACGCTATCAAAAACAAAAACAAAATTAATATTGACAGATGGGATAAATTGGAAGAAAAAAGAAGTACGATCAGCAATTGCAAATACATTCTAAATATGTCTAAGCGTGCCAGTAACATGGGATGTCTAGCTTATTGTAGCATTCATACATCTCTGGACATATACTTTTCACAAAAAGTAGGGGATATTCAGAAACAATACAAAACTGCGGAAATGCACTGCTGTTTTTATTAGAGGTAACCAGTGTATGTTAATAACAGGCCAATTGCCTACACATGAACATAAACAGTTCATACGGGCGACTTATCTGTCGGCCCCATTTCACTCGCAAAGAGATACACTGTCAAAAGTGAAAATGGACGTTTTTGATTTTTGTCTTAATAATGAGTAATTGCCCCACCAATTCTCAGACATTCAGCAATGCTCCTAATCAACCGTCAAATCACGATTTGTGGCAATCTGACCCACTCCTCTTGCAGTGCCACAGCCAATTCTTGCAGTGTTGTCGGTTGACGTTAACGGCGACGAACACGTCTCCCGATCAAATTAAACGAAACACACTAAAGCAAAGATATGCTAAACAGTAAATCTTATGCAAGAACCGATAGGAAAGCAAACATGGATAGATAAACCAGCAAGCGGCAGTTTTCATCAACCCTTCCTTGATGTGTCATATTCTGCCACATGCACGTTTATGTAAACAACGTAATAATAATCAAATAGAAAATGAATACCATTTCATATTTGACTGTAATAAATATAACAATCTTATAAATTCCAAATTTACGCCAATTTCCAAAAGCAATCCGCACATCTCATGCAATAGTATTAATGTTCTAACTCCCCCTAACGAAATGGCTAGTCAGGTTGCTTCATAAGTGTCTCCAAGAAAGAGCACCAGAGTTACCTGTTAACCAACACGCCTGTTCAATATAATATATATATTTAAAATACTAATACTTACTTTAGAAAGAAGTTGTTTACTTTCCAGGCTAGTTTAGATAATTTTCATTTTAGCTCTATACTGATTTTCATTATACCGACCAACTTTTGATGCTTCTAAAATCATTATATGACATTGTATTATAGAAATGATCGTCTATGGTGGATGCAATGATACAATAAAATCTTATCTTATCTTATCTATTAAACATGCATTATGCAAGAGCTACATCTGCCTATTGCAGGTCTTTCTTTAGGCCTGAAATGTTTTCTAAAGTATTAATTAGACATTAATTAACTGATCCAGGCCTTAATCAACTCTCGATGGCATCAGATTTCTCCGGTATTAAATAGATTAGAATGGTTCAGCAATACATTGATTTAATCAAATATGGAGGACCGAGACTTAGCTTCGATCAACCGGTACGGTGGTTGAAATTATTGCACACGTCTGTCAAACCTTCAAAGGCTAATATCTTCGCTTGCAATAGAGTAATTTGAATGAAATGTTCAAATTATTCATTTTACATCATCTACTTTCGAACTATTATAGCAAGAATGGCTAGTTCTTTATCTAAATCTTACATAATGTATCTTTAAGTGATGGTTTGTGTGTGTGTGTGTGTGTGGGGGGGGGGTTCTTACATGTCAAAATACGTGTCATACTACGACATTCCAGATATCACGTAGAATACCACTGAAAATTAAGTTCATATAAATTATATTCTAGCACATTTAAATTAACACTTGAAAAGGGTATTAAAGTTGGATGATGGTAAACACTATTAAAGGAGCTAAATCGCCAATATTTGTGAGTTTAACGTCCACTCAATACAAAATGGGTCATTTGGGGACTAACATATGGTTCATTTTTATTTCAATAATTCGCTTGCGCGTAGGGCTCTTTAGCAGTTGGAGGAAAACAGAGGACCAGGCGGGAGAAACCCCACGAGGTTGGACAGGCGACCCTACTCCTTTTCACGTACAACCGGGCAATCAGGACAGACGGACTATGAAAAGGGATAACGTATGGTGGTTTTGATAGTACGAAACCCGAGGTTCCGTATACAAATTGTCGTGCACATAAAAGATCCCGTGTCACCTGGAATTCGATATAAGAGTAGGTCGTAGCGCAACAGTCGGGGTAAAATTTAAAATTTTCCTCATAGCCAATTCTATGGTGTATGTCCGTCTTCATGAGCCCAGTCGGGGCAGAACAGTAGTTCGTTAAACACATTTTATTTCATTTCGATACTAGCTTTGACGAATTTTGGTCCTTCAGAATAATTCAGTTCTTATTACATCTCATCTGCAGCCAGAATACAGCTGTATTTTATAGACGGCTATATTTGGTGTATTGGACCGTGGTCAATATCTTTTGGCCTGTTTAAATGTTTTGATAACTTTGTTTTCTAATGTTTTTAAACTGCCTAACTGAAACAAAGCACTAGTGTTCGAAAAAAAACCTAACAAACCAGACCTAAGAAGATTTTGTTTAATTCCCGACCCCGCAACAAATTCTTTTTTTTTTTTTTTTTTTGTGTGTGTGTGGACGCTACCCTAAATGTATTAACTACGCCCATCTCCCTAGCAATATGGATTCTGGTTACAAGTAATTGGAAGCATGTGAATATTTTCAGTCAATATGAAGGAACTCATTTTGGTGGTTTTGGTAGCAGCACAATATTCAATCACCCACGGTAAGCACTTTATTTATATAATAAATGAATTGAATGGCTCCTGAAAATACTGTCTAGCTCCCTTCTACACCTTGGCGCATTCATACCTTTTTATACGCCCACATTTTCATGTGGACGTATATTGTCATCGCCCCTGTTTGACCGCCCGTCCGTCTACAATTTGTTTGTGGACACTCTACAGGTCACAATTTTTTATCCGATTTCAACGAAACTTGAAATATACCTTTATATCCCTAAGATCTCGGTTCCTTTCGATATTGGCATGTATCGGACCATAACTTCATGGATTATGGCGCCTGATTGTACGAAAAATCTCATTTTTAGCTTGTGGACACTCTAGAGGTCACAATTTTGATCCGATTTTGATGAAACTTGAAATGCATGTTTATAACCCAAAGATCTCGGTTCCTTTCCATGGTCGCGTATATCGGACCGTACACGTTTTTAGCTTGTGGACCCCATAGAGCTCATAATTTTTATCCGATTTAAAAAAAACCGTAATATTATATCACCGTTACACCCTAAGGACGACTGAGTTCGAATTTCGTGAAAATCTACCCTAAACTGACTGACAAAATGGCCGCCGTTCATTCTCAAATAACGTAAAAATATGGTATATCAAGATTGTGGACCCTATAGAGGTCACAATTTTGATATACCATATTTTGATGAAACTTGAAATGTAAGTTTATAACCCAAAGATCTCGGTTGCTTTTGATATTCGCGCAAATCGGACCGTAACTTCCTGAATTTTGGCCCCTGATTGTACGAAAAATCGCGTTTGTTAGCTTGTGGACCCTATAGAGGTCATAATTTTTATCCGAATATATCACCATTACACCCTAAGGCTGGTTGAGTTCGAATTTCGTAAATATCGGACCAAAGCTGACAGACAAAATGGCCGCCCTTTGTACGCAAATAGTGTAAAAATATGGTATATCAATGTTGTGGACCCTCTAGAGGTCACAATTTTCTTTGATTTTTATGAAACTTGAAATGTAAGTTAATAACCCAAAGATCTTGGTTCCTTTCGATATTCGGCATATCGGATAGTAACTTCCTGAATTATGACCCTTGATTGTACGAAAAATCGCGTTTTTAGCTTGTGGTCCTTGTAGAGGTCACAATTTTTATCTGATTTAAAAAAAAATGTGTGAATATATCACCATTACACACTAAGATCATGGATCCTTTTGATAATCGCGGATACCCGAACTTAACTTCCTGGATTATGGCCCCTGATTGTTCGAAAAATGGCATTTTTAGCTTGCAGATTCTCTATAGATCACAATTTTTTTTTCCGATTTTAAATATTTCACCATTGTGTAAAAGTATGCAATACGAAGGTCACAATTTTTGTCCGATTCTGATGAAACTTAAATCACTCCACTCGACACAAACTAGGTCATTTCGTGACTAACATATGGTTTAATTTTATTTCAATAATTCGCTTGCGCATAGGGGTCTTTAGCAGTGGGAGGAAACCGGAGGACCCGGAGAAAACCCACGATGTTGGACAGGCGACCCTACTCCTTGTCACGTACAACCGGGGATTCGAAACCACGCCAGTTGACTCAATGACAGACTTTATGATACAGCGCGCGCACGCTAACCATTCGGCCACCCCTTGGGCTATTCTACTTACGGTACTAAATATGCATGTGACGGTACTAAATATGCATGTGACGTTTTTTTGAACTATGAATAAATGAAAAGAAACAGAAGCTTTGATCAGCCTGGCACTTTCTGGTGTACCCATTCTGCAGAACAGTAGGTGTTAAACCCAATTTCATTTAATTTTATTTCCATAGCCATACTTTGAATACCCTACTCTACTGAGTTAAATACAACACTTCGTAGATCTTTAGCAATTTTTCCTAAAGCTGTAAAATTGGGCTAATAGAACTTGATCCATGTCGACTTTGATTGTTTTAACAAATGTAGTTCCATAGTTATTGCCCTTTTGTTGTATATCACAGGATAGTGAAGTTTAGTTTTTGGATAGTTGTTTTTACAAACATTGGCCCTTGACAATTGATTACATTGTCTCTAGATTGAAGTGTTTGGACATCTGTTGACTACATTGCATGGCGAACTATATGTTTATAATTTTTTAGAATATTTTGTCTTTTTTAAATTTGTATTTTTATTGTCCTTGTTTTACAGCTCGAGATGGTACATGTGGTCAACAGAGATTTGATGTCATTGCTCTTGTAGATGGATCCGCGAGTATTATAAGGGCCAATTTCCAAAAAATAAAAAATTCTTTGGAGATGTTTCCGGCTTCACTTGGACTAAATGGAGTTGAAAGGCGTTTTGGAGTGGCAGTTTTTAGCAACAATGCAGCGGTACCTATTCCATTATCTAGCGACGTGACTGCCTTGATGTCGGATATTGCTTTACTGCAACAACCACTTGGAGGGACTAATACAGCTTCTGGATTGAACCGTGTGATTCGAGAATTTACAAATTTTGGAATACCAGAAAATGATCAATTTATTATTGTAATAACAGGTAGAGGAAAAATAACTTCTTCCATTTTTTAGTTTGGTATGGGTGGCACAATGGGTTTTAGTTGGGTATAGGGTGGCACAATGGGTTTTAGTTGGGTATGGGTGGCACAATGGGTTTTAGTTTGGTATGGGTGGCACAGTGGGATTTAGTTGGGTATGGGTGGTACAGTGGGTTTTAGTTGGGTATGAGGTGGCACAGTGGGTTTTAGTTGGGAATGGGTGGTACAGTGGGTTTAAGTTGGGTATGAGGTGGCACAGTGGGCTTTAGTTGGGTATGGATGGTACAGTGGGTTTTAGTTGGGTATGAGGTGGTACAGTGGGTTTTAGTTGGGTATGGGTGGCACAATGGGCTTTAGTTGGGTATGGATGGTACAGTGGGTTTTAGTTGGGTATTGGGTGGTACAGTGGGTTTTAGTTGGGTATGAGGTGGCACAATGGGTTTTAGTTGGGTATGGGTGGCACAGTGGGTTTTAGTTGGGTATGGATGGTACAGTTGGTTTAAGATTATATAATCGTCACTGCATCAACTGTCGTGTTTCGACCACATGCGTCTTCGTGTCTAACAGGCCTGCATCACTAACACAGGGAATCAAGCTGAGAAATCACACAGCACATTCTCGGTCAATACCGAGATAGAACTCATGACCTACTGGGTCACTATTCATGAAAAACTAACTCTAAAATATCCTAATGACGCGGCCTTTCATTGGTTAAAGGTTTAAATCATAGTACACAATATATCTTTTAGCCAATGAAAGGGCCGGTTTCTTAAAATACTTGTGAATAAAGTCCATATTTTGTGAGCTCGAGTCCCACCCACTGAATCATGAATCATATAAGTACATACAGTTAATATGGATATTGTATAGACTATAACCCATATTTGATTGGGACGTTATATTTTTACAATTTGTAAATTAATATGCATGTAATTAAAGATACATCGTGTTAGATTCGATAAAGAGCTGACAGTTATCGCTATAATAGTTTAAAAATAGATAATGAGAAGGGAATATCTTTAAAATTTCAGTCAAATTACTTATTCTAGGGTGGTCTGGAAAACTGCCGAGTCTGGATTGTCATTCCTACTGTTGTTACGACAGTAAGCAAAGTCTCGATTATCCATTTTTTAATTCAATCATTAACCGACTGTCGACGATGGCATAGAGGGTCGATTATGATCTTGCCATGTTAATAAAATGTCTAATTAGCAGATTTAGCTCTTGAATAACGCATCTTTACTGAATTTGTTAATTTTGTTACATTTTTTTTACCTTATATTTTAACAGATGGAATGTCGAATAATATGGCCGCAACATTGGCCGCTGCAGCACTAGCAAAGAGCATGGGTATAAATGTGTTTGCCATTGGAATTGGTAATGGTCCTGATGCCGCAGAACTAGAAGGAATCGCCTCGAATCCTTCACAGGTCATCATAGCTGACAATTTCGATCAACTTACCACAAAATTTGTTGACCTGATAGCTATGGTTTGTAATGGTAAGTAATGAATAATACATAATGAGCTGGCCGTGCTAGGATGTATTCTTGGCTTACAAATTCATCAACCACAACAAAAACCCGAATAAAACAATTCTTAAATTCAAGACTAAGAAGAACTTTCAAAGTCTATGAGATTGACTTTTTCAAGGGCCCCTTGGATTTACCATACTAGCTGGCGCCTTCTCAGACCACCCCTTGTATCCTGTGGTGTATTTTAGACGTGATTTTCACTCATAACGTCTGTTATCCTGATAGTAAGTAATTAATACTGCATAAATAAGATGGTCGTCTTCACAAATTCTCTTCTAAAAAACACGAACTGGTTTATTATATTCTACAAATATATATTGCTCAAGTTTTAATGTCACACAGTCAATCACGAAAAGTGCAACAAATGATGTCAATAATAATAATTTTATGATATTTAATAATACAGGAACACTTAACATATATGTGTGCTCTATAGCGGTCCATGGTGGCACTAGCGTTTACTTTTCTGCTAATAATTTTACCTTTTTAGATGATGGATCATGTTCTGGATGTATCTATAGGAATGGTATTGGTTATCTCCCTACTAGCGATTGCGATAAATTCCTACAATGTCAGCTATCACACCCCCCAATTATCAGACAGTGCCCGTTTGGAACTTATTGGGATCAATCTATTCTCACCTGTAATCATAGGGACCAAGTCAACTGTACTAATGGTAGGTAGAATTAGTAGACAAACAAAACCCCATCAGTAACAGAAGGTGTCTAGTCGCTCGGATGGGACAAAACAGGGGCCCTGTATTGGCGTGCACTTGGCAGTGAGTAAGGGTAGGCCGTTATAGCACCGTCATCTAGACATACTTTCAGTCATAGAACATTGGATGACGTTTGCACAATCAATTTTGTACGCGCCGTTGTTCTATGGAAAAGTAATAATTCCCCTTCATGATTTTGTACGCGCCGTTGTTCTATGGAAAAGTAATAATTCCCCTTTAGGATTTTTGTACGCACAGTGCTTCTAGTGAAAAGTACGAATTCCCCTTTAGGATTTGTTAACGCACAGTGCTTCTAGTGAAAAGTACGAATTCCCCTTTAGGATTTGTTAACGCACAGTAGTTCTAGGGAAATGTAAGAATTCTTCTTTAGGATTGTTACGAACTTTGGTTCACGTGAAAAGTACGAATTTCCCTTTATGATTCATTACCTACATTGCTATGCATTTCCTTTTATAGCGCACAGTGGCATTTGTAGTAGGGGGGGGTTGGATGGCTGAATGGTTAGCGTGCGCGCGCTGTATCATAAAGTCTGTCATTGAGTCGACTGGCGTGGTTTCGAATCCCCGGTTGTACGTGGCAAGGAGTAGGGTCGCCTGTCCAACCTCGTGGGTTTTCTCCGGGGTCTTCCGGTTTCCCCCCACTGCTAAAGACCCCTACGCGCAAGCGGATTATGTAAATAAAATTAAACCATATGTTAGTCCCGAAATGACTAGTTTGTGTCGAGTGGACGTTAAACCCCATTTCTCTCTCTCTCTCTCATTTGTAGTAATAGGGAAAGTACCCATCCCTGCACCCACCAACCTTTCGGATTGCTAACGCACATTGGTATTAAGGAGTTATATGACAAGTAAACCCCGCCAGCATCTCCACCATCCCCACTCCTTTAACAGTGTTATGAGTGCTGGAAGAGAGAAAGTTATCCCTCTATTTTATTACACATGTTTTGTTTATATATATACAGCTCCGTGTTTAGGTCGAACTGATGGATATCGGCTCAATGTCAGTGGAAACTGTTCCCAATATTACGAATGTGAAGGCGAGGTTCAAAAACTACGTGCGTGTGCCGACGGATTTTCGTTCGATACGACTATTCGGGTATGTGTGGCAGATGAAAATTGTACAGGTATGTAATTTATCTAGTTTATCTTCTTATATACTACCCCTCCCCCACCTATTATGTTTATATACTACCCCCTCCCCCACCTATTATATTTATCTACTACCCCTCCCCCATCTATTATGTTTATCTACTACCCCCTCCCCCACCTATTATGTTTATCTACTACCCCCTCCCCCACCTATTATGTTTATCTACTACCCCTCCCCCACCTATTATGTTTATCTACTACCCCCTCCCCCACCTATTATGTTTATCTACTACCCCTCCCCCACCTATTATGTTTATCTACTACCCCCTCCCCCACCTATTATGTTTATCTACTACCCCTCACCCACCTATTATGTTTATATACTACCCCCTCCCCCACCTATTATATTTATCTACTACCCCTCCCCCACCTATTATATTTATCTACTACCCCTCCCCCACCTATTATATTATTATATTTATCTACTACCCCCCTCCCCCACCTATTATATTTATCTACTACCCCTCCCCCACCTATTATATTATTATATTTATCTACTACCCCTTCCCCCACCTATCATATTTATCTACCCCCCCCCCCCTCCCACACACACACACACACACCAACACCCCCCCCCCCCACAATTATATTTATGTTCTAACCCATCTTCTGTTATATTTATAAATGCTGGTTAACTAACAGAGTGCTCTCGTGTTGATCGAGGTAGTGGCTTTCCCTTGTCAGTGGATGCAGAACAGGGGGGGGGGGCATTGCAAGCCCGGCCATTCGGGTGGGATGAACAATCTAGGTCCCGTGTACACGCTGGCGTACACGAAGAATAATCCTTTAATCGAATTAAGAGTAGGCTATATCGCCGCTGTCCAAGGAAAATGTCTCTCGTAGCCCTCTGTATGACATACACCCTTCTGTCGAGGCATAATAGTAGGACGTTAAACAAATGAAATAAAATGGAGTTTAACGTCCTACTGTTCTGCTCCGAACTGGGATAATGAAGACGGGCATACGCCATACTGTGTGCTATGTGGGAAATTTTGCCCGGACAACGGCACTACGGCCTACTCTTATATCGAATTCAAACTGTACCATCCGAACGAATAGACAGCTGTCCTTGTCAGGGCCTGCGTCCTGCATCACTAACAAGATGAAAACACGCCGGAAAATCTGGATGAACTTTGTCGTCCAATACAGGGATCGAACACCTGAACTCCAGGCTAGCGAGCCAGCGTCTTACCCACTTAGGCAACGTTCAACCCTATTTCATTTGATTTCTCTGTAAAACAATTTTTCAAGGCCATTAAACCACACTCGGGAAAGGTATAACCGGCACCGACTCATTTTTTTCAGACAATTGTCAGTTAATCGAAAACCCAAGCGACGTATGCGTCTTTGGCCAAATGGTTCATGGTCAACAAATCACACAGAATTGTCCTGCAGGGATGGGCTTTAATAAAACTACCTGTCGATGTACGATAGATTCACCAGGATGTGGTCAAAGTAAGTCTGTTGACATACAATAGTACCCCGAGCCCGGTTTAAAGGGGCGGATTGGGGGCTGGGCTGTAGCAAGCGGACGCAATATTACCCCCCCCCCCCCCACATACACACACCATACTTATAGCTCAAAATCTGTTTTATATAAAGCAAGTAAATTTACACTTGTATTTATTATGTTTTATGGGAAGAAGAATTGATGTACCTGTACGAATGTTTCTAATAGGCCCCTGCACGTTAAATCTCATTTTATTCATATTAATTCATTCATTCCTACAACTTGTATTATTTATAGTTTCTGTTCCATGTGAATCATTCATTAATTCATTCCTATAGCTTGTATTATTTATAGTTTCTGTTCCATGTGAATCATTCATTAATTATTTCTTGTATTATTTATAGTTCCTGTTCCATGTGAATCATTCATTAATTAATTCTTGTATTATTTATAGTTTCAGTTCCATGTGAATCATTCATTAATTAATTCTTGTATTATTTATAGTTTCAGTTCCATGTGAATCATTCATTAATTAATTCTTGTATTATTTATAGTTTCTGTTCCATGTGAATCATTCATTAATTAATTCTTGTATTATTTATAGTTTCTGTTCCATGTGAACCGCTGGTGGATATTGACTTTCAAACCGCTGAGGCCGGAGAGTATGACAACTATGGCGCTTTTATTGACACCGACGCCGGTACAGCCTATTTTAATGGTAGCACTGCTATCAGGATCCTTCGCTTGTCTAACGTGGAGTTCAGGAAAAATCTGACAATCAAAGTGGCCTACAAGGTAGATTATAGCACCCCCATTCGGCGCACGGAGGAAGAAGCTGTGGTCACCAACGGCGACTGTGGTAAACCTTCTACCATTGAAATCACCAGAACTGGGAATGACACTAACATCGGGGTTGTTACCTTTGATGATGCAACTTCCACAAGTACTTCCAGAAAATTGGTAATTGATACTCAAGTAAGTAAAGCCAACACTTATTATTCGGCTGACTGGTACCTCTGAAATTTTTGCTGATTTAACATACGGTATGATCGTTGGTCGGTAAACGATGTAATGCTATGGTCTTATCAAATCATTTAAATCTTTCTTGTGCCTTCTGGGCATAACCATGGTGACTAACTGATCAATACTGCCCATATACACATGTCTCAGTATAATAAGACCCTATACTTAAGACTTAGAAGCATACATTTCTCAGTACCAGACCTTATGCTCGAGGCTGGGATGGATCGGAAAAGCTAACACACGAAGACAACGTGTCCGTATTTAATCAGGTACATACTTTTATTGAAAAAAACCGAAAGATTTCAATTTCAAATAATTAGCGGATTTTAAATATTCCAAATTTATATTTACATGTATATATTATTAAAGGTTATGTGTGCATACATATATATTTTCCTTTTTATCTATTCTTTTTTTCTTTGTTTTGCAAACTATTGTAATATTGTCTGATTTATTTGTAACCGGGAGAGGGGTTTATATAGGCTTTGTCTGTTCACCAATCCCGTCAGTTTCTGAATAAATATTGTTTATATTAAAAACAAAAAGACTTGGAAGCATACATTTCTGAGTACTCCGGGCCGGGAATCACAAAACCTCTGCACACCACTGTCTAGAAGTACCGATATGTTTGTTTTAAATTGTTTAAATCAACAAAAAGTGATTTTAAAATAACAAATACATTTTAACATAACACATACATTTTAACATAACAAATACAATTTAACATAACAAATATATTTTGTTTTCAGGCGGACTGGCGCGAGGTCAAATTTTTCTTTAACAAATCTCAAGCTAAGTTGTTGGGTGAAGTCAATGGTATTTCAGGGGAAACTAACGTAGAAGGTTAGTATGAAAACAGTGTTGTAGGGATATTGAGATGTTTAGCGACCCCTCGACACAAATTAGGTCATTTCGAGACTAACATATGGTTCTATTTAATTTCAATAATTCGCTTGCAAGTAGGGATCCTTAGCAGTAGGAGGAAAGGGGAGGACCCGGAGAAAACCCACGAGGTTGGACAGGCGACCCTACTCCTTGTCAAGAGAGAGAGAAAGAGGGAGAGGGAGAGAGAGAGAGAGAGCAGGCCCGTAACTAGTATGAAAACAGTGTTGTAGGGATATTGAGGGTTGTTGGATGGTAATGTTATCTATCGTCATGTATGCATGCTGGATTGTTGTGGATCATAATGTCGATTCGAATTTGATTACATCAATGTTGTTATTGCTTTGTGTCGCATATTTCAATGGTGTTATTGTTATATGTCACACGTTGAATTGCCAAGAGTGAACTTGAATTAAGTATTTGAAATTATCACTGTTACCAAGCTGCACTATTTAATACAAAATGTATTCCATCTGTTTCTCCATATTTAAAATGCCTTTCTGTCTCACATATCTAATTAATAGGCCCTATTCGTGAGTATTGGGAAGAGGGGGGGGGGGTGCATACAATCAAGGGGTTGGCACAAAGCTCAGGTTCTAGAGCGAGTGAAGCGACAAGGTCACGTGTTAATGAGACAAGGGTAAGGGAAATCACAAACGACGACGAAGCCTATAGATTCCTTTAACATGGCGGCACGGGGGGGGGGGGGGGGTTGCATGGCCGAATTGTTAGCACGTACGCGCTGTTTGGAATACTCGGTTGTACGTGACAAGGAATAGGGTCGCCTATATAACCACCCGAGCCTTAATATGTTTTATCCGATGATGTGTTATATGTAGTTATTAGGGGTTTATATTAAAATCATGGGAATGTTTAAAACATTTTTCTAGTCCAAGAAATGTAGTGGATTTAACATTGAAGTGAAATAAAGCAATTATATCCATCTGAATTTGTATCTTTCAGGCACCATTATTCGATCTCAGTGTGCCTTCCAATTGGGTAGTGGCGAGGGGCTTGCCAATTTCAGAGGCTGGATCAAATATGTAAGTTTACCTTTAATAATAAATAATAATAAAAAAAATCATCCAAACAGTATGGTCATAGCTCATGGTAAAATCGTCGATACCCATATTATATATTATTTAAATATATATTATCCAAGAGCTAAATCTGCCTAAGTCTTTCTTTTGGCTTGAAATGTTATATAAATTATTAATTAGACATTAATTAACTTATCCAGACCATAATAAACGCTCGATGTCATCGGTAGCCTGCGATATTTACCGGATTAGGATCCGATGTGCTGCTCAACTTTCATTCATGATTTGATAAAGACTATGTTTTTTATCGTTCCGACTTTAGTAACGATGATCGAGGCTAGGCCACAATTTCAATCGCTGAAATCTCTGTTCAGTGTGACTTTTTTTTATATACTCTTTTTATGTTTTTACCAATTTTATTTTAAAATAAAAATTGCTCCTTCATATGTAAATAATCTTAAGTAAATCAACTTGTCCATTTTATGATGGATTGGAGATCAGCCCGGTTAGGGGAGGTCGGTCGAATGGATTGGGAGGCCGGGGATCCCCACACTCCGATTTGGCCAATACAAGGATTCGGGTCGATTGAAGACCCTAAACCAGAATTCCACACAGAACAATTTTCCGGGGATGGCCAAGAAAGATCCCCATACATTTTCAGTGTGGTTCCCCCCCCCCCCGGTTACTGGAGCAGGACGAAGGGGTTGATCCCCTTGTTACTGGAGCAAGACGAAGGGGTTGGTGCACTGAAGCAAGACGGAGGAATTGGTCCCCTTGTTACTGGAGCAGGACGAATGGATTGGCCTCCTTGTTACTGGAGCAGGGCGAAGGGATTGGTCCCTTTGTTACTAGAGCAGGACGAAGGGATTGGTCCCTTTGTTACTGGATTATGACGAAGAGATTGGTCCCTTTGTTACTGGAGCAGGGCGAAGGGATTGGTCCCTTTGTTACTAGAGCAGGACGAAGGGATTGGTCCCTTTGTTACTGGATCAGGACGAAGAGATTGGTCCCTTTGTTACTAGAGCAGGACGAATGGATTGGTCCCTTTGTTACTGGAGCAGGACGAAGGGATTGGTCCCTTTGTTACTAGAGCAGGACGGAGAGATTGGTAATGAACGGTGTCTAGTCGTTCAGATAGGACGAAAAATTAGGTCACGCGTACACGTTATCGTACACTTCAAAGATCCCTTGGTAGTTACAATTGACAATCGATAAAGAGTAGGCCCTCATAGCACACTGCACGGCCGTCTTCATTTTAGCCTAGTTTTGCACACTGTATTGATGGCCTTCTTCATTATACCGGTCGATAATCAGACATTCGACCGCATTTCATTTCATTTTAACTTACTTAATCCAGTCTTTGATTTTTTTTTTCAGATTATCGTTACTGAATGTGACCATTAGACACCCACATAACGAAATGACCATATCTACGTTTTTTGTTTTTTTTTAAAATAAATATAATTTTTTGGAATGAGCTACAAATGGAAGTAATGTCTACCAACAAGAGAATACCAGTGTACGGTTAATTATATTTCAAAATGTTTTTGCATAGAATTTTGTACGTACGTCCACATCTAATTTGATAATAAATGTTACGTTACAAAATAAATATTTTATGGTGTTTAGTTGAAATACAGGTAACATACGGTTCAATTTTGATATATATATAGAGAGAGTTTAACATCCACTCGACACACACTAGATTATTTCGGGACTAACATATGATTCAATTTTATATCAATAAATCGCTAGCACGTTCGGGTCTTTAGCAGTGTGAGGGTACCAGTAGACCCGGAGAAAACCCACGAGATTGGACAACTCTACTCCCTGTCACGTACAAGCGGGAACTCGAAACCACACAATTTGACTCAACGACATACCTTATGATACAACGCGCACGCGTGAACCCCCCCCCCCCCCCGACAGAGATTTGATTACACCATGTCGACTCAATGGCAGACCTTATTATCTAAACCGTTAGACCACTCGACAATGAAGCCAACAGAGGGGTTGGGAAGGCGCCCAACAAGTATGTTTGGATATATACTGTGGGAGGGGGTGCAGGAGATCGGTTTGAAGATATTTGTTCGTGGTCACGTGGACAGACTACGCCGCCGCGTAGAATCCAATTCGTTCGTTTGTTCCTGTAGTTTTACGTCCACTTTCACCAAGAGTGATATCGTAGACACAGTAGCGGATTATCAGTGAGGCTGATGAGGCTGCAGCCTCAGGCCCAAAGATTTTGTAAAAAAAATTGTTTTAGACTTGTCTGATATGATTAAAAACGCATAGACAATGAATGTTAGGGGGGTGGGGTTTAGGCCCAACGGGAATCAACATAGGCCCTCACCCGAAATTAATTAGGCCCACGCCATTTTAAATAGGCCCTATTGTTTGGAGATCTGATCTTATTTTTTAAACATAGGCCTACAATGTACGTTAAATCCTTGTAAGTTTTCGGTTATGTGTTGCTTAATATATTGTATCCACGTGACGTCATTTATGGGCATATAAAGTTACATTACCAAAATCAAACGACTTTGGCTTAAGCAAAAATATATAGCAAAAGATCTTGCGCTAGTTTCGATGTAAACACCCCATCATGAGGAAATATTATCCTTGAAAATAGGTGTATGTACAGTTGGTTTCCGGTGACGTTTCTGCTGTCAAAGCATTTTGTACGACAAATTTCAATAGTTATAACTAATATTTTAATAATATTATAACCTCAGTAACGAATCCCGTTTTAAAACGGTTTGGAAATACCTTGGCTCAAAGTTTAAAAACTAAATAGGCCCTCCAGCAACTGCCGCCTCAGGCCTTGGTGGAGCTTAATCCGCCACTGCGTAGACAAATATAGCTGGGTCATCTATCATGGTTTAATTTTATTTCAATAATTCGCTTGTTCGTAGGGGTCTTTAGCAAGGGGAGGAAACTCCTTGTCAAGTACAACCGGGGAATCGAAACCACGCCAGTTGACTTAATGACAGGCCTTATGATACAGCGCGCAGGTGTTCTCCATTCGCCCCCCCCCCTCCTCCCATTTTCAAGGTACGTAAATGTGAATGGGTCAGAAAATAATTTACATTTTTGCAAAGAGAAATAAAAATACTTTCCAGTAGTAAATGAAACCACATCAGGAATTTCGTACTAAATTCCTCCACCCACTAATTTAATAGTGTTTAGTGGCATCCAACTTTAATACGCTTTTAAAGATATGAATGTGCTAGAATATAATTTAAATTTTTGAACAGGTAAATCAGTGGCATTTAGTGTGATATCTTGAATTTCGTATCATGGCCCGTATTTTGACATAGACATCCCCCACCCCCCACGCTCCTCCATTACTTAATAGAGTTAGTCCCGTACAACTGTTCAGGCTATTTTCTGGCACCTATATAAAAAATGAACGGTACTAAAGAGTGTGTGTATGGGTGTGTGTGTGGGTGTGTGTGTGTGTGTGTGGGAGGGTGTGTGTGTGTGTGTGTGTGTGTGTGTAGGGGGGAGGGGTCTTAATAATAAATTCATTATATCTGTTCATATAATCGAAGGGGGGAGGGGGAGCTCAATAAAGGACAATAGTCCCATGTTTGTTTGTTCGAGATACATTCAGACCAAACCTCTCTTTATTTAGTGATCTTAATTCCCGGTTCTTAATTTTTAATTCTTAGATCTTAATTCATAGTCCTTAATTCTTATTTCTTCATTTCATTGTTGTCGTATTTCGACATCTGTACACTAAAATTAACATTTGTATCTTAAAATCAAGATGTGTAAATTGTATTTTGTTTAATTTAATTGTATTTCAAATAAGATACAATTTATTTTAGAAAATCAAAAAATTACATTTCCATTTCCCCAGAAACATACATCAAAAATCAAATATCTAACAACATATTTCTAAATACAAATGCTCCTAAACTGATTATAAGTCCTTGATTGTGTATAGTGTCGAGCTCGCGGGCAGACCCTTACACAATACACCCATAATCAAGTTCAGATCTTATTAATGCTTGCTATAATCTTAACAAGACCTTACGTTTTGCGCCCCAGTCAGTATTTGATAAGACTGAGTCTCAATATGTTGAGGGCTTTCAGACATTTCTTGTTTAGTTATTTAACGTCGGGGATAAATGATAATTTCTTATCAAATATCAGTCCCAGAAATTTGGTTTCATGCACAACTGGAAGGTGGTTGCCATTAATATAAAGTTCTGGATCCAAACATGCATGCAGACATCCATTTTCGGTTGCCCAACTCGTTTAAATGAAATGAGATGAAATGGGGTTTAACGTCCTACTGTTCTGCTCCTAAACTGGGCTAATGAAGACGGGCACACGCCACACAGTGTCCTATGAGGGAAATCGTGCCCGGACAGCGGCGCTACGGCCTACTCTTATATAGAATTCCAATTGCCAGGGGATCTTTTACGTGCACGCCAATGTGTACACGGGACCTCGGTTTTTCGTCTCATCCGAATGACTAGACAGCTGTCCTTGTCAGGCCCTCCGTCCTGCATCACTGACAAGGGGATGAACTTTCTCGGCCGATGCAGGGATCGAACAGCCAGCGTCTTACGTGATCCCCAAATACAATAAGAAAAATCGCTCGATGACCGCGACTCTAGTGAAACCACATGCGTAGTATGGGTAATCGAGCCGGCCCTTCGAAAAAAGATTAAATAAATTAAGTTTTGTCTGATAGCGAAATATTTCTTCGCTCAAACGAAAGAGTGTTTGATCTCTTCTAAATCATGTAATCATGGATATGCGAGGCAATAAGTAATATATCGATTTCCACTAATTTCCGTTAAATTATTATTTTGGTGTCTTGATTTGATTTACTTTATGTATATTGATGTCGATCAGTTTTAGATAAGTACAATAACAAAACAAAACACACATTTTTATTGGGTTATTTCCCTAAAAAAGGAACCATTATAATTGACTATGTAGAAAACAATGCGACGTCGTGTACAAGTGCCATTAAACGGAGAAAAATTAAAACTGTTGTGTATTAGCTTGGATTGTAGAAATAAAAGTGGTATATTTTACAGTTTATTTATCTATCTCTAATTCACAAACTATAAACATTGAGCAGAGGACTAGTACGGCATAGGTCACTAGCCCGTAAGGTTTTTTTTTGGTAGCCCCAAGTGTCTGGCCAGTGGATTTTTACACCTCTGGATAAACGTTTAAAAAATACTTTTGATTTACCTAAAAGCTATAAAATACCGAATTTGTTCCGAATAAAACACTAACACATCCTAAGGGTTGGTATATTAAGATTTTAGATTTGATAAATAGGCGAAAATAACAAAAACACGGCTATATAAAGGATAGTGAATAACAATAATATTTGCAGTCTCGGTAACGTTTCAGCTAAATATATTGTTAACCTCTGTTCAGCTCCATCGACAGAGCATTGTAAGATTGTTGCTGATATTATCCTGGGGTTTGTATTGGCGTTGCTTGTATCGATGTCCGGTAGGTTATTTATTTATTTATGTATTTATTACTATTTTAGTATTTCCCTGAAATTTCTAAGAAAAAAATAATAATATTTTTGAATCTCGAATGAAGAAATACGTTCTGTCTCGTCATTCGTTATTGAAAATTCGAATCCCGCATAACGAAAAATGTCCTGTCTCGTTATTTGTGATTCATTATTCAAGCTCGAACAGCAAAATTCGTTCTTTTATGGCAAAAACATGACGAGATGGTTGTTGACTGCCGCGGCATCCTTCTTGTAAGTCAATAAGGGGCCACAGTGGCTCAGGAAGTATGACATTGACTCGCTAACCAGGAGATAACCTGTAGGCCGAAAAAGTTCAACGAGATTGTCTGACGTAGTTCCCTCTTGTCAGTGGAGCAGGCCGCGGTCCTGGCAAGGGACAACTTCTAGTCATTCGGAAGGGACGGTAAACCGAGCTCCCGTGTACACATTGGCGTGCACATAAAAAAGTATTAACAGTTTGAATTCGATATAAGAGTAGGTCATTGGAATTCGGTATAAGAGTAGGCCGTTGGAATTCAGTATAAGAGTAAGCCGTTGGAATTAGGTATACGAGTAGGCCGAAGTGCGGCTGTCCGGTCACATTTCCCTCATAGCACACTGTATGGGGTAAACCCACCGACACTATCCCAGTCAATGCAGAGCAGTAGGACGTTAAATCCCATTTAATTTCCTTGCATCTCGAATGGTGAAGTAAATCAGACATAGTATATCAGTATCTCAACCATTTGCTCGTTCATGCTCATGCATAAAATGGAATTAAAATGAAATTGAAATGAAATTGAAATTGAATTGAATTTGAAATGAAATTGAAGTTGAAATTGAAATTGAAATTGAAATTGAAATGAAATTGAAATGGGGTTTAGCATTCTACTTAACTGCACCGACTGGGCTAATAAAGACGAGCATATGTGTGAAATGTTGCCTGGACTGAGGCGCTGTAGCCTACTCATATATCAAATTCCGACTGTCAAGGGTTCTTTTACGTGCACGCCTCGGTTTATTTACACATCTGAATGATTAACATTTATTATGTCATGCATGCAGTGAAGAAGAATTATGTAGAGCAGTAAAAATTCGGTGAAACATCTCTCAAATATTTAATTGTGGATGAGGTGAAACTGGTATAGCTCCGTCACTAATCGAAACCACGCCAGTTGACTCAATGGCAGACATTATGATACAGCGCTCATGTAACCATTCGCCCCCCCCCCCCCCCCGAGGTTACTGAGACAGAAGTTAGGGTTAGAAATAGAGAGAGAGAGAGGGAGAGAGAGAGAGAGAGAGGGAGAGAGAGAAATGGGGTTTAACGTCCACTCAACACACATTATGTCATTTCGGGACTAACATATGGTTTAATTTTATTTCAATGATTCTCTTGCGAGTAGGGGTCTTTAGCAGTGGGAGGAAACCGGAGGACCCGGAGAAAACCCACGAGGTTGGACAGGCGACCCTACTCCTTGTCGCGTACAACCGGGGACTCGAAAACACGCCCGTTGACTTATGCAATGACAGGCCTTATGATACAGCACGCACGTGCTAACCATTCGCCCCCCCCCCCGTTAGGGTTAGAGTTAGCTCCGTACATATAATATATGCTCTTCAAAAAAAGAAGGGGGGTTGGATGGCCGAATGGTTAGCGCGTGCGCGCGCTGTATCATAAGGCCTGTCATTGAGTCAACTGGCGTGGTTTCGAATCCCCGGTCGTACGTGACAAGAAATAGGGTTGCCTGTCCAACCTCGTGGGTTTTCTCCGGGTCCTCCGGTTTCCTCCCACTGCTAAAGACCCCTACGTGCATGCGAATTATTGAAATAAAATTAAACCATATGTTAGTCCCGAAATGACCTAGTTTGTGTCGAGTGGACGTTAAACCCCATTTCTCTCTCTCTCTCTCTCAAAAAAAGAAACGCATAGCGATATTTTCTTGTCGGTACAGGAACCACGACTCGTCGCTCATCCAAACTGTTCTTCCATTGAACCCATTGAAGTCGGATTTCACGGTGTCGGCGTATTTCAAAACAACAGCTTTAACGGGACGTCTGACTCGTAATCCGGTTTCACGTAGGCGTTTATGGACTGTCATTGAGTGACACTACATTTAAAACCAATAATGAATTTCTTTTATCCTTATATAATGGCATTAAAAAAAGTAAGACTAATGGAAACAACGATCCCGTTCAAATAAAAAAAAAGATGAAAAATGGGCTTAGCATTTATTTTTTGAACACCAAAAAAAAAAATAAAAAAAACCTTAGTACGATTTCAAAAT
The DNA here is from genome assembly GCF_932274485.2 of Patella vulgata. Classification (NCBI taxonomy): domain Eukaryota; kingdom Metazoa; phylum Mollusca; class Gastropoda; family Patellidae; genus Patella; species Patella vulgata. The sequence goes on from NC_065884.2 coordinate 3,223,415, forward strand.
CAGAAATGCACTTTAATCAAATCATTGTAGAAAATTTTTTGTGAACAGTGAGTTGACGCATAAGTGATTAATTCATCACAATTCCAAGACATTACGAGAAGGTTTAGAGTCTGTACTACATCCGTATCTGGTGTGTCCACCGCGAGTGTCAATAACAGCCGTCTGTACATGGAGTGGGCCAGACGATTGATGAACGCCATTGGCACCTGGAACCACACTCTCAGAAAGGCCTGGCACAATCCATCGGCTGTTTGGTCTCGGTATGACGTTATTAAGTCTCCTCTGAATTTCATCGCAAAGATGTTCAATTGGGTTTTTTCAAGTCCGGCCTAAATATGGTCAGTGCATAACGTTGACACCGTTCTGCTGTAGAGAGTCCCGAGTAACTCTAGTGGTGTGGGCACGGGCGTTGTCATGCTGGAAAACGTTGTTTCGATGATATTTGAAATGTGGTATGATGTGGGGTCTGAGAGCTTGATGGATGTAGCGCACTGCTCTGATGCCGCCTCCTCTCCCCGGACTAAGATTTTGGAACACCACAGGACCCACTCTCTGGTACAGGCCGATTCCATCCCAAACCATTATGCTTGGACCACCCCACGAGTGTCGTTCCATGACACATTGGTCAGAATAACCCTAGCCATATTTTGTTCCTGTCATCTGCAATTGATACACAATACCAACTCTCAAATGTGAACAAAACAGTTCTCCATTTCCTGTATCGCCAGTTCTGGTGTTGTTGGGCAAACTGTAGACGTTCACGTCAATGGCGAGGGGTCCACGGTAAGGTCTACGGCAATGGGTGTTCTTTCTGGTGAGACGTCGGCACACTGTGTCGGTACTGATGGGTCTTCCATGTGTTCCCACTGTTTGACGTGCTGTCTCAGATGCCCGTGAGAAGGGATTCTGCACATGCGGTTGCACAACACAGCGGTCGTGTCGCCTTGTGGTAACCCTTGATCTACCAGTTCAGGGGCGATCGTCCGTGGTTTTGGTGGCCCGAAAGCGTTGCGGAAGCCTGTAGATGGTCCGAAAATTGACCTGGAACTGATTGGTAACGGCTTGGGCCTGAGTCCTCTGAGATGTCGTGGGTCGTGGCATGCTGCTGACAATGCAGTGTGAATAATTCAACCAGGTATAGGAAAGCATTTTATAGGGCTGGTCCCGGTGAACAGCACGTGCAGCATGAGTTACATGAAAATGACAATGCAGTGTGAATAATTCAACCAGGTATAGGAAAGCATTTTATAGGGCTGGTCCCGGTGAACAGCACGTGCAGCATGAGTTACATGAAAATCAATTAGAACACATTAGCAACTCAGAAGTCAAGTTGCGTTTTTGAGAACATTTCCTAGGTTCAATTCTGTGTTTGAGAAGGAGCCTTATTGCTCAGGTAAAGTTGGCGATGTGGTCACAAATATACAACAAAAACATTTGGCAAGTTTTATGCAATCAGTCTATTCAGAGTAACATACCAATCTGACGTTTCTTTTGCTGCTTAGTATATTATAAAAATCACAAAATTCTGAAATTTCTGAATTCTGAAATTTCTGAATTGTGAAATTTGTGCATATTATTTTATTTAATATTTTTTTTCTAAATTACAAATGAACCGTGGTCAACACCTTTTGGACTATCTATATGTTTTCATAGTATTGTTTTTTCTAATGCCGAACTGAAACAAGGCTCTGGTGTTTAAATGTATAAAACAAATCAGAACTAAGATGTGTTAATTCTGTTAAAACCCCCCTCACACCCACTCAGCAAATTCTCCTTATTTTGTTATGGGCGCCACCCTGTATTTATTAAGTACGCCCACCTCACCAGCAGTACGATCACTGGTTACATATAATACAAAGCATGTGAATATTTTCAGTCAATATGAAGGAACTAATTTTGGTGATTTTGGTAGCAGCGCAATGCTCATTCTCTCACGGTAAGAACTTTATTTATATGATACATGAATTTAATGGCTCCTGAAATCTCATAGTGATTACTGTCTAGATCCCGTCTACACCTTCATATCTTTTATCTGTGTCCGCTTATGTGTCATCTGTTTGTTTAATCCGATAGGGTCGCTGACTCGCTAACCTTGAGGTCCTGTTGTCTATCCCGGTGTTGGCCGAGAGGTCATCGGAGCGTTTTTGTTGTGTTTCCCCCAAGTGAGTAGTACATGAAGGAGGGTCTGGTAAGGTAATGTCTAGTCGTTTGGATGGGAAGAAAAATCAATGTCCCGTATACACACTGGTACGCACGTGTACATTAGACTTCATAAAGGAATAGTACGAGAGTATTATGTCGAAGAGGCGATAAATACTTTGTGCTCCAATATGGACATTTTACTGAATTGCAATTTTGTTTTTAATTTGGCTATCCCACTTACGGTAATAAAAATACATGTGACGTCATTTGAACTATGAATAAATGAAAGGAAAAAGAATCTTTTATCAGACTAGCATTTTCTGGTTGTGCTCATTCTGCAGCGTTGGCCAATTTCATGTGATAGCTTGTGGATAATGCTGATTCGTATCGAATTCTAGCTATGGCTTGGGTAAAGCGACAGTTTGGGGCAATGCTGATTGCTGATCCGTAACCATAGTTTAGATAAAACGGATCCGTGTCAATTTTGCACGTTACCGCAGTTCCAGAGTTCGTATTCTTGACATATATTTTCTAAAGTGCAGGCAAATTTGGGTACCTGTTGATTTTTCACAACAGTCGTAACAGGGTTATTATTGTTTTTAATAATAGTTTCCATAGTAATACTATTGAATCTCTAAAGATTGAATTAAATACTCCACAGATCATCCGCAATTGTCCCTAAAGTTTTAAAATTGGGCTAAAAGAACGTGCTTCCATAGTTATTGCCCTTTACTTGTAGTTCACAGGATAGTGCTCTCAGTTTGTAGAGTTTGGGAGACACGGTGGCTAAGTGGGTAGAGGCTGGCTTGCTAGCCTGGAGGACGCGTGTTCGATCCATGATGTCCCTTTGTCAGTAGTGCAGGCCGGCGGACCTGACAAGAACAGCTGCCTAGTCAATCGGATGGGACGAAAAACCGAGGTCCTTTGTATACATTGGCGTGCATGTAAAGTATCCTTTGGCAGTTGGAATTCGATACAAGAGAGTGGCGCTGCCCGGACAAAATTTCCATCACAGTATGGCGTAAGCCCGCCTTCATTAGCTAAGTCGGAGCAAAACAGTAGGACGTTAAATCCTATTTCATTTCTTTTTTATTTCTGTAGAGTTTGGTTCTTGGATAGTTGTTTTTACAAACATTGGCCCTTGACAATTGATTACATTGTCTCTAGGATGAAGTGTTTTGACATCTGTTGACTACATTGCATGGCGAACTATATGTTTATAATTTTTTAGAATATTTTGTCTTTTTTAAATTTGTATTTTTATTGTCCTTGTTTTACAGCTCAAACTGGTACATGTGGTGGTCAACAGAGATTTGATGTCATTGCTCTTGTAGATGGATCCGGGAGTATTGCAACGACCGATTTCCAAAAAATAAAAACTTCTTTGGAGATGTTTCCGGCTTCACTTGGACTAAATGGAGTTGACAGGCGTTTTGGAGTGGCAGTTTTTAGCAACACTGTCACGGTACCTATTCCATTATCTAGCGACGTGACTGCCTTGATGTCGGATATTGCTTCTCTACAAAAACCAGGTGGAGGGACTAATACAGCTTTGGGATTGACGCGAGTGATTCAAGAATTTCAAAATTTTGGAATACCAGAAAATAAACAATTTATTATTGTAATAACAGGTAGAGGAAAAATAACTTCTTCCATTTTTTAGTTGGGTATGGGGTGGCACAGTGGGTTTTAGTTGGGTATGTGGTGGCACAGTGGGTTTTAGTTGGGTATGGGGTGGCACAGTGGGTTTTAGTTGGGTATGGGGTGGCACAGTGGGTTTTAGTTGGGTATGAGGTGGTACAGTGGGCTTTAGTTGGGTATGGGGTGGCAGTTGGTTGTAGTTGGGTATGGGTGGTACAGTGGGCTTTAGTTGGGTATGGGTGGTACAGTGGGTTTTAGTTGGGTATGGGTGGTACAGTGGGCTTTAGTTGGGTATGGGGTTGTACAGTGGGTTTTAGTTGGGTATGGGTGGTACAGTGGGCTTTAGTTGGGTATGGGTGGTACAGTGGGCTTTAGTTGGGTATGGGTGGTACAGTGGGTTTTAGTTGGGTATGGGTGGCACTATGGGTTTTAGTTGGGTATGGGTGGTACAGTGGGTTTTAGTTGGGTATGAGGTGGCACAGTGGGTTTTAGTTGGGTATGAGGTGGTACAGTGGGTAGTAGATTATATAATGGTCAATGCGTCAACTGTCCTGGTTTCGACCACAGGCGTCTTCGTGTCTAACGGGCCTGCATCACTAACACGGGGAAATCAAGCTGAGAAATCACAAAGCACATTCTCGGTAAATACCGAGATAGAACTCATGACCTACTGGGTCACTATTCATGAAAAACTAACTCTAAAATATCCTAATGACGCGGCCTTTTTATTGGTTAAAGGTTTAAATCATAGTACACAATATATCTTTTAGCCAATGAAAGGGCCGGTTTCTTAAAATACTTGTGAATAAAGTCCATATTTTCTGAGCTCGAGTGCCACCCACCGAGTCATGAATCATATAAGTACATACAGTTAATATGGATATTGTATAGACTATAACCCATATTTTAGTGGGACGTTATATTTTTACAATTTGTAAATTAATATGCATGTAATTAAAGATACATCGTGTTAGATTCGATAAAGAGCTGACAGTTATCACTATAATAGTTTAAAAATAGATAATGAGAAGGGAATATCTTTAAAATTTCAGTCAAATTACTTGATTCTAGGGTGGTCTGGAAAACTGGATTGTCATTCCTACTGTTGTTACGACAGTAAGCAAAGTCTCGATTATCCATTTTTTAATTCAATCATTAACCGACTGTCGACGATGGCATAGAGGGTCGATTATGATCTTGCCATGTTAATAAAATGTCTAATTAATAATTTATATAACATTTAAGACCTAAAGAAAGACCCGAAATGGGCAAATTTAGCTCTTGAATAACGCATCTTTACTGAACTTGTTAATTTTGTTACATTTTTTTTACCTTATATTTTAACAGATGGAAGGTCGAGTAATATGGCCGCAACATTGGCCGCTGCAGCACAAGCAAAGAACATGGGTATAAATGTGTTTGCCATTGGGGTTGGTAATGGTCCTGATGCCGCAGAACTAGAAGGAATCGCCTCGAATCCTTCACAGGTCATCATAGCTGACAATTTCGATCAACTTACCCCAAAAGTAGTTGACCTGATAGCTATGGTTTGTAATGGTAAGTAATGAATAATACATAATGAGCAGGTCGTGCTAGGATGTATTCTTGGCTTACAAATTCATCAACAACAACAAAAACCCGAATAAAACAATTCTTAAATTCAAGACTAAGTAAAACCTTTCAAAGTCTATGAGATTGACTTTTTCAAGGGCCCCTTGGATTTACCATACTAGCTGGCGCCTTCTCAGATCATCCTTTGTATCCTGTGGTGTATTTTAGACGTGATTTTCACTCATAATCTCTGTGACCCTGATAGTAAGTAATTAATACTGCATAAATGAGATGGTCATCTTCACAAATTCACTTCTAAAATACACGCACTGGTTTATTATATTCTTCAAACATGTATTGCTCAAGTTTTAATGTCACACAGTCAATCACGAAAAGTGCACCAAATGATGTCAATAATAATAATTTTATATTTAACTAGCAGGATACCCGGCTTCGCTCGGGGGTTATAACTCCGAAACCGGAAGTAGTAGACTAACGCCACCTGGCATATGTTACTCCCCGGTCCGAGCTTCCCCTATACCCCAAATTTCAGACTCGGGGCAGACTTAGTGTAGCTGCCAACCCCGAACAGACCGGCTTCGCTCGGGGGTCATAACTCCGAAACCGGAAGGGGTAGACTAACGCCACCTGGCCTATGTTACTCCCCGTTCCGAGCTACCCCTATACCCCAAATTTCAGACTCGGGCCAGACCTAGTGTAGCCGCCAACCCGGAACAGACCGGCTTCGCTCGGGGGTCATAAATCCGAAACCGGAGGTGGTAGACTAACGCCACCTAGCCTATGTTACTCCCCGGTCCGAGCTACCCCTATACCCCAAATTTCAGACTCGGGGCAGACCTAGTGTAGCCGCCAACCCCGAACAGACAGCCAGACAGACAGACAAACGACAGTCACAAATATATATATAGATAAGATAATACAGGAACACTTCATATATATGTGTACTCTATAGCGGTCCATGGTGGCACTAGCGTTTACTTTTCTGCTAATAATTTTACCTTTTTAGATGATGGACCATGTTCTGGATGTATCTATAGGAATGGTATTGGTTATCTCCCTACTAGCGATTGCGATAAATTCCTACAATGCCAGCTATCACACCCCCCAATTATCAAACAGTGCCCGTTTGGAACTTATTGGGATCAATCTATTCTCACCTGTAATTTTATGGACCAAGTCAACTGTACTAATGGTAGGTAGAATTATTAGACAAACAAAACCCCGTCAGCAACAGGCGGTGGTGTCTAGTCGCTCGGGTGGGACAAAAAACAGGGGCCCCGTATACAAATTGGCGTGCACTTGACAATTGCAATTCGAAATGAATATGGGTAGGCCGTTATAGCACCGTCATCTAGGCACAACTAAATAATATATGACTAATCTACAGTGGTATTAGAGGTTCTAGGGAAGGTATAGATTCCTCTTTATAGCACACAGTGGAACTGGTAGTTCTAGGGAAGGTATGCATTCCTCTTTATAGCGCACAGTGACACTTGTAGTTCTAGGGAAAGTACCCTCCTCCCGACACACATCTAGGGAAGGTATGCATTCCTCTTTATAGCGCACAGTGACACGTGTAGTTCTAGGGAAAGTACCCTCCTCCCTACACACATCTAAGGAAGGTATGCATTCCTCTTTATAGCGTACAGTGACACTTGTAGTTCTAGGGAAAGTACCCTCCTCCCTACACACATCTAGGGAAGGTATTCATTCCTCTTTATAGCACACAGTGACACGTGTAGTTCTAGGGAAAGTACCCTCCTCCCTACACACATCTAGGGAAGGTATGCATTCCTCTTTATAGCACACAGTGACACTTGTAGTTCTAGGGAAAGTACCCTCCTACCTACCCACATCTAGGATTAATAACGCACAAAAGGCGATATATGGAAAGTAAGCACCCCAATCGCACCCCTTCAACAATGCTATTATGAGTTCTTTTTTTATTAGGGGGGTTGGATGGCTGAATGGTTAGCGTGCGCGCGCTGTATCATAAAGTCTGTCATTGAGTCGACTGGCGTGGTTTCGCATCCCCGGTTGTACGTGACAAGGAGTAGGGTCGCCTGTCCAACCTCGTGGGTTTTATCCGGACCCTCCGGTTTCCTCCCACTGCTAAAGACCCCTACGCGCAAGCGAATTATGTAAATAAAATTAAAACATATGTTAGTCCCGAAATGACCTAGTTTGTGTCGAGTGGACGTTAAACCCATTTCTCTCTCTCTCTCTTTTTTTTATTATTACAAATGTTTTGTTTATATATCTACAGCTGTGTGTGAAAGTCAATCAGATGGATATGTATTCAAGGTCAGTGGAAACTGTTCCGAATATTACGAATGTATGGGCGGAGTTCAAACACCGCGTGTCTGTGCCGACGGATTTTCGTTCGATACGGCTGCTCTAAACTGTGTGGGAGATGGAACTTGTACCGCACCACAACCAAGTATGTAGTTTATCTACCCGACCTGCCCTCTATTATATTTATCTACCCCTCCCCTCCCTTCTATTATATTTATCTACCCGACCTGCCCTCTATTATATATATCTACCCCCCCCCCCCCCTCCCTTCTATTATATTTATCTACCCGACCTGCCCTCTATTATATTTATCTACCCGACCTGCCCTCTATTATATTTATCTACCCGACCTGCCCTCTATTATATTTATCTACCCGACCTGCCCTCTATTATATTTATCTACTCACTCTTATCCCTATTTTTCGACGAGGTTTCCCCTTGTCAGTGATGCAGGGCGATACGAAAAACCGTGGTCCCGTGGAAACATTTGAACGCACGTAAAAGATCCCTTGGCAGTTGGAATTCGATAAGATTTCCCGCAAAGCACACTGTATGGCGTATGCCCGTCTTCATTAACCCAGTATAGGAGCTGAACAGTAGGACGTTAAACCCCATTTCATTTCATTTCATTTCATTTCATTTCTTACCTGGTAGCACTAAAGCTACTAAACGACGCTAGAGAACAGTATAACATAACCGACTCATTGTATTTTTTTTTTATCCCTAGCCACTTGCCCGTTAATCAAAGACCCAAGCAACGTATGTGTGTATGGCCAAATGGTTCATGGGCAACAAATCACACGGAATTGTCCTGCAGGGCTGGGCTTTAATGTAATTACCTGTGCGTGTACGATATTTACTCCAACATGTGGTCCAGGTAAGTCTGTTGTTACACAATATCACCGCAGCGGGGTTAAAGAGTGTAAGTAGGCTACGCTGTAGACAGGGGGCTCGATATTAAAAATATCCCCGACCAAATAGTTATAAAGGTTTTTTTAAAAATAAAGCATATAATTATATAACTATGTCCATTATGTTTTATATGTTTGTGCCATATAAATGAATCTATTTACCACACTCACATAAATATTGCATGTATGTGAGTGTGACGTGAAATATACTCTCTATGACGTATACCCGTCTTCATTCATAAATATTGCATGTATGTGAGTGTGACGTGCAATGACCTGTATATACTCTCTATGACGTATACCCGTCTTCATTAGTCACTGTTAGTGCTATGCGGACAGCTCTAGATATAATACTATAGCAAGAATTGAAACAATAAAACGCTCTCTGTATTAGCCACTATATATTAGCCACTAGCCATGTATAAACCAAAACAATATTTAAAACTACTGAACGTCATTTGAGAAAATTTAAATCCAATAATAATATACTATTCAAAAAAAGTAGGGGATATTTGATTTTGGGGGCATAATACTAATTATGCAAATGACTACGAAAAAAGTCACTATAGAACCTAACAGAAGAAACATTTCCAGTTACATGTGACGCCCAAACGCACCAATAGCTACCGCATGGAATGCAGGTGATGCTTGGGATCATCATGGGGGTCCAACCCAAGATTTGCACGACTCTGACTTTGAATGTTACAGTCATTGTGGCATTGAATTCCAGGGTGGAAACATCAGTTTAATTGTTTTAGTGACCAGAAAACAAATTTTGATATGCGTCGGCTTACCCAAAATGAAAGGTTACGTGCCCTTGGCATGCTACAGATCGGCACAACACAGGCGGTTGTGGCGCGGACGATGAATGTTTCTCAGTCTGTCATAAGCAGGCTATGGTCCAGATACCGTGATACACAATCTGTACAGGAAGACCACGCTCAGGTCGACCAAGGGCGACAACTCAAGCCCAGGATCGATTTATCCGTACCTTGGCCTTGAGAAATCGTGTCATCACAGCAAATCAGATCAGCGCTCGTCTTCAAACAGTCACTGGTGTGAGAGTGAGTGTCCAGACGATTCGGAATCGACTGCATAGGGGTCACCTTCGCGCCCGACGTCCTCGCGTGATCCCTTGTTTGAGAGATCATCACATTCAGGCAAGACGTCGTTGGTGTAGGGATCGTCAACACTGGGATAATCGACGCTGGAGCAATGTGATGTTTTCAGATGAGTCAAGGTTCACTGTTGATTTTTTGGACAGACGTAGGAGGGTGTGGCGTCGTCGAAACGAGCGCTTCCAAGACGTTAACGTCATCAGACATGATCGATTTGGGGGTGGTTCTGTTATGGTGTGGGGAGGCATCACTGTTGCTGGAAGAACGGCTTTACATGTTGTTGCAGGGCGTGTTACAGGCCAGTACTACCGGGACAACATCTTGGCAGTCCATGTTGTGCCGTTCGCACGACGTCATGGTCGCCGTTTCATCTTCCAGGATGACAACGAAAGATGTCACAGGGCCAGGATCGTTACAGGTTACCTCCAACAACAGAACATCACCACATTACCTTGGCCAGCACTGAGTCCCGACCTCTCCCCCATCGAGCATGTCTGGGACATGCTTGGACAGAGGTTACGTCAACGTCAACAACGTCCTGCCAATGTCCAAGAACTTGCTGCTGCGTTGCAACAGGAATGGGACAATCTGGACCAAAATGACCTTAGACGTCTCATTAGGAGTATGCCACGTCGGATCAATGCTTGTTTGGCAAACAGAGGAGGATTTACCCGTTACTGACTTGGTTGTGATGCTGTGGTAACTTTGCTGTTTGACCCCGGGTATCATTTTACCCTTATAATGGTCAGTCTGTGCCTTACTTAGTCTAACGATCATTTGGAATAAATCGATGAATGTGAACTTCATTTCATTTTGTCATTTGTTTCTTCGTCAATTTCATAAGGTGACTTTAATAACACTTAAAAATCAAATATCCCCTACTTTTTTTGAATAGTATAATAATAAAACTTTATTTAATGAGGCAACGTATTTAGTTTGCACAAAAAACCCCAAAAAACTAATCTTCCATAGGTCCCTCCTAAGCTACAAAGACATATATACATGTAATATCAGGATAAATTTAAAATCATTAGAAATGCAATAGCATTTTAAAGTGGGAAGTTTGATAAGTCACTCCCAAACTCCCAAACTACAAAACATATACATTATACAAGTAGAATATAGGAAGAACACTATAATTACAGACAAAATAAGATAGAATGCAGATGCAAGTTAAAAATAATAAGTATGTCATCAGTTGAATATTATGTTTCCTTCAGTGTGCAAAATAAATGAGTTTTCAGTTTAATCTTAAAATTTTCAACATTTTTACACATCTTTATGAAATCCAAAATATTGTAAAATATGAATCCGTTTAAAAATGGTTCAATTTCGTTCAGTATCCACAAGTAACATTCGCCATCTATACATATGATTTAAACAAGACGGTGCCACATATAGCACGCAGCGATCCATCTACGTCATACTTCCAGAATAGATCACTGCCATAAATGACGTCCATTTAAAACGCTCACATGATCATTTTGAGGTGGGACTTATCCACTGGACTACTGCTTTGTATACACAACAGAGTAAAAATAACTCGAAGCACGTGTTTTATGGCAATTATGTCAACTTCTGCCACTCCGGTAAAAGCGATATATAATATGTGCTAGTGGGTAACATTGCAATACAGTCTTTACCATTGTAAACTGTCTTTAGAGTTTCAATCTGTTTATCTTTCAAAACAAGGTTAGATACTACTTAAATTTGTCTTCGAAAACAAAACCGCCTCTGTGAAATTATCTTTCATGGGCGCCACCATATTGAATAATTAGAGGACTATTTTGTGATTCGGCTCTGATTAGTTTGACATCTTTCATACACACAACGGCTAAATAAACATATTCAATTTCATTCAATATGACAATATAAGAGAAATAAATACTTCTAAAAATTTCTAAAAGCATACTCAGTTTTTTAGACTAAAATCGTCGATGTAGGAATGTAGGATTTCAAATGTCGGTTAATTAGCTTAAGGCCTGTTCTCAGGCGGAGCTAGCTGTAGACAGGCAGCCTAAATTTGGGATGCACCTATAGGTGTTAGCTAAAATATTTTGATTGGCCTCCTTTTTTATCCAAGTGATTTCAAGAAATGAAAATGGGTTAAACGTCCTACTGTTCTGCTCCTAACCTGGGCTAATGAAGATGGGCATACGCCATACAGTGTGCTATGAGGGAAATTTTGCAGGGGCAGTGGCACTATCGTCTACTCTTATATCTGTTAGTAAGAGGTTGGCTCGCTAACCGGTCCCGTGTTCGATTCCTGCGTAGGCCGAGAAAGTTCATCTGGATTTTCTGTCGTGGTTCCCCATTGTTAGGGATTCTGATCACTGAGGTCAGAGGGTCTGCATGACCTATGGCCATCTTTGTTAACCCGATTGGTGCAGAAATTTAGGACGTTAAACCCCATTTGATTCATTCATTAATTCATTCCTACAGCTTGTATTATTTATAGTTTCAGTTCCATATGAATCATTCATTAATTAATTATTGTATTATTTATAGTTTCTGTTCCATGTGAATCATTCATTAATTAATTCTTGTATTATTTATAGTTTCAGTTCCATGTGAATCATTCATTAATTAATTCTTGTATTATTTATAGTTTCTGTTCCATGTGAATCATTCATTAATTAATTCTTGTATTATTTATAGTTTCTGTTCCATGTGAACCGCTGGTGGATATTGACTTTGAAACCGCTGAGGCCGGAGAGTATGACAACTATGGCGCCATTATCGACACCGCCGCCGGGACAGCCTATTTTAATGGTAGCACTGCTATCAGGATCCTTCGCTTGTCTAACGTGGAGTTCAGGAACAATCTGAAAATCCAAGTGTCCTACAAGGTAGATAATAATCCTCCCAGCACGACGGAAGAAGCTGTAGTCACCAATGGCGACTGTGGTAAATCTTCAACCATTGAAATCACCAGGTTAGGCCAGGCAACTAATCTCAGGGTCGCTTTCTCATGAACTGTTGTCTCAGGCCCATTCGTAGTTACCACAGTAAGTATAGCCAACCCTAATTATTCGACTGGCACGTTTGTGCTGATTTAGCGGCATGATCCGATGACATCAAATTAAAACTCGCACCGAGAACACGATCGTTGGTCAGTAAACCACCTCCGATGTAACGGTATGATCCGATCAAATCTTTAAAAACTTTCTTGTTCTGGGTATTTAACCCTATACTTGAGACTTGGAAGCATACATTTCTGAGTACCAGTCCTTATGCTTGAGACTTGGAAGCATACATTTCTGAGTACTAGGCCTTATGCTTGAGACTTGGAAGCATACATTTCTGAGTACTCGGTCTTATGCTTGAGATTTGGAAGAATACATTTCTGAGTACTAGGCCCCTTGGCATCACAAAACCTCTGCCCATCACTGCACTCTAGAAGAACCAATATGTTTGTTTTAATACATTTTGTTTTCAGGCAGACTGGCGCGATGTAGAAATATTCTATAATAAAGCTCAAGCTAGGATTAATGGTAACGTCAATGGTGTGGTCGGTGGATTTGATTTAGAAGGCTAGTATTGAAACAGTGTCGTGGGAATATTGAGATTGAGAGAGAGGGAGAGAGAGAGGGAGAGAGAGAGAGAGAGAGAGAGAGGTGGTGTTTAACGTCCACTCGACACAAATTAGGTAATTTCTGGACTAACATATGGTTCAATTTTATTTCAGTAATTCGCTTGCAAGTAGGGATCTTTAGCAGTGGGAGGAAAGGGGAGGACCCAGAGAAATCCCACGAGGTTGGACAGGCGACGCTACTCCTTGGAAAGAGAGAGAGAGAGAGAGAGGGGGGGAGAGAGAGAGCAGGCCGGTAACTAGGTTTGCCCCCCCCCCCCCATGTGAAAAAATTGTTGATAATAAAAACAATAGTTATACATTGTCCGTCAATTTTACAGCACCTCCTGAGAACAATTCCTGTCCCCTCCTTGCTCCGAGCTAGTAACGGCCCTGGGAGAGAAAGAGAGAGAGATAGAGAGATAGATAAATGAAATGGGGTTTAACGTCCTACTGTTCTGCTCCTAAACTGGGCTAATGAAGACGGGCATACGCCATACAGTGTGCTATGAGGGAAATTTTGCCCGTGCAGCGGCGCTACGGCCTACTCTTATATCGAATTCCAACTGCCAAGGGATCTTTTACGTGCACACCAATGTGTACACTGGACCTCGGTTTTTCGTACCATCCGAACGGCTAGACAGCTGTCCTTGTCAGGCCCTCCGTCCTGCATCACAGACAAGGGGAAAATCTGGATGAACTTTCTCGGCCAATGCTGGGATCGAACACCCGAGCGCCAGGCTAGCGAGCCAACGTCTTACCCACTTAGCCACGTGATCCGCCACGTGATCCCAAAGGGAGAAAGAGAGCGAGAAAGCTCACAATACTGAGCAGACGACCAGCTTTGGTTCGCAACCACGCCCCTTGACTCAATGACAGACCTTGTGATCGTGATCTAAAGCCACCAACAGCCCCAACAGCCCTTGGCGTATGATTCTGGCAGTAACGTGAAGAGAGTAGTGGAGGTGGGGGGGGGCGATGTAACAGAACCCGGCTACACATCTTTTATTAGCCTTGATCGACTTGTGGTTGACTCTGGAGTAGATACTATTGTAACATTACAATACTTACAATTAACATGCCTTTCTCTTCACCCCACTCCTATAAGGTCGAACCAGCGTGGCTAGACTCTTGAAACCACTACATCATGGTCATCTGAGAATCAAACGTTTGACTAATTTTCTAAGCTTATATATCCCCTTTTTGACGTCTAACTTGTGGATGGATTTGGAACCAATAATTGGTATAGGTCACGATATTGTTACAGGGGTCACCTGGTAATCAGAGAAGAGTTAGGGAAATCACAACGAAGACAAAGGCTAGACCTTCCTTTAACACATATTCCTGAATGTTTAAAACATTTTTCTAGTCCAAGACATGCCGTGGATTTAACATTGAAGTGAAATAAAGCGATTATATCGATTAATACGAATATTTTATATTTGAATCTCTATCTTTCAGACACCATTAAAAAGTTCATCCAGATTTTCCAGCGTGGTTTCCCCCTTGTCAGTGATTCAGGATGGAGTTCCTGACGAGGACAGCTGTCTAGTCGTTCGGATGGGACGAAAAACCGAGGTCCCGTGTACAGATTGGCGTGCACGTTAAAGATCCCTTGGCAGTTGGAATTCGATATAAGAGTAGGCCGGGCAAAATTTCCCTCATAGCACACTGTATGGCGTATGCCCGTCTTCATTAGCCCCGTTTAGGAGCAGAACAGTAGGACGTTAAACCCCATTTCATTTCATTTCTGACACCATCGATCGATCTCAGTGTGCCTTCCAATTAGGTAGTGGCGAGGGATTTGCCAATTTCAGAGGCTGGATCAGATATGTAAGTTTACCTTTAATAATAAATAATAGAGAGAGAGAGAGAGAAATGGGGTTTAACGTCCACTCGACACAAACCAGGTCATTTCGGGACTAACACATGGTCCAATTTTATTTACATAATTCGCTTGCGCGTAGGAGTCTTTAGCAGTGGGAGGAAACCGGAGGACCCGGAGAAAACCCACGAGGTTGGACAGGCGACCCTACTCCTCGTCACGTACAACCGGGGATTCGAAACCACGCCAGTCGACTCAATGACAGACTTTATGATACAGCACGCACACGCTTACCATTCAGCCATCCAACCCCCCCAATAAATAATAAATAATAATAATAAAATTAATATTAATTTTACGGGCATTCCATCCAAACATTGTGCTCATGGTAAAATCGACAAAACCCATAGTGAAGTCAAACTATCTGGGCTGGACACAGTTGTAAATTTTTAAAATCTATTTATTTTATTTTATGGTATACCGTGTATGACACTTTAATTAACAATTAACAATATGTAAGTTTACCGTTTAATGATAAAGATCATTATAATAATAATAACAATAATAATAATATTGATGATAATAATATTGATGATAATAATATTGATGATAATAATAATGATAATGATAATGATAATGATAATAATAATAATAATAATATTGATAATAATAATAATAATAATAATAATAATAAAAATAATAATAATAATGTTGATAATAATAATAATAATAATAATAATAATAATAATAATATTGATAATAATAATAATAATAATAATAATAATAATAATAATAATAATAATGTTGATAATAATAATAATAATAATAATAATAATAATAATAATAAAAAAAAATAATAATAATAATAATAATAACGATACTACTACTACTACTACTACTACTACTAATAATAATAATAACAATATTGATAATAATAATAATAATAATAATAATAACGATAATAATACTACTACTACTAATAATAATAACAATATTGATAATAATAATAATAATAATAATAATAATAATAGTAATGATATTATAATAATAATATAATAGTTTTGGCATAATGTGGTAAAATCATCACAACCCAGAGTGATGAAAAATGGAAGTCATTTAATGTATATTTTATTTCATAGAAAACTACGGAAGACCATTAGGGTCAATCAAATGAAAAAAAAAGTATCTCGTTATTACAAGATATCAGTTGTACTAGATACCGGAAAATACCGAAAAAACTTTTTCGATACTAATTACTATTACAATATAACTATCTCGCTATTACAAGGTAACTATCTCCTTATTACAATATAACTATCTCGTTATTACAAGTTGTTCCAAGATATTTATCTCGTAATTACGAGATACCGAGAGGCCAATTAGGGTCAATCAAATGAAAAATGTATTCTGAGTATTTCGATTTATCGAATAGCTAGGCCAACGCCGTACATTATACCTCATTTAATTGCATAGCACACTGTATGACGTATTTCATCGGACACTGTATGACGTATTTCATAGAACACTGTTTGACGTATTTCATAGCACACTGTTTGACGTATTTCATAGTACACTGTATAACGTATTTCATAGCACACTGTATGGCGTATTTCATAGCACACTGTATGTCATAGCACATTGTATGACGTATTTCACAGCACACTGCATGATGTATTTTATAGCACACTGTATGACGTATTTCATCCTTCATTATATCAGTCGATACAGAAATACAAGACATTGGACCACATTTCGTTTTATTTTATTAATCCCAATCTCTGTTTTTATTTTCCAGATTATCGTTACTGAATGTGACTAGAAGACACCCACATAACGAAATGCCATATCTACGTTATTTTTTTTAAAAATAAATATGATTTTTCGGGAATGAGCTACGAATGGAAGTAATGTCTACCGACAAGAGAATACCAGTGTACGGTTAATTATATTTGAAAATGTTTTTGCATAGAATTTTGTACGTACGTCCACTTCTAATTTGATAATAAATGCTACGTTACAAAATACATATTTTATGGTGTTTAGTTGAAATAATTTAGGTCATTTCCGGACTACTATGCTTCAATTTATTACACTAATTCTCTTACTTGTACGGGTCTTTAAAAAGGCAGCAGTGGGTGGATAATCTGAGGAAACCCCAGTACTTGGCACTACAAGATTGTATCCCAAACCAGAGAGGGGTGGGGGGGGAGAGAGAGAGAGAGAGAAGAGGGGGGGGGGGGTAACGTCCACTCGACACAAACTAAGTCATTTCGTTACTAACATATGGTACAATTTTATTTCAATAATTCGCTGTCGCGTAGGGCTCATTAGCAGTGGCAGTCAACCAAAGGACTCGCATTATTGCAGTAAGCTAAGTTACAATGTAAAGTTACCTCCCTTGGATTGGACCGTGATGTAATATTAGAATACACAAACGCGAGGTCTGGAAAGAAAATAATCTAAACATATCGCAAGGGAGCTAGAAGAAGAAGCGACCCCTCCCACCACCATTCATATAATAGCTATAAACTAAAGACCGGTATGCTATAAATACTCGATTCATGCGCACGTTTCACTTAACAATAACAGAGAGAGAAAGAAATATAGCTGGATCTCCTATTTTAACTTGTTTTCATTATGTCAAAGGGAGGAGATGACCCGCTCTCTCTCCTCACGACTGCGTTTTTAAAACCGTTTTTAAAACTGTGTTTTAAAGTGACTTTTAGATATACAAGAACTTTTTATTATTTAGTGTTTTTACCTAACTTCTATATTTTACTCATTCAGATGTAAATAACTTAATTAAGTTAACCTGTCCATAATATCATGCATTATGTATTGGACGTTAAATTTGTAATAAACAACAACAACAAGTAGCTTACCGTCCAGTCGTTCACTCGACGCAAACTAGGTCATTTCGGGATTAACAAAAGGTTCAATGTAATTTCAATACTTCGCTTGCGCGTAGGGTTCGTAACAGATGCGTAAATATTGGTGGGGAATAGGACATCACAAATAAGTGCAGTCACTCTTAAAAGTATGCGACTAAACTAATTAATAAGGTAAACAAGAGAAAAATAAAGGTGTAAATCCCAAATACTTAATACAGGTATGTATAGGCATAGCGGGCTAATCTCAGTTGTCACCTGAATTTTCAGAATGATCAATCATTAACTAAAACGAGTTTTCCACAAATGTTATTGTCCGAGGTCTTAAGCATTATTTATTTCAAACGTAAACCACGAGCGATTTCGTTTTACAATAATTATATTTCTATGATATATGGTCTCATTCTCTGATATTTGTACCCGAAAAACGGAAATACATTACCCTAAAACTGGACGCCCCGCTTCATCGCAACCCCCCCTCCCCCTCTATGAATACAATACACGCCAAAGGTTTACGTAGCTTCCATGTATGGAGGTTTTAAGACGCGTTACGATTAAATCAGTCGATATTAATAAAGGTCAGTTAGTCCATTTGCGGATGATATTCATTATTAGTAAAGAATTTATAACTTATGTAGTGATGAACTTACAAGCCCAGTATATAAATTATGTAGTGATGAACTTACAAACCCAAAAGAATTTATAAATTATGTAGTGATGAACTTACGAACCCCAAAATCGTATCCCTGCCTCCACAATGTTATAAATCTAAATTAAAATACCTTTTGAAGTTTCCCATACGTTTAGTGTTTATATTCCTCAGGCTCAAACCCAAACGAAACTAAAATATTGCGAACTTATATAATTATTATAAATGTGCGCCGAGTATGTTCACGTGTTACTCGATATAATTTTGTCATCACAGTACGTTGTACGTTCTTTCAAAATTCTTAATCAAATAACTTGAATTCACATGGGTTGTACTTGATTTTACTCTTGTGTAAGTGATTTCTAACCATCAGAATTCTGCAAAATCTTTCTGCAAGATCGAGGAAATGACCTTTCGGGGATTCTACAATCAAAACTTTCCCCAGACCCCAGCCCCCTCTCCCCCGAGCCTAGAAATGTTTAGAAGACCAGTGTGTTTTAGAGGTGCGAGAATTATTATTTCAAATTCTTCAAACACAATGTGTTTTTATTTTGTCCCCCCCAAAAATGTAAAAATGTATTTTTCACATGGTGCCTGCCATTTCTTTCACCATTGCTGCCAAGTTGGGCATTTTCTCCATAAAACCAGAGAAAATCACGTAAGATATGACTTTTACTATGTCATTTATAAGGGGGGGTTGGATAGCTGAATGGTTAGCGTGCGCGCGCTGTATCATAAAGTCTGTCATTGAGTCGACTGGTGTGGTTTCGAATCCCCGGTTGTACGTGGCAAGGAGTAGGGGCGCCTGTCCAACCTCGTGGGTTTTCTCCGGCTCCTCCGGTTTCCTCCCACTGCTAAAGACCCCTACGTGCAAGCGAATTATTGAAATAAAATAAAACCATATGTTAGTCCCGAAATGACCTAGTTTGTGTCGAGTGGACGTTAAACCCCATTTGTCTCTCTCTCTATTTCATTTATATGGTTTTCGATGTCTCTGATTTAAAGATAAATTTCGAAAATCCAACATGGTGACAATTAAAAATGGTAGCGAAAATTTCAAGAATCCATGATGGCAGAAATTAAAAATGGCTGTCAAAAAAATGAAATCCTAAATGGCGGGATTTAAATTAATCGGCATTTGCTTCCGTTGGAAATGGCTTGTAATATGTCTTATATAAAGGGTTTTGGGTTTCTACCTAAAAGAATTAATTATGAATAGCCCAGGTGGTGTAAATTTAAAACGTCAATCAAAATATATCCTGTAGATATTGCTTGTAAAATAAAGTTTTCAGGGTTACCGAATTCGATATTGTGTTTCATAAATTACTTTCAAATAAAATTGTCACACTACAAATTTGTGCATAAGCTAGAATGATCAAGATATCATAGAAAACATCCTTTCATCAGTTATTTTAAAAAAAACTCGCTCAGGGGAGGAGAGAACTCGCCCCCACCCCCACCAGACCAACATAGAGTTGGACCCCTTCGCGAGTTCAGGATCTGCGGCGCCTTGGGTGAGTTCAGGTTCGGGGATCTGCGGTACCTTGGGCGAGTTCAGGTTCGGGTATCTGCGGCGCCTTGGTCGAGTTCAGGTTAGGGGATCTGCGGTGCCTTGGTATTCTTTAGACCCATAGTATCTACAGGTTCATTTCTAACTGCGACTGCTACAGTGATGCTGTTTATCGTCAGCAATGGACACTAGACAAAGTACAAAAAGAAACCGAGGAAGACCTTATAGCAGCTACAATGATGAAGACATTGGATCGATGAACATCTGAAGTGGAAGTCGGACGACATGACTTTCGTGAAGCCAAGTCGTAAATGCATTTCAGATTATCTTCGCGACATTGCAGTTCTTTAAACCAAGAACTATTCTATCTAATGCTCCATGCTTATGAAATGAAATGAAATGGGGTTTAACGTCCTACTGTTCTACTCCTATGCTGGTCTAATGAAGACGAGCATACGCCATACAGTGTGCTATATCGAATTCCAACTGCCAAGGGATCTTTTACGTGCATTCTAATGTATACACGGGACCTCGGTTTTTCGTCTCATCCGAAGGACTAGCCATGCTTATGAAAATGAGTATTACTAGGACAATCACAAGGGCTTGTCGTGCAATACATAATGAACCTGTGATTACTACAGATCTCTGATACCAGTTACGGACCAGGGACCGGTTGGCCCTGATCCTTGCTCCATGAGGGGTTCCAACTTTATTATGGGAGGGGGCGGGGGCGGGGGCGGGGGCGACGAGGTTATCTCCAAACTGGGCGCGCAATTTCTTTTGAAAAACAGGCTGTAATCATAATTCACCAAAGTAACCTCAATAACCGTATACAAGACATATCCAACGGAAGAAAATGACAATTTAATTAGTGGGAACCTACCATAAACCAACATGGGATTATTGACCTATGCAAAAACCCTTTACTGAACTTCCCCTTTCATAAAGTGAAGACAAATTCTCAATTTATGTGGAAGTTATTTAATATTTCTATGTTTTAATCGTCCTTACCCCCCCCCCCCCCCGCCTTCGCTCAAGTGAAGATGAATCCCCAATTTATGTGGACCTAACCCCCTTCCCCATTTCTATATTTTAATCGACCTAAATCCCCCCCCCCCCCCTCGATCAAGTGAAGATGAATTCCCAATTTATGTGGAAGATATTTAATATTTCTATATTTTAATTGACCGAAATCCCCAAACTACGGTCGGTGAAACACATTAGTTTATTCATATGCAAACAAAATAAACCACGTTCGTCAGGATATTCTCTTAGTGAGCCAAATCGGAGATTATAACGTTATTATAATGTCTAAAAAAAACCCGATGGAATCGACTTCGTTTGGGCAATCGAAATACTGGCTCGTTCCATTCTATGAGCTGTTGCAGTGAGCCAAATCGGAGATTATATACATTGTATGGCGTATGACCTTCTTCATTATTAAGGTAGAAAAGTTTGACGGAAAACATTGCGTTTCACACTATTCTATTATATCCAGCACTTGTGCTGATTTTGTTAATGTTTGTGAATTACCTGCCCTTCGTAACACTCGATTATACATGAGATCTTAATGTATACTTAATGTTTTCGAAATACAAATCGTCGATTTCGTTACTAAAATGTCGGTCAGCTAGCTTCTTGTCTGTTCTTACGCGGAGCTACTGGTAGACAGACGCTATAAATTCCGTATATGGAGGACCCGGAGAAAACTCACGAGGTTAGGCAGACAACCCTACTCCTCACGTACAAGCTGGTCAACGCCACTTGAATCAATGCAAGACATTATAATCCAAAGCTCACACGTTAGCCTCCACCCCAACCCCGTCAATATGGAGGAAAGTCGGATTACATAACTACATATACATTTGTATTTATATCCGTTCCCCGGGTGATTTGTTTTCCTGAAATAAATAAACTGCTTTCATTCAGTGTACTGACATTATGGTTTCTTGTAACATATAGCCGAATCATGACTCTGTATGACACAACGTTTGGGAAATACTGTGCATCTATCGTCTCTATTACACGCCTTGGGCTGTACATCGCATAGAAACTTATGACTGGCCTCGCTAGGTCCTTTTGGACTAACGCGTAGGGATCTTTAGCGGTGGGAGGAAACAGGAAGACCGGGAGAAAACCCACGAGGATGGACGGGTGACACAATTCCTTGTCACGTACAAACGGGGAATCGGAGCCACGGCACTTGACTCAATGACAAACCTTATGTGCTAACACCCACGCGCTAAACCATTTGCCCCCCCCCCCCCTCCTCCAGTCAGGCTTGAGACGTCTCCAGATCCAGTCATTTGATTTGATGCGTTTGTTGTTTATTACTTGCAATGTCTGTGTGATGATGTACGTCCGTGGGTTTTGTCGCATGGCTTCTCTGTCGCATGGCTTCTCTTTATGATAAGGTCTGTCATTGAGTCAACTTGCGTGGTTTCGATTCCCCAGTTGTACGTGGCAAGGAGTAAGGTTGCCTGTCCAACCCCCTGGGTTTTCTACGGGTCCTCCCACTGCTAAAGACCCCTACGCGCAAGCGAATTATTGAAATAAAGTTAAACCATATGTTAGTCCCGAAATTACCTAGTTTGCGTCGAGTGGACGTTACCCCCCCCCCCCTCTCTCTCTCTCTTTCAGCGCGCACATGCTAACCATTCGGCTATCCACCCCCCCACCCCCAGAGGTAATAATAAGAAATGGAATGAAACGGGATTTAACGTTCTACTGTTCTGCTCCGACTGGGCTAATAACGATGGAGTGATAATAAGTATATGGTAATCTTACTCAAACCACAGAGTTTCTCTGGGGAGGTCTTACAGTAAATTGGTCTGAATTACCTGAGAAAATTTCACATAACCTGCACTAGTTTGCATAGGAATTCAATAAATGTGTATTGATATTGAAATATATGATGTTTTAACCTGTATAAATTTATATTATTGATACCGAAATAGATTATGGGTCATATTTTCACCTGTATATCAATAGGTGTTTACGGGAAACCCACACGTCAATCAGCATAATGTTTATTATCGAAATATTGTTGGACTAAAACCACTCCACGCCATTGTTAAACTACATCTGTCACAGCATCCGGGTCGTATGATAATTTTGATCTTTCCGAGATAATGGAAATTTAAACTTTATGATATTCACACTGAGAATAAAAAGATTTTGTAGCTCGTCGAAACAGGTTGTTACACAAAGAATACGAATGAATATGGATAGTATTTAACCCTCGTGCAAACACGTCGCACGATAAATCTTGTCGGCAACAAGGGGTAATCTAAGACCCCAGAAATAAATAGGTTTTTGTATGCATAATTTTATTCAAATACGATCAAACCACAGCTGCATATCAAACTGAATAATAATCATACAATGAACGTAAAAAAGTAAAAAAAATATTTGAGCTACTATCAGTGAAGATATGAATTATGAGGTATTTTGGGAAACCATCAAAATATGCAAGAAACTTAATTGTCATTTCCATTGTAGAATTGTCTTTTGATGGGGTTGATAGAGTACCTAGATTTGTTTTCAGATCTAGATTACTAGAATGATCAACGCAATATCATCAGTAAAAAAGATTCCAAATACAAAGCTAGCATCGAGCGCTTGTAACCAGATTGGCGCTTGTAACCAGAAAAAATGATCAACGCAATATCATCAGTAAAAAAGATTCCAAATACAAAGCTAGCATCGAGCGGAGAATAGATTGGCGCTTGTAACCAGCTAAATGATTGAATGAGAGGCAGGGTTGGGGGGGGGGGGGGCACAAAATGTTTAAAGGAGAGGGGGGTCCACAAGACGCCTTGCTTCCGATAATGTAATACCTTTATTTTGTTATCAAATGGTGAATGTTGCCACTGTCTCACTTCCGCTCTATTTACAGCATTATACCCGACGTTACGTAGCCAACAATGATAACATTCTCGCTAAACAATTATGAGCCAATTTCCAACAAATGTTAAGGATATGGTCGAGTGAGGTGCCGAAATACCTCTTGTATCCACACAAATGTTAAAGGAATCAAGACGCTATGTAACTCAATGTCTTCCACATTGAAAACACAACTTATTGGTCAATTTAAATAAACATTGGTGTTGTTAGTTTACCGTAAAAATATGGGCTTCTGATATCCAATATTTAAGACAACATGACAATTTTAAAATTGGCACACGAATCGCGTGCCAGAATGCTTTCGAGCCCTATTTGTATTGAAGCGACTCGATGAACGAGGCTAAACATATCCAACAGACAAATACTACCGTTGTAGACGGGAATAACAAGGCGCCAAAGACTGACATTCAATTTGGACTCTTCGCGTATTTCGCTGAACATAACTGATTAGAAATTAGAGTAAAAACAGAAACGATTGAATGTAAATCAGTTTATATACATTTATATAACATTATTAAATGTGTTCATTGCGTTGCGGCCCATTTGTGTCTGTTTCTAGATTTAGCACCTTTACAATAATTATTTTACATTTAGAATACGTAGAAACACGAATTAGGTTATCACTCGTCGCTGTATACCAAAAAATAAGGGAGCTAAGGTGTTTCAACAAGTAAGACGTTGGCTCGCTAGCCTGGAGGTCACGTGTTCGATCCAAGCGTGGTTCCCCTTGCCAGCGATGTAGGGACAACCTATAACCGTTCGGATGGGACGAAAAACCGAGGTCCCCTATAAATATTGGCGTGCCCATAAAAGAACCCTTAACAAAGTGCATAAATACCGGGGAATTGTTCAAATGGCGATACAAGTAGCAACATGGACACAAATAAAACTTTTTGAGTACGATTCTTTCGAAAAAGTCCATTTGCCAGGACCGCGGCCATTTTCAAGAAGATCGATTTTCAGACACAGTCACGTTAAATTCTCCTATTTGAGAGAGAGAGAGAGAGAGAGAGAGAGAGATGGGGTTTAACGTCCACTCGACACAAACTAGTTCATTTCGGAACTAACATACACTTAATTTTATTCCAACAATTCGCTTGCGCGTAGGGGTCTTTACCAGTGAGAGAAAATCCACCAGGTTGGACAGGCGACCATACTCCTTGTCACGTACAACCTGGGGATCGAAACCACACCAGTTGACTCAA
Source organism: Patella vulgata (assembly GCF_932274485.2). Lineage (NCBI taxonomy): Eukaryota > Metazoa > Mollusca > Gastropoda > Patellidae > Patella > Patella vulgata. The sequence continues at coordinate 3,248,648 of NC_065884.2, forward strand.
TGACAGACCTTATGATACAGCGCGCCCGTGCTACCTCTTCGGCCACCCAACCCCCTTGATGGATCCTATTTTAAGTTCAATCTAAATCGGACAACCATTGGTGGATCTTAAAGGGTCCACAAACTTTGTACAATTCACATTTTACGTAAACGGTAACGGCAAAAACCCAAAGAAATTTCCCAAGATTCTTTGATGGTTAACATCGTAGTGTTCATCCGAATCGGACCAAATATTCTGGTTTCTGGAGGGTCCACAATCATCGTAGACCTAACTATCTCACAATTAAACGTAAAAGGCGGGTGGGTGAAGGGGCGGGGGGCGGTCCTAACCCATGGCGCTAATGTCCGATGCGCACCCAAATCGAACTTATCCGAGATATGAACATATATTGCGAATCAAGCTGGCCCTCACTACCAAATTACGGGCCTTAATACGAATGTGCCAGAAAATTATTTATATATTTGAAAAGAACAGTGAACGTGCTTTTTATTGATATGTGGCATGATATCTGGGATTTCGTATTAAGACCCGTAATTTGGTAGTGAGGGCCAGCTTGATTCGCAGTTAGTGAAGGGTAAGTATTCTTAGTGAAGGATGAGATAGTGAGGGCTGACTTGATCTCGTGGCCGCTTCAACATTGATAAATAAGGTCGACGACCAGACATCACGACAACCCGACAACCCGACATTTTTACGCGACAATACGATATTTTTACGCGACATTACGATATTTTTACGCGACATTCTTAATGCCGTGGTGTCGGGTAAAAATGTCGAAGTGTCGGGTTAAAAATGTCGCAATGTCAGGTTGTCGGGTTGTCGCCTTATGAAGGTCGACACCACGACATCACGACATGATACCAATCAGCCACCATAACTAATACAGTAATACAGATGAGGCAAACATAGCTGTATTACTGTATTAGCTTGATAACGTTGAGAGAATACTCTGCGAAACGACGCCTTTAAAAACACTAGTAGCTGTTTTTCCATAAGTCTGTGTGTTTGTTTTTACTCTATCCAGTTACTAAATGACATTTAAAGATTATGGATGATCATTGCAGTGACATCTTGATTGCCCACAAGCAATATGGGCGAAAACGTAATACGTCCACCAGAAGCTGCTGTCAGTGTAGACTAAAAACCTATTATGTAATTAAAACACCAAAATTCCACACTACCACACTATAAGAATCTACTTAGTCGGTTCGGTGATTCAATTCTGTGACAGAAGACCCCAAAACGGAAGCCATCTTGGAAACTGATGGCAAGTAGCTAACTTGATTTTCTTAAAGGGACATTATAGAAGATAAGATAAAGAGCAATCTGATTACAACACAGATCTATATTTCGTTTCGTTTTTTTATACTTTCAATGGCCTACACTACATGAAGATCTGACAAGTTATAGCGATAGGTCACGTCAGGGGTCAAAAGACCGACTTATGACCCTATGACATCAGACATTTGATTAACCAATCAGCATTGATGTTACTAGTGGATTACCCACAGTTCCGTGAAAAACACGCCTAAATCTCGCCGTAACAGACCGTTTCATTGGCTTATCCCTGACACCATTCAGAACACGAGTTAAATAACAACTCTTCCAGATCCAAGTGTAGTAAAGACAAGTAAAACGAAATTTTGAACTAGAAAAACGAAACGAAATAGGATCTGAGTTTTACCCAGATTGGATAAAGAGCTAACAGTTCTCACTATAAAATTTAAAAATAGATAATGGAAACAGAATATGCTGAAAATGTCAGTCAAATTGATCCACTCTGAACCGCGAAATTAACGTTTGCATTTTAGGCCTAGCCTCGATCGTCATTACTGAAGTCGGTACGATAAAAAAAAAGAAAAGTCTCAATTATCCAGCTTTAAGTTTAATTATTTTGCAAAAAAATGTATTCCAATCCGATAAACATCGGGAGTTGATTATGGCCTGCATAAGTTAATTAATGTCTAATTAATAATTTAGATAACATTTAAGGCTAAATCGCTAATATTTGGGATCGACATATTGACCCAAATGGGTCGCAACACATAAATAATGTAATCTGATTGTATATAAACTGATTTACATTCAATTGTTTCCGTTTGGACTCTTAATTTCAAATCAGTTAGATCCAGCGAAATACGGCATGAGTCTCAACCGAATCGCTATTTCTAGCATCTGGATATTCCCGTCTATTGAGCATGCTCTCATGGCGTCACCGTTTGACATGAGTTGTAGAATATGTCTAGCCTCGTTCTATCTGGTCATTTGTTACAAATGACGCTAAAACGCATTATGGTACACGATTCGTGGACCAAAGGTAAAATGTTTATTTTGTCTTAAATATTGGATATCAGAAGCCTACCTTTTCCCGGTAAGATAACAACATCAATGTTGATTTGAATTGACAAATAATTCGTATTTTCAACGTGTAAGACGTTGGATGATATTGAGTTAGAGACTTAATTAGCTACTTTAACTCTTGTATAATGTATCTTTGTTTAATTAAGAACGCAGAACCAAAATATCAATGTCAGATAATCTCTCAACTTGGTTTCGGTCGATTTTAAAAGAGGCCCATCAAAATAGCACATACCGAGAGAGAGAGAGAGAAATGGGGTTTAACGTCCACTCGACACAAACTAGGTCATTTCGGGACTAACATATTGTTTAATTTTATTTCAATAATTCGCTTGCGCATAGGGGTCTTTAGCAGTGGGAGGAAACCGGAGGACCAGGAGAAAACCAACGAGGTTGGACAGGCGACCTTACTCCTTGTCACGTACAACCGGGGATTCGAAACCACGCCAGTCGACGCAATGACAGACTTTATGATACAGCGCGCTCACGCTAACCATTCAGCCATCAAACCCCCCTAGCACATACCAATTTTAGTGCCTGTATCCAGATTTGAAAGCTTAGCTGTCACACTGTTGTGTTGAGTGTTTTAACAGGACTATAAACATAACATTCGTCGCTTATTGCATCAATAATACGTAAATAGATGAATTCTATAAATTATTCATTAGACATAATCTTATCGCTAGATCATTTACACATCAAAGGGCCACATTCAATTTCTCAAATCTGAACTGCATTGCGAAAGTGTGATGCATCAATCTTTAGAAACCCGAATGACTCACGACGCTTTAAAAGACGACTTCGTTTCCTGTTGATTATTGTCACTCAAAGCATATTTACATTTGTATTTTTATCACAAGCATTAAACGACAAAATATTACCCAAAATAGTTAACCTTAAGCCTACCCTATTGATGCATTCTTGGTGAATCACGCATTGGCCACGATGTTCGGTATAACATTGAATTTTAGGGTGTTTGTGTTGACGTAAGAGTGCTTGGTTATAATTGCATATTCCAAAAATAAAAATTTGAACGACATTTTAGTGCACAGTAAATTAGATTTAATAACACCAGTCCTAACCCTAACTCAAAGTAAACAATATATCAAACCATAGCCCTAACCCCTTAGTAAATAATCCGTCTTCATTAGCCAAGTATAGGAGCAGACAGTAGGACGTTAAACCCCATTTCATTTCATTTCTTAGTAAATAAAATCAACTAGTTATAAGAATCCCTAGACCTAACCCCGGGATAGTGGAAAAACTCATTTTTAAAAAATCCAATCCTTAGTAGGAAACACAGTAATGTTTTTCGTCAGAAACAAAAACATCAGAATACCACAAACGACACCGAAGGGAGGCCATCAGCGCCACCAACGCTTGTATATAAATCTAATGTATTGTATGCATTTTTTTTATAAAGCTAGCAAATATCTCGAACCAAATTTTCATCAACCTAGGTCAGAGTTTATGTGGAGACTTAACATCTCCCCCAAATTCTTAGACCTAACCTACAATCTTGTCAACAATAACCTTATTTACATCTCAACGACCTTGACAAAAATTTACCTGGCGTTAACAAATATATTTCGCCTGCTAGGACTATTATTAACCAATATTGTCTATAGGACAGTGCCCCCTACATGGTAAACCTAGTAGCAAAAAAAGTACGCGGCCATAACCTCAAGGATCCCCCACTAAATAATGTTAAGTGCATTTTCCGAGAAAGTTCATCCAGATTTTCCGACGTGGTTTACCCATGTCAGTGATGCAGGACGGACGGCCTGACAAGGACAGCTGTCTAGTCGTTCAGATGGGACGAAAAACCGATCCCTTGGCATTTGAAATTCGATATAAGAGTAGGCCGTAGTGCCGCTGTCCGGTCATAATTTCCCCCATAGCACACTGTATGGTGTATAATACCCGTCTTCATTAGCCCAGTCGGAGCAGAACAGTAGGACGTTAAACCCCATTTCATTTAATTTCATTTATTTCTATCGGTCGGTGTGAGTAACCTTCCTTCTGTAGAATCACTCTATGAGTATTCCCAACTTTCGACACTTTACAGCAATTTCTACACTTTATAGCAATTAATTTCTACACTTTACAACAATTAATTCCTAAACTTTACAACAACGTTTTACACCCACCCCATTAGATTTTATTACATATTTGTTGAGTAATAAAACCATCTAGTAGTTTATCGAGGGCTGGCCGTCCTTACCGCACGGTACAAATATTATCACCACTAGAAGCAACAAATTCCAGAACAAGCCAGGGGAATACTAACCCTAACCCTAACCCTTTTAAGAGAAGTAAAAACTAAATTAGACCCAAGTTCAGCCTTTTAAAAAGGGTTAGGGTTAGGGTTCGGGTTAGTTATCCCCAAAATTCTAATTTAAATAAAGCGGCCATTTTGGACTCCGGAAGCACCCGAACCTCGATAAACTACTAGAAGGTTTTATTTGTACCGTGCGATAAGGACGGTAAGCCCTCGATAAACTACTAGAAGGTTTTATTACTTAACAAATACCTTCTCGAAGTATGTAATAAAATCTAATCGGGTGTTACACCTTGACTGCAGAACTATCTTACAATAGGAAAGTAGAGAATGGTAGAATTTAGTTGATGTAAGACACATTCTGAAAGATTTAAAAATAAATAAAGAGAACTCTACATTAAACATGCATTATGACGTAACATTAATAATGACGTCATTGTAATAATCATATTAAACATACATTATGCAAGAGCTAAATCTGTCTGTTGCAAGTCTTTCTTTAGGCCTGAAATATTATCTAAATTATTAATTAGACATTAATTAACCTATCCAGGCCCGAAGTTCACAAAGCATTCTCAGACTTAAATTAAGAATTTACTCAAAATTGTTCGCCTTATTTTAACTAAAATATAGCCCTTTATAAAACTTTTGTTGTTTTAATATATCAAATACATCAATAAGAAACTGTGTGCAAAGTTTTGTGTTTCTGGATCCAAGATATTTCTCATAAACAGGGATTGAAAATCAAGTAAATTCCTAATTTAAGTCTGAGAATGCTTTGTGAACTCGGGGCCTGGCCATAATCAACTCTAGATGGTATCGCTGGCCTGCGATCTTTGGTGGATTATGAGCCGATTTACTGCATAACTTTTCTTCACGATTTAACGATTAATTGGATAATGGAGACTATACTGTTTATCGTACTGACTTTAGTAATGATGATAGAGGCTAGGCGGAAATTTCAAACGCTTAGTTCTCGGTTCATAGTGAATCAATTTGAATGAAATTTTCAGCAAATTACCCTTACATTATCTAGATTTTAACTATTTTAGTGAGAACTGCCAACTCGTTATCGAATCTCCCATAATGTATCTTTAACATTTCGATCAAATTACTTTATTTTGAGCGCTGTTACGATAAAACAGAGTTTTAATTATCCATTTTTAAATTAAATTATTTGATGACGATCTTGTTTCAATCCGTTAAAAATCACAACCATCCGATCGTCTATAGAGTGGACTATAGGCTGCCTATATGTCTAATTAATAATTCATCGAAATTGGAGTAAACAAAAATCTGTAATAGGCTGATTTAAGCAAAGCAAAATCGAAATAATCAAAAAAATGTCAGCACCACTGCATCAAATATACAATCATCTGTACGAAACAATATTATTATAGCCACGTGGAAATACACCGACATAATAGTTATGTCTCGACAGCAGCTTAGCTAAAGAAAAAACCCGACCGGTGACCAGATTATGCCTTCAAGAAAATGTGATCCCTATCGTGTTAAAAAACTTGACAAATATTGCCTCTATAGTGTTCACAAGGTTTTTAGAAAAAAGGGGTGTAACTACGGGACGCAAGGTCGCGGAACGCTGTATAGTTATGGCGTTCGCGTTCTCGTGATCCCAAATGTGTCACATTAGTTTAGACAAAGTGGATGTAGGCCTACATATATGCATGCCTATCATGATGTAGCGTGCAACATAATAGTGTCGATTTATGATTGTGCTAATATTATTTTCACATAGGCTGCATTATGTAAGAGGTAATTCTGTCCATTGCATTTCTTTCTTTTCACGTCAAATCTTACATATATTATTAATTAGACACATGACAAGCCTATAATCAACTCTCTAGAACATCGGATGACCAATATATGGAATGAACACATGGCATGCCTATTATCAACTCTCTATAGCAACGGATGATAGAGATATAGAATGGATTACAACAGCAGCGTCATATTATAATTTAACTTTAAAATGGATAAACGAGACATTCGGAATATAGTATTTTGACATAAATTTCCGATATATTCATTTTTCACGATCTATTTTTAAACTAGTATAGCAAGAACGATCAACTCTTTATCCAAATCTAACATAATGTATCTTTAAAATGGATAAACGAGACAATCGGAATATAGTATTTTGACACAAATTTCCGATATATTCATTTTTCACGATCTATTTTTAAACTAGTATAGCAAGAACGATCAACTCTTTATCCAAATCTAACATAATGTATCTTTAAAATGGATAAACGAGACATTCGGAATATAGTATTTTGACACAAATTTCCGATATATTCATTTTTCACGATCTATTTTTAAACTAGTATAGCAAGAACGATCAACTCTTTATCCAAATCTAACATAATGTATCTTTAAAATGGATAAACGAGACATTCGGAATATAGTATTTTGACACAAATTTCCGATATATTCATTTTTCACGATCTATTTTTAAACTAGTATAGCAAGAACGATCAACTCTTTATCCAAATCTAACATAATGTATCTTTGATGCCTCTGATTGGCATTTAAACATACAAGGATACGAGGAATCAAAACGATTGTTCACATCTGGGTTAGATCACTGTATTTCATTACTCATTGTGTTAGCATCTCGTCAAACTGATGAATTACGAAAGGTTCAGAACGAGGCTGCTCGACCCATTACCGGAAGTAAATATCATGATCATATCACGCCTGGGTCCTGTTTCACGAAATTTTAACTAAAGATAAAATCCAAATTTTAGTAGATATTCAATTTTGATTGGCTAAGCACTAAAATCAATCTAATATTATCCGATCAAATTACTAAAATTTGGATTTTATCTTAGTTAAAATTTCGTGAAACAGGCCCCTCTTTTAATACAACTTTTACTGTATTTAAAATTCAATATAAATGAAATAGGGTTTAACGTCCTTCTGTTCTGCTCCAACTGGGCTAATGAAGACGGGCGTACGCCATACAGTGTGCTATGAGGGAAATTTGCCCGGAGAGCGGAACTTCCGCTTACTCTTATATCGTATTCCAACTGTAAAGGAATCTTTTACTTGCACGACAATGTGTACACGGGACCTCGGTTTTTACGTCCCATCCGAACGACTAGACAGCTGTCCTTGTCAGACCCTCCGTCCTGCATCACTGACAAGAGAGAACCACGCCTGAAAATTTGGATGAACTTTCTCGGCCAATGCAGGGATCGAACACCCGACCTCCAGCCTACGAGCAAGCGTCTTACCCACTTAGCCACCATGCCCCCCCCCCCCCAGAATTCAATATAAAATCATTCTTTCAATGTTTAAATCATATGGCACCTTTATATTTATCATCTCTTTCAGATATTTATACCTCTACTCGGAAAGGGGGGGGGGAGGTGGATGGCCGAGTGGTGTACCGCGTTCGCGGGTATATCATAAGGTGCGTCATTTAATTTCTCTGGTTGTACGTGACAATGAGTAGGGTCGCCCGTCCAACCTCGTGGGTTTTCTCCGGGTCCTCCGGTTTCCTCCCATTGCTTAAGTCCCCTACGCGCAGCAAGCGAATGATTGAAATAAAATTGAACAATATTTTAATCTCGAAATAACCTAGTTTGTGTCGAGTAGACGTTAAACTCTCTCTGTCTCTCTCTGTCTCTGTCTCTACCCCTACTGGTCCATTGAGGTCATCAAATGATCACTGATCAGGTGACTGTAGAACAGCCAGACAGAAAACTTACGGTGAACGATCGTTTACAGCACAGGCCCCATTTGCCCTTTAAACCACAAATGAAAACATTTTTATTTATACAAGCTTTTGATTTATAGATTTATGGATTTCTGAAAAATGCGAATGACACAAAAATACTATAACGAAATCTGTGTTCACAAATAATCGGGAGACGTGCTGAGAACGTTGGTTCGCTGACCTGGAGGTTCATTGTTCACAATGTTCATTGGAATTTTACTGCGTAGTTATCTTTTGTCAGTGCTGCAGTACAGAGGGACTGACAAGGGGCAGGTCCCGTATATATACATTGATTTATACTTAAAGGGACAATAACACTCTTGCTGGCTTGAAAGCTCCAGAAAATAAATAATATCTCTATCTAAGTACTAGATGTTTAAGTGTCCTACCTGTTGTGTAAATTATCCATTACATCCCATTTTACTTGTCCAGAGGGTTCGAAAATATTTTTAAATCGAAGTTTCATTTGAAAAGGTTTACGTTAGACGTTCCAAACCATTATGTTGAATTTTTCAAAATTTTTAAATAAGGTGTGTTAAGATGAAATTTATATCATCAATTAATTGGAATATTGTAAAATAGTACAATTTGTTGACCAGAATAAAGATTTGGACATATTATTCAGTTACAACAAGAGTGGTATTGAGCCTTTAAAAGATCCCTAAGCAGTTGGAATTCTATATAAAAGTAAGCAGTAGCGCCACTGTGCTGGCAAAACTTCTCTCGTATTATATATTGTATGGCGTAGGACCGGATCACGTGGCTAAGTGGGTAAGACGCTGACTCGCTAGCCTGGAGGTCGGGTGTTCGATCCCTGCATTGGCCGAGAAAGTTCATTCAGATTTTCCGGCGTGGTTTCCCCCTTGTCAGTGATGCAGGATGGAGGGGCTGACAAGGACAACTGTCTAGTCGTTCGTATGGGACGAAAATCCGAGGTCCCGTGTACACATTGGCGTGCACGTAAAAGATGGCAGTTGGAATTCGATATAAGAGTAGGTCATAGTGCCGCTGCCCGGGCAAAATTTCCCTCATAGCACACTGTATGGCGTATGCTCGTCTTCATTAGAGCAGTTTAGGAGCAGAACAGTAAGACGTTAAACCCCATTTCATTTCATTTCATGTCTTCATTAGCCCAGTAGGAGGACGTTAAACCCCATTTATTTTCATTAAGACAAGAGGGAGTATAGCCGAGTTGTCCGAGTTTTAGTCCATTCGGCCAGGCATTGACGCAAGTGTCGTGTTAGCGATCCCAGGCTTGTACAGGACATGGAGTAGGTTAACCTATTCATGGGTTACCAGGACCTCACAGGTTCACTCCCGATGTTGGTCAAGAAGGTTCTTCACGATTTTCCGACAGGGGTGCACGGGACGGTATCTAGTCTTTGGGATAAGACAAAAAAAAATCGTGGCTAGGTGGGTAAGACGCTGGCTCGCTAGCCTGGAGGTCGGGTGTTCGATCCCTGCATTGGCCGAGAAAGTTCATCCCGATTTTCCGGCGTGGTTTCCCCTTGTCAGTGATGCACGTAAAAGATCCCATGGCGATAGTGCCGCTGCCCGGGCAAAATGTCCCTCATAGCACACTGTATGATTTATGCCCGTCTTCATTAGCCCAGTATAGGAGCAGAACAGTAGGACGTTAAACCCCATTTCATTTCCTTTCATTTCATTTCACAAAAAAATCTAAGGTCCCGTGTACACTTCGGCGTTCAAGTAAAATAACCCTTGACGGAATTCGAAATAAGACTAGTGCCCTTATATGTGCGGACAAAATGTCCCCCATAAAACATTGCATATCGTATGCCCTGTCGGTGCCGAACAGTAGGACGCTAAATCCCGTTTCATTTCATTCCCTGGGTACTCATGACCTATAGTCCCTTGCGAAGTATTGAAATGACCTAGTTTGTGTTGACCTAGTTTGTGTTGCGCGAACATTAAACTCTGACGGTCAATAATCCCATATTAAAAATAGTTCATTTGATCATCGTGGTTTTCACAAAATAAGGTGAAATTTAGCACGTATTTATCGTGTCGTGCACAAACAAAATAACGTCGCATGTTCCAGGCCATCAAGTCAAAATTTGAATTTAATGATAGCAGAAGTTGCGTCAAAAAGATAACTATCCAATCGCAAGCATCCGTTGCCTGTTACATATTCAATAAGTGAGTGACTTATGATAGGGGTCTCAATAGGGACCATGCATTCACTGATATCAGTTACGTCGAAATGATAACTAGCCAATCAAAAATGTTTTTAGTTTATTAATATTCAAAAAGGGATGGGGTGCATCAATAGGGGTGTTCAATTGAAATCAATATAAATATCGCTAGATTAGTTTGCTTGTACCAGTCGGTGTTGAGTTTAGGGGAACGGTCAGATCTGTACCTCAGACAGTGGTGAGTTGAAGATTTTATAAGATTATTTTTTAAACATTGATTGATTTCTATCGGTAAAAAATGTATAAATTTACTCATTTATAGTTTTATAAAAAGGTAGAGATTTTACATTACAAAGACAGCTTTTCTTGCACGAGAGAGTTTGAGATTACTTTCCGCTGAACATTCGATGCCTAGTGAGCGTTTACGGCTGGCCCCCGAATCAGTTCACTTGATTGGATATTTGTTGGGTTTTTTTCTTGCAAGGTCTATGTTGTCCACATGTTTATTATGTGTGTAGTGCGGTCCTCCTGCACTTACTATACGCACTATGAATTTAATAATTGCTGTTTCAAATTGCTCTTACTCTCCATATATGTTTGGGAAGCCTAACCATGATCATCTAAAATTGCTGTTCGAAATATCGTGTAGTTATTTCTAAATTCGATTTATTTTACTAGGCGATATAGGGAAAGGGGTGTATTAAAAGCCTATATTTACCCCTAGAAGGGACGGTGGATGGCTGAATAGTTAGCGTGCGCGCGCTGTATCATAAAGTCTGTCATTGAGTCGACTGGCGTGGTTTCGAATCCCCGGTTGTACGTGGCAAGGAGTAGGGTCGCCTGTCCAACCTGGTGGGTTTTCTCCGGGTCCTCCGGTTTCCTCCCACTGCTAAAGACCCCTACGCGCAAGCGAATTATGTAAATAAAATTAAACCATATGTTAGTCCCGAAATGACCTAGTTTGTGTCGAGTGGACGTTAAACCCCATTTCTCTCTCTCTCTTACCCCTAGGATTCCGAATTTCAGAGAAAAGGTTTAGCATTTTAATCTAGAACGCAGCCGATCCGCTAAAAATCTTCGAGATCTATTACAGAAAACCAGCCATTGCATTTTCAATGGCAAAATCTATTTGTTAAGGTCAGCCCAATTTTTGTCAAGGTCGCTGAGATGTAAATAAAGTTAGGGCACGTGATTGTTGGCGAGATTTAGGTTAGGGTGAGGGTAAGCATTGGAGCTAGGTCCAGGGTTAGGCTTAGTGTTAGGATTAGCACTATCCCTGATTACATATCGTGACTTATGACGAAAGATTGAGCTGGCCTTATCATTAAGCACTAACCCATTTTCAACATATGCAAAACGGAAAACAGCGTTTTCTTAATGATAGCGTGATATTTGTTTTAAACTTTCAAAAATCCGCGCATGCGTTTTTGAATAAGTCAATTAATGAAGTGTATAATAAATGTTTAGATTATTACGAAACATTTTTCGTAGCAGACATGCGTAGAAATACAGACGCGCGGAAAGCAGATCAAGTTTAAAGGACGATAACCAGGGACCTGTTTCTCCAAATCTTAACTAAAGATAAAATCCAAATTTTAGTAGATACTTCAATTTTGATTGGCTGAGCACTAACACCAATCTAACATTATCCAATCAAATTACTAAAATTTGGATTTTATCTTAGTTAAAATTTAGTGAAACAGGCCCCTGGTGTAGATGTATTATGGGAGAATTTATTTAATTTCTTGTTAGTGAGAACGACACACTGACCAATGCGTAGGACACAGTTGGCGAATGTTCTAGTGCCAATTATTCTGCCAACCTTTCGCCAGCGAAATGTCGCCGTATATTTATCGGTCGGATATTTATCGCCGACTACATTATGTGGCCAAAAGCGCATGTATGAATTAACTTTCAGGCTACTTATTCGCAGATAAAACGGCACAGACATTTCCCCGACTAAGTTCGTCGGCGAATCCTGCTGTCGAATCTTGTCCGGGCCTAAAAAAACAACAAAATTTATATGCGTGCGCGGAGGAGGGTGTGGGTCGGCACCGGGTAAAATTGGGCTGTGTGGAACCTGCTAGATTCGATTTGTAGTATATCCGACCCACGGTATATGTTTGACACTTTTTGAACATTATGATTATGATTATACTGTTGAAAACCGCATTGAAACCACATGATATTGTTTTTTTTTGCCATTTGAGAGGAGCGCAAAAACTCAAGTGGGCGCAAAGACCTCTAAAACATGACGCAAAGCTCGTCATTGCGTCCTTCTCACTTAGCCCCTGCGTGGTAGGGAGTGGTACCCCGAGCTGCGAGGCGAATTGATGCGTAAAATGCAATAGATGTAAGCTGAGGAGTTCCGAATGAGACCGAGAGGAGCCGATGAGCCCCCCCCCCCCCACCCACCCAATAACCGACAGCAGAAAATTGGTCCTAGATTAAACTGATGGACCTTTTGTGAAAGACTGGTGAACTCTCGAGACCTAATTTCCCTACCCCATAATTCCTATTTCGTAGGAAGGTGATATTGTCTAATGCTAGGTTTCCACTATCACGATTCGTGCTACGATTGAAATCGTGGTTTTAATCACGGAGTAATCGTGGTGATCCTATTAGGTCTTATCACGTATTGAGGTCAGTCGTAGCAATCGTGTCAAAACGTATCGGAACGTATCTGCACGTACCAGATCGTGGACGCAATAGGGGCAATCCTATCCTATCGTAACGCATATCTAGTTCATCATTCAGGACAGTCAAGTTCCTGTTTATTTTTTATTTTCAGTTATCATGGCAAATATTTTGTTGGTTTCGTTTGTGGCCTTGGCTTCTGTCATCTCACTCACCCTGGGTAAGTTTATGTTCTATATTCTTGAAAATGCATTATTCAAGAGCTAAATCTGCCCCCCCTCCACTCCTTCCCTACTGCGGCATGGCATATTTCTTTCTCCTGCAAGGTGTGGAGTATTGCTACCGTTTTGACCCCCTTTATTGTAATCCTCGGGGAGGGGGGTGGGTAGATGGCCAAATGGTTAGCACGTGCGCGCTGTAGCATCAGGTCTGTCATTGAGTCAACTAGCGTGGTTTCTATTCCCTGGTTGTACGTGACAAGACGTAGGGTCTCCTGTCCAACCTCTGGGTTTTCTCCGGGTCCTCCGCTTTCCCCCCACTGCTAAAGACCCCTACGTGCAAGCGAATTATCGAAATAAAATTGGGCCATGTGTTAGTCCCGAAATGACCTAGTTTGTATCGAGTGGACGTTAAACCCATCTCTCTCTCCCTCTCCCCCTCTCTCTCTCATTGTTATCCCCCCCCCCCCCCCGATCTAACACCAAACTTGCCGTTGTCTACCGTAGACTCCCCGCTGCTCAAATTCAGAAACACGCCCTTGCTTTTCATTAAGATAGACTTTTGATACGTGTTGTAGATCGATGTTCATGCGGTGGATGTCATGACTAAGTTTGATGCCCAGGAGAAGCAACGATTTGTGATGGGCATTTTAACTTGGTGTGTAGTTTCACGACATCAACGCTCTATTTAGGCTAAGTAGCTCGGAAAGCAATCTGGTAGCTCGATGCTTTTAAAAAAGGATAAATGTACGATTAATATGTGTCATATATATTTTTTTTTTGGGGGGGGGCTGAGGCTTGTACCTATTGTCTTGTAAATATGATATATTTATCTTGTAGTTGTCGTTACTCAAGCTGGACCTTGTTTTGGGTTGAGGCAGGGGATATTAGCTATTGTTTTGGGTTGAGGCATTAGCTATTGTTTTGGGTTGAGGCAGGGGATATTAGCTATTGTTTTGTTAATATGTTATATTATGTTTATCTTACCAGGTCAAACTGTGGTTGTAGTTAATCAACCTGGGCCTTGCTTTGGTTGTGTGTTAAGGAATGGTATTGGATACGTGGTCCCAGAGAATCCGGAGTGTGACACTTACCTTCAGTGTCAATTTAACCAAGATGGTGTAGCTGTGGGTACCTTACATCGATGTGGGTTTGGTACTTACTGGGATCAAGATGCACTCACGTGCAACCATATAGCCCTAGTGCAGTGTAATGATAGTAAGATAACTTTATCTGTTTGTATCACATGACTCATCTCTTTGTCTCACTTGACGCATCTGTTTGTATCACATGGCGCATCTGTTTTTGTCACATGACGCATCTGTTTTTGTCACATGACGCATCTGTTTGTATCACATGGCGCATCTGTTTTTGTCACATGACGCATCTGTTTTTGTCACATGACGCATCTGTTTGTATCACATGACGCATCTGTTTATATCACAACGTATATGTTTGTATCACAACGTATCTGTTGGTATTACAACGCATCTGTTGGTATTACAACGCATCTGTTGGTATTACAACGCATCTGTTTGTATTACACGAAGCATCTGTTTGTATCACGACGTATCTGTTTGTATTGCATGACGCATCTGTTTGTATCACATGAGGCATCTGTTTGCCTCACATAACGTATCTGTTTGTATCACAGGTCGTAGGGTCATATTAGCCCAGTTCGGAGCAGAACAGAAGGACGTTAAACCCAGTGGTATTAGAAGTTATTTTTTTATTAAAAATGTTTTGTTTTTATATATACAGCTCGGTGTTTAGGTAAATCAGATGGATATCGGTTCAAGGTCAGTGGAAAATGTAACGAATATTACGAATGTGAAGGCGAAACTCGACAAAAACGTGCCTGTAACGATGGATTTTCGTTCAATGACACTACTCAGACCTGTGAGGCAGACCAAAATTGTATCGCACCACAACCAGGTATGTCCTGTTTCTCTGCTACCTCCACTCTCATTAAAATACACATCTATATTTCGTTTCGTTGATTTTAAATGTTCGATGGCCTACACACATGAAGATCTGATAGGTGGTGGTAAAAGGTCGCGTCAGAGGTCGTACGAGCGGCTTTTGACACGTATGACGTTAGACATTGATTAATCAATCAACGTTGAGGTTTCTAGTGGTTTACCCACAATTCCCTGCATCGCAAGCCAATGATTTCATTGGCTAATCCCTCACGCCTCCCAGAACGCGGCTTATATAACAACCCTCCAGATCCTAGTGTAGTACAGACAAATAAAACGAAGTTTTGAATTATAAAAAACGAAACGAAATAGGATCTGTGTTTTAATCACAGATTGTGCTATATTTTGTTTACCCACCTCACCCCTCTCTCGTATTATATTTATCTACTTCCTCCCGCTGAGGTCCCGCGTCTCTTCAGGCAATACACCCCCCCCCCTGCCCAGCACACTCTACAGCATACAGCACAACACGATATTTTGCATTTCCAGTTAAAATTTGAACAAAATTGGGGGATCACTCGGCTAAGTGGGTAAGACGCTGGCTCGCTAGCCTGGAGGTCGGTGTTCGATCCCTGCATTGGCCGAGAAAGTTCATCCAGATTTTCCGGCGTGGTTTCCCCTTGTCAGTGGTGCAGGACGGAGGGCCTGACAAGGACAGCTGCCTAGTCGTTCGGATGGGACGAAAAACCGAGGTCCCGTGTACACATTGGCGTGCACGTAAAAGATCCCTTGGCAATTGGAATTCGATATAAGAGTAGGCCGTAGCGCCGGTGCCCGGGCAAAATTTCCCTCATAGCAGACTGTATGGCGTATGCCCGTCTTCATTAGCCCAGGTTAGGAGCAGAACAGTAGGACGTTAAACTCCATTTCATTTCATTTGAACAAAATTGATGCAGGGCGAAGGACCTTGCAAGGAACAGCACCTAGTCCTTCCAATAGATCCCGTGTACCCATTGGCATAAATGATTTCTGAAACAAAACTTTCCGTGACTCGCTTTCATATAGGCTACGAATGCCACGTATCGTCCCGAACTTTTTCCAATTCGTAGATAAATCATAGACGGTTCTTGAAGTTCGCGAGTGATTCCTATTTGGTTCTTACATATTCGTAAACGTATCGTAATCTCGTCGTACTCGTAGTCCTTTCTTCCGTAACAAGAATTAATTAACGAATGATTCATATGGAACAGAAACTATAAATAATACAAGAATTAATTAATGAATGATTCACATGGAACAGAAAATATAAATAATACAAGAATTAATAAGTGAATGATTCACATGGAACAGAAACTTTAAATAATACAAGAATTAATTAATGACGAATGGTGCCAAATGTAAACTTTTCTTATATTTATCGGCATTATTCATGGAGAACGTAGTGTATTCCTAAATACATTCGGCATATTCGTAAGCAATGCGTCATACCCGTAATACTATCGTAACTGAATTGCTTCAATCCGTATAGATGATTTCGTACCTTTATCGTATCTGTACCTTGACATAATTTTTCATCCGATTTCCTACGAACTGGTTTCTCGAGATTCTCTGTGATCTTTCTGATCTTTTTGCCGAATCGCCACGAATTTCAATTAATTTCGATTCGCCATTGTTCCATTGCGATCCGTAGCTTACATGTAAGTTGGACATTATATTGTTTTGTTTTTTATTTTCAGTTGGTTGCACTTTAATCGAAGACCCAAACAACGTATGTGTGTTTGGCCAAATGGTGGACGGCATACAAATCACACAGAATTGTGCTCCAGGGCTGGGCTTTAATGTATCTACATGTGCGTGTTCGATACTTGCTCCATCATGTGGTCCAGGTAAGTCTGTTGGGCCTCACCCCCCCCACCCCACACACACACCTTTAGTTCTAAACGCTTTTTTCAATAAAACATACAAGTCTATAACTGTGTCCATTATGTGTCCATTATTCCAAATGATTATATCTATCTATTATACTGACTTTTCTTTGGAACCTCGCTAGCCCGGAGGTCACGTGTTCGATCCTTGCATTGGCCGAGTGGGTAAGACGCTGGCTCGCTAGCCTGGAGGTCACGTGTTCGATCCTTGCATTGGCCGAGAAAGTTCATCGGGACTTTCCGATGTGGTTTCCCCTTGTCAGTGGTGCAGCTGTCTAGTCTTTCAGATGGGACGTGTACATATTGGCGTGCACGTAAAAGATCCCTTGGCAGTTGGAATTCGATATAAGACTAGGCCATAGTGCCGCTGCCTATTCAAAATTTCCCTCATAGCATACTGTATGGTATATTCTCGTATTATTAGAAGAACAATAGGAAGTTTAACCCATTTCATTTCATTTCATTTAACGAGATACAAATTGTAGTTATGCCAGTGGGACGGACAAAGACACCTTTCACCGTGCTCCCCCTTTGCCTTTGTCAGTAGTGCCTGTCAAGGGACAACGTATTTTCCCTCTTGTTAATCTGCTCATCTTTGTTAACCGGGTTTATTGCAGAAATCTAGGACGTTAAACCACATTTGATTCATTCATTAATTCATTCCTACAACTTGTATTATTTATAGTTTCTGTTCCATGTGAATCATTCATTAATTAATTCTTGTATTATTTATAGTTTCAGTTCCATGTGAATCATTCATTAATTAATTCTTGTATTATTTATAGTTTCTGTTCCATGTGAACCGCTGGTTGATATCGACTTTGAAACCGCTGAGGCCGGAGAGTATGACAACTATGGCGCTGTTATCGACACCGCCGCCGGTACAGCCTATTTTAATGGAAGCACTGCTATCAGGATCCTTCGCTTGTCTAACGTGGAGTTCACGGGAAATCTGACAATCCAAGTGTCCTACAGGGTAGATTATAGCACCCCCATTCGGCGCACGAATGAAGAAGCAGTGATCACCAATGGAGACTGTGGCGAATTGGCTACCATTGAAATCACCAGGACTGGCCCGACAACTAACCTCAGGGCAGCTACCTTTGATTCAACTTTGACAAGAACTACTACTGATTTGTCAGTCAATACCCAAGTAAGTATAGCCAACCCTAATTATTCCACTGACAACCACTGGAACCTGGGACATTGGTAGAGAAAGAGGGAGAGAGAGAGAGAGAGAGAGAGAGAGAGAGTTAGATTAACTTCTACTCGACACACACTATGTCATTTAAAGACTAACATATGGTTCGAAACAAGACCGACGACGTTTAAGCAGGGAATCGAACCACTCCACTTGACTCAATGACAGATCTTTTGAACAAACGTGCACGCCCCCCCCCCTTTAGAAGAACCGATATGTTTGGCTTAATTTGCTTAAATGAACCAAAAGATGTCATTATTGTATAATAAGTATATATTTAAAAATAACAATTCAATATATTTTAAAATAACAATATATTTAAAATAACAATATATTTAAAATAACAATATATTTAAAATAACAATATATTTTAACATAATGTATTTAAAAATAATAATATATGTTAACATAACAATATATTTTAGCATAACAATATATTTTAACATAACAAATATATTTTGTTTTCAGGATGACTGGCGCGATGTAGAATTCTTCTATAATAAAGCTGCAACTAAACTGTTTGGTACAGTCAATGATAATACAGTCGACAAACCCTTCAATCGTTAGTATTGAAACAGTGTCTTAAGGAAATTGAGATTTGGGTTGTTATTGTTGTCTATTGGCATGTAGGCATGTTGGATTTGTGGGAGGAAATCTGGGGACCCGGGGAAAACCCACACGATTGGGCAGGCGACCTTACTCCTTGTCACTTACCACTGGGGAATCGCCAGTTGATTCAATGTCAGATCTTATGATACAGCGCGCACGTACTAACCAGAGAAAGAGAGAGAGAGAGAGAGAGAGAGAGAGAGGGGGGGGGGGCATCCACTTCCACTCGACACAAACTATGTCATTTCGGGTCTAACATATGGCTCAACTTTATGACACTAATTCGTGGATTTCTTTAGCCTTTATCAGTGGTATGTAACTGGCGGACCTTGAAAAAACCCCACAAGGTCGGACAGGCCACCCTACTCACTACACGCTTGGACTCGAAACCATGCCTCAATGTCAGACCTTCTGATCTGAAGTTACCAATGTAATCTGCTTCTGACAGTAGCGTGCAGATAGATGGGAGGGCGGGTGGACAGTGTGATGACCTTGAGCACATACTTCAGGCGGTATCCAATCAAAGAGTGAAAATAAACTGAAGTATTTTGTTTGAAATTTAAAATTATCACCTTTACGTTTTTTGTTCAAGCTGCTCTGTTTAATATAAAATATATTTCATACTTCAAATGTTTTCTGTCCCACATGTCTACGTAACAGTCCCTATTCGTTAGTATTGACCCGGGGGGGGGGGTAGGTGGGGGGGTACAATCAAGGTTTTGACAGAGCTAGTGAAGATTCATGATATTGAGGTGGAAGGGTCACGTGGTAATCAGACACGAGTAAGGGGAATCACCAGCGATGGAGAAGCCTGTAGATTCCTGTAACCACCAGGTCTAGGACAAGAAATGTCATGGATTTCACATCGGGGTTAAACTAGACTTTTGTATCCATTGAAACGAATGCTTTACAATTGTATCTGTATATTTCAGAAACCATTGTGAGATCACAGTGTGCCTTCCAAGTGGGCCGTGGTCCAGGTTTAGATAATTTCCGAGGTTGGATCAGATATGTAAGTTTACCATTAGTTTTAATAATAATAATAATAATAATAACTAGACTTGCTTGCAAGTCTGAAGGCTTTCACCGTGCCAAGGCGTCACACGATCGCCAGATGCATGACAAAAGACTTTCCTCACCACTCCCCCACACCCCACCCCCCAAAAAAACAAGTGGGCCGTGGTCCAGGTTTAGATAATTTCCGAGGTTGGATCAGATATGTAAGTTTACCATTAGTTTTAATAATAATAATAATAATAATGAATATTTATATTGCGCGCATTCCATGCAAAGAGTATGCTCTTCAGTTTAATAATTCACTATCCTATAATAGGATTCAAACAAATGAGATTTTAGTTTTGATTTGAAAGTTTTGAGAAACACATGTAAAGAGTTCCATAGTTTTGGTACAAGGTGGTAAAATCAATCGAAACCCAGAGTGATGAAAACCGGAAATCAAACTACCTGGGATGTTTGTTATTTAAACTGCATGGAAAGCAAGCAGTGTCTTATGCTTTAATTAAAAATCATGTGATTACTTGCTTGCTATTGATTGGTTGAATCCATCAAGCTATCAGCGAAATTGATTGGCTGAATACATCAAAATTGAAAATGTGTGCGATAAATTGTGTGTTTATTGTCAGCCCGATCGATGACTTTAAATCCTAAACTAGAATTCCCCACTGATCAATTATTCGGTGTTGGCCGAACAAGTTCCTCGAACATTTTCAGCGTCGTTTGACGGAGGGATTTTTTTGGGGGTCTCTAGTCGTTTGGATAGGACGAAAAAACTAGGTCCCTCGCACTTCAAAGATCCCTTGGTATATGCAGTTGACAAAAGTTCCCTCATAGCACACTGTAAGGCGCATGACTGTCTTCATTAGCCAAGTCGGATTCAGTGTTGCAGGACAGGGACAGCTGTCTAGTCGTGCGGATGGGACGAAAAACTTATCTCGCGTGTATACGTAAAAGATCCCTTGGCAGTTAGAATTCAATATAAGAGTAGGCCATAGTACCGCTGCCCGGACAAAATGCCCCTCATTACAAACTGTATGATATATACCCAGTCGGAGGAGGTTAAAGCCCATTTCATTTAATTAACCCAGTCGGTGCAGGAAAATGATATTTGACGGCATTTCGTTTCGTTTTATTTTACTTACTCCAGTCTCTGTTTTGTTTTCAGATTATCGTTACCACATGTGACTAGAAAGCATCCACCAAATCCTATCATCTGAATTCATCAACGAAATGGCCATATCTACTTTATTTTTTTGTTTTTAAATACTATTTTCTTTAATTTTTTTGGAATGAGCTACACGTGAAAGTAATGTCTACCGACAAGAGAATACCAGTGTACGGTTAATTATATTTCAAAATGTTTTTGCATAGAATTTTGTACGTACGTTCACTTCTAATTTGAAATAAATGTTACGTTACAAAATAAATATTTTATGGTGTTTAGTTGAAATACAGGTGGAGAGATGGAGTGGGGTAACGTCCATATGTGTGTGTGACATAGCTTTCTTTAACGTCCGCTTCCACAGCGGTGATATCGCAGACAATAGTAGGCCTAACGTCCACTCGACAGTAACTATTTATTACACTAGTCGTCTTTAGAAGTGGGAGGAAACCGGAGAAATTGGATCACTTCAGGATCATGTCAGTCTACTCAATGGCAGATCCTCCACAGAGAGAGAGAGAGAGAGCGAGCGAGAGAGAGAGAGGGGTCGGGGGGGGGGGGGGTCAATGTCCACTCGATACATACTAGGTCATTTCGAGATTAACATAATTCGCAGTGGGGTGCGGGAAGTGGGGACCAGGAGACCCGTTGACAACCCACGAGGATAGGCTGGCAATCCTCCTCCGTACCACGTTCAAGTCGACTCGATGGGAGACCTTAAGATCTAATGCGCATGCTTAAGACCACTCGACAAATTCTCTGTGCTGCATTATGTGGATGGTGAGGTGGGGGCTGGGTGGATGTTTGCTGGGGGGGGGGGGATCCGGTCGTAGATATTTGTCCGTGGTTACGTGGGAAGACTGAGTCCCAGAGCATCCCAAATGACAAGGGTTCTTCTATAAGTCAATGAGTGGAGCTCGGCTAGCGAAATGTTCTATAACCTAGATTCATTGTGGGTCCATATCCACGATTGCTCTGTAGGTAGGGCGCTAGCTCTCTAACCAGCGGGTCACGGGTTTGACCCCGATGGTGGACGACAAAGACCATCGGGGTCCCCGTCTCCTTGTCATTGGTGCATGGGTAAGGATCTAGTAAGGCACCGCGTCTAGTCAGGTTAGTGCATGGCGTTTGTCCGTCTGCTACCGGTCGCCTGTCCAACCTCATGGGTTTTCTCCGTGACAAGGATTCGGGTCGCCTGTCAAACCTCGTGGGGTTTCTCGCCCCCCCCCCCCCACTGCTAAAGACGCCTAGGCGCAATCGAATTATTGAAATAAAATTGAACCATATATGTTAGTCCCGAAATGACCTAGTTCGTGTCGAGGGGACGTTAAACTCTCGCTCTCTCTCCCTCTCTCTCTTTCTCTCTCTCTCTGGCCAGTAAATGTTAAACCACATTTCATTTCATTTTCATCTCGGGTCACCACGGGATTTGAACAGCGGACATTGTAGTCGACAGTCAAGTGGCATCAGCATTCATTCATACTTTTGAACAGAGTCGCGGAAACGGGCTTTGACGCTCACGCAAACAAATGGGGTCGTTAATGGAGTAAAGGGTCTGGGAGCTCATTTCATCTTGGGTCAACCCGTGAGTCGACAGTTTAGTTGCCTGGTTGTTAACAAGGGCTTGAAGTCTCACCCAAACACACGAGGTCAGCATGAGAGTAAAATATGATCTATCTGTAGTATCTATGCTCTGCCCACGGTGGCTCAGTGAGTAAGACTGCTTGAAAACGTTGAGAGAATACTTTTTAAAACTTCACCTACATAAATCAGTAATTATTGTTCTTATTGATTAACGTTCGCTTTCACCGAATGTGATATCGCAGACAAATTGTTTTCATTTTTATTATCTTAGCGCAAAATAACTATTATACTGTATATTGTATTATTGAAAAGTGTATTCTGGGCCCTTATTCACGAAAACTTAAACTAAGATACAATCGAAATTTTAAGAAATACTGCAATTCGATTGGCTGACCAATATGCAAATTGGATATATACAAATTGATTTTACTGGTCAGCCAATCGAATTGCAGTATTTCTTAAAATTTCGATTGTATCTTAGTTTAAGTTTTTGTGAATAAGGGCCCAGTATTTTAACACTGTGACATTGGTACTGTGGAGCAATGTAAATTACAAATTGAAAAACTAAAATACGTATTTTGAAGTGCTGACATATACATTTTGCACCGTGACCATTGGACTAATATTAGCGACGTTAGTCTTCCATAAAGATGGTGCAGATTTATTTGGGGTGTTTCCGTACATGAATCAGATTATTGAGAGATGTACATTTTTGTAGTACTCTCTATAAATTCAGATTTTAGTTAAATTGTCATATTTGAGCAAAGATGGACAAAAATAATCCCAGGATTATTTCCCCTGACGTAGATGTGGTTAATACATTCGTTCGTTCGTTCGTTCGTAGGGTTTTACGTTCACTTCCACCTAAGGTGATATCGTAGACAATTTAATACATTTGTGTTGTCACCTATTTACACGATTGTTAATATTACACCGATGAGTTTCCCACTACTAAAGACCCCTACGCGCAAGCGAATTATTGAAATAAAATTAAACCATATGTTAGTCCCGAAATGACCTAGTGTGTGTCGAGTGGACGTTAAACCCCATTTCTCTCTCCCTCTCTCTCTCTCTCTCTTTACACCGATGAGTTAAAATATAAAGTAGAATAATATGAAAATATCCCGCGGGAGTGAGAGGAAGAGTCCGTAAAATAAGCATTGGTAGTTGGAATTGGATATAAGAGTAGGTCCGGACAAAATGTCCCTCATAGCACACTGTTGGGTTTTTGCCCGTCTTAATTAGAGAGAGAGAGAGAGAGAGAGAGAGAGAGAGAGAGAGAGAAAGAGTTAATGGGTTTAAAGTCCAGTCGACACAAACCAAGTCATTTCGGGAATAACATATGGTTCAATTTTATTTCAATAATTCACTTGCGCGTAGGGGTCTTTAGCAGTTGGAGGAAACCGGAGGACCCGGAGAAAACTCACGAGGCTGGACAGGCGACTCTACTCCTTGTCACGTAGCCTACTACCGGGGAATCGAAACCACACCAACTGACCCAATGACAGACCTTATAATACAGCGCGCACGCGCTACCCCCCCCCCCCCCCCTAATTTTAATACAACTCAAACAAATGCGCACATTACGTGATTACCAGTTCGTTATATCTACACATTACGTGATTACCAGTTCGTTATATCTACACATTACGTGATTACCAGTTCGTTATATCTACACATTACGTGATTACCAGTTCGTTATATCTACACATTACGTGATTACCAGTTCGTTATATCTACACAGCTGAAGTAATTAAAGATGCATTATGTAAGATTAAGATGTGGGAACAAGTCGCCGCATCTCGAGTCCGAGTCAAGTCCCAAATCGCCCACCTCGAGTCCCAAGTCGAGTCCCAAGTCGCCGCACCTCGAGTCGAGTCCTAAGTCAATGACTTTAGTACCGAGTGGAGTCACTTTCAAGTCACCAGTTCATCAAATGACTCAGCAATTCATGGAAAATAAGGTAAGTTAGAGTTATGCCCCACTCACTGTGACTTGAGTCCTTAGCCCTTTCAAGTCACAAGTCGTCAAAACTGCGGCTAAATCTACTTGTTAAGGCCAGCTCAATTTTTTTCAAGGTCGTTGATATGTAAATTAGGTTAGGGCACCTGATTGTTGGCAAGATTGTAGGTTAGGGTTAAGATAAGCATTGGCGCTAGAACCAGGGTTCGGATTAGGGTTGGGATTAGCGCTAGCCCTGATTTACATCTCTTGAACTATGACGAAAAATTGAGCTGGCCTTATCATTTAGCATTAACCCACAGCTGCCGAGTCCGCACAAGTCGGGTCATTGACTAGTTCCTACCTGTGATAGCTGGTCGTTCTTGCTCTAATATTTCAAAAATAGATAATGAAAGATGAATATATTGAAAATGTCCGTCTAGAGAGTTGATCATAAACCCGTGTTGTTAATAAATGTCTAAACAATAATTTTGTTACCTTGTTGTATATTATTTGTTTCTTGCTATTATACTGTTATTACTTACTTGAGAACGACAAGTGGAACTTGTTGAAACGCAGTGTGAAATAAACTCAGTCATTGTTTTCCATATAAATTTGTGTTTTTATCTTATATGTTCAGTTACTAAATGCCGTATAAGGATTTTAAACAATAATTGATATAACATTTGAAACCAAAATAAAAATCTGCTGGCAATAGGCTGATTTAGCTCTTAATATTGAAATGAAAAATAAAGATTTGCAATAAACAGATTTAAAACTGCATGTTTAATGTATTGAAATATCACGTCAATAACTCTTCATGAAAGATGAATAGAATTCGATTAAAAGGACAAAAATCAAGGTTTTCATTCTGTGTTACGATTTGGTTTAATGGTAGAGGAGTTTCAAAAGGTTTGGAATATGAAAATGAAATGAAATGGTGTTTAACGCTCCGAACTGGGCTAATGAAGACGGGCATACACCATACAGTGTGCTATGAGGGAAATTTTGCCCGGATAGCGGCACTACATATCAAATTCCAACTGTCAAGGGATCTTTTACGTACACGCCAATGTGTACAGGACCTCGGTTTTCGTCCTATCCGAACGACTAGACAGCTGTTCTTGTCAGGCCCTCCGTCCTGCATCACTGACAAGGGGGAAGCACACCGGAAAATCTGGATGAACTTTCTCGGCCAATGCGTTTGAAATATGTTAATCAACTGCAAACCATTCGAGCTAATGTATGAGACCAAGCAAACTATCATTTGATGAATTTTATATTTGTATTCCGGGCTAATGAAGAGAGACATACACCATGCAGTGTGCTATAGACGACATAAACCGGGGAACCTGCCTGCCCCATGGGTTCAATACATGAACACCAAAACAATTACCCCCCCCCAAAAAAAAACCAAAACAACAAAAAAACAGGAGATAAATATTAAATGTTTTGTGAATGTTTATTATAGTGGACGTGTCTGCTAAGGAATATCCACATTAGGACAATCTTATATCATTTCAATTCAAATAAACGCAAACTCTTTTACTGTTTAATATGAGCTTTTGTTAATTCTAATATTACACTCCAAAATATGCATTAAAGAAAAAAAATATACATTTTACTATATTTTAAAAACAACATGACTGGGCTTAATCCATACAGAGATAGAGAGAGAGAGGGAATGGGGTTTAACGTCCACCCGACACAAACTAGGTTATTTTAGAACTAACATATGGTTCTATTTTATTTCAATAATTCGCTTGTGCCGTAAGGATGTTTGGCAGTGGGAGGAAACCGGAATACCTGAAAAAAGAAACGCACGAGGTTGGACAGACGATCCTACTTCTTGTCACGTGCAAGAGGGGAATCGAAACCACACCAGTTGACTCAATGACATACCTTATTATACCCCAAGTAAAGAATAATGGCATTTACGTCATAAATGGGCAGGGTCCAAATTGTTACGTTTTTTTCACATTGGATTGCAGAACATCGTAATGTTGGAATAAAATGTCATTTGCGCCAACATTACAACAGACTTTCGTCAACGTTTCAACATTCTCAAGTCTGTCCCAGTACTGGGTCCCTGTCCAATATTGGTGTTTTACAGTGCACTGCGTGATGCATTGGATTTAATAATGATATATACTATTCAAAAAAAGTAGGGGATATTTGATTTTGGGGGCATAATACTAAAATATGCAAATGACTACGAAAAAAGTCACTATAGAACCTAACAGAAGAAACATTTCCAGTTACATGTGACGCCCAAACGCACCAATAGCTACCGCATGGAATGCAGGTGATGCTTGGGATCATCATGGGGGTCCAACCCCAGATTTGCACGACTCTGACTTTGAATGTTACAGTCATTGTGGCATTGAATTCCAGGGTGGAAACATCAGTTTAATTGTTTTAGTGACCAGAAAACAAATTTTGATATGCGTCGGCTTACCTCAGTCTGTCATAAGCAGGCTATGGTCCAGATACCGTGATACACAATCTGTACAGGACACACCACGCTCAGGTCGACCAAGGGCGACAACTCAAGCCCAGGATCGATTTATCCGTACCTTGGCCTTGAGAAATGGTGTCATCACAGCAAATCAGATCAGCGCTCGTCTTCAAACAGACACTGGTGTGAGAGTGAGTGGCCAGACGATTCGGAATCGACTGCATAGGGGTCACCTTCGCGCCCGACGTCCTCGCGTGATCCCTTGTTTGAGAGATCATCACATTCAGGCAAGACGTCGTTGGTGTAGGGATCGTCAACACTGGGATAATCGACGCTGGAGCAATGTGATGTTTTCAGATGAGTAAAAGGTTCACTGTTGATTTTTTGGACAGACGTAGGAGGGTGTGGCGTCGTCGAAACGCGCGCTTCCAAGACGTTAACGTCATCAGACATGATCGATTTGGGGGTGGTTCTGTTATGGTGTGGGGAGGCATCACTGTTGCTGGAAGAACGGCTTTACATGTTGTTGCAGGGCGTGTTACAGGCCAGTACTACCGGGACAACATCTTGGCAGTCCATGTTGTGCCGTTCGCACGACGTCATGGCCGCCGTTTCATCTTCCAGGATGACAACGCAAGATGTCACAGGGCCAGGATCGTTACAGGTTACCTCCAACAACAGAACATCACCACATTACCTTGGCCAGCACTGAGTCCCGACCTCTCCCCCATCGAGCATGTCTGGGACATGCTTGGACAGAGGTTACGTCAACGTCAACAACGTCCTGCCAATGTCCAAGAACTTGCTGCTGCGTTGCAACAGGAATGGGACAATCTGGACCAAAATGACCTTAGACGTCTCATTAGGAGTATGCCACGTCGGATCAATGCTTGTTTGGCAAACAGAGGAGGATTTACCCGTTACTGACTTGGTTGTGATGCTGTGGTAACTTTGCTGTTTGACCCCGGGTATCATTTTACCCTTATAATGGTCAGTCTGTGCCTTACTTAGTCTAACGATCATTTGGAATAAATCGATGAATGTGAACTTCATTTCATTTTGTCATTTGTTTCTTCGTCAGTTTCATTAGGTGACTTTAATAACACTTAAAAATCAAATATCCCCTACTTTTTTTGAATAGTATATATACCGAGCACTGTTTCATACTAGTATGCATGCTCAAGCCAAGGCGATACACAGTCTGGGTGTCGTAATAGATGGGTTTTTAAATTAGTTTTGAATGTTTCTAGGCTGGCTGATGGGTTAATGTTCAGCGGTAATGAATTCCACAGAACAGGCACAATATGAACTAACGATCTGTATCCAAATGATTTGAGTTTATATTTTGGGATTATAAGGTGTTCTTGTTGAGAACGGAGTGTACATCTAGGGCAATATGGTGATAAAGGATCTGTTAGATAGGAAGGGTTTAACGTCCACTAGACGCAAACTAGGTCATTTCGGGACTAATATGGTTCAATTTTAATTCAATTATTCGCTCGCTTGCACGTAGGGTTCTTTAGCAGTAAGCGGAAACCAGAGAACCCGGAGAAAACACACGACGTTGGATAGGCAATCCAATCGGGGAATCGAAGCCACGCCACTTAGCTCGATGACTGACCTTATGATACAACGCGCACGCGTTAACCATGACACCACGATAACACATGTTTAGAATTTTCATAAACAAAAAGTCAATATGATAATTAACGTGGTATTCTGTGGACAGCGTCATCATGAATTTACAGATTATAAACGATTCCGCATAAATAATCCATTTTTTGTGTATTTGGTAAAGTACACAAAACATTCATTTGGTCAATATAAAATTTATTATCTAAACATACTTTATGCAAGAGCTATTTCTGGTCTTTCTTTAGGGTTTAAATGTTATAAAACCCATTAGACATTTATTAACATAACTAGACCATAATCAACTCTCGATGCCATCGGATATTTCAGATTTCAACAGATTTGATCAGACGTACTGTACAACAACCGTTGCTGATTAACCGTAAAAATTAATAATCGAGGCTTTGTGTATTATCGCAACGACGGTAAGAATGACCCTCGATGCTACAGTGGTATTAAAATGAGGTTTTCTCGGTTCAGAGTGAAGTGGTTTGACTGAAATTGTCAGCATATTTCCTTTACATTATCTATTTTTTAACTATTATAGTGAGAACTGTCAGCTCTTGATCTAATCTCCCATAATGCCCCTTTAGACAATGCACACAATATTAGTTACCCTTCAACAGTTGTATTTCTGGCCGCATGGGTCGAACCATCCAGAAATGACCTAGTTTGTGTCGATTGGACGTTAAACACCACCTCTCTCTCTCTCTCTCTCTCTCTCTCTCTCACACACACACACAGTTGATTATTTTGTCGCATGCAAAACCACCTAGATTGCTTTCCGGACGACTGTATGGTGGTCGCTCATTACAAATGGCGCCTTTTTCTGACACATATTCAACATTACTGGGTTAATTTGTAATAAATGGTAACACATTAATCTGGTTCATTGCGTCGTCAAATAATTTCTTATTGAATATAACAATTAGACTGAACGCGACGCGCATTTATATGAATAGGAACTGAGATCTTTTTAAGAAATGGCGTTAGTCATCGCTACTTACTGTGTTCGTAAATATGTTTTGCTTGCGAGTAAACAGATTAGTGCACCTGCGTACGATGTCAATAAAATACATATAATCTAAATTTAGAAAATAGGGCCAATCGGGAGTCCGTGACAATGAATATGCAAATTAGTATTACTACATAAAAGGGAGTTAATACAGTACAGATCATAGGTGAAATAACATCCGGAATACATGGTAATGTTTATCACATGTGCACTAACTAAAATACAGCCATTGCGTACAATATTTGTTGATGTTCCTGGGGGTGGGGGTGGGGGGTCCAGTGGTTTAACGCGACTGTGTTTGATCATTAGATCTGACCTGGAGTCAACTGACGTGATTTCGATTCTCTGCGTGTACGTGACAAGTAGTTGGATCGTCCGTCGAACCGCGTGGGTTTTCTCCGGGTCCTACAATTATTCCGCCTTTAATTATATGTCAACGATTCACCCGGATTAAAACAACGCACATTTCCACCGGTGGCGCAGGTCAAATGTAGCCTTTTTCTAGCCATCTTTATTTGGTAAATACTGATCAGAATGTAAGAAATGAAATGGGGTTTATCGTCCAACTTTTCTGCTCCGACAGGGATAATGAAGACATTTTGCCCGGACAGCGGGTCTACGGCCTACACTTATATCGAATTCGAACTGTTAAGAGATCTTTTACGGGCTTAACGTGTAACTTTTTGTTTGATCTTTTAACTAATAGCAGAACTTATCACATACGATTGTTTTCAATTTCATGCGGGATTGATGTAATTTATTAGAAATAGTTGAACTGTTCGACTGTTAACCAGTTATTGGAAATATCCATTCAAGAGATTGAGTCTTGTTTCTGTAAAATAATCGGATGGAGCCCCGAACCATTCCCCGTGGTCATTAGCTCATTCTCCGGCCTGGTTTCCTCTTATGCAGGACAGCTGTCTACTCTAGATGGGACGAAAACCCAAGGTTCTGTATACACATTAGAGTGCACGTAAAAGATCCCTTGGCAGTTAGAATTCGATACAAGAGTAGGTCGTAGCGCCGCTGTCCGGGCAAAATTTCCCTTCATAGCACACTGTATGGCGTAAGCCCATCTTCATAAGCCCGAGGAACAGTAGAAGTTTAAAGCCCATTTCATTTTATTTATAAGCTCCGTCGGTGCAGAATAGGGTGTTGGATGGCCGGATGGTTAGCGCGTGCGTTCTATCATAAGGGCTGTCATTGAGTCAACTGGCGTAGTTTCGAATCCCCAGCTGTACGTGACAAGGAGTAGGGTCGCCTGCCCAACCTCGTGGGTTTTCTCCGGGTCCTCCGGTTTCCCTCCCACTGTTAAAGACCCCTACGCGCAAGTGAATTATTGAATTAAAATTAACCATATGTTAATCCCGAAATGACCTACTTTGTGTCGAGTGCACGTTAAACCCCATTTCTCTCTCTCTCGGTGCAGAATATTAGGACGATATGTCCCACTTCTATTCATTTCCAACCCCTCTCTCTCCCTGAACGATTTTGATAATCGTCCTTTTATTATCATATTATTTGTTATAAGCCACCCTTTCAAGCTTTACAAATTCCCGTTTCTTGAAATGGTAATATCCCATGAAATCACTAATACAACAACGCGCCGGCAAGTGTAATCGGTGGGTTCGTTTTGCCAAAACGGTCAAATGACAAAAAATGCCTCATTTCCTTAGAGATTGAAATATAAGCCCTGATTTACTGGAAACGAAATAATATGTATTCTTTCTACTTACTTGCGAAAAGTTATTGTTTTATTTTCAGTCGTTTCCTGTCCGACGGGTTGTCATACGCCCATTGATAGTGTAGTAGATTTGTATATAAATATGTAACCCAAGTTATTTCAGGCAAATGTCGGTGGTTATTTGTGAAATTAGGCGCAACTGTGCAGTTGCACGTGTTTAGGCATACGCTAATACTAATAGGTAATAGATAGGCCTAACATTCGCCAACTGGATAGAAATGAGCGCGCGCGAAAGAGAGAGTGAGAGAGGGGGGGGGGGGAGAGAGTGAAATGAGTTAAACGTACGTTATTTCCTGGCTTATATGTGGTTCAATTCTATTTCAATAATTCGCTTGCGTGTAGCGGAGAGAGGAAACCAGAGAACCCGGAGAAAACCCACGAGGCTAGACAGGCGACCCTACTCCTTGTCACGTACAACTGTAGAATCAAAACCACACCAGTGGACTCAATGACAGACCTTATAATCGCCTAAACGCATCACGAGACCAATCTTTTAAAAAACAAAAAATTGAATTCGACAGAATGGAGATGTTAAAAATCATGGTTTTATGATACAGAGGTCCAAGCCCCGAGTTCAAAAAGTATTCTCAGAATTTACTCAACTTTCAATCACAGTTTTTGAGAAATATCTTTGATCCAGAAACACAAAAATTTGCGCATAGTTTCTTATTGATACATTTAAACTATAAATTATAAATGGCTATAATATTATAGAGGGCTATATTTTATTTAAAAAAAGGCGAACAATTTTGAGTAAATTCTTAACTTAAGTCTGAGAATGCTTTGTGAATTCGAGACCAGATTCAATGTGAATACCATTGAAGAGAAACTGGAGAATGTTGGCTAGATCTAAATACTAAGGCCACCTGCAGATTTCGGCAAACAAGGTTAGGGCATGTGATTGTTGACACGATTATAGGTTAGGGCTAGGGTTACGATTAGGGTTAGGGTTACGATTACAACCGGAAAAGGGTCCCACATGCAGCCATTGATAGTTTGAATCCCATTCAATCAAAAATTACTGTAGTTACTGACAAGACCTTCCCTTTAACTTAATCATCCACGTTTTTTATTGGCTTCTTGACCTAAAATAAATTCAGAAGGGTAAACCCCTCTTTTTTCTTCGTTTTTGTTACAGAAGTTACTTTTGGATGTCATGAGAAAAAAAACATTAAAAAAAATATAATCGAGATCGGTGGGGGCATTTTGCCAAATTACCAACACAACCCTTGCCAAAAATGCGTCTTTTTAATCGAGATTGAAGACTTTGTCACAAATCAGAAATGCACGTCGCGATTTCATATCTGAAATGAAATGAAATTGAACATTTAAGGCCTAAAGAAAGACCTACAATACGTCGAATTACCTCTTCAATTATGCATCATTAACGCATTCTGATTGAGTGCACCTGTGGCTCGATAATATAAGAATTTGCTTTTATCATTGTCTTGCATAAAAACCTATCCGAGGTCGATATAATATATTAGTCCAGTTGCTGCTGGTGTGCCTTAAATGTCTATTTCGCGTTAATTCGACTTTCTTAGGCTCTAAATTTATGAGTGCGTATACTACACTTTCTACAGGAATGCTAGCGTATACGCTCACGTATTGCGTAGATACAAGGGATAGAGAAGATCAACTCGAAATTAGTGCTGAAATATGCACGGTATTACGCAAAAGCCTTGATAAGATGTACGGAGATAAAGCGCACCGAACTCTTCTATTGAAGATGCCATTACTCTGACGTATCAGACTCTGGTCATTCCTAATTTGTTGGGTTAGTTTTGCTGCACTCGGTTTTCTGCTGCCATGACATATTAGTTACAGAACAAACTCCGCTCAAAAAGACGCACATAGGCTAAATATTGTACTATGACATATATGTTTCGCGAACAGTGATCTTTCCGTCTTCAACCTCGTTTTTCATCCTATCCGAACCACTAAACGTCTGCCAGGCCCCATTTGATTTCAGTAGTTCATCTTGTACTTACAAAGGTACCCCTTTCATTTACACCCTAATTTAAAAAAAAACAACCGGATAACTTCAGAGAGAGAGAGAGAGAGAGAGAGAGAGAGAGAGAGAGAGGGGGGGGGGAAATTTATGCCCATACGATGTTTTTCTGGTCTAACATATGTTTAAATTTTACTTTCAATAATTGGCTTGGGCGTAGGGATCTTCAGCAGTGTGAAGAAACCAGATTACCTGGAGAAAACCCACGAGGATTGACAGGCGACCCTACCCCTGTTCACGTACAAGCGGGGAATCGAAACCACGGCAATTCACTCAATGACAGACCTTAAGATCTAAAGTGCACGCGTTAACCATTTGGCCACCCAACTCCTCAAAACTAGAGGACCCAGAGAAGACCAACCCACAAGGATTGACAGGCGACCCTACTCCTTGTCACGTACACGCGGGGAATCGAAACCACGCTCTTGACTTACTGACATAGCATATGATCTAACGTGCACGTGTTAACTATTTGGCCACCCAACTCCTCAAACTTCAAAACGACAGTAAATTCTGTCTATTATTATCATCATTCAAAACCTGTCTTTATCTGGAATATTTATCGGTTTTTATCGTGGGGTAAACAGTACATATCCGTTACCTGTTTATAAATTTAATATCATCCGTTTTATAAATTGAAATACATTGATCTTGTTCTATAGAAAGTTCGAGAATTGGGATCGAAAAAGGGGTCACGCGGGATGGCTTAGCCATAAAGTGGGGTGTGTTCAGGTTTATTTAAATTCAGACTGCATATAAATACAAGGGGCATTCGACTAGGCGTCATTTAGCGTTACGACGCGAAGAACTGCAAGATTGAATCTGGTTAGATTGGTAAGTATGGAATTATACGATATATTAAGGGCTGCGCGCGCCTGCAATGCCGGGCGTATCGTTAGGGCTTGTCTGAAGATCTGGGTAGGGATTGGGGGGGGGGGGGGCGTCGACCAACGTCTGTATTGTTTTTACTGCCTTCACCTTTAGTGAAGTGGGTAAACCTGGAGGCCCCGTGTTCGATCCCTTATTTGGCCGAGAAAGTTCTTCGAGATTTCCGTGGTTCCTCCTATTCAGCGGTGCAAGGGACAACATATAGTCGTGCGGATAGGACGAAATACCGAGATCCCACATTGGCGTGAACGTTAAAGATCCCATGGCAATTGGAATTCGATTTAAAAGTAGCTGTGGGGCCGCTGCCCGGGCAAAATTTGCCTCACAGCACACTGTATGGAGTCCTCCCCTTCTTAATTAGCCCAGTTTGGAGCAGAACAGTAGGACGTTAAATCTCATTTCATTTCATTTATTTTAGTCAGTTGGTGCAGAAAAGTAGGCTTTTAAGGCCCATTTAATTTCACAAGCCTTTCCTTCACGCACTTTAATCTTGAACATCCGTCATCATTACGTTCTCGTAGTCGTTGGGTTGGGGAATTGAGGGTGTGTGTGTGGGGGGGGGGGAGGGGACTTACAACTGGATTAACCGAGCATTTGTCTTCATTTCAATCCCTCACTGTACAGTACTCCTGTTTATATGTTACTGAAATATTTAAAAGTCAAGCATAAAGTTTTATAATGTTTTGAAAGATACTATATATATATTACTATAAATAATATCATACAACAGTAGGGTCACGTGTATCAGTTGTACTTTAAAGAAAATATAAAATTTAATTATAACGTTTAGTAAAATATTACAAAATTATAAGGAAATGAAAATATGAATTTATTTATCATAACGTTTAGTAAAATATTATAATATAAATAAGGGAAGCAAGTACATCGTATTTTAATGAAAATGTGAATTAATATAACGTTACGTAAAATATGAATTTATATAACCTTTAGTGAAGTATGGATTTTCTATCGATTTTTAGTAAAGTATGAATTTATATAACATGAAATGAAATGGGGTTTAACGTCCTACTGTTCTGCGCCATGAATTTATATAACGTTAATGAAATATGAATTTTTCTATAGCTTTTAGTAATGTATAAATTTATATAGCGTTAATGTAAATATGAATTTGTATAGCGTTTAGTATATTATGAATTTGTATAATGTTAATTAAAATATGCATTTATATAACCTTGAATAAAATATAAATTTACATAGCGTTAATGAAAATATTAATTTATATAACGTTAATGAAAATATAAATTTACATAGCGTTAATGAAAATATGAATTTATATAGCGTAAATGAAAATATGAATTTATATAGCGTAAATGAAAATATCAATTTATATAGCGTAAATGAAAATATGGATTTATATAGCGTTAATGAAAATATGAAATATAAATTTATATAACGTAAATGAAAAGATGAAAATATTGTTAGATATTATCTCTGAATACAAAATATTCTATTTCTTAATTATTTATATTCACAAAAACAATTTTGAAGTATTATTTCAAAATAGTTGAAGGATAACGTGAGCTGAAGTATTTGGAGTGAATTGCGTGTTAACTTGCAGCTATAGTTGTATAGATGGTACGAAATACCGAGTCTCGTCTATACGCTGGAATGCACGTAAAAGAACCGCCTATGACAATTGGAATTCGACATAAGAGTAGGCATTACCGAAATTTCCCTAAGGCACACATTAACCCCTTTGCTGCATACAGAACAGCAGAGCATTAAACCCAATTTTATTTCAAAAGGACACGATTCGCTGAAATACAAGGATATGTCTGTATAATCGTTTCATTATTTACGAAGCGCGGGTTGTATGGTCGAATTATTTAACACGTGCGCGTTAGATAGTAATTGAGTCAAGTGGCTTGATTTCGATTCCCCGCTAGCACGTGGCAAGGAATAGGGTCGCCTGGCCAACCTCGCGGGCTCCCTCCACCCCTCCCCCCACTGCTAAAGACGCCTACTTACGAGAGAATTATTGAAATAAAAGATTTAACCATACATGTATGTCAGTCCTTAAATGACATAGTTTATAGGAGTGGACATTAAAACTTATTTCTCTCTCTCTATGATTAACAGTGTGACTACAGTCAATATGAATCAGATGTTACTAGTTTTCTTGGTGAGTGTTGTGGCACATCATTCACTCGCTCAACGTAAGTATTACTTTCTTAATGTACACGCCTAATTGACCGTGGTCACACTCTGGTCCATCTAATGAAAATTGGATGCGATCTATGGAGAACCAAACAGCTCTTTATTCAGTGTTCTTAATTCATAGTCCATAATTCTGGTGCTGGTCATCCATAGCAATCGAACAGCATGTCATAATGTTATGTAAACAGTAATTCTGAATTGGCAACAATATTTTTACAGAGCAGTTTCTCCCCAGGTCGACATTTATCTCATTGGGTGCAATTAAATCGATCGCCGTGCATGTCTTTTCGTTGGTCTTTTAAAATCGACATAAAAGTCAGAACATGCATGTGACTGCCAATGTAAATCGACATATATTAAAATGTGAATGTTTCAAATTCTCACAGCCAGTGGTATCACTACAGCCCGAAGACTACACAGCGCGGTTGACGCTTACCGCTAGCTTGCGGATCCATTCATTTGAAACATAAATGTTTTAATGTTTATTATTTGAAATGACTGTGTATATAAAGTGTGCGTTATGTGTCTTGTCCCTGGGTTTGTCTTGTGTAAGTGTTTATCTGTCTTGTCCTTGGGTTTGTCTTGTGTAAGTGTTTATCTGTCTTGTCCCTGGGTTTGTCTTGTGTAAGTGTTTATGTGTATTGTCCCTGGGTTTGTCTTGTGTGTATGTGTGGTGTGGTTCTCCTTAACTTACTACTATAATTTACAGATATAAAAGTAATATTTAGCGGGTGTCGTGCACAAGACGTTTACCTCTTATACAACTTCGCTATTTGAACGTTCGCCCCATCTGACACGGTTCTACGCGCAGGTCACTAGCTTTAAAAGTAATTTGTAATTATGTATTTCGCACCTTTAGAAGCCACAGTGGCTCGGTGAGTAAATCGAATGTTAGCCGATCAAGTTCTATATATTTTCGCTGCTTGGCTTTCAGTTGTCAGTGGTGCATGACAGAGAATCTGCCAGGGACCAAGGTCTAGTCGTTCTGCTCGACCTCTCTTGTATAGATTCCGCATAAGCCCCCCCCCCCCTCACCCACCTCTGGATACAAGCCCGCGGTACTGTAATTTTTGATTATTTTTTAACAGAAGAGATATACGAGGAGCCTGGACCATGTTTTGGGTGTGTCATGAGAAATGGTATTGGATATCTCCCAGGAGATACATGTGAGACGTATGTACAGTGTCAATTTACTGCATCAGGTGTATTACGTGCTTATACCAACAGGATTTGTGGATTTGGAACTTTCTGGGACCGGTCTATACTGACTTGTAACCACATTAGCAGCCTAAGCTGTACTAAAGGTAAGTGGTATTCACTTGTTGGGGGTGTGGGATAGGCTCGGGGAGGGGTCGAGTCACCAATAGCTAACGAGCCTACAACCATGTAGCTAATGGACAATTGTACCAATAGCTAACGAGCCAAAAGAGACCATGTTCTGCTAGTCGATCAAGTAGAGTTGTTTCTCGAATACTGGATCATTGCGTATGACATAGTAAAAGATAAACGCTAAGGAAATGAAATGAAATGGGGTTTAACATCCTACAGGGGTAATGAAGACGGGCATACGCCATAGAGTGTGCTATGAGGGAAATTTTGCCCGGGCAGCGGCACTATCGCCTACTCTTATATCGAATTCCAACTGCCAAGGGATCTTTTACGTGCATTCCAATGTAGATTTGGTCAAACAGCCGCAATAATAGTATTCAATATGCCATGTTTAGAATAGAATTGCCTGTGTAACCTGGTGTGGGGATCACGTGGCTAAGTGGGTAAGACGCTGGCTCGCTAGCCTGGAGGCCTGGTGTTCGATCCCCGCTTTGGCCGAGAAAGTTCATCCAGATATTCCGGCGTGGTTCCCCCTAGTGAGTGATGCAGGACGGAGGGCCAGACAAGGACAGCTGTCTTGTCGTTCGGATGGGACGAAAAACCGAGTTCCCGCGTACACATTGGCGTGTTGGAATTCGATATAAGAGTAGGTCGTAGCACCGCTGCCCGGGCAAAATTTCCCTCATAGCACACTGTATGGCTTATGCCCGTCTTCATTAGTCCAATTAAGGAGCAGAACAGTGGGACGTTAAACCCCATTTCATTTCATTTCATTTCATTTGTAACCTGGTGTGTATTTTATCACTGAGAATTTCAACCCACAGGCGACAAGATCTCGGCTAATCCCTCAAATCAACAAGAACGCGGACTATTTATACTCGGTTCCCGCCATCACGATTCGCGCTACGATTGAAATCGTGGTTTTAATTGTAGGGTATTCATGGTGAACTTATCATGTCGTATCATATCGTGAGATCGTAGCAAGCAATCGTGTTGGCCGTATCGAAACGTATCCGAACGCATCTGCACGTACCAGATCGTGGACTCAATAGGGACAATATTATCGTAACG
Organism: Patella vulgata; assembly: GCF_932274485.2. Taxonomy (NCBI): domain Eukaryota; kingdom Metazoa; phylum Mollusca; class Gastropoda; family Patellidae; genus Patella; species Patella vulgata. Next base: position 3,287,724 of record NC_065884.2, read on the forward strand.
CATCGCACGATAGTGGGAAACTGACATTAAAAACTCTTACATATCCTAGTGTATTGAAGACAAGTAAAACGAAATTTTAAACTATAAAGAACGAAAAGAAATCGGATACGTTTGATACTTCCATAACGGTTTTGGATACTGAAAACATTGGTATAGCCAATTGAAATCCTTTCGACTTGCGTTGGATACGCCAAGTTTCATGCTTTACTCAAGACGTGTATGATGCTCGTGGAAATCACACCTTAGCCCCCCCCCCCCCTCTCAACGTATTAACTGATTGCATCTATTTTATTTGACAGATCCATGTGCTGTAGCTGGAGCACCCGCGACCTACAAATCAACTGGAAATTGTTCTGAATATTATCAATGTATTAACAAGGTATCAACACCCCGCACATGCCCAGAGGGACAATCCTACAATGATGATACGCGTGCCTGTCTTGATGATCCAAGCTGCAAAACAAATATTACCGGTAAGTAAGCTTTAATATTATCAGCTGTCGGAAGATCTCGGCTTACTCCGGATAATGTAATCCTCGCCTATATCACCATTCGGGAGACCTCGGCATTTTCCCGAAATAGTAATATATCACCTATATTATGGATTAAGTAATCCTCGCCTATATCACCCGTCGGGAGTCCTCGGCATTCTACGGAATAAGTAATCCTCAATCCTCGCATATATCACACGTCGGGAGTCTCCGGCATTCTCCGAAATAAGTAATCCTCAACCCTCGCCTATATCACTCGTCGGGAGTCCTCAACATTCTAAGGAATAACTAATCCCCAACCCTCGCCTATATTACCAGTAGAGAGTCCTGGACATTCTCCGGAATAATTAATCCTCAACCCTCGCCTATATCACTCGTCGGGAGTCCTCGGCATTCTCCGGAATAGGTAATCCTTGTGTATATCACGAAGTCGGTAATCCTCGTCGACCGGTCTAACGCGTGCGGTTTAAATCAAAAGGTTTGTCATTGATTCGCACGGCTTTGATTGGATGCCAAGGAGCCGGATTTCCCCCACTGCTAAATACTCCTACGATAAAGTGAATTATTAACAACAAATCGCAGCATATGTTAGTCACGAAATGACTGTTTGGACGTTATCCCTCCTTCTCCCTCCCTCTCTCTCTCTCTCTCTCTCTCTCTCCTATCTTTAAACATTGCCGAATTTTAAAATAATAATGTGTTTTCCTATTAATTCAGACACCTGTGACCTGACAGCCATCGCAAATGAACCATGCTACTATAACCAGGAATCCAATGGAGACGTGTACAGACAACCTTGTGGGCCTGGTACCACTTATGATCAAGATGCGTGTGGATGTGTTCTGGCTGATCCATCATCATGCCCAGCAGGTGAGTTTGGAACACCCGATATCACTTAGACTATCACTTGTGATTAGGAAGTAAAATAAGAAATGACTGGACCAAGAGAAAGTTGATAAAACGAGAAATTTGAAAATATAACAGGGTACTACGTTTGAAGAAGACTTGTTTGTGTAACACGTGTAATACAATAAGAGACAGTGTACACAATTAGAAAATATATGAAATGGGGTTTAACGTCCTACTGTTCTACTCCGAACTGGGTTAATGAAGACGGGCATACGCCATACAGTGTGCTATGAGGGAAATTCTGCCCGGGCAGCGGCACTATCGCCTACTCTTATATCTACCATGTTTGAAGAAGAATTTTAGTAGCTTTGACGGGTATAAGAAGGAGAGAGAGAGAGAGAGAGAGAGAGAGAGAGGGGGTTAACGTCCACTCGACACAAACTAGGTCATTTCGGGACTAACATATGGTTTAATTTTATATCAATAATTTGCTTGTGCGTAGGGGTCTTTAGCAGTGGGAGGAAACCAGAGTACCCGGAGAAAAAGAACGAGGTTAGACAGGCGACCCTACTCCTTGTCACGTACAACCGGGGATTCGAAACCACGTCAGTGGACTCAATGGCAGACCTTATGATACAGCGCACACGTGCTAACCATTTGGCCATCCAACCTCCCACAATGAGATATAGTTGAGATAAAAAACTAATACGTATACTAAAGATTGCTTCTATCAGACAATTGGACCATAGTAAGTTACCATAGGTCTACCAACTAGGTAAAACAGGACCTTATATAACACTGCATGGCATATGTCTGTCTTCAATTGTCCAACAAGAGCAGATCAATAGGACGTCATACTCCATTTCAATTCATTTTCATTTCCATTAATAAAACACCCTACTAGGGTATCAATGATTGACCTTCATGGCGCTGCTCCCGCACTGTATAATGTTTCGTCCAGAGGGAGTTTCTAACTCTAACCAATGCGAGGGTTCGGGTGACCGAATAGGTTAACACGTGCACTTTCGATCAGAAGGTCTGTCAAGGAGTCAGGTGACATGGTTTAGATCCCCCCACTTGTTCGTGACAAGAATTAGGGTCCCCCGTCCAATCTCGTGGGTTTTCTCCTCCCCCCCCCCCTCCCTGGCAAGCGAATATTTAAAACATAATTGAATCATATGTTAGTCCCGAAATGACATAGATTGAGTTGAGTGGAGGCTTAGCCCCATTTCTCTCTTTTTCTCCTAACCTGTTCACTCCCATTAACACCTGTTTATCACCTGTTTATTACCTTTGGCAATGAATGCAAATCTTGCTACAGATCCAACAAATTCAATCTGATTAAAACACGGCTCCTATTTCGTTTCGTTTTTTTATAGTTCAAAATTTCGTTTTATTTGTCTTTACTACACTAGGATGAGAGGGATTAGCTAATTAAACGGTCTGTAACGGCGAATTTTTGGCGTGAGGTGCACGGAACTTTGGATAAACCACTAGAAACGTCAAAGCTGATTGATTAATCAATGTCTGACGTCATAGGGTCAAAAGTCGCTCGTACGACCCCTTACGCGACTTTCCACGACAATTGGTTAGACCATCATGTAGTGTAGGCCATCGAAAGTATAATAAAACGACACGAAATATAGAACTGTACTTTAACCATATTGAAACAAATTCAACCTATTTCTTGTCTAATGTACTTTCAGTTTGTAAACACATTGTGGACATTGATTTTAATGGACCGGAACCAGGAGAATATGACAACTTCGGTGCTGTCATTGATAATGGTGTGGCTTATTTTAATGGTAACAGTAGCGTCAAGATACTTCGCCTGGCCAATGCTGATTTCCGGAAACGGATCACGATCCTGACGAGATACAAACCTGAATTTCCCGCCACTACATTTGAACAAGCTGTAGTTGCTAATGGTGACTGTAATGAGGCCTCAACCGTTGCTATTGTAGCTAATGGCTCGGATACCCAATTCGTAGCGAAGTCTCCCCTTAGATTAAAACAGCAATTGACTACTGCCTCATCTGTAAGTATATTAGAGGGTTCGGATCGCCCAATGGTTTAACACGTGCGCGTTAGGTCGGGGGAGGGGCTGTGAATGAGTCAAGTCACGCGGTTTCGATTCCCCGCTTGTACCTGACAAGGAGTAGGGTAGCATGTCCAACCTCGTGGGTTTTCTCCGAGTCCTCAGATTTCCTCTCACAGCCAAGTTTGTATCGAGTGGACGTTAAGCCTCATTTCTCTCCAAGTATATCTGACGGCGGCTTGAGCGTTTTGTGCTCGGGCAGGGTGTGTTAGGTCTGCCATAACGACTTGGTAACGCGTTTCGCATTGACCGGAAAAAGAACCCCGAAATTCGCAGCATGGTTTTCCCTTGTCAATAGCCTAGCGCAGGACGGAAAACCTGACAAGGAACCATGTCTAGTACCTCGTGTAGATGCTTGCTAACAATCCGTGTGATTTTTCTTCCGAGCAGATCTTACGGTGGTTTACACGAGACGATGGCTGATATCGTCAGGATGTTCGATTTTTCTGTTATAAATTTTGCTGTAGCATGAAACCAGTCTCGATAGAATAGAACATGCGAGGGTGGGCCACAATTCCCCTTCGGATCCGACAGCATGACCACATGAATCAAACGCACAGTCTGAACTCCCACTTACGAAAACACTTGAAAAGTTGCGTCACATGTATAATAAACCCTACATGTCCATAAACGGCGCACTCTTGAAAATAATATGTAGTGTTTTTTGGATATTGCAATCATAATATAGATAATTTATTTTTTTATCCAATTTGGATGATCTGCCCAAATCAAGACATTTTGTATTTACAGGGCGAATGGCGAGAGGTGGTATATGAAATCAAGTCTAATACGTTTACTGGTAAAGATGGCAGTGCTACTGATTCCCAGGCTTTCGTTGGTAGGTAGTTTCATCTATTACATTTCGCTAAAAAGCCCGCTTACCTTGTACGCGTTTTAGTGGCGTTTCCGCGCTCGTCTTCACCGGCGAAAAAGTCGATCTAATGCAAATGTAATAATACCGGTTAAATATTATCTGGCAAAAATGCACGCGGAAAAGCCGGCAAAACGGATACATAGAACACAGACTTTAAAAAAACCCGCCGGATTCCAGTGCTCCTAATACAATTGCCTACTCGACTAAAAATATCCGTCATTCGTAAAGATTTCTATAATGTATTCACAGTAAAGAACGTCTATGAAAAAATAACTTTGTTTTGCATTTGCATAGATTTACCTGAGTGTTAACGTGTTACTACAAATACCTGACAAATATCGCACTGATAACACAGGTACTATTTCTCGACAGGAGATTTAACGCGGAATCAATTTGTACATTAAGTAAAAACCAAATCCAAAGTTGTTGGATTACCGTTTCCTGATGGTAATATCGTGTTCTCATCTGCTTCTGTTAATTGCGAACAAGTTAAGTCATAGTATAATCTATTCATAGAGCTATAAAACTTTGGGGATACTCGATCGAAAGTTCCGGGATTGAAACCCAAAATAAGTGACTATCGAGTGGAAATAGTGATTTCGGGCTATAGAGCATGTGCCGTCTGTTGTGTTTCATAACGTCATGATTCTAATTACACCACGTCAGTTGTCGTCGCTGACAGAACTGTGAGAGGACGGAATTCTGCGTCGGTTGTCGGCACTGACAGAATGGTGAGAGGACTAAATTTCGCGTCATTCCATTGCAGTTCTGTCAACTAGGGACGTTGCAGAGCGACAATTTGACATCCAGAAAGCCCATGGCCTGTCTTTCTAGAACAATCTATATCACTTCGTATTTGACGCACCCATATAGCTAGCCCACTGATTTGTGTTATACGTCTACTCGACTTGGTATTTTGTTTTTTCCGGACCGAATGTTTTTAATATTTGATATATTTTATTTAATACACACCTTCTCTTTTACAGGCAACTTAGAAGTGACCATGTGTGCATTCCAAGTCGGACACGGGGAGGGTTACCTGGATTTCCGTGGCTGGGTGGATTACGTAAGTTTGTCTTTATGATTGGAAATGCATATTATGACACCCCAGCCCCCATCCCCTATTTCTGTAATAATAAATAGGTCGAAATCCAGGACAGCGATGGTTATCTGATGACATGAACGTCAGCTAGGCCGCTACCATCACTGGGGGGGGGGGGGGGGTGATATTGGTGCGAGTTAATGAGCTCCCAATATTAACTTTCTTCCATCTGTAAATTAAATTCTTGAACATTTATTTGAAGTATTATAAAATTAATTAAAGCTGTTTGAAGTATATCAAGATAAAAAATATTTCATATTTACTGTAACAATGTGTATATAAAATAGTGCGCCATTGCGTAAAATGGATAAAAGCCACCATTCTGTCCTATCAGTGTACGTTACAGCGTCTTATGTAAACAATGCAAGCGCTATGGAAGTCAATGATCGATGCCGTGTGATGTGACGTCACACGTAGAAGGCATTTTACACAGACTTCGAAGGCTTTCGCATTACATATGTGAAATAAATTGATTTTGGGAATCTTATCGAGGACTTTTAATTAGAAAAATAATTACTTTAATATAATACCCCAGTCGGGATTTTCCAGAATTCTCAATTTACTTTACGTTTGACCTCTCGGGTATATTCGTAAGAAATGAAATCGGGTTTAACGTCCTACAGTTCTGCTCCGACTGGGCTAATAAAGACGGGCATTCGACATACGGAGTGCTATAGGGAAAGTTTGCCAGATAGCGGTACTACGGCCTACTCTTTTGTCGAATTCCAACTGTCTTTTACGTGCACGCCAATGTGTGCATGAGACCTCGGTTTTTCATCCCATGGTTGTCGCTTGCTAGATCCTTGTATTCGTAAGCCAACATAGTGATTTGAAAAAAGGGGGAAGTGAAGCAATATTTGAAATGTTTGAAATGTTATTTTTATATATATAATTTGTTTATATAGGTAATAATAACCATATGTGATACCACTACTACTACCGGACATGCTAGTGGCGGAGTACGACCTTAATACGTCATCCTAGAAATCATACGGACGAGGCATTCAAAGTCAACTTTCTTATCCAGAAATAGTTTCATACATTCATCATTTTTTAATTATTTTGTTTGCATATTAATTTGTACTTTCCTACATTTTGCTAATAAATAAAAGAAAGTACAATTCAGGTGTCGATGTATTTTCTATCTTTATCGAGTGTGGTTTAGGAGCCTTGAAAAGCCTTCTACGGAGAAATGAAATAAAATGGGGTTTAACACCCCGGACTGTCTGTACCAACTGGGATAATGAAGGCGGGTATACGTCGTGCAACTCAATTTTATGTCAATAATTCGTTTGCACGTAGGGGTCTTTAGCAGTGGGAGAAAACCAGAGCACCCGGAGAAAACTCACGAGGTTAGACGGGCGAACTTCTCCTTGTCACGCACAAGCGCGGAATCGAAACCACGCCAATTGACTTAATGACAGACCCTATGATACAACGCGCACGTTTTAACCATTCGGTCCCCCCTCCCACCTCTATAACACAGATCTAAATTGGAAAGGGAAATGTAATGGGGGTTTAACGTCCCACTGTTCTACTCCGACCGGGCTAATGAAGACAGACATTTTTCATACAGTGTGAACTGAGGGAAATTTTGCTTGCTCTTATATCGAATTCCAACTACCAAGGGAACTTTTACATGTATGCCAATGTATACACGGGACCTGTATACGCCATACAGTGTGATATCAGGGACATTTTGCTCGGGCAGCGGCACTATGGCCTACTCTTATATCGAATTCCAACTGCCAAGGGGTGTATGCAAGGGTCCTCGGTTTTTCGTCCCATCCGAAGGACTAGACAGCTGTCCTTGTCAGGCCCTTCGTCCTGCACCACTGACAAGGGGAACCACGCCGGAAAATCTGGATGAACTTTCTCGGCCAATGCAGGGATCGAACACCCGAACTTCAGGCTAGCGAGCCAGCATCTTACCCACTTAGCCACCGTGGCTCCTAAACCGGAAAAGTAAATGAAATGAAATGAAATGGGGTTTAACGTCCTACTGTTTTGGTCTGAACTGGGCTAATGAAGACGGGCATACGCCATACAGTGTGCTATGAGGGAAATTTTGCCCGGACAGCGGCACTACGGCCTACTCTTATATCGAATTCCAACTGTCAAGGGATCTTTTACGTGCACGCCAATGTGTACACGGGACCTCGGTTTTTCGTCCGATCCGAACGACTAGACAGCTGTCCTTGTCAGCCCCTCCGTCCTGCATCACTGACAAGGGAGAACCAAGCCGGAAAATCTGGATAACTTTCTCGGCCAATGCAAGGATCGAACACCCGACCAAACCGGAAAAGGATGGAATGAATACTTAGTTCATTTTGGGACTAACATATGGCCATTCTTATTCTGTGGCTACATGTGCAATATGGGGTAGTGGGATCGAACCCTGTACTTTCTTGTCGAGTGTCCAGTTCCCAGGCAACTCAACTTCCTGGAACCTCATGTATCTTTCTATACAAGTTAGTTTGCATTCAGAAGACAGGACCCGGTATGGGCTGGGTGCCGGGTGCTTGTAAGGGGCCAGGTAACTATAGGTGGATTGGAGGGGAGGGGAAGGGAGGGGGAGAAACCGATTGTGAATTGTGCTTTCTAGAATATATCTCGATGTTTCTAGCGTTTGGCTATCTTACAAATTTATCAAAAAATATGTATATTCAACAATTAGTGAGAATATTATTATCCCCACCCCACCCCCACCCACACACTCCCCCCGCCCCCAGTCTACCAGGCTTATCCCCAGTCCGTCCCTGGACCAGGCATGAAAGAAAAAAACTAAAGTAAAAAATGATCAATAAATAATTTTGATACAGGGGAGGTAACTCTATGGAAGGATAACGTTGCCAATATTATTTCAATGTTCACTGTACAAACAAACACTATGTCAGCAGTTCAAAATACGTATTCTAGTTTTACAATTTGCAATTTCCGTTGCTCCATAATACTAATGTCACAGTGTTAAAATACAGTATAATAGTATGTAAATATAAGTGTTCCAGAAAATTATTTAAATATTTTAAAACGAACCTGCTCTTTAGTGATATGTAACACTTTAAATGGGGGGTTGGATGGCTAAATGGTTAGCACGTGCGCGCTTTATCGTAAAGCCTGTCATTGAGTCAACTGGCGTGGTTTCGAATCCTCGGTTGTACGTGATAAGGAGTAGGGTCGCCTGTCCAACCTCGTGGGTTTTCTCCGGGTCCTCCGGTTTCCTCCCACTGCTAAAGACCCCTACGTGCAAGCGAATTATTGAAATAAAATCAAACCATATGTTAGTCCCGAAATGACCTAGTTTGTGTCGAGTGGACGTTAAACCCCATCTCTCTCTCTCTCTCTCTCTCTCTCTCTCTAACACTGTCCTGTCCTGTCATTTAATAGACTTTCGTACCACCCGAATTAATTCATTTTTCTTTCCCCTTGTCAGTGATTCCGGACGGGGGCCTGGCAATGACAGCTGTCTAATCGCTCGAATGGGACGTAAAAACGAGACGGCCACGTGTACACATTAGCGTAAACGTAAAAGATCCCGTGGCAGTTGGAATTCGATACAAAAGTAGATCGTATATAACGCCGCTGTCCGGGCAAATTTTCCCTCATGGCACTGCATGGCGGATGCCCGTTTTCATTAGCCAATTCGGAGCAGACGTTAAACCCCATTTTATTTCATTTCATTGACGTTTCCCCACAGTCTGTAAATATGAGAACCGTCCTCATCCCTTCAACTGACCTTGACCTTGTAGATTGATCACATCAATTACTAATTTCCGTCCTATTCCTGACTTTTTCCGTATGCATAAGGTATAAGTTCTAATATGCGAAGTTCTATTATGCATTTGTCTATTATGCAAAATCCAGAATGGAGATGAGAGAGAGAGAGGGGGTTTAACGTCCACTCAACACAAACCAGGTCATTTCGGGACTAACATATGGTTTTAATTTTATTTCAATAATTCGCTTGTGCGTAGGGGTCTTTAGCAGTGGGGGGAAACCGGAGTACCCGGAGAAAACCCATGAGGCTGGACAGGCGAGGCTACTCCTTGTCACGTACAACCGGGGATTCGAAAACACGCCAGTTCACTCAATGACAGGCCTTATGATATAGCACGAACGTGCTAACCATTCGGCCATCCAACCCCCCAGAATGGAGAGAGTGTAATGTGCAAAATAACTGTTATAGTGTATTTGTATTATTGAAAAGCGCATTCTGTATTTTAACACTGTGACAATGGTATTGTGGAGAAATGAAAATTGCAACTTGTAAAACTAAAATAGGCATTAGAAGGGTTTTCCAGCTCACCCCTAGTGGCCCACCCCCACCCGGTTGTCGTTGGTCCAAACGCTCTCTACGTCATATGGAGCCACGCCTAGCCCTATCTTTCACCATGCTTTATGAGGTTTACCAATGTAATTGTCGTTGGTCTGCAAGCTCTCCACCCCATACGGCGCACGCCCAGCCATGTTTTTCTCTACGCTTATGAGGTTGAACCATGTGTTTCTCTAAGCTTGTATGAGGTTGAACCATGTGTTTCTCTAAGCCTGTATGAGGTTGACCAATGAAACTTGGAGATAAACATAACTATCTCGCGTATATATATGAAGACATTTTTCCCGGGCTGTAGCGGTTCCGTCTAAACTCTTGATTGAATTTCAGTGACTAGACCGGATTAAGCTTGCATTGAACCCCTGGTTGGAAGTGTCACAGAGTGAACATATTCTGATTGACTATACTGGATTAAGCTTGCATGAAACCCCTGGTTGGAAGTGTCACTGGGGTACTTGTATTAACAGTGAAAAGGGAACATATTCTGATCATTGTCCGTCAAACTCACTAAAATACAATCGGTATGCCAGTATGGTAGATACATATGTAGAGTCCAGGGGAATAACGATCAAAGTCACATTTCTGTCTTTTTGCATAAAAGGCAAAACACACTTTTGGACGCGAACATAATAACGAGTGGGTTTAATTACAACTTCAAAATTACCATACGAATCATGATTACCATTACAACAACTGACTTCCATTTTTCAGCCAAATTAAGGTAAAATAAAGGGTACGATTGATTGTATTTGTCCGGGAAGTCATTTCAGAAGGGCCTTGGTTCGATGTGACTCCGATCGTTTTTACCTGAAATTGATTGTTCCACAGAAAGCTTATACAATTTGCTACCAGATGGTGCCATTAACTGGGGTTCATTGAAAAAGTGACTTAAAGATCGTTCTTCCCCGGGCTCTTCATATACATGCGTCAACTTGTTAATCGCTACCGCAACATAAAACATCTATTTATCGTACAAAATCTCAGTCAGCAACCGCCCCCTTCCTAATGCGGCTATGGCTCCTGCACCATTAACAGGTAAACCCACGCTGAGCCCCCGCCCACCCCAATGGAAATTCTCACAACCCATCGAGATCACCGTGAATTCAGCTTCCTCTTTAACGACATAAAGTCATACTGACACAATATGTCTGGCAAAGATATAATTCAAAACTAGATTTCGCAAAAAAATAAAAAATGTAATTGAACCAGATAGTGAAATATTTGGACCCCCTTTTAATGCGCTGCTTGATGCAATATTTCCCTTGCAGCACAACATACAACAGTATGGATATTACCTTCCTTGTTCTCAAGGTGAACGTTAACTCATTAGCATCTAAATGCACACTTTACCCACTTTACCCCAAACCCCAAGTCATATTTAGATTATTATTCAGTCAAAAAAGTATTTAGTGTCGACCCCCATTATCATTTATATTGACATCGAAGACGCGTTTAGAACTTAATATTTCACAAACTAATAAAAGCGAAATTTCTTTTTAAAAATACCGTTGAATCTTGTGATAGCCATATTGTGTTGTCGTATTCAAAGGAAGCTACATTTCCTTAAAATTGTATTGCAATAAAATGAACATGTATAGGAGTTACATAATGGTTTTAACCATGAACAATTTAAAGTCCCAGGTATATGGTTCAAACAGGTGTACTTCGTGTACTCTTCGAATTGTGTATGTTGGGGAGGGAGTGGGTTGGGTCCAAAACCAAAGGTTCCCTGGTTTGATTCCGGTGTGGATCACCAATGTTTCTTAGAATAATCCAGTTTGCTTTCCCTTGCCAGTTAGGAACCACGGTGGGTAAGACGCTGGTCGCGTGTTCGATCCCTGCATTGGCCGAGAAATTTCTTCGTTTTTTTCCGACGTGGGTTCTCCTTGTCAGTGGTGCAGGATGGAGGGCCTGCCAAGGACAGCTGTCTAGTCGTTCGGATGGGACGAAAACCCGAGGTCCCGTGTATACATTAGCCTGGCACAATTTCCCTCATAGCACACTGTATCGTATGCACGTCTTCATTACCCCAGTCGGAGTAGAACAGTAGGACGCTCAACCCCATTTCATTTCCCTTGCCAGTTGTGCAGGGCGGAGCATAGACTAAAGTGCTGAAAACATCATCACCGTACCCTTTAAAACCATTGGTCTGGACGCCTGGAAGTTATTAGGCTACTCATTATAATTCAGGCGTTGGCTTCTACAACCCATTTCCGTGATTCTCAACCAGTGTGCCGCGGCACACCAGATCTTACTAAGTGTGCCGCGAAATTTTGATCGGCACACTAAGAAAATGTAAGTGGTAAGTTCATAGCTATGTTTTTCTTTATTTAATTTAAGTCATTCTATTGTCTATGACTAGTCTCTTGTCTACGATTGTATTCCGTCTGCCTTAACATGTTTTTTGTATTTGCAAAATTCAAATATTTTTCATATATATTTAGCCAGGTGTGCCGCTATTTGTTCAGGTGTTCCAAGGTGTGCCGTTGGCAAAAAAAGGCTGAGAACCACTGATCTATAAATCAATACCTTTTACCCCAGGACCCAGGTAGCTATTAGTCACGGGTTCGTTGCACAAGGATTATTCAAACCGAACGAAATGAAATCCGGTTTGATGACTGACGTTTCTGCACAATTGAATGGACGCATCATTTACATAAATAGATTTGACATAATATACATGAGTTTTAAGTACATTAGGCGTTCTAGTGACCGCCATTGCCTTGTAGTAATCTTGGTATCAACAGGTTTAAAGGCTCGATGCTCCGAAGTCAAATTTCTCACGGCTTAACCCATGCTAATATGTACTCAGATTGATTATTTAACATTTAATTATAAAAACAAAATGAAAATATAACCGCTAGATAACGCCCCGGCTTGGATTCAATTAGATTTAAGCTAAGTCCACCAAGTTTCACTGCTACTAATAAAAGATGTCGACATAGATTGACGAAATTTCAATTTGTAAATCTTAACTTTGTAAATACTGAACGGAACTGAACCATTTTTGGACAGATGTTCCGATTATTTTGGCCCAGTATTTTCGGTAATAGAGAATAATGGAGTAAAAGATATGCACTGTTGATTAACGAGACGGACTGTTCCTAACATTCGGTGGGTGCAATTTCTCGTTTTTAGCTGGTCATAAATTATTAGTCACGGATATGAACCGTGTCTTGTATGGTCATTGACGTGCATCTTAAAGAACCCCTGACAGATGCAATTTGAAGATGATTAAATGGAAACGCCGTTGTCCGGAGAGATATCCCATTATTATCCACTGCATGGCGTAGGTTAGTCTTTCTAGAAATGTAAAAAATGTAAATCCATTTCTTTTTATTCAGTGGTGAACATAAGAGTTAACTGTGATGGTTATGGTTCGTTTGGTGTAAGACAAAAGCATGTGATGCTGGTTACAGTGCCAAATTCAGACCTTGCTATTATATAGTCCAGTCAATATGGGGTTAGACCCGAAAAATATTGCCATAAAATTAATTTCAATGGGATGCATTTCAGTATAGTCCCCTAAACAACATTCCAAAAATGTTCCAAAATATTTTTGGTTGAAAAGGGTCAAATTGCTTAATATGCTAGTTAGCATAATGTCATGTTTAAAAAATTGATTAAAGGCTATAACTTCGCTATATAATAGAGACTTTTGGTAAGCGTAAATTCTTGGTCCGTATCGCGTATCCGTATGGATTTTGCGTGTGACGTCACCAATGTGTGTGTATTTCTCATACGTGATACGGAACATGGATACGGCAGCACGTATCGAACAGCTTTCATACGGAAAAGGGTCGTATAACATTGTCGTCTTTTTACTGTCTTTGTTTGCTACTTTTATACGCTGAAATGCTGTATCATAGCGTTTTTATGAATCTCTGTGTATCCTAGAACACGAAGGTGTATATTTGATGTGATTTAACCATGATAAAGACTGGAATTTAATCATTATTTTTGATGGGGTTTTTCTCGGGATTTTCATACTTTTCTGCCTACTGGTTGATCTTCGTGCTCAATTTAGGGGGGGGGGGGGCTTACAAATTTAAACTTTCTGAAATGATACATAAGTGAAACCAAAGTCGACATTAATTATTTTTAATATCGAGCGACTTCACTCCCACCGAGAAATTGTAGGCTAGGCACTTGACTAGTACTGATGGTGACCTTGGTAGATATCTGCCATCATGCTGTAATAGAACTAAGCTCGGCTCAGCGATGCAAACGTACGCGACGCGAAAATCTGCCCAAACTGAAAAACTGCATTGACGCAACGTATCACGTATACATACGGATACGTGATACGGATGGTAAAAATTCCGCTTGCCAAAAGTCTCTAATGTTCAAATGTTTTCGTGGAGAGGGAAGTCAATAAACACATTTAGAATATAATCACTTTGTTACATAATGCACAATATGCAAATTAACAGCTGCCATTAGTGTAAAACATATTTTCCCCTAAATCTGAAACTCTTTGACTTAGCTCCATGAAACCAGTACCTATATGCCCATAATTTCAGAGTCGAGGGCACCGAAAAAGATACGGAGAACAGTGCAGTTATATTTCTTGATATAGAATATGTAATTTAATAATTTAATGCACGTCTCAGTTTCCCAGGGAATAGCATGCTAGGAATAACTTGAACTAATTAAAGAGTACGCACACACTTACATGGATGACCAGGTCTTCATTAGCCCAGTTCGGAGCAGAACAGTAGGACGTTAAACCCCATTTCATTTCATTTCATTTCATGGATGACGCGAGTTGGGACATGTCATTTTACTCTAGTTGCATACAAGACGTTTGATTCGTTATACTTTTTAAAGCCGAGCGCACACGAGGGAACATTTATGTCAACGAACAAAAAACCCCGAACGAACATGGTAACGCAGACGAACGAATGTTTCAGCTCGAACAATACCTATCGCCCATAAATCACCTGATTTCAAAATGGCATATATATCACATGACATTTTTAGGTCATGTGATAAGTATGTGATCGCTGATTGGTGTGTGTGGAAAATAAAATGTTCCTCAAATGTTCGGTTTCAACTCAGACGACGACGAGAGAGAGAGATGAATGAGGTTTAACATGCACTCGACACAAACTAGGTCATTTCGGGACTAACATAATATGGTTTAATTTTATTTCAATTATTCGCTTGCGCATAGAGGTCTTTAGCAGTGGGAGGAAACCGGGGGACCCGGAGAAAACCCACGAGGTTGGACAGGCGACCTCAGACGACGAACTGAGTTCCCCATATCCAACACATTCGATTTCACGAACATCTTTTTGGAACATTTATTTTTGTTCGTGTTATTTAAATCCACAGACGGCGAACAAATTGATCTGTTAATGTTGAATCGTGTATGTTCGGCTTAAGGAAGGTCAAATGTTGGTCTAAAGTGCGTTAAGTACTTCCCGCGTGGAGCAGGGATCTTGTGTTACTTTATGAAATAAAAAAAAATTTTTGAATATTTTCATTCTTTTGTAAAACTTTTACTGGGACGAATTTCTCAGTAAAGAATGATTGGAAATGAAAGGGGTTTTTCAATGTTACCTTGATCTTTGATCGGGGAGGGGAATTTCTTAATTGTCGAGTCATCATGGGGTGGTTTCAATCTCCGGTCGCTTAAAAATACTAGTTTCAATTGGCTGACACTTTTTGAACCCGGATTTTCGCTGACAGCCAATCAGAAGCCTGTGTCGATAAATTATGCGTCTGAAGTTGTGTTAGCTACGGCTTCCAGATTGCACATAAATAGCAGCCCGAATACCCAATTTTACAGATGGGCGCCTGGTTGGAGAGGAACTGATATCCCGGTAAGTAGAATTGACTTTCTAGATTTTGGTTTTTAAAAAAGAAAATACTATTCAACTGTTTTAGTTGCTAGTATTTACAGGAATTGTGAGCCTGTGTTTAACGACTATTCCAATACAGATAACCAAGAGGACCCGGGTTTCGTTCCCGATGCTGGTCGTGAAGGTTCCGCGGGGTTTCCGGCGTGGTTTCTCCTTGACAGTGGTTCAGGATGGATGAAAAAAACGATTCCGCGTTCATATTGGCCTGGACGTAAATGATCCCTTGGCAGTTGGAAAATGATATAAGAGTGGACTGTAGCGCAGCTATCCGTGCAAAGCGACACCATAGCTCACTGCATGGCGTAAGCCCGTCTTCGTTAGCATAGTTGGAACAGAACAGTAGGACTTTAAACCCCATTTCATATCAATATTGGCACAGACGTATTTAAGGTAGCACTGGGTTTGGTCCGTAGAATAATTCGGTTCGTATTACAGCTCATCTGTAACGAGAATACACCTGTATTTTATAGAAGGTAAGAAAAGGTGTAGTAGATCGTCGTCAACACCTTTTGGGCTGTCTAAATGTTTTAATATTTGGTTTTTCTAAATACGCATAATACTGAACACGTTTCATCATAAGGTCTTTTACTGAATCAAGTGGTGCGTGATAAGGAGTTGGTTCGCCTGTCCAACGTCGTGGGTTTTCTCCGGGTCCTCCAGTTTCTTCCCACTGCTAAAGACCCCTACGCGCAAGCGAATTATTGAAATAAAATTAAACCATATGTTAGTCCCAAAATGACCTCTCTCTCTCTTTGTATTTACAAAGTCAATTGAAATTTCATCGATCTATGCCGGTATCTTTTATTGGTAGCAGTGAAACCATAGTGGGCCTAGCTTAAATTCAACTGAATCCGAGCCGGGGCGTTATCTAGCGGTTATAATTTCATTTTATTTTTTCTTAATTAAATGTTCAATAACAAATCTACCCTGAATTTATTAATTACGCCCACCTGCTAACATATAATACGAAGCATGTGAATATTTTCAGTCAATATGAAGGAACTAATTTTGGTTGTTTTGGTAGCAGCGCAATGTTCAGTCACCCACGGTAAGAACTTATTATTTATACATTTTATGAATTTATTGGCTACCTGGAAATGTCTTATCGTTAGAGAGGGGTTGGGGAGAGGGGGTATTCTGGCAAACTATGTTTAGAATATTTTTTAAATTAATATTTTTAAATTTGTAATTCTATTGCCTCTGTTTTACAGCACAAACTGCTACATGTGGTGAACAGAGATTTGATGTCATTGCTCTTGTAGATGGATCCGGGAGTATTGCAAGGGCCGATTTCCAAAAAATAAAAAATTCTTTGGAGATGTTTCCGGCTTCTCTTGGACTAAATGGAGTTGACAGGCGTTTTGGAGTGGCAGTTTTTAGCTCAATTGTAACGGTACCTATTCCATTATCTAGCAACGTGACTGCCTTGATGTCGGGTATTGCTTCTCTGCAACAACCAAAGGGAGGGACAAATACAGCTTTGGGATTGACGCGTGTGATTCAAGAATTTGAAGATTATGGAATACCAGAAAATAAACAATTTATTATTGTAATAACAGGTAGAGGAAAAATAACTTCTTCCATTTTTTTAGTTGGGTATGGGGTGGCACAGTGGGTTTTAGTTGGGTATGGGGTCGTACAGTGGGGGTGGTACAGTGGGTTTTAGAGTATATTCTACGTGACAGGAAATAGGGTCCCCTAGATAACCTTGTGAGTTTTCGTCGTGTCAACAGGCCTGTATCACTAACATAGAGAAATCAAGCGGAGAAATCACAAAGCACATTCTCGGTCAATACCGAGATAGAACCTGTATCATAAGTTCTGTCATCGAGTCAACTGGCGTGGTTTCGAATTCCCGGTTGTTCGTGACAAGGAATAGGGTCGCTTGTCTAACCTCGTGGGTTTTCTCCAGGTCCCTGCGCCCCCCCCCCAAGCGAATTATTGAAATAAAATTGAAGCATGTTTAAGTTCCGAAATTACTTAGTTTGTGTCGAGTGGACGTTAAACCAATTCCTCTCTCCCTCTCTCTCTCTCTCTCTCCCTCTCTCCACCCCCCCTCCCTACTAGTACATTGAGGTCATCGACTGAAAACTCACGATGAACAATCGTTTACAGTACAGGCCCCAAATTATGAAATAAGTTCCCATTTGCCCAGAAGTTCTACCTCCTTTAAATCTTAAATACCTGTGAATAAAGCCCCGAATCATATAATTACATAAGTTAGTACGAATATTTTAGAGGCTACATCAATTTTTTTTATTGGGGCATTTTATTTTTACAGTACTTAAAGATGCACTGTGCATTACTTTATTCTGAGCGACCTAAGGACTGTCTGGAGAATAGCGAATTCTCGATTGTCATTGCTACTGTTGTTACGATATTACGCAAAGTCTCGATTATCCATTTTCTAATTAAATCATTAACCGACAATCGTGTTTAAATCCGTTGAAAATCAAGTGCATCCGACGGCATAGAGAGTTGATTATGGTCTTGGCAAGTTAATAAATGTCGTATTAATAATTTAGATAACATTTAAGGCCTGAATAAAGACCTACAAATGGGCAGTTTTAGCTCTTGGGGGGTTGGATGGCCGAATGGTTAGCACGCGCGCGCTGTATCATACGGTCTGTCATTGAGTCAACTGGCGGGGTTTCGATTCCCCGGTTGTACGTAATAAGGAGTAGGGTCGCCTGTCCAACCTCGTGGGTTTTCTCCGGGTCCTCCGGTTTCCTCCCACTGCTAAAGACCCCTACGCGCAAGCGAATTATTGAAATAAAACTGAACCATGTGTTAGTCCCGAAATGACCTAGTTTGTGTCGAGTGGACGTTAAACCCCATTTCTCTCTCTCTCGTTTTAGCTCTTGAATATTAAACTCGTTAATTTTGCTACGTTTTTTGTTAACCTTTTATTTTAACAGATGGAAGGTCGAATAATATGAACGCAACATTGGCCGCTGCAGCACAAGCAAAGAACATGGGTATAAGCGTGTTTGCTGTTGGGGTTGGTAGTGGTCCCGTGGCCTCAGAATTAGCAGGAATCGCCTCGGATTCGTCACAGGTCATCAACATTGATAATTTCGATCAACTTACCCAAACAATAGTTGGCGTGATAGCTATGGTCTGTGATGGTAAGTAATTTATAGGGTGAATTCTTTTCTTACTAATTCACCAACAATACAACAAAAGAACTAACTAACACATAATTTAAAGACTAATCATTAGGACATCTAAAATACGTGAGATTGGCGTCTTTAGGGACTTGCCGAGCCTATCATACTAGCTGGCTCCTCCGTCTCAGTCTATCCGTGCTAGACGGTGTAGTGTATTTTAGACGTGATTTTCTTTCTTATCTATAACTCAATAGTTAATCGCGGAAATATCATTACTAATGATATTATAATATTTAATGATGCAGGAGGGAGCCACGGTGGCTAAATGGGTATGCCAGTGGCTCGCTATCCTTGGTCTCGCGTGTTCGATCCCTGCATTGACTGAGAAAGTTCATCTGGATTTTCCGATGTGGTTTCCTCTTTTCAGTGGTGCAGGACGAAGAGACTGACGAGGACGAAATGCCGAGGTCCCGTTTACACATTGGCATGCACGTAAAAGATCCCTTGGCAGTTGGAATTCGATATAAGAGTAGGCCGTGGCGCCACTGCCCGGTCAAAATTTCCCTCATAGCACACTGTATGACGTATGTCCGGCTTCATTAGCTACTCATCGTTTTCTTTGTAACTTTAAATGTTGTTTTTAAACTTTGTTTTTTTTCAGAAACTTTTAAATTGTTTAACTTATTATAAGTTTTTTTTTTAAATTTTTATTTTTAAATTTTAAACTATAATTTTCTTTTGTTCGGCTAATAAACATTTTATTTTAAACTTTAAATTTTGTTTTTAAAGTGTCGGCTTTCTTTTTTAAACATTCAATTCTTAATCTTAATTTTTTTTCGTCGTTGTCGGTGCCGGGTGGAGTACAATAGGATGTTAAACCTCATTTCAGTCCAATTCTATTTTAATTATTATCTTTTTAAACTTGTATATTGTTAAATTTAAAACCATGTAAACACAGAGAAGCGATCACTGTGCACAATCATTTCAAACAAGAACTAATCAAAGTTTTATCATTCTGTTCTATTATAGATACCGAGGTCCCGTGTACACATTTACATACACGTAAAAGATCCCTTGGCTGTTGAAGTTCTGCATAAGAGTAGACCGTAGCTTTAGTATCTGGGAAAATCTCCCTTTATAGCGCACTGCATTAATGTACATACCTCTTAATCAACCCAGGCGTATCAGAACAGAAGGACGTTAAACCCCATTTCATTCCATCTCATTTCGTTTCATTTGTATTACAGATACCGATGTTTACACCGATGATGGACCATGTTTTGGATGTATCCTGAGGAATGGTATTGGTTACCTCCGAACTAGCGATTGCGATAAATTCCTACAATGTCAACTATCACTCGCCTATACTGTCAAACAGTGCCCGTTTGGAACTTATTGGGACCAATCTGCTCTCACCTGTAATTATATTGGCAAAGTCAACTGTCCTAATGGTAGGTAAGATTAGTAGACAAATAAAACGCAATTGTCATTAGTCCAGTCGGAGCAGAAAAGTAGGCCGTGAAACACCGTTCTGTTTCAGTATGCAAAACCTTCCATTACAGTAGACTGACCCCAATGGAAAAACTGTGTATATAGAAAGTTAAAACCCATTACAGTAGACTGACCCCAGTAGAATAACAGTACATATAGAAAGTTCAAACACATTACAGTAGACTGACTAATTGATGTAGAATAACAGAAAGACAGAAATGGACTTTAACGTCGACTCAAAACTAGTTCATTTCGGGACGCATTCTTTTCTCCTTGATCGCCGGCGGTCCCAGTGCTGACAGTGTATATACTAATGTCCAAAAAGAAAGTATACACTGTGCATTTTGTGCTGCATCAACCAAAGTCGTTTTTCCATGGTATACGGTATTTGGGTAGAATGTCAATTTGTTTCACATTTTTATTTTGCTTAGAAATGTAGAGTTTGGACGCAAGAGACAAACTCAGTAATGCTTTATCAAATGTTTTTAATCTAAACAAAACTTAGTCATACTTTTAGTGTGTATACTTTCTTTTAGACATCAGTATATTTGTGCTGACAGTGTATAGTTGTCCTGACAGTGTATAGATGTCCTGACAGTGTTTATTTGTCCTGACAGTGTTTATTTGTCCTGACAATGTATAGTTTTCCTGACGATGACAGATGTTACACTTGTAAATACTTTCTCAGTTCATTTTGTCCTATTTTCATACGTGTCATACAGTTGAAAGAATTCATGTCTGATTTAGCTTCTCCTCGTGATTGACACAATAGTATACCTAGTCTCGAGTTCACAAAGCATTCTCAGACTTAAGTTAAGAATTTACTCAAATTGCACAAAGCATTCGCAGACCTAAGTTAAGAATTTACTCAAATTACACAAAGCATTCGCAGAATTAAGTTAAGAATTTACTCAAATTGTGAACAGGGGGCCTTATATGATTTCACTGTGTCAACGGAAAAGGTTTTTGTCAGTCAGCCAGTTCTATCGAAGTACATGCGCACCAGGAACCTTCCACGATGTTACGGCAGCCATCTTGTATTCGACCGTAGTCGTTCGATGTACAATGTATGAATAATCATAATAAGTTCCATGTCGATTGTGCTGGGCGTTTTTATGGAGTGTTACCACCAAGATTAGGACGATTCCTAAGGGCATGAATCAGTTCTTGGTTAACAAATAGAAATCGTAAACATAATACGTTTGTGTAATACAGGGTCGCATTAGATATTTCCACACACATTTGTTCTCGACATATTGATCCTTACTTACTCATCGTATTTTAATAACCCTAACCCTAACCCCCTAATGTTTTATTTTACAGATGTATGTACCGCACCAACACCACCTGCCACCTATAAAACCAGCGGAAATTGTTCTCAGTATTATCAATGTGTTAACGGAGTGTCACACAGCCGAACATGCCCCGAGGGTCAATCCTACAATGCTATTCTAGGGTACTGTATCACGGATTCAGACTGCAAACCAGAGCCGCCAGTCCCGAGTAAGTTTACCGTTTCATTTCTTTTTAGGTTGGGGATTCGGTGGCTGAATGGTTTAACGCGTGCGCATTAGATCATAAAGTCTGTCATTGAATCATCTGACGTGGTTTCGATGCCCCGCTTGGACGCGATAAGAAGTAGGGTAATTTGTCTAACTTCATAGGTTTTCTCCGGGTCCGCCGGTTTTCTCCAACTGCTAAAGATCTCTCTACACCCCCTAACCCCCATCCGCTCTCTCCTCTGATCTTTACTGAATCAAAAAGGTCCTGTCATCCCCCATCTTGGAATAGCTAACTCATATCTCTAATTCATAGTGTCAAGGGTTCTTTTACGTGCACACGGGATTTTGGCTTTTCGTCCCATCCGAACAATTAGACGAGGTTCCTCGTTTGGACATCTCACCTGCACCACTGACAAGGAGGGTCAACCTCAGGTTAGCGGACCAACACCTTACTCTCTGAGCCTCCACGGCACCTTATCTGACCTCTGTAACGATATATATGTATATTATTTCAGGAAAGTGTCACATGACAGCCATATTAAACGAGCCCTGTTACTACAATTGGGATGTTTATGGAGTAACATATAAGATGCCCTGTCCTGGTGGAACAGCTTATGATCAATCTGTCTGTGGTTGTAGTACATCCGTTCATACATCTTGTATACCAGGTCAGTGTCTTAATCTAATTAAATCTTGTACACCGGGCCAGGGACTCAATCTAATTAGATCAATTACACCGGGTCAATCTAATTAAATCAGTTACACCGGGTCAATCTAATTAAATCAGTTACACCGGGTCAATCTAATTGAATCATGTACGCCGGGTCAGTTATTCGATCTAATTCATTCCAGATACTTTTATCGTGGTGTTTGTTTCGCTGGTCACTTCAGTAACATTTATAATGCGTCCAATGCATGTGACAACATAATACATGTAGTATCCTTGACGTGGATTATACAGCATAGTCAATACCTCATTACGAAAGGTTATGAAAGTGTTTTGATCGGTAGTTTATCTGAAATGTACCAGTCACAATCCGGCCATTTCGGAATTTACCCTTAAAAAATCTATTTTGTGACCAACATGAACTGAAGTGCACAAGCTTAAAATAAAATGGAATGGAATGAAATTACACGGGGTTCGACGTTCTGGCTTTCTCCACCGATTGTACTCATGACATGAAATGAATTTTAACGTCCTTTTGTTCTGCTTCGACTGGGCGAATGAGGGAAATTTCGCCAGGACAGCGGCGCTACGGCCTACCCATATATCGAATTGCGACTGCCAATAGATCGTTTACGTACACGCCATTGTGTACATGGGATCTCGGTTTTTCGTCCTATCCGAAAGACTAGACAGCTATCTTGGCAAGCCCTGTGCTAGTGATGATAGGTGTACATAATGCAGTGTGTTAGGAAAACAGTCTATTATTGTTGACGTTTTGAATAGTAATACATTAATATACTTTCAGTTTGTAAGCCTATTGTCCACATCGATTTTAACAGTGCCGAACCAGGAGAGTATGGTAACTATGGAGCTGTTATACAGAATGGTCTAGCATACTTTAATGGTAGAAGCAGCATCAAGATTCCTCGACTGGCGAATGTTGACTTCCGAGATCGGATCACCATCTACACGAGATACAGAGCTGAATTTCCTAGCAATACAACTCAACAAGCCGTCGTTGCTAATGGTGACTGCAATGAAGCGTCAACAATTGCTATTGTAGCTGATGGTCAGTCAACTGAATTTACAGCTCAAAGCGTGTCCAGATCACCACAGACACTGACTACTTCTACATCTGTAAGTAACACGATTCAATCGGTACTCCGTGGTTTCTATAAACGAATAAAAAATCTGTCGATACTGGTATGGGGGGGGGGGGCGTTGATATGTGTATAGAGAGACTGCACTCGATTAAGGATTTTTACTTTGCTGTTACAAAATGAAAGATGCACAATACAATAATTGCATTCTCATCACAGACTTTTTAAAAATTAATATTCTGCTTAGGATTCCAATATGGTTAAATGCATATAATAACACCAAAAAGGTTAGCAGGTGCGCGCTGTATCATAAGGTCTTTCATTGAGTCAACTGGCTGTACGTGACAAGGAGTAGGGTCGCCTGTCCAACCTCTTTGAGTTTTCTCCGGGTCCTCCGACTTCCTCTCAGTGCTAAAGACCCCTACGCGCAAGCGAATTATTGAAATAAAGTTGAACCATGTCTTAGTCCAGAAATGACATAGTTTGTGTCTAGTAGACGTTAAACTCCATTTCTATCTCTATAATGGTACCATTCGTATCGACTAGTAAAATTTCCCAGCAACTGAAACGCCGCTGGCTTTATTCTACAAACAAATCAAAATAGATTCACAGTACTTCGTACGTTCTTGCAGAATTCTTAATAAATAACTTGAATTCCCATGGGTAGTAGTCAATTTTACTCATGTTATAAGTGTATTCTGACCATTAGAATTCGGCAAAATCTTCCCACAAAGTCCAGCAAATGTCATTTCAGGGATTCTAGATTCAAAAATTTCACTTGGGAAGCATGACCCCCGCTCCCGACCCCTAGAAAGCTCACAGGGTGTTCGGCTCATACTTTTTGTTGAAGCTCCTATCAGCCCCAAACTATATATTCGGCATTGCCTATGGAAATGTAATTATTACTTTTGCGAATACTGAAGCTGAACATATCCGCCAGCGCAGTATTGGAAATTTTCCATACATTCTAGCAAATTTGTATCTTATGTCTTGAGGAATCCTTAATCACGTCATCGCCAAACACTGAGTCTGGAACGCAGAACCTTGTAGAACAGATAGTGTGCTGTCCGTGCGATTAGCCAGTAGCCCTTTTGTAAAGATTGTGTCCTTGAATTTCATTGATTATATTATGTTACATTGTTCTGCTAAATGTTCTACTAAATTTTGCTCACTTAATGTTGTTCTTTTAAATGTTTTATTTGATGTAGAGCACTTGGAAAGAAGTTGTATACAAATTGAAATCAGGAACGTTCAGTGGTAAAGATGGTCTTCAACTCGATTCCACGCCTTTTGCAGGTAACTGAATTGGTACTAGTAACTTGCAAATATTTTTTTAGCAGTTTTGATGCGTTTTGGTTTTTAGGGTTTTGTAAGCATGCACCATCGATCGTGCAATGGGTTGTTTATCAATGAGGTGAACAGATGATTTTGGTGAGAAAACTTGTTTTAGTTAATTAAAGGAAAAGTGTCTCTGCTGAGTACGAAACTCATTTCTTGGAACTCTTGATGACCAGGTGGCCTGATAAAAGTAGCGAGCCATGTTCTGATAGGGATCAGATGTTCTGGTAGGGATCAGATGTTCTGGTAAAATTAACAAGCCATGTTCTGGCAGGGATCAGATGTTCTGGTAAAATTAACAATCCATGTTCTGGTAGGGATCGGATGGTTATAATGTGTATTTTTCTTCTATTTTACAGGACTGTTGCAAGTATCACAGTGTGCCTTCCAGGTGGGTCATGGTGAGGGATTTAATGATTTCCGTGGATGGGTTGATTATGTAAGTTTTTAATTTTCTTTGTTACAAAAACTCAATTATCTTTAAAATATGTCGATATTATTTGGTATTTCAATGAAATATTTGAGCTGATTAAATTCTATAAAATTACTTGAGATATTCCTGGGTGATTTCCAGGTCCGTGGACCTGACCAGGAGCAGTGGCAAGTCGTTCAAATGAGTTATAGTGTTGAGATATTCCTGCGTGATTTCCAGGGCTTCGATCCTGCTTTGGCCGAGAAAGTTCATCCAGATTTTCCGGCGTGGTTCCCCTTTGTCAGTAATGCAGGACGTAGGACCTGACAAGGACCAGTGGCAAGTCGTTCGGATGAGCTAGTGTACACATTGGCGTGCACGTAAATAAAAAAACCATTGGCAGTTCGAAATAGTTGGAATTCAAAATGAATAAGAATAGACCGTAGCTCCGCTGCCCGGGAAGAATTTCCTTCAATATACATTGCATGACGTACGCCCGTCTTGATTAGCCCAAGAAGTGCTGAACAGTAGGACTTTCAACCCTGTCTTATTTATTTCTTGTTGTATTTTTAGGTTATAATTACATTATGCGATATAAATCTTCTCAGCTCTACAACACCTACTGCTGCTACTGCTACTGCTACAACTACGACTGCAGCTACTACACGACCTAAACATACGTCTCAGTAATTTCAATCATTTCAATTAGTGAGAGAGAGAGGGAATGGGGGTTTAACATCCACTCGACACAAACTAGGTCATTTTGGGACTAACATATGGTTTAATTTTATTTCAATAATTCGCTTGCGCATGGGGGTCTTTAGCAATGGGAGGAAACCGGAGGACCCGGAGAAAACCCACGAGGTAGTAAAATGTGCTAAAGAAGTAATAATTGAATGTCTTTTGTCCGTACAGTTCTAAAAAGAGTAATATTAAATATGGCTTTTGTTAGAATTATTTTTGCGTATGATACATTGATGCAGCATACACATACGTCTGTTTAGTTCAATTAATACTTAAAGATACATTATGTAAGATTTAGATAAAGAGCTAGCCATTTTTGCTGTAATATTTCGAAAATAGATAATGTAAAATGAAAAATTTCATTCAAATTACTCTATGGCGAGCGACGATATTAGCCTTTGAAGGTTTGACTAGACGTGTGCAATAATTTCAACCACCGTATTGGTTGTTCGAAGCTAAGTCTCGCTCCTCCATTTTTAGCTTAAATCAAAATATGGCTGAACTGTTCTAATCTATTTAATATCGGAGAAATCCGATGCTATCGAGAGTTGATTATGGCCTGGATAATTTAATTAATGTCTAATTAATAGTCTAGAGAGCATTTCAGGCCCAAAGAAAGACCTGCAATAAGCAGATGTAGCGCTTGCATGCGTGTTTAAACCTAGGAAGTAACGTGCCTCTCACAAAATATGGCTTTTGTTAGAATTATTTTTACGTATAATATACTGTGTCAATAAAGGTTTTATATAACCCAGAGTTATTGTATTCTCATTATTCAGTGCCATGTTCCGAGGATATATTCAATTTAAATAGGACAAAATCCCGTGGGTCCCCGTGGGTCCCCGTGTACATTTTGACGCATGAGCAAAAGTACCCTTGACCACTGGAATTCAATGATGGGTATGCCAAGGAAATGTCCCGAGCACTCTTCTTCTCCCCAGCACGCAGGTATTGGGCGAGAACGTCCCTCGGGATTTAATATAAAAGTAGGTCGTATTGCCACTGTCTAGGCAAAATGTCCCGCTAGAACATTGTATGGCGTATGTCCGTCTCCCTTTGCTCAGCCAGAGCAGAATAGTAGGACGTTAAACCCCATTTCATTTCTCCCTAGCACCGCACACGAAGGTCGAAGGGATGCTTAATTCCACGTTTGGTCAGAGTAGCGGAAATTGAACTGAAAACTGTTTCTATCTGTTTTTTCGAATACACGGCATGTAGTGATGGGTATCGGGCATATGACAGCGCATGCAATGACATAACTAGGTCCTAGAACTAGTCTTAAGTCTATTATTATCCACTGCAAGTGATGGTGGTGGTATCGGGTATATGGCAGCGTATACTCTGTTATTCAAAAAAAAACAACAAACTTGTACTTGGTATGAGGTAATAACCACAACATGTTTTGTTAATATTTACTACAAACATAACATCCCTTAAAGAAGTACACCTTCACTATGGTCCCACACCTGACTGGTTTAAGAAAAATAATCTGCATATGTATCAGAGAGAAATGGGGTTTAACGTCCACTCGATCCAAACTAGATCATTTCGGGACTAACATATGGTTCAATTTCATTTCAATAATTCGCTTGCGCGTAGGGGTCTTTAGCAGTGGGAGGAAACCGGAGGACCCGGAGAACGCCTGTTTTCATAGAACATGTAAAATATAATCGGATGCCCACCCATGATTTTACGTTGTTGTGTGGGTGCTGCTACCTAATCAAAGAATGTTGTCAGAACATTGGATTGCGGAAAATCATGTAAGTATCCCGGAAATCAAAGCTCTTTTGTAACAAGGAATTGCATCATGTGTAATCTGCACATTACTACGTTTGAGGTAAATTCTTCATCTTAGTAGAAAATCGTGGTGCTACGGGTAGTAAATCTATGCTTTCAGGGTGGAGGAAACCGAGGAATTATATTCTATGACAATATAAAGATTACTGCGTATTAGTATTATATAGAAATAAACGGTTGGTCAGCAACTGGTCCTGGGATCCGGTATTGTACCACAGAGCCATTAAACCGATCTGTTATGTCCTACTCGGCTATGCAGCGGTAAAGTGCCTATTTTGTACTTGGTACTTGCACGGGTGAGGAATGGAAAGCAGCCCACAATTTTTCTTGCTTCGACATATATAAATCATTTGGTCGTCCCTGGTCTCTATATTGAGTTGATTACCGGGAAAAGATAAAGCTAGCAATAATTGCTTATATAGTTGGTTTAATTCCATTACTATAAAGGTGAGTAACTCTATAATCTATACAACATGCGAATCATCACGTTTCGCACGAATTAAACAGGGGATAGGGATATATTAATGTTTGACCTGGTTAAGAGGTATTGGGTAATTCACACACACACACCTCAGGACCTGGTCCTCAGTAGGTCAGACGTTCACCACTCGGGATTTACCGCACTGTTCCCCCAAGTGGGCACAGGACTGAGGGCCTACCAAGTAAAATGTCTAGTCGTTCGGGTGGGACGAAAAACCGAGGTCTAGTGTACACGTTGGCGTTAACGTAAAACAATTGGAAATGAATTGAAATGAGATTTAACGTCCTACTTTTCTGCCCCAACAGGACTTATAAAGACGGACATACGCCATACAGTGTGGCGACACGGTGTTGGCCGAGAAAGTTCATCGGGGTTTTCCGGCGTGGTTTCCCGTTGTCAGTGGTACAGGACGGAGGGCCTGACAAGGACAGCTGTCTAGTCGTTCGGATGGGACGGAAAACAGAGGTCCAATGTACACATTAGCGTGCACGTAAAAGATCCCCTGGCAGTTGGAATTCGATATAAAAGTAGGCCATAGCGCCGCCGTCCGGGCAAAATTTCCCTCATTGCACATTGTATGGCGTATGCCCATCTTCATTACCCCAGTTCGGAGCTGAACAGAAGGACGTTAAACACCATTTCATTTCATTCCTATTCGCCAAACGTCCATACTATAACCTAATGAGCATACACAATTATTCGCCCAATAATAGTACACATAATGTACAAGCGTAACAGTAGCACGGTGCAGGCTCTATATCCCATAAATGGGATCACGTGGCTAAGTGGGTAAGACGCGAGCTCGCTAGCCTGGAGGTCGGGTGTTCGATCCCTGCATTGGCCGAGAAAGTTCATCCAGATTTTCCGGCGTGGTTCTCCCTTGTCAATGATGCAGGACGGAGGGGCTGACAAGGAAAGCTGTCTAGTCGTTCGGATGGGACGAAAAACCGAGGTCCCGTGTACACATTGGCGTGCACGTAAAAGATCCCTTGGCAGTTAGAATTCGATATAAGAGTAGGCCGTAGTGCCGCTGCCCGGGCAAAATTTCCCTCATAGCACACTGTATGGCGTATGCCCGTCTTCATTGGCCCAGGTTAGGAGCAGAACAGTAGGACGTTAAACCCCATTTCATTTCATTTCATTTTACTATATCCCATAAGAACGGTACAAGCCTGGCACACGAATGGTACACGCACTGTAGGCCTACAAGAACAACACAGAGTGGTACACGCACTGTAGAAAACCTGTGCACGATATAAGAATATCCATTCTTAACCGTTATTTTAAAATAAAAAGGCGGGGGGGGGGGGGGGTAGTGTCTTTGTTAATTAACTAATTTCTACAATATATTTAATATTTATATATATCTTGATAAACTTTCTAGAAATTCTTAGAGTTTTGAGTTATACATCTTTAAAAATCAATTTCCGCCAAAAGCGGACCGTCCAATAATATACGGACACTGTATAGATGGCGTTCGTGACACACGTCTCAAAATGCAATCGAGATTCTTAGAAAAGGGGACACTCCTCCTAATTCTCAGAATCACCAAAACCTGTAAGGCCTTTTCTATTGTTTGCCTGTCAGTCAGTTGACAAAAGAAAAGTTGTCCTTGCCCCAGTTGGCTTTCAAAACGCTCACTGTTACAGGTGTTGATAATAATAATAATAATAATAATAATAATTTATGTAATTTTTATTAATAGCTATAGCTGTGTTCAATGCTTTGTTGTTATTCACTGAGTTTGAATTAAAATATTTTCCAATACAAAAGGTATGCAAATTCAAGAAAATCATTTTTGCAATACAAATTGATTTCCGATGATTCAGAACGGAAATGATCTAAATATATACCCCTCCCGCCATTTTAACAAAGCAGTTCAAATCGTTCAAATGACGATTTATTGCGTATGAATAAATAAAACGCACTCACACACACACCAAGATATCAATAAGCGACCAACACGCATTGTACAGTATGCACCTTGAATTAATTTTTAAAAACCCTTTTTCATTTAGAAACTGCCAGTCAGTCTGTTATTTAATATTAAGTGCAACTTGTCTCAATAAAGGTTGAATATCGAGTTTAACACCATGCATCATAAAATACTTGTTAAAACACCGACATGCCAGAATAAAGATTACTATAGAGGCTAACACCATACGCCATCGTATACTAGTTAAAACACGGACATGCCAGAATAAAGATTACTATAGGTGCTAACACCATACGCCACCAAATACTAGTTAAAACACGGACATGCCAGAATAAAGATTGCTATAGAGGCTAACACCATACGCCAGCGTATACTAGTTAAAACACGGACATGCCAGAATAAAGATTACTATAGAGGCTAACACCATACGCCAGCGTATACTAGTTAAAACACCAACATGCTAGAATAAAGGTTACGATAGAGGCTAACACCATACGCCAGCGTATACTAGTTAAAACACCAACATGCTAGAATAAAGATTACTATAGAGGTTAACACCATACGCCAGCGTATACTAGTTAAAACACCAACATGCTAGAATAAAGGTTACGATAGAGGCTAACACCATACGCCACCAAATACTAGTTAAAACACCAACATGCTAGAATAAAGGTTACGATAAAGGTTACCATACGCCACCAAATACTAGTTAAAACACCAACATGCTAGAATAAAGGTTACGATAAACACCATGCATCATAAAATATTAGTTAAAACACCGACATGCTAGAATAAAGGCTTACGCAGTGGACACATTAGCCGAATCGTTCGGCCGAACCAATCGGCGCCGAATTTTATTCGGCCGAATGGGTGGACACACTAGCCAAATGCTTCGGCCGATTCAACCTGTCGATTGAATCACCTTTCACGTCACATGATTAAACATGGCGGCGTCTATGTCTTTAATCTTCAAGTCACGTGACTTCTCGATATGAGTGGTGATTGGCTAATGAATTCTATATTCGAGCGAATGCTTCGGCCACATGTCAGCATAAAGGTTATATGTATAAAGGCTATATGTAAAGTGGTAAGACCATATTCATCCCTTACCTTCTCACTCTGTGCTTCACGTTATCTGTGTTTCACTCGCGAAAAACATTTTGGGCTCAAATTATTCAACCTAAGTTATGGTCATTCAAATTTTACAGAAGTTACCCAATTCTTCCGGAAGTTTATTTTTAATAGGTGTACGACGTGGCTTTTTGTGTAGATATATAAATGTACGATCTGACTTATTGTGCGGAGATATATTTGTACAATCTGACTTGCCGTACCAATATATGTTTGTTCGATCTGACTTGCCGTACCAAGATATATTTGTATAATCTGACTTGCCGTACCAAGATATAGTTGTACGATCTGACTTGCCGTACCAAGATTTACGTGTACGACCTGGTCTGTTGCACCAAAATATATGTGTACGATATCGAGGTATATGTGCATGATGTTACTTGTCGCACATAGATGTATACGATGTGTACCGACATGTATGTGTACGATCTGACCGTGATATTTATTACGATCTGACTTGGTGTACCGAGATATATATTACGATCTGACTTGTCATACCGAGATATATATTACGATCTGACTTGTTCTACCGAGATATATATTACGATCTGGCTTGTTCTACCGAGATATATATTACGATCGGACTTGTCGTACCGAGATATATATTACGATCTGGCTTGTTCTACCGAGATATATATTACGATCGGACTTGTTCTACCGAGATATATATTACGATCTGACTTGTTCTACCAAAATATATATTACGATCTAACTTGTTCTACCGAGATATATATTACGATCTGACTTGTCGTACCGAGATATATGTTACGATCTGACGTGTCGTACCGAGATATAAAGTACCATCTGACGTGTCGTACCGAGATATATGTGTACCACCTAGTTGGTGTGCCTTTAAATTATGATAATATATTCTTTTCAATGTGAAAATCGGGTTACTTGTATCAGAAAAAATGATCCAGATAATTCTTTTCAGTTTAGGTGATTCAATAAATGCTATAAATATAAATGACTTGGTTTAAAATTAACATTTAGATTGTCGTCTTGGTCAGTTAACAACCTCGTCACTTTCCATATTTGTAAGTATTGAATTAGAGTTTTAATTTTTACTTTCTAGAACAGCTGATACCTCTGCTTAGATATTGGGGAATCACGCAATATTTTCTGATGTCGGGTTTTTTTTTGGGGGGCGGGGAAGGAATGGGTAGGGGGCGTGTTCGATTCCGGTGTTCGCTGTGCAAGTTACTCTCAGGGATGTTCAACCTGGTTTCCCAATGTCAGTGGATCAGAACGGAAGGAATGACCAGCAATAGCACCAAGTCGTTCGGATGGGAAGAACACCGTATACACCATTGACTGCAGGTTCCAGAAGACGCATCTCATAGCACAATGCATGGCGCGTGTCCGACTTCATTGTCCTGGTGGACGCAGACCACTAAGGCTTTAAACCTCGTTTGGTTTCATTTCACGAAACAATATTGACTTTCAAAGAGAATCTCTTTGTCTAAGCAATCATACACTGATCACATACTTTCATTTTACAGCTGCCATGGCGAAAAGTTTACTGTTTGTGTTGGTGATTGGGATGTCGCTTGCTTCATTCAGCAATGGTAAGAATTCTATTGTGTTTTTTTTAAAAAGTAGTTGAATGACTGAATGGCATTACATGCAAGATTTAATCATACGGTTTGGGGCGTTGGATAGCCGTAATTTTTTAGCGAGTGCGCGCTGTATCATAAGGTTTGTTTCAATAATACGATTGGCCGTAGGGGTCTTTAGCAGTGGGGGGGGGGGCAGGAGGACGCGGAGAAAACCCACGAGACTGGACATGCCGCCCTACTCTTTGTCACATACAAGCGGAGAATCTAAACCACGCTACTTGACTCAATGACGCACAATACTAGATCTTTGTACGATCTGAGAAATATCTTTCTCTAGGGTTAGGGTTAGGTTTATAAATAACATGTCAAACGTACAAATTGAAGCTGTAACAACGGTGGATTGTGTGTAAAACTATTCTGAAGGGTTAGGGTTAGAATTGTGGGTATAAACATGAACAGATATTTTCCAGATCGGTCAAGATCCAGTATCGTGCCTTAATGACCGACCTTGTGATCCAACTCGCACGCGTTAACCATTCGGTTACCCAACCCACTCTTTTTCATTAAACTTATAGATGTGTAGATAATTAATATTCCTTCTCTTATAAGGTGTTATGTTGTGTTCGCTTGTGCGCTATTTTAAACGCCATTTCTTGCTCTTACATCGACCAATCGAATTATTTCTGCTACTTCTTGTAAATCAGAACTTTTTTTATTTTGATTGAAGCCTGTGGCATTACAGGACCCGAATTCTACAGCGCAGTGGACGCTTACAGCTGACCACCGGATCCATTCACTTGATTTGATACGTTGTTTATTTTTTACGATGTCTATCTTATATTGGCCACTTTGGTTACATATATCAGGGACGGATCCAGGAATGTTTGCAGGAGGCGGTTTGCCAGCCTCCTGTTAATGGAATATGACAGTTGACAATGCAACACCCCGTTTTGTGCGAGGAGCAGTCCATTTGCTTGATTACACTATTTTGCTTGAATACACTATTTTGCCTATAACGTTTTTTAGGACTTCGAATTCTGTCTTATGGTTTGGATTGTTCGTACTTGGTTTTATTTTATTTTTATACTTTCGATGGCCTACACTACATGAAGACCTGACCGGTTAGACAGAGAAATGGGGTTTAACGTCCATTCGACACAAGCTAGGTCATTTCGGGACTAACACATGGTTCAATTTTATTTCAATAATTCGCTTGCGCGTAGGGGTCTTTAGCAGTGGGAGGAAACCGGAGGACCCAGACAAAACCCACGAGGTTGGACAGGCTACCCAACTCCTTGTCACGTACAACCGGGGATTCGAAACCACGCCAGTTGACTTAAAGACATACCTTATGATATAATGCACACATGCTAACCATTCGGCCGTCCAACCCCGCTTCTGTCTAAGACTAAGCACTTCAACTAAAAGTGTGTGTGTGTGTGTGTGTGTGTGTGTGTGTGTGTGGGGGGGGGGGGGGTTGGATGGATGAATGGTTAGCGTGCGTGCGCTGTATCATAAAGTCTGTCATTGAGTCGACTGGCGTGGTTTCGAATCCCCGGTTGTACGCTGCAAGGAGTAGGGTCGCCTGTCCAACCTCGTGGGTTTTCTCCGGGTCCTCCGGTTTCCTCCCACTGCTAAAGACCCCTACGCGCAAGCGAATTATGTAAATAAAATTAAACCATATTTTAGTCCCAAAATGACCTAGTTTGTGTCGAGTGGACGTTAAACCCCATTTCTCTCTCTCTCTCAACTAAAAGTTATAAAGAATACAAGGAAAGTTATTTTTTGTTTTAGGACAATCTACAAACACAACGCCATCAGTTACAACAGACAACACGACATATAATTCCGGAAGTGGAGCATGTAGGGACTGTGCGATTAGAAATGGTATTGGATACAATCCTCATCTGGAATGTGATAAATTCATCCAATGTAATTTTGTGAGAAATGGAAATTTGGCAGGTTTTGAGATAAAGCAGTGCGGATTTGGAACCTTCTGGGATCAAACTCTACTAACATGTAACTTTATTGGACAAGTCCATTGTCCTAATGGTAAGATATATACATATTATTATAATTTGCATAAATTGTTGAAGAGGCTGGAAATGTCGAAATGGCTGTATTCAGAAAAATACTTTGGTACAACGAAATCGGTCTAACCTTAACACAAACGCAGAAAAGTACAATTTTCGCACACGCTCCACGGCGTTAGGCGTTTGTGATCGCGCAATATCCTAAACGAAAGATATCACCAATAGTACATTACTATGGTAACTTATATGATCAAGGATCATAAGGCCTGTCATTGAGTCAACTGGCGTGGTTTCGAATCCCCGGTTGTACGTGACAAGGAGTTGGGTCGCCTGTCCAAACTCGTGGGTTTTCGCCGGATCCTCCGGTTTCCTCCCACTGCTTAAGACCCCTACGCGCAAGCGAATTATTGAAAAGAATTAAATCATATGTTAGTCCCGAAATGACCTAGTTTGTGTCGAGTGGACGTTAAACCCCATTTCTCTCTATATATATGATCAGGGGGAGTTAGATGGCTGAATGGTTAGCACGTGAGCGTTGTATCATAACGTCTGTCATTGAGTCAACTGGCGTGGTTTCGAATCGCCTGTCCAACCTCGTGGGTTTTCTCCGGGTCCTCTGGTTTCCCCCCACTGCTAAACACCCATTCGCGCTAGTGAATTTTTGAAATAAAACCGAGCCATATGTTATTACCGAAATGACCTAGTTTGTTTCGAGTGGACGTTAAACCCCATTTGTCTCTCTCTCTCGTTAATAATTGTTACCAGTTAAGTGCTGAAATGATTGCGTTAAAAACTGGGCATAACTCTGGCGATGGTTATTACGTTCTACGATGATTTTTATTCAGATCCCTGTA
Source organism: Patella vulgata (assembly GCF_932274485.2). Lineage (NCBI taxonomy): Eukaryota > Metazoa > Mollusca > Gastropoda > Patellidae > Patella > Patella vulgata. Next base: position 3,323,490 of record NC_065884.2, read on the forward strand.
TTAATGGTACTGTTAGCTCTTACAAGACCAGTGGAAATTGTGCTGAGCATTATATGTGTACTAACAGAGTTTCACAAGCCAAGCTTTGCTCTTCTGGATACGCCTACAAGAATGGTCAGTGCGTTATAGACACCGATTGCAACAAAGACGCACCTCCTAAAAGTATGTAATAGATTTTAAACCTAACACATTTTTACGTGGTTCGGACCTTCGGTCGAAACACATATTGTTTCTGTAAGTGTTTTTATTATTTTTGTGGAGGGGGGAGGGGGTAATCAGTGTGTGCAGTCAAAACGATGCAAACACTCTGCCAAGGTAGATGTGGTTGGCCTCCATGGATCTATTTATTAAATATAAATTAGGTCATTTTGACAAACGGGAAGTGTTTTACGGATAGGACAAAAAAATAATCTCAGATTGCCCATATCTCAGTTGTTTCTCAACGGATCTTCTTCGAGTTTTCATTTTGTGTTTTATGGATAGGACAAACAACAATAATCTCAGATTGTACATTTCTCAACGGATCTTCTTCATGGTTTTCAATTTGGATTCTTTGGGCGAATCCCATATGGGCTCTGACTGGTGGTTTTTCGAAATTCGGAAGTTCGCTCGATTAATATTAGCATCAAAGATTTGCGAAAGTTTTCTTCGTCATTTTTTCGACATTCAAGATGGCATATAGCCGTCACTATTTGATGTATCAAGTTGAAATTTAGTAAGAATAAGGATGCCTTGAAAAAAGCATATTAACATTTTTTAAGAAGGCTTCCTGAAATTTCGTAACGATTTTCGTAAGGGCCACCGATATCGCTAAGACGAAATGAGTGTCAAATGCGATTAATTGGTGTAAAATTGATGACTTCCGGTATTTTGTCCAATGGAGAATGTCTTATCAAGTTTCTGGGTCGTAATTTGCACGAGACTAGTAGGTCAGTTTTTGTAATGATATGCATTCTGGAAGACCGGGACATATTATTATTCTACCGGGATTTTTCTTTACACGGAACTGATAGGTAAATGCTATACGCCCTACCGAGATTTTTCTTTACACGAAATTGATAGGTAATTGCTATTCGCCCTACTGTCTAATTTATTGAATAAATATCGCGATACGGTGTAAAATATAACGTGAACCGCAAATTGGAAAAGAATCGTGTTCATCCAGATTTTCCGGCGTGGTTCCTCCTAGTCAGTGATGCAGGACGGAGGGCAAAAATTCCCTTGACAGTTGAAATTCGATATAAGAGTAGGCCGTAGTGCCGCTGTCCGGGCAAAATTTCCCTCATATCACACTGTATGGCGAATGTCCGTCTTCATTAGCCCTGTTCGGAGCAGAACAGTAGGACGTTAAACCCCATTTTCAATTCATTTCATTTCAGTGCCTTCCACTCCAAACCAAACCACTATATTACGTGCCGATGTAAAAGGAAGTTACTTTCTTTCATTAGTCGAAGTCTTTTATTATCATAGCCATTTTTATTTTATAGATTGTTGCTTACGCTGCAAATTTGCTGCAATAAGAAATGACCCGTGTTTCTTCAACTGGCAGACAAATGGAAGAACTTATAAGATGCCCTGTCCTCCTGGTACAGCTTATGATATTGATGCGTGTGGTTGTATTACTGCTGCGTACACATCATGTGCAGCAGGTGAGTTGATGATTTATTGATGCGTGTGGTTGTCTTGCGGACCAGACCTGACGTGTCATGGTGTCGGATTTAACGTCTGCTTGCACTCGGGGCGATATCGCAGACAAGTGGTTCCTATGAAACTAGCTAGAAAGCCAATTGTAGGTAAGAGATAGAGGACTAAGAGCATGCGAATAAGAAATGTATCCCCTTTTGAGTTACAAGAGTCCAATGATGATGTTTGGGATCATCATAGGATCTACCTAAAGACCTAGCTCTTAAGTAGGCCTACAAGTGGTATAGAGTAATGGCTAATCATGTCCGGTGGGTTTGTGTGTCCAGTTTAGAGAGGGCCCTGTTCAAATCATTCATACCAGTTGGTTTGCTGAGATATTTAGTTTGTTGGATTGAAAGTAAAACGGTTCCAATACGCGACCCTCTTTTAAAATAAAATTAAATGGGGTTTAACGTCTTACTTTCCTGCATCGTCGCGAGTTCGGTTCCCGGTAGGTACCAGGAAAAGGTTAGACCCGTGGCCCATGCTTTCTATGTAAGATTCTAGTATGAGTTCTCCACCAACGCTTAGCCACCAATGTAACCGTCCAGCTGCAGGAATTGCAATAGCCCAAATATCTAGTCTATAGGGTCGCCTACGGCAAGGATAATGAGTGTCATCATGGGTTTGTCTCCCGCTGAGCACCAGGAAAAGGTTAGACCCGCGACCCATACTTTCTGTGAAGTATTCTAGAATCCATCTATTCAACCTCTGTGACCACAACATCCGTTAACCGTTGGTCCAATCATTGATTGAAACAAAAAAAAGAAGCAAGACCGATCAGTTCAGCAGCAGAAACTGTGATAGTTCAGTTATCGATTCTAATGTCGCCAAATGCTGTAAAGTATTCCCCTAACCACTCATTTCACCTCTGTCGCAACAACATATGGGAAGGGGGGTTGGATGACCGAATGGTTAGCACGTGGGCTCTGTATCATGCGGTCTGTCATTGAGTCAACTGGTGGGGTTTCGATTCCCCGGTTGTACGTGGCAAGGAGTAGGGTTGTCTGTCCAACCTCGTGGGTTTTCTCCGGCTCCTCCCGGTTTCATCCCACTGCTAAAGACCCCTACGCGCAAGCGAATTATTGAAATAAAATTGAACCATGCGTTAGTCCCGAAATGACCTAGTTTGTGTTGAGTGGACGTTAAACCCCATTTTTCTCTCCGTATGGGAAACAAAGAATTCAATATCTTATTTCCTAAGTCGATAATCTCCTTCTTTAATAACCTTTCAGTTTGTAAGCCGATTGTTCACATCGATTTTGAAACAGCCGAACCTGGAGAATATGATAACTACGGTGCTGTTAGACAGAATGGACAAGCATATTTTAATGGTAACAGTAGCATCCGGATACTTCGCTTGTCGAATGTTGATTTCCGATCAAGAATCAGCATTTATGTGAAATACCGACCAGAATTTCCGGACCAAACAACCCAGCAAGCCGTTGTTTCTAATAGTGACTGTGACAAACCCTCAACAATTGCAATCATAGCTAATGGCCAATCTACTGAATTTTTAGCTAAAAGCGTTTCAAGATCAGCACAGACACTTAATACCAATTCCTCCGTAAGTTAAACCTTTATATTTCTTCACGTTTCAAATAAAATGAAATGAGATTTAACGTCCAACTGAAATGAAATGAGGTTTGACGTCCTACTGTTCTACTCCGAACTGGGCTAATGAAGTCGGGCATACGTCATACAGTGTGCTATGAGGGAAATTTTGCACGGACAGTAGCACTACGGCCTACTCTTATATTGAATTCCAACTGCAAAGGGATCTTTTACGTGCACTCCAATGTGTACACGGGACCCCGGTTTTTCGTCCCATCCGAACGACTAAACAGCTGTTCTTGTCAAACCCTTCGTTCTGCACCACTGACAAGAGAGAAATCACGCCGGAAAATCTCGATGAACTTTCTCGGCCAACACCGGAAGCGAACCCGTGTCTCCTGAGTTCTTTTCACAAACAATCACATCGCTGGCTCAGTGAGTAAGAAAGGTAATTGGGACTTTCCGGTGTGGTTACCCCTTGTCAGTGGTGCTTGACGGATGACCTGGCAAGGAACAAGGTATAGTCGTGCATGAAAAATAACCCTGACACTTGGAATTCGATATATTATAAGAGTCGGCCGTAGCCCCACTGTACTGGGAGAATTTCGCTCATAGCACACTGTACGGCGTATGACCCTCTTCATTAGTCCAGTCGGAGTAGAACAGTAGGATGTTAAACGCCGTTGTATTTCTTTCACATCGACTGTCAGTTAAAGTAACAATTTCATATTTTTAAGTTATATTTTTAAAATGTATTAAAATAAAGCCCTAAAAAAGATGGTATGTATAAACAATCCTACCTTGTTAAAGAATAATTCTATTAATCCTATAATTCACTATTGCCAGTTGAGAAATTGGCAAAAATATCATTTTCAACTTCAAATTCAAACGTTTGAAGATAGCTACTCCATGTTGGAGAATAGAAAACAAGGGAGGTAATTGGGAGGTTATTGTATTATTCTTTCCGGTGTAAATGGGTTTTAAGTGTGAGAATTACACCTATGATCGTATAATAGTGAGTTGACAACCTATTGAGCAAAAGACATAGAAATAATTATGTTTTGTCTTTCTTAGAAAATATGAAATTGTAACTTTAAAATAATGATACTGGTATTAAATGGCGTTAGCACGTGGGTATAAAACACATATTAATGTAATATGGGTGTTTATAAACTTATTAACACCCTTTTTGTAATTTCTAATCAATTATATTCGGTGAAAAACGCGAACAGTTCAAATTGAATGGCAGACGTTTTCATCTGCTTAGTCCATTTTACACATTTTTCTCTTAAATTATTTTTTTATCGTTTGTGAATATTTAATCATTCCCGCAATGTATTTTGTGAAATGTTTTTCTTTCTTCGTTACAATCGCCTGTAACGATTACACACCACTCGGCAAACCTCGGCGATTCCAGTACCCTACATCTAGCTGGGTTTTTTTTCAAGTATATCCGATTTTCTTGAAACAAGGACAACTTTGCACTAAAATTCTACGCACGCTTCGAACGACGCAATTTTGATAACTTCTGTTTAAAAGCTGCAATTTTTTTAATAAGTAAATCGGTGCCGCATCGCAATTGTATAGGCGTAGGTACATCACTTACCGTCATACAGCCGAGACTAGATGTTGAGTAACTGAATCAACCGAGGTTTGCCGAGTGCATTATACCCATAGAGTACACGACACGTGTACTGATTTTAAAAAGTTCGTTGTGAAGTGAGTAGTTGACATTAGGATCCCATATTTCACGGTAAGGTAACGACATTAATATTAATTGAAATGGACCAAATATTAGTGAATTTTAATTTCGAATTCGAATATCATTGATACTATTGTGTTATCGAATGACATATACGATAACTAGAGAATATATGTAACGTGTGTAAATGTCCTGCTAAAAGATTGTAAGCCTGACAAGGACAGCTGTCTTATCTTTCGGATGGGACGAAAAACCGAGCATCCGTGTATACATCGACGTGCACGTACAAAGTCCCCTGGCAGTTCAGATGGGATGAAAAACCGAGGATCCGTGCATACATTGACGTGCACGTAAAAGATCCCTGGCAGTTGGCAAAATTTCCCTCATAGCACACTGTATGGCGTATACCCGTCTTCATTAGTATAGGACGTTAAACTACATTTCATTTCTGAAACAGTAGTGGACTAATCTTTAGTCACGGAGCACAACAGAAGGACCTTAAACCACATTCATTTCATTTTATTTGTAGACCGTCTGGAAAGAAATTGTATATGAAATCAAGTCTGGAACTTTCAGTGGCCAAGATGGCCTTCAAAGAGATGTCACGCAATTCGCAGGTAATAGTATAGTATCAATTCTTGTAATATGGCGGAGTCGCGGTGGCTCAGTGAGTAAGACACTGGCTCGCTAGCCAGGGAGTCTCGAGCTCGCTCCCGGTTTTGCCGAGAAGGTTCCTCAAGATTTTAAGCCGTGGTTTCCCTTTCCAGTGCAAAAGGATGGGGGGCCTGACATGCCAGATATCTGCCTGGTCGTTCGGGGGAGAGGAACCCCAAGACCCCGTGTACGCATGAAAAGAATACCTGACAGTTGGAATTCGATATACGAATAGGCCGCAGCGCTGTCCGGGCAAAATTCCCCTCATAGCACACTGCGTGGCGTATGCCCGTCTTCCTTAGCCCATGGTTTGTGTCGAGTGGACGTTAACCCCATCCTTCTCTCGCTCCTTCGCTCCCTCTCCCTCTCTTTAATATATCACCAATAACAACGATTCTCAAATACTTATCGTCTTCATGTTTCTAGGACTGCTAGAAGTATCACCATGTGCCTTTCAGTTGGGTCATGGTAACAGATTAAATAGTTTTCGTGGATGGATTGAATACGTAAGTTTTTAAATGATAAATGAAAATAACCCTTGTATTAACTATGTTTAACGATGACAATTGTGTTTAATGATATAATTTATTGTTGACTTAGATGATGGTCGTGTTCGGTCCAAACGTTATAGGTGTAGGTTTATACACATAATCGCCGTTCGCTACTTCTTCGTCGCATCAAGGGCGGTTATAACCATAGCTTGACGTGTCACCTGAATTAACCGTTCAGGGCCGGAACTTGGCGTAGCACACTGGAAGCCCTAGGGTTGTTCTCACTCTCATCCACTAAGAGCAATTTCAGCCACAAAGATTGGTTAACCCTAACCCCGCGTCTAATACTTAATATTTAGCTACGATTAGCATGTGTTAGCTCCTCCTCCTGATTAGCCCAGTCGGAACAGAACAGTAAAGCATTAACTCGAACACTAAATAATAAGCAACGATTAGCATGCGTTAGTTCGTCGTCTTCATTATCCCAGTCGTAACAGAACAGTAAAACGTTAACTGGGGCCTTGACGTCTATCGACGAAACGTTTATCAATTGACAATGAAAGTTATCTAGCCATCCTCAAAATATTTCATTTAAAATAAAGTACTTGGTTTACGCTTATATTTTTATATTTTTTGTATTTTTGCAGGTAATTATTACACGATGTGACGATGACCCTTTCAACTCTACTACAACTACTACCAAACCCAGCGGAATTGGTGGAGCTTAAATCAATCCGTCATCTATTTGAATCAAATGTCAAAATGGTCTGATTCAAATAATTCTAATTTCTGGGTTATTTTTTCTTGGACAAGTGGTTTATTTAATTCTGGTTCACAGTTGTTTTTTGGTTCAATTATACTCTTCCAGTGTTTTATTTTATTTCAAAAATACGATTCCAGTGTTACTTTCTTCCAAAAAGAAGAGTAAGAGGTTCAGTTTGTAACTTACGTCTGCTTCATCTGTTTTTTGTTTTTGTTTTTTTAAAATACTTTTGCATATAGTTCGTCGTTTTTCTCTCTTAAAATAAAGTTTGGATATAATTCGTCGCTTTGCTCTTTTAAAATAATCTTTGCCTATGGTATGTGCGTTGACAGTAAATTCTATATTACAAACGAAGTTGTTGTGTTATCATTTACATTATAAATGAAACGAAATGGGGTTAAACGTCCTACTGTTCTGCTCCTAAACTGGGCTAATGAAGACGGACATACGCCATACAGTGTGCTATGAGGGAAATTTGGCCCGGACAGCGGCACTACGACCTACTCTTATATCGAATTCCAACTGTCAAGGGATCTTTTACGTGCACGCCAATGTGTACATGGAACCTCGATTTTTCGTCCCATCCGAACGACTAAACAGCTGTCCTGCATCACTGACAAGGGGGGACCACGCCGGAAAATCTGGATGAACTTTCTCGGCCAATGCAGGGATCGAACATCCGACCTCAAGGCTAGCGAGCCATCGTCTTACCCACTTAGCCACCGTTTACATAAGAAGATGAACAGATCTAAGAATAAATGTACTCTTGTAGTGAAGCAGAGAGAGAGAGAAATGGGGTTTAACGTCCACTCGACACAAACTAGGTCATTTCAGGCCTAACATATGGTTTAATTATTTTATTTCAATAATTCGCTTGCGCGTAGGGTCTTTAGCAGTGGAAGGAAACCGGAGGACAGGCAACCCTACTCCTTGTCACGTACAACCGGGGAATCGAAACTCCGCCAGTTGACTCAATGACAGACCTTATGATACAGCGCGCGCGTACTAACCATTCGGCTATCCCCCCCCCCCCCCAGGCTTTATTCAAACCATACAGTCTATTTCTTTATTTCTTGGCAATAATCGTTTACGCAAAAATAGTAATTTCGGTAGAGATGGAGGATTTTAATTATACAGTATTTCTAATTTTCTGGTGTGCGAATATGTGGGTATCTACCTAGGAAACTATATCGCCCAAAATCAATAATTAAATTATACACAAGGCGAGCGCAACAGTACATGATTTTGGGTTTGAGAAGCGGCAAGTTGGAGGGCCTTCAGTAAAAAGTTATTCGTTTTCGACTTTTCTAGAATTGTAATGCATTGTTTTAGAGGTAACATTTTTATGACTTAACGAATCAAACAATTTATGTATTGTTGTAACTGTTCATAGCTCCACCCCTCCTCCATCTTCCCGCCTTCATCCATTGTTTGTTGTAAATGTTCATGGCTCCACCCTCCTCCATCTTCCCGCCTTCATCCATTGTTTGTTGTAACTGTCCATAGCCCGACCCCTCTCCCATCTTCCCGCCTTCATCCATTATTTGTTGTCACTGTTCATAGCTCCAATACTCTCCCATCTTCCCGCCTTCATCTATTGTTTGTTGTAACTGTTCATAGCCCCACCCCTCTCCCATCTTCCCGCCTTTACCCATTGCTTGTTGTAACTGTTCATAGCTCCACCCCCTCTCCCATCTTCCCGCCTTCATCCATAGTTTGAGAATGTACATTGTTAACCTCTCGATGAATATGAAATGATATGGAGTATCAGCACCAACCGGTCTATACTGCGACAAACACAATAGTGAAATATGAGACGCATATAAATACAATTATTACACGCAAAAAAATAGACCTATGCATATTTAAAATAAAAATTGAAATAAATGAATGAAATGTGGTTTAATGGCTCGTCAGCACCAAGTCAACTAATCGAGACCAACTAAATATGAATTATCACAATTATTATAAATATAAACAAATAGCAAAGTGAATTTTAAATTAAAAATAAATATCACTATATTTTATATATACAGTATATATATTTAAAAAATTAACATGAAATCAAGATAAAAATTTGTCTCATTTAAAAAGTCTAGAACTTTACCATATAGACCCGGTTGTGAAAACAGATGTTTGGCAACGGTAATACTTCGATCTTATGTCCCTGAGTAGCGTGCACTCAATCAGAATGTGCTTAAACATGCATTATGCAAGAGCAAAATCTGCCTATTGCAGGACTTTCTTTAGGTCTGAAATGTTTTCTAAAGTATTAATTAGACATTAATTAACTGATCAAGGCCTTAATCAACTCTCGATGGCATCAGATTTCTCCGATATTAAATAGATTAGAATGGTTCAGCGATACTTTGATTTAATCAAATATGGAGGCCCGAGACTTAGCTTCGATCAACCAGTACGGTGGTTGAAATAATTGCACACGTCTGTCAAACCTTCAAAGGCTAATATCTTCGCTTGCAATAGAGTAATTTGAATGAAATTTTTAAATTATTCATTTTACATCATCTACTTTTGAACTATTATAGCAAGAATGGCTAGTTCTTTATCTAAATCTTACATAATGTATCTTTAACTGCCGAAAGACTTGACAGTGTTTACATTCTGGTTGGGGCACTCGCTTTAAAGGGGTGTTATGGGAGTTTGCTGAAAATTTCAGTCAAATTGATCCACGTTGAACCTAGATTTTAGGCCTAGACTCGAGCATCATTACTAAAGTCGACACGATAGAAAACATAGTCTCGATTATTCAATTTGGATTAAATCATCTATGAGCGTTCAGCAGCAAATCCGATTCAAATCCAGTAAATATCGCAGGCTAGCGATGGCATCGATAATTGATTATGGTCTGGATAAGTTAATTAATGTCTAATTAATAATTTAGATAACATTTAAGGCCCAAAGAAAGACCTGCAACAGGCAGATTTAGCTCTTGCATAATGTATGTTTAAGATGACAATGTGAGTTAAAAAGTGTGATCAATGCGAGAGCGACACAAATTGAGAGGCTTAATATGATGAAGTTTATTTGTGCCTACAAAATCCCAAGGCCGTTGCCATAAATGAAGTAATCAATACAAGCTGTACAGTCCGTGTAGAGAATTACAAAAATGGATCAAAGAAGATCTAAAGCAAAGTGAGTAAGGCGGTATTTGACCCTATGACGTCAGACATTGATTAATCAATCTCTAACTGGGTTCGATCGCGAAACTTTTTTATATGTTTAATTGAAACTTCACCATTCTGATTAAAATACAGATGTATATTTCGTTTCGTTTTTTCATACTTTCGATGGCCTACACTACCTGAAGATCTGACCAGTTGTACTGGGAGGTCGGGTCAGGGGTCATCACTGCGGTATTTGACCCTATGACGTCAGACATTGATTAATCAATCAGCATTGACGTTTCTAGGGGTCTACCCACGGTTCCGTGCACAGCACGCCAATAACTCGCCGTAACAGACCGTTTCATTGGCTAATCCCTCGCATCAACTATAACGCATGTTATATAACAACTCTTCCAGATCCTAGTGTTGTGAAGACAAGTAAAACGAAATTTTGAACTATAAAAAGCGAAACGAAAAAGGATCTGTGTATTAACCAGGTGAAAACTTCACTTCAGTTCAGATCGTTGACGGTACATTTATTTATGGCTTGTAGACAATATCGATGTTTATTTATGGCTTTTAGACAATATCGATGGATTTGTATTGGCTAATAAAAGCTATTGTTGTTAATGCACGAATATAACTTTCACGTAAATAATAATACGACTATAACCGATATAGAAAATAGTTCAAATATCCAATTTTAATAAACATCAAAGGACTCGTGGTCTTAATCCGTCGCTTATAAGCTTGTAATTTATGTACGCTTGGTCTCCTTCAAATGTAGGTTATAATCTAACTCGTTCAAGCATAAATATCACGTGAAAGCAACCAATTAAGTATGAACGAAGGAATAAATGAAATGGATTTTTATGACACGTCAGCTTCAACCGGGCTATATTGCATCAAACATATGGTGAAATTCACGAGACAAATAAAATCAATATCACAGAAATGTTTTGATTTTAGGCACTTGAGATGATTGAACTCAATCAAAATGTGTTTAATTGTCACAGGAACATGACAATGTTCACATTCCGGTTGGGGCTGTCGCTTTAAAGGAGCTAAGTCGCTAATATTTTTGACCTCGAAATTGACACAAATGGGTCGCAACGCTTGTAATAATGTAATAGGAATGTATATAAACCGATTTTCATTCAATGGTTTCTGTTTTACTGTAATTTCAAATCAGTTATGTTCGGCGAAATGCGCCAAAGTGTCAATTAAATGACAATCTTTAGCCTCTGGTTATTCAAGTCTACACCGATGGTATTTATTGCGCATGCTCTCCAGATAAGAATATAGCGTCACCATTTGACATGATTTGTGGAATATGTCTGTCCTCATTCTTTGAGCCCCTTGTTCCAAATGGCGCTGAAACGCATTATGGTACACGATTCATGTAACAATGGTAAAATGTTTATTTTGTCTTGAATATTGGATATCAGAAGCCCATCTTTTCCCTGTAAGATCACAAGACCAATGTTGATTTGAATTGACAAATAATTCGTGTTTTCATCTCTCCTGTTAATTTTATAGGAGTTGAACCACTCTCCAAGGAGAAACCAATTAAAGATACATTATGTAAGATTTAAATAAAGAGGTGACCATTCTTGCTATACTAGCTCCAAAATAGATAATGTAAAATGAGAATATTTAAAATTTCATCCAAATTACTTCATTCTGAGCCAAGTTATCATTGTGTGTGCGTGGTTCCCCCTTGTCAGTGATGCAGGACGGAGGGCCTGACAAGGACAATTGTCTAGTCCTTCGGATGAGACGAAAACCCGAGGTCCCCTGTATGCATTGGAATGCACGTAAAAGATCACTTGGCAGTTGGAATTTGATATAAGAGTAGGCGATAGTGCCGCTGCCCGGGCAAAATGTCCCTCATAGCACACTGTATGGCGTATGCCCGTCTTCATTAGCCCAGTATAGGAGCAGAACAGTAGGACGCTAAACCCCATTTCATTTCATTTCATTTCACTGTGTGTAGTGTTGACAAGATGTGTGCATTGTGGTAACCAGAGTACTGGTATATTCGAGACTTAGCCTCGCGTTCCCATTTTTAAATTAAATTTTTAAATGGCGAAACGTTCTAATCTAGTTATAATCTTGAGTATCCGATGGCATCGAGAGTTGATTATGGTCTTGTTTTGTTAATAAATGTCTAATAATAGTTTATATAACATTTCAGGCCTAAAAAACCCTGCCTGCAATGAGCAAATTTAGCTCTTGTATAACGCATGTTTAAGTTGGCCTTTATACCACATTGAGTAGAGCCTTAATCCGTCGCGTATAGATCCCTGGTCTGGATTTTGATAAAACCATGAACATATGTTCGTTTCCATCAATAGAAAGTCAATATGTAACTTATTAAAAATATATTACAGTATATTGAATTAATCGACATAGATTTAACATTTATAAAATGTTACATTTTTTTTTCAACCAATACAAATCAAACATCGTTACAGTAACTTCCCGTTCAATAAATAAGAAATGACTGGGCTAATAAAAACGGGTCCATAAATAAGAAATGTAATATCTTTATTCATAATACATAGTAGTTGCTGACTGTTGCTGACAGCCCCGCATGCCTCTGTGGTCACATTTGTGAAGATCCTCATGCTCCTTACATTCAAATGCACGAAAGGAAACTATAGACAAATTACAACATGATCATAAAAACATTAACTGTCTCTTGTTCCGGTCCACAACCAACTGTACCGATGTAAACAACAATATTTTTAATCAAGTCCACAAGTTTATTGACATGTCAAACAGATTTTAATCTTGCTTATTAATTGTTTTAATTTACAATATTAGTTTTAAATTTACGTGATGATGTAACATATAATATATATTGTACATTGCCACCCGTCTCATGATATATGTATTTACGTATATTTATGTATGTATTTGCCATTTTAACTGTGTATATACACCCATTTTGTACCTTTGTTTTAATATTATGTATGTATATTATCTAGAGAGGGGGGTTTTACATAGGCTAAGCCTGTTCCCCAATCTCATTCAGACAAACTGAATAAAATATTGTTTATAAAAAAAATACATAGTAGTGCATGCAGTATAATATAATATATCAACTATAAAACATTATTATATTACAACAGATAACTAGTTCTTATGTTGTTAACTTTAATTATATATTCTCCTACATTTTTCTGCTACATTTTCTATTTTTTATATTCTCCTACATTTTTATTTTTTATATTCCGCTACATTTTTTATATTTTATTCTGCTACATTTTCTATATGTTTCATATTCTGCTACATTTTTTTATATTTTATATTCTGCTACATTTTTTATATTTTATATTCCGCTACATTTTTTATATTTTATATTCTGCATACACACCTGAAAAGTATCAACGTCCCGTATCCATAGTCATATAATATAACTTGATATTTGTAGCCCACGTGACTCTACCAGCATTATAAAAAGCTTTCGGAAATCTATGATTTGGCTAAAAAGTTCTTGTTATTTTTTCAATAACAATGGTAATTTGTGGTACATACGGAATGTAGAAACGTCCAAACAATCATAGATTCCCTGGGGCACGCACAAAACAAAATGTGAGAGTGTTCCTATAAGGAGCACTGCTCTGTGTTGATCCTTTACGTAAAAATAATAAATATGAGGACATTCCTAAACGAGAGGCTGTGTGCGCGAGTGAGGCAGGGTGCGCTGTTGATCTAATGGCTATAACGATTGTGGGAATATATGTAATACTCTTTGATAATTTATGCAAAATTGTATTACACGAATATAAGTTCACTAGAGGATATGAGTTATAATTTGATAAATACATGTTTTATTTCTATTCTCTATTGTCAGTATATTAGTTATGGTATGAGTTTATTTAAAACGCAAATCAAATTGTTTTTGAAATATTGTGAGAATAACGGGAAAGGGGGGTCCGTGCTGATATGATACATGAATTGAACTATAGGTTAATAAACACATTTGTCATGGTACTACATATAGAGAGAAAAAACACCCGATTAGATTTTATTACATACTTCAAAAAGGTATTTGTTGAGTAATAAAACCTTCTAGTAGTTTATCGAGGGCTGGCCGTCCTTACCGCACGGTACAAATATTATCACCACTAGAAGCAACAAATTCCAGAACAAGCCAGAACTCATACCAAAATGGCCGCTTTATACAAATGAGAATTTAGGGGAATACTAACCCGAACCCTAACCCTAACCCTTTTAAGAGAAGTAAAAACTAAAGTTCAGTCTTTTAAAAAGGGTTAGGGTTAGGGTTCGGCTATTTATCCCCCAAACTCTCATTTATATAAAGCGGCCATTTTTGACTCCGGAAGCACCCGAACCTCGATAAACTACTAGAAGGTTTTATTTGTACCGTGCGGTAAGGACGGCCAGCCCTCGATAAACTACTAGAAGGTTTTATTACTCAACAAATACCTTCTCAAAGTATGTAATAAAATCTAATCGGGTGAAAATAAACGTCCAGAAAACGTAGGCGTCGATATTTATGTTAATTAAACTACCGTTTTAGTAATATTTCGTTTTGGACAATGTAGTTTTTAATGTTTGCTTTCTATAATCTCTCGAATAAAAAGCAAAATAGATCAATTTATTCTTGAGTGAAAGTATTATTTTATTACAGTAGACGAACTGTGGGTAACCGAATCCCCTAAATGGAGTTAATTTCAAAGAAGCGCCGTGTAACGTTAAAAAAAACCAAAACGCCCTCCTCCCATTCGACATTGTATATTTGTTTTGCCCATGCCACGACTTCTTTTTTTGTATTTTTCAGGCGCAAAGGTTAATTTTACACGCGTTCATGTGGCACAGCTGTATATGGGTACACGTAGACAGAATTCAGTTTCCATTCTTGATTTTACAGGGTAGATAATTAACCCATGTTTCTCGAAGTTATTTCTATTTTGAAGTTATTATTTGCTGCATTTGTCATCTCGGTACGGCAATGCAAAATTTATGAAATGTTGAATAATATAACTTTGCATACATGTCAATACAATCTGAATTTTGAAAGAACATAGAAACTTGTGATAATTCTTGAAAATGAAATGGATTTTATTGATTTATGACTCGAAAAAAAAACATATTTAGAAAATGTTTTTAATATGGTATAATATCTTTTATATAAAAAACAACAATTCAATATACGGGTTAATATCTTACAATAGACCTACAGTGTTTGGAAACATCTGTTTTGTAAATATTACATAGATTAATATATTTTTTGGGGGGAGTTTGCCAATAACTGATCTTTTTGAATTTCGACTTGTTTTGTATACATTTTTTTTGACAGTTTGCAAATAACTGAGCTGTTTGAATTTCGACGTGTTTTGTATATAATTTCGTTTTCGTGTTTGAAATTGTCTGCTTTAACAGCGATTGCTTTGAGTATGTTTTGAAAGGTGAAAAACTGGAAATAATGTCCATCAAACGTACTGAGATAACTGTTCAGTGCTTTTATTGTTTGGGCGGTGAAATAATTGGAATTTTAGGTCTGAATGTGTCTATATATCTTCTGACATATTTCAATGAAGGTAAATTGTCACATTCAAATTTTAATATTTTATTAATTAGCCTGAAAACAAACCTTACTTATGCAAAATATTATAAATTTATCGACATGATCACAAACGCCTGTAACATGGTAAATTGCTTTCACAAATTATATTAAACTGTTGTCTTAAATATACATATTGGACGTTAAACCCATCTCTCTCTCTCTCTCCCTCTCTCTCCCTCCCCCCCCTCTCTCTCTCTCTCTCGCTTCCCAAACGAAACAAAACATAACAATGTCACGTGACAATATTACATATGGTGGATAAAGGCGTATTTTGATTACAGTAGACAATTCGATTATGGTACACTATGGTAAACTTTTATAGGGTATTAAGTTACATATCGGTCCTATGTATATACATTAGCTATGTGGGTAAGACGCTGGCTCGCTAGCGTGGAGGTCGGGTGTTCGATCCCTGCATTGGCCGAGAAAGTTCATCCGGATTTTCCGGCGTTGTTCGCCCTTGTCAGTGATTCAGGACGGGGGGGCTGACAAGGACAGCTGACTAGTCATTCGGATGGAACGAAAAGACCGAGGTACCGTGTACATATTGGCGTGCACGTAAAAGATGCCTTGACAGTTGCTATTCTATATAAGAGTAGACTGTAGTTCAGCTGTCCGGGCAAAATTTCCATCATATAACACTGTATGGCGTGTGCCCGTCTTCATTAGCTCAGTTCGGACCAGAACAGTAGAACGTTAAACCCCATTTCATTTCATTTTCTTATCGTCACGTATCTTTATTATGATACTGCTTGTGAACTATAAATATATCAGCCATCGCATTTTCCATAACTTCAGTGGCATATGCTAGTCAAAACAGTACAATAATATTGGGATTGGACGCCCTATAAATCTCTAAGAGTATAACAATTGCTTGTTGAACAAGTGTCACTAATGAAAGTTTTTTTTCCCCCAATGCAGCAAATTCTAATGTGTCCAAATCGCAAAACCTACTCGGCTAGTTTCTTCTGTTATATTTAAAATATATTCAAGAATACGTCTTTTACAAATTTGAATATAGCCATAAATAAATGATTATTTTGATACACACTGTCATGCATTTAATTATAACCATAAATAAAAGATTATTTTGATGCTAAGGTGGGTTTGGACAAGACACCTAAGCCAAATGCAATCAATATTGCTACATAAACTTATTGATTATTTAAAAATATCAAACCGAATTTAACATAAAGTTTTACATGTATTTACTTGTATTTCGTTAAATTAACACAACAATATGTTACCAAGCCATGTACTTTGATTCTGTTTACGTCCACGTTGAAATTTTCCATACAGAATTTCAATTATTATTTCAGAATTTAATTTGGGAAAATAGGACGATAAACACTATTTCTTTTTTATTTCTAGATAAAAAGAAATTATCTTGTATAAAACTAAGAGGGACTTTTTTCACGACACAAGTTGTTCTGAGAGAGAGAGAGAGAGAGAGAGAGAGAGAAATAGAAATGGGGTTTAACGTCCACTCGACACAAACTACGTCATTTCGGGACTTACATATGGTTTAATTTTATTTCAATAATTCGCTTGCGCGTAGAGGTCTTTAGCAGTGGGAGGAAACCGGAGGACCCGGAGAAAACCCACGAGGTTGGACAGGCGACCCTACTCCTTGTCACGTACAACCGGGGACAAGTTGTTCTAAAATTAATTAAGTTCCGTAGCTAAAATATCTCAGATTATATCCTGCATTACGAAACCACGCCAGTTGACTTAATGACAGATCTTATGATACAGCCTGCACACGCTAACCATTCGAACACCCCCCTCCCCTCCTCCCGCTCACTTTGGAAGCGTTTATTACGAAATGAAATGAAATGAAATGGGGTTTAACGTCCTACTGTTCTGCTCCTAACCTGGGCTAATGAAGACGGGCATACGCGATACAGTGTGCTATGAGGGAAATTTTGCCCGGACAGCGGCACTACAGCGTTTATTACACACGATGTAGTAAACCATAATAATGAATCATATCATGTCCAAATAAATAATCTAATTTGTAGGTCTGCAGTTTGTCACGTGATGGTCGGAACATTATCTGTGTGGCTCTTTTTGTTGATTACAAATACCACTAATAATTATCTTGAAAAGAACTACGATTAGTAAAGAAGGCCTTTTTAGCCAGCCTCGTTCTGGCCAAAATACCTTGTTCCAAAAACATTGCAATTTAAAAAAAAACTACGTTTTTGAATTCCAGACAAACGTGGTATTTTTTTGTTTTACCACGTTACAACGTGGCAAAAATGTGGTAAAAATTTTAACACGTTTTTGCCACTTTTAGACAAAAATGCCGAACGAGGCATTCTGAAGTTTATTATAGTGTGAAGAAAGACTTGCAATATGCAGATTTAGCTTTTGCATAATGTATGTTTAATTAATGTCTAATTAATAATTTATATAACATTGCAGGCCTGAGGAAACCCCTGCAATAGGCAGATTTAGATCTTGGATAATGTATGTTTAATGCTTTATCTTCCTATAAATATGTTTTTATGTATATATACGACTTGTGGACCTGAACGATGGACTTTTTATAAGCTAAGACAATACGGTAGTTAATGCACGGCCATAACTATCACCTAAATAATAAAATCAAATTAAATCCAAAATAGATAACATCAAGTTTTATATGGTCTTAATCCGTCGCTTATAAAGAGAGAGAGATGGGGTTTAACGTCCACTCGACACAGACTAGGTCATTTCGTGACTAACATATGGTTTAATTTTATTTCAATAATTCGCTTGCGCGTATGGGTCTTTAGCAGTGGGAGGAAACCGGAGGACCGGAGAAAACCCAGTAGGTTGGACAGACAACCCTACTCCTTGTGACGTACAACCGGTGATGCGAAACCACACCAGTTGACTCAATGATACAGCGCGCACGTGCTAACCATTCGGTCATCCAACCCCCTCCGTCGCTTATATGTCTGTACTTTATGTATGTTTGGTTTCCTTCAAAAGTAGGTTAATATCTAAGTTATTCAAGAACGAATATCACGTGAAAGAAACCAATTAAATTAATATAAAAAGTAGGCCATTAGTCCAGTAGAATGTGTTATAACACATTGAATAGAGCACTAATCCACTGTTTATATGTCTGATCAGGAATGTGAACAGACCATGAACATATATGTGTGTTTTTATCAATAGAAAGCCAATACGTAACGTATTATACTATATTTAATACAACGTGGATTTAGCCATGACAAACACTTTATTATATCCGACCAATGCAAATCACGCATCGTCCTTGAGGAAGTCGAGATACAAGTGCTTGCTTTCACAATTATCGGGTATTTGGGATGAAAGGGGGTTCTACATTAATTGGATAGTGGAACAGACAAGGTTTGTGTTGAATGCCCAGTAAAACCCCATTTATCTCTCCTCTATCGGTAGCCTCACCCAGAATATTTTGAAAATGACACCGACGTGGATGTTATTTAGAGCACTTTCTAGTCGGTTGTGGTACAAATTACGCCGACGTGAATGTCATTTAGAGCACTTTCCAGTCGGTTGAGGTACAAATTTGGAAAAATTGTTTTATACCGTTTCTGTACCAATGGACTAATTGCGACGGGCGTACACCATATTGCATGGGAGAAATTTTGCCCAGGCCACAGCGTTTCCGCCATACTCTTCTTCGAGATTTCGGTTCGCAGAAACAGTTGCTCGGAATTTCCGGTTTCGTCTAGCCTTGGAAGTGGTCCAGGACAGAGGGCCTAGCACGGACCAACAACTATTGGTTCAGATTGTTGGAATTCGCAATTAAGAATATGCCGATGTTGGAGGATAGTATCCCTTATGGCACACTGCATGGCGTATCCTGTCATCATTTCCCGGTCGGACGTTAAACCGCCATGTTGAGTTTACCTAAAGGATCTGACATTAGGGCCGTAACTAGCTCAGAGCAATGACGGGGCGGGGAGTGTTCTTAGGGGTGCTGTAAAATTGACGGACGCAATATATATCTATTGTTTTTATGGTCGACAATTTTTTCACAGGGGTGGGGGTGGGCGAATCTTTTTGAAGTGCCCCCCCCCCTTAGTTACGGGCCATTCTGACATTGTGGCAAAATTGTATGTATAGATAAAACTCACGCGATAACAGTATATGGAAACTCATTCAAAGCATACCGTTTATTAGCAATAAGCATTTTCCACAAAGAGAGTAGCTTCGATAGAATTCGAATTGCATAACATTTAAAGAAAGTTTCTGGGTTTGCGAAATTGTTGATAGCTACCTATAGGGGAAAATATCGCTCAAAATCAATAATTCTGCATAAGAAGGGGGGCGCCCATGGTCCTACTTGACAGGGCCGGAATATGTACGGTAATGAGGAGGGCATTTGTCGACCAATGCAAATCGCACATCGTTACTGTAACTTCCTGTTTGTGGTTTGTGTTCCCGTCAATAACCCATATACAAAAGCATCTCCATAAATAAAATAACGTATTATGTGAAAGATAAATCAGCATATTGCAATTCTTTTGTGTGGCTTCAAATAAAATAAAACCAAGTTCGAACAATCCAAACCATTAGACAAGATTTGAAGTCCTACAAAAACAGTATAGGCAAATTATTGAAATCAGCAAATGGACTGTTCACAACTTATTGTTAGGATATTCATGCACATGACAATTATTTAATAAACATGAAATGAAATGGGATTTAACGTCCTACTGTTCTGCTACGAACTGGGCTAATGAGGACGCGCAAACTTCAAATATTAACAACCTTGCTCAGATTAAAATAATTAGGGTTTCACACTGCGTTTTTGTTAAGTTTATTCTTCTTCTTCTTATTATTTTTTTCCACTTGAGGATATCTCAAACTACTTGTCGGATCGACTCGATGTCTTCTGTTTTATAGGGAAAGTGGCTGTGACGTAGAAATTAAAGCTAGTTCGAACTTTCTGCGACAATGCGAAATGTCCGAAATCACCGAAGTTGTCGTTTTTTGAAATATTGCCGTAGTAATATTAACAAAACATTTCGGATTTTGACATTTGATACATTTTGACATAGCCTGAGACAAGGCACAGAGCTATGGTTCTTCGGATTCTTGATTTTAGACGAATCTTCGCAGATATTTTGAAAATTTAAATTTTTACAAAAAACTGTTTTATTTATGAATATTTTTTTATGGCGTTTTACCCAAAATTAAAGGGTCATGTGATTTGAGCAAAATATGAACAATTTCTGTCTCGATAATTTACCTAGGTCGCTATTGGCTAGTTCAGTTTAAGGATTCTAGGTTAATTATTTTGCATGTAAAAGAGTCAATTATTATTGGATTTTGACAAAAGTGACACCATTTGATACGTAATGTCACTTTTGACTAGATCAAACAAATTTTAAAATTTTACTATCACCGGAAACGGCGTCATTTTGACAAAAACTGTATTTATAGCCCTAAAAACATATTTTATTCAAATGAGTCGTATGTGTTATTTTTTTAAAATGATGATATTTGATTCAATCAACAAATAGAATGAACCATTACCAGCATTTAGATGTCAAAAAATGGTTTCTAACTTGTTCAGTTGCGGAGAAATAGGCGATTTTCAATAGGTCACTTTTCAAGGTTTTTGGTCCATAAAAGTGTTAATTATTATTCGATTTTCGTAAAATATTTACCATGTGATACCTAATGGCATTTACGATTTCATACGAGTAATGTCAGATTTTCATTATCACCCGAAGTAATTTTATTTTGGGAAAACCTGTATTTTTAGCCTCTAAAACAAATATTTGTTTGAAGTAAGTGATATTCATTATACGTATAAAATTATGATATTTGAGTCCAATGGACAAATAGTATGAATTAATGCGATCATATGGATATCAAAAAAGTGTTTCTAACATCTTCCCTTGCCGACAAATAACGAATTTTGTCAGGATCACTTTTTAAGATTTTTCGCATTTTAATTTCAGTTTATTGGTTCTAGGTTAATTATTTATTGCTCGATTTGTATAAAAGAAAAGCTCATATGCCCCGTTGTTCAAATTTTCAACTTCTTGTATACCGATAAAATTTTGTGTCGGCACCGGAAGTGAAGAAATTTTGCCCAAAACTTCAATTGTGACAGTCGAAAGTTCTTTTCAAATGCAAATATTAATGTTTACAAATCTTATAGATCACGATAAATGCTCCTACTAAAGACGCAAAATATGCCGTGCTTATTTTTTAAAATTTCGGTTTTGTATTTGTGCCATTTTGATTTACAGGTGAAAAAAAGGTTAAAACGAGCTATTGACAATATATTCAGGCTTTTCATATTTTAAAATATTTCTTGACAACTCTCATAACCCTGTAGCTATATCCATACGAAGAGAATTTATGTGAAAATCAGTTTGTAATATGAGCAGTTGGCGAGAAATAGGCAATTTCGCATTTGTCACTTTTCACGTTATTTTGCCTGTAAAAGAGTCATATTATTCAATTTTCAATTTGTTTTTACCATTAATTGATGCCTAATGCCAATTTGGACTAGGTCAAACTAATTTATCGTTTTCATTGTCGCCGAAAATGGTGTTATTTGGGCAAAAACTGTATTTTGGCCTTCAAATGAAATGGGGTTTAACGTCCTACTGTGCTGCTCCTAATCTTGGCTAATGAAGACAGCATTTTAGCCTTCAAAACAGATATTATTATTTTATTCAAATGGGTCTGATTTGTAATGTTTTTTTAAAGTTATGATATTTGATTCCAATCGACAAATACAATGAAACCATACAAACATACAGATGCCACAAACTGGTTTCTAACTTGTACGGTTTTTTTTAAGTGAGTTATATTTTTTATTCATTTAACATTATTTATTTGATTCCAATGGACATATAGACTGGATCAATACGATCATATAGATGTCCAAAAAATTGCTTCTTCCCTTCTTGAGAAATAACCAATTTTGTCAAAATCACATTTTAAGATTTTTTTCGCATTTTAATTTCCCATTAGAAAGACATAAGTTAATAACAATTTTTTTTTCAGGATCACTTTTTTGACGTATATAACACATGGTAAAAAATGTATAAATGGAACTGAAACTGCTGTATTTGGTTGATTTTGCGACCAATGTTTAACGGTTTCATTCGTACCGGAAGTGACATAAGCTCAAGGGTAACGTGGCACCGGTGAAACCCCTCATTACTGCATTGCAGTTCTAGTTTCATTTAAATTTTCAATATATCTTATTTTTTTGTATTATTTTTTTTTTAAACTATTATAGAAAGAATGGTTAGATACTTATCTTAAAGGGACAATGACACTCTTGCTGGCTTGAAAGCTCCAGAAAATAAATAATAGCCTTATTCTAAGTACTAGATGTTTAAGTGTCCTACCTGTTGTGTAGATTATCCATTTCATCCTATGTTACTTGTCCAGAGGGTTCGAAAATATTTTTAAATCGAAGTTTGATTTGAAAAGGTTTACGTTAGCCGTTTCAAACCGTTATGTTGAATTTTTCAAAAATTTTAAATAAGGTGTGTTAAGATAAAATTTGTATCATCAATTAATTGGAATATTGTAAATCGAAGTTTCATTTGAAAAGGTTTACGTTAGACGTTTCAAACCGTTATGTTGAATTTTTCAAAAATTTTAAATAAGGTGTGTTAAGATAAAATTTGTATCATCAATTAATTGGAATATTGTAAAATAGTACAATTTGTTGACCAGAATAAAGATTGGGACATATTATTCAGTTACAACAAGAGTGGTATTGAGCCTTTAAACAATTTATCTTTAATGATAAAACAATAAATACAATAAAAAAAAAATAATCGAATGACTTTTTGGATAAATGAACTATAAATATATGTTGTGTTATTTTCAAAGTTATACTTGATCGTTCGTGTGGAAGTCAATATTTTATTATGGAAACTTTTATGTGGAAAAAAACGACATCTGCCGACATATGAAATCTGTATAAAAGTAGATACATTCCCAATGTTCCACAATCGTCCTCCAATTGGTTGTACTCGTGCACGTATATTATACAACTAGAAGATACATCAAGATGCGGTTAATGTTGGTCGCAACTCTGTTGCTTGTTATTATAACGGTTGTTGATGCGGGTAGAAGACACAGGGCACGAAATAGAATCCGTCACAGATCTTATGGACGTCAAGCCTCTGTCTCGTCGTCACGGAAACAGATAAATTGCAACAAAATCCGGAGAAGGCAGGCCTGTAGCAAATGCTGTTCTGGTGAGCTCTTTTGTAATTTTTATTATTGATGCATCCGTGAACACTTTACCCCAGCTTACAGAATTTCACTTTCGTGTTAGAGATTTGTAGAATTTGTAAATATTTTAAAAAAATTAATTTTGATATAGAAATATTTGATAAATCAATAATTGAATTCTTATTTACATTTATTTATTTTGATCTTAAACTTAACGAACCGACCAAAAAATATATTTAACCATATGGAGCAGATTTACAGGGGACCTGTAGGCGATTTTTTTTCCTTTAATAATGAGTGGATTTTGATGAAACATTTTTTATGTTTCATCAGTAGACAAAACAATAATTAAAACAAGTGCCAAATTATATATTTGATTACCTGTTGACATGGTAACGAATTTCATATCTATTATTATTCTTATTGTACATTTTCATAGCGCCCTTTATATAGAACAGAAATTAGATATACAAATGACATAAATAAACTAAAATACAAATAAGATATATATGGAACAATTTAAATCAACTTAAACTCTCATAAATTTCATTAATGCATAACATATCATTACCGAGGAAAGGACGTTAGGAATATAGGCTTTGATTTAGCCCCGAAAATCGTTTCATCTCGTCCTAGCAAATTCCGGGTGAAAATCTGACGCTTTGTTACATAATTTAACCAGTACGTCTTGCACTAGAATTACGTCTCGAACTATATTTGTCAAGTGTAGCCATAATCGGGTGAACAAATCAAATTCTAAGCCAATCAGAAACCATAAAAGCAAAGATCGTCATAGGTCAAGGGTCAATAGCCATAAATAGACCAGCGAATACCTTTTATGAGACGGAACACGTTGGATTGTTTACATTTGTCTGAGAGAATTTCTCTGCAAATATGCCGGGATTACTGGATAATATCACCTGTTAAATGTTGCATTGACACGGTAAAGACGACTTACCCCTGATCTGTGGCATAAATATGGCCAATAATTAGGAAATAGCACCAATGATTGAATGAATCTTTTATTTTCTGGAATCAAGTGTTTCTTCAAAACTATTTCAGTGAAACAATATCCAAAAGAAATATATACTTAATACAGATGAAAACGATTTTGGCATGCTTGAAATACTGGTTCCGTCTTATAATTATATATAATGCTAAGAAAAAACAAAAATAATAATACCATGTGATCTGATCGATACAATTAATAATAATTCACCTTCATCAATTTTACTATTTTTTTTAAAACGAGAAAACAATAAACTTATTAATATTATAAGAGTATAGAGAGAGAGAAATGGGGTTTAACTTCCACTCGACACACACTAGGTAATTTTGGTTCAATTTTATTCCAATAATTCGCTTGCGTGTAGTGGTCTTTAGCAGTGGGAGGAAACCGGAGGACCCAGAGAAAACCCATGAGGTTGGACAGGCAACCCTTCTCCTTGTCAAGTACAACCGTGGAATCTAAACCACACCAGTGGACTCAATGACAGACATTATGATATGCTACCCATTCGGCTACCCAACCCCCTATAAGAGAGTATAAGATTACATTTATTTAAAGAAAGAAATTTAAAAAAATAAACAAATGCAATTATATAAATTTCCTCGTACACAACAATACCATACACCACTAGTATTAATGAAAAATGTATATAATAATAATAAGAACATCATCATTTTTTAAAGTGTATTAATACTGGAGAATGGTTTCTAATGTGCTGTTCAGGTTCTTATATTCACAGAATACATGTATTTACACAGAGATCAGGTCTTGTGCCCATATACACTGTACAAAATTGAAAGATATATACCAACCAGTAAATAAAAGTACATATAAGAGAAAAGCAAACAGTAATTACCTAAGTAAAATAGTTCTAGTAAAATGAATTAGAAATGAAATGGTCTAATGAAGATGGGCATATACGCCATACTCTTATATCAAATTACAACTGCCAAGGGATCTTTTTAAGTGCACAACAATGTATACACAGGACCTCGACTAGACTGCTGTCCTTGTGCCTTGTCAGCCCTCCGCCTGCACCACAGACAAGGGAAAACCGTCGGAAATGAATTAGAATAAAAAAAGTAAAATAAAAACATATAGTAAGCATAAAGTGACAAAATATAATATGAAAATTTATTGACATGTACAGTACATTCAAGTAAAACATATTTAAAATATTATGTATTATTAAAAAACCGCTTACAAAAATACATGTATACAGGTGTAGGCCTACTTACATAATTTCATCAATATCATCATCACTATTAAAATGTGAGCATATGTTTGGCTGTCACTTTTATATTCGAACAATATACACAAAACCATACAAGAAAGTTTTCACTTGTAACAAGTACATCTATTACTGATCTATCTGTAAATGTGTAATGCAGCTTTATTTACATTCACATTGAAAATTTTGTTTGGTGCTTGATCTCTAGTCACCCTAACCCTGTCAGTTGTTCAATAGAGTTTAACAAGAGGGGTTTAAATTTCCACAGCTACAGTCAGACAACCTTGGAGGAATGCGCCAGAATATGCCCCCTTTTTGACTGATGATGCAAAGGCAGAAATAATTCTTCATACATATTTTTTTCAAAAAAAGTAAGTGCACTTGTACCAAATCATCTATTTCGGTTCTAATTTTCTCCATAACATTGGGGTTGGATGGCCGAATTGTTAGCACGTGCGCACTGTATCATAAAGTCTGTCATTGAGTCAACAGGCGTGGTTTCGAATCCCCGGTTGTACGTGACAAGGAGTAGGGTTGCCTGTCCAACCTCGTGGGTTTTCTCTGGGTCCTCCCCTTTCCTCCCACTGTTAAATACCCCTACGCATAAGCGAATTATTGAAATAAAAAAATTAAACGATATGTTAGTCCCAAAATGACCTAGTTTGTGTCGAGTGGACGTTAAACCCCATTTCTCTCTCTCCATAACAACTTGTTGGGTATGAGTACTGCACATGGTCGGAACGGAGAAACAGAAGCAAGCTAGCTAGAAATTTCAGACCACGGCCTAATAGGTGCGTTTTCAAACTCTTCTTAACGTTGAACATGTTCTAATATATTGAGGTAAAATGTTCAAAAGAAGAATGGTTTGAACATAAAAATAGATTTTTATAGATTTTGCAATAAAATTATAAATTACATAATTGATGCCTACAGGTTTTTTTTTTATGTTACCCCCCCCCCCCCAAAAAAAAACCCCAAACAAAAACGGGAATTTTTTAAATCTGTAGAATTAATGTAGCAATCGGTTTAACGTCCACTCGACACAAACTAGGTCATTTCGGGAAAACATGGTTTAATTTTATTTACATAATTCGCTTGCGCATAGAGGACTTTAGCAGTGGGAGGAAACCGGAGGATCGAACAACAGTTTATGGCTAAGTTCATATTAATATCATTTAAATTGTAATTAAAGTGCTAATTGACCATTTCAAAGATTAATGACATTGAAATGTAATTAAAGTTTTTAATTGAAATTTTGTTTAAATCAATATCATTTCAATTGTAATTGACAGTTTTTCGAAACTAATATCGAAAGTGGTTAATTGCCATTCTTTTGAAAAATGTAATTGAATTGGTTAATTGACATTCTGTTAAGATTAATAATATTTGAAATGTAATTGAATTGGTTAATTGCCATTCTTTTAAAATAAAAACATATAGTAAGCATAAAGTGACAAAATATAATATGAAAATTTATTGACATGTACAGTACATTCAAGTAAAACATATTTAAAATATTATGTATTATTAAAAAACCGCTTACAAAAATACATGTATACAGGTGTAGGCCTACTTACATAATTTCATCAATATCATCATCACTATTAAAATGTGAGCATATGTTTGGCTGTCACTTTTATATTCGAACAATATACACAAAACCATACAAGAAAGTTTTCACTTGTAACAAGTACATCTATTACTGATCTATCTGTAAATGTGTAATGCAGCTTTATTTACATTCACATTGAAAATTTTGTTTGGTGCTTGATCTCTAGTCACCCTAACCCTGTCAGTTGTTCAATAGAGTTTAACAAGAGGGGTTTAAATTTCCACAGCTACAGTCAGACAACCTTGGAGGAATGCGCCAGAATATGCCCCCTTTTTGACTGATGATGCAAAGGCAGAAATAATTCTTCATACATATTTTTTTCAAAAAAAGTAAGTGCACTTGTACCAAATCATCTATTTCGGTTCTAATTTTCTCCATAACATTGGGGTTGGATGGCCGAATTGTTAGCACGTGCGCACTGTATCATAAAGTCTGTCATTGAGTCAACAGGCGTGGTTTCGAATCCCCGGTTGTACGTGACAAGGAGTAGGGTTGCCTGTCCAACCTCGTGGGTTTTCTCTGGGTCCTCCCCTTTCCTCCCACTGTTAAATACCCCTACGCATAAGCGAATTATTGAAATAAAAAAATTAAACGATATGTTAGTCCCAAAATGACCTAGTTTGTGTCGAGTGGACGTTAAACCCCATTTCTCTCTCTCCATAACAACTTGTTGGGTATGAGTACTGCACATGGTCGGAACGGAGAAACAGAAGCAAGCTAGCTAGAAATTTCAGACCACGGCCTAATAGGTGCGTTTTCAAACTCTTCTTAACGTTGAACATGTTCTAATATATTGAGGTAAAATGTTCAAAAGAAGAATGGTTTGAACATAAAAATAGATTTTTATAGATTTTGCAATAAAATTATAAATTACATAATTGATGCCTACAGGTTTTTTTTTTATGTTACCCCCCCCCCCCCCAAAAAAAAAAACCCAAACAAAAACGGGAATTTTTTAAATCTGTAGAATTAATGTAGCAATCGGTTTAACGTCCACTCGACACAAACTAGGTCATTTCGGGAAAACATGGTTTAATTTTATTTACATAATTCGCTTGCGCATAGAGGACTTTAGCAGTGGGAGGAAACCGGAGGATCGAACAACAGTTTATGGCTAAGTTCATATTAATATCATTTAAATTGTAATTAAAGTGCTAATTGACCATTTCAAAGATTAATGACATTGAAATGTAATTAAAGTTTTTAATTGAAATTTTGTTTAAATCAATATCATTTCAATTGTAATTGACAGTTTTTCGAAACTAATATCGAAAGTGGTTAATTGCCATTCTTTTGAAAAATGTAATTGAATTGGTTAATTGACATTCTGTTAAGATTAATAATATTTGAAATGTAATTGAATTGGTTAATTGCCATTCTTTTAAAATTAATAATATTTGAAATGTATTTAAAGTGGTTAATTGACATTTATTTATTTTTTTAAAAAATAATACCATTTGAAATTTCAATTAATTTAAATAATTGACAGGTTTCAATTACCCGTGAAAGGTTAAAGATTAAAATGCATTGATGGAATTATTTATTTATTTTTCGAATTTAGGTCGGCCAAACAGATTTTGTCTGCTACGGAAGTTGCGCTAATTTAAGAATTTTGGAACGTATCTTCGGAGGGAAAATACCAGTTTGATGAATATCCATACTAAAGACGCAGACAATGGTTTATGTTTATCTAAATTAGTTTATAACTTAAACTGTTGCCGAGAAACAGAGAGAAGCTTCACTCGAAGTAAACTAGATCGTTTCGGGAATTACACATGGTCCAATTCTATTTCAATAATTCGCATGCGCGTAGGAGTCTGTAGCAGTGGAAGGGAACCACAGGATCCAGAGAAAACCAACGATATTTAACGATTGGTTTTATAATAGTAGCATGGTGTATTAAGATTCCTGTGATCATAATTCTGGACAGGGGAAAACAACGTTCGGATGCAACGAAAAACACATAGGCGTACATGCAAGAATTCCTGTGGCAGTTAAAATTCGATTTACGAGGTGATTGTAGCGCCGATGTCCGTTAAAAATTCGCTCATAATTAGGATATCATAAGTGATATTTGGCCAGAAATCATTTGTATTATGTTTTTGCTGATATTTAACACTTTAATAAAATAAATCATTATGATTGTTATTTAAACATACATCTCCTATTGATCGGCTAGTTATTCCCAATAAAAGTATAGCGATTTTGGTATATTATATTAAAAGTAAAAAATGCAATCTTACTTTAATAATTTCCAATAAAAACATGGCGATTTTGATATAGAAAGTAAAACATGCAATCTGACTAAAAACAATTCTGGATTCCCAAGGGTGCACACACGACAAACATGTGAGGCCATCCCTAAAAGAGAGCCTGTTTCCGCGAGTGAGTCAAGGAGCGCTGTTAGAAATAAATGTCCAGTAGGCTCTGTGAATAAAAGGTAGAGGATAATTCAGGAATTTACTTAAGACTTCGATTTCGATAGAGTACTGTATTAATTAAAATGTAGTTTTTAAAGTTATAATATTTCTGCTTTCTATAATCTTGTAAATAGATTATGTGGATATAATTACAGTATATAAACTATGGATAATCGAATCTAGTGAATAGATTATGTTGATACAATTACAGTATACAAACTATAGATAATCGAATCTCTTAAATACCAATCGCACACCATTTTAATTAATACAGTTTCCATCTCCTGTTTTTCAGATTTTAGTCTATTTTGAATAAATCGAAATAAATTATTTTTATACGCCCACATTCTCGGACGTCCGTTCACATTTGTTGGGGGGGGGGGGGGCACTCTACAGGTCACAACTGTTATCCGATTTCGACGAAATTTGAAATATAGGATTTATATCTCAACGATCTCGGTTCCGTTCGATAATGTCATGTAGTGGAGAATAACTTCTTATCTTATCGCCCGATTGTACGATCGCTTTTGGGGATCACGTGGCTAAGTGGGTAAGACGCTGGCTCGCTAGCCTGGAGGTCGGGTGTTCGATCCCTGCATTGGCCGAGAAATAAGATAAGACGAAAAACCGAGGTCCCGTGTATACATTGGAATGCACGTAAAAGATCCCCTGGCAGTTGGAATTCGATATAAGAGTAGGCGATAGTGCCGCTGCCCGGGCAACATTTCCCTCATAGCACACTGTATGGCGTATGTCCGTCTTCATTAGCCCAGTATAGGAGCAGAACCAGAACAATAGGACGTTAAACCCCATTTCATTCATTTCATTACGATCGCTTTGTTTATTTTGTGTCCCCTCTGGAGGTCGCAATTTCTATCAATTTATAAATCTTTTTTTAAAAAAATAAAACGGTTACACTCTCATTTACGTCCGAGTTTGAATTTCGTGAAAATTGGTCCAGAACTGACCGACAAAATTATTTACAAAATTAGACCTATTTGAATAAAAAGGTGTTTTAGTATCCCTAACACTATTTATAGCATGTTCTTTAAATGGCATTTAGTAACTGGATAGAGTAACAACAAAACACATACTTATGGAAAACAGCTACTAGTGTATTTAAGGCGACGTTTCGTAGAGTATTGATAACGTTGAGAGAATACTCTACGAAAAGTCGCCTTAAATACACTAGTAGCTGTTTTCCATAAGTATGTGTTTTGTTGTTACTATTTATGGCAGTTGGTAAACTCAGCAGTGACCTACACTCATTAGTTCGATGTCCGTAATTATAACATTTTTGGAATTTTTTCATTGGCCTAAGATGACCAACTTCTATTAGATCATGTTTATGTGTAAAACTTGGTGTATATAATGTTGATTTTTACGGTAACACAAATCGTTCTTACATATTGTGTTCTGAAATGGCTGAAACTGTCGCTTTTTATAAATTTTCGGATTGTCGCAATTAAATTTCATTTGTAAACGATCATCTAACAAACCCGTAATGAAATATCCTACTAATTGCTACTGGAGTGGGTTTGAAACAATTTCGGTAGAATTATATTCTTTTTTAGCCAAAGAAAGTAAACGTTCAACATATACTTGAACATTTTCAGAAAGAAATTGTTTAGTTTATTGTAATATAACTAAATATAACTCTTTTCCAAGTTTGACTTACTGCCAGTTAACTCCTGGTTATATAGTGTTCACCACAAGGACAAAATGGATACGAACCGCTTATAAGGAAATTGAGTCATTGTCTACCACGTCATTTAGCTGATCCTAGCTGACTGTAGCTTGTCAATGACACGTGGGATTAATTACGTCTGTAATTCCAACACAGCGAATACATTCTTAGTAGAGTTGAAAACATAATATCTTATATTATCAAAACCAGCTGGAGATCAACGCATCTAAATAATCGTCCGTATTTTATAATATAGTAAATTGGATTAAAGTTATGGAACACATTGTCACAAATGGCTGCTCCTCGTTCGCAAATAGTGTAGACGCATGTAATACCAAGGTTGTGCACCATTTATGAGCCAAAATTGTTATCCGAATTTGATGACACTTGAACCCCCAGTTCTCGGCTACTGTCGATCTTTGCGCATATTGAATTTTAACTTCCTGGATTATGGAATCTAATTGCAAGGAACATCGTGTTTTTAGCCTCTGTGGCCTCTCTAGAAACCACAATTGTTATCCGATGTTGATATGCATGTCTATATCCCGAAGATCTTTGTTGCTTTTGATACTGTCGCATATCGTAACATCCTGGATTATGGCCCCTGATTGAACGAAAAATCGTTTTTTAGCTTGTTCTCGGACAACCACTTTTGGACTTAATTATTATTCGCTGCTTTGTCTTGGAAAATTGATAAAATGTTGCATAATATTGCATTGACTAAAAATGCCAATACATGTATTATCCTTACTTTAAAAGTGTTAATATAGTCGTGACTGTAACTGCCAATACTATCCGTACTTTTTTTAAATCTTGAAAATAAAATGGATTTGTGGCTCGAAATATACATGTTAAACCTGGTGTAATATCTTTATATAAAAAACAATTCAATAATACGAGTTAATGGCTTAAAATAGAACTACAGTTTTTAGAAACATTTGTTTTGTAAATTTTACATAGATTAATATTTTTTTTTTGACAGTTTGCCAATAACTGAGTTTTAAGAAATTCGACTTGTTTTGTATACATTTTTGTTTTCGTGTTTGATGTAAGAGCAAATGGTTTGAGGAACAATTTCAATCAAACTTACTGAAATAACTTTTCGGTGCCTTTCTAGTTTGGCGTAGAATTTAGCGACTACAAACATAACCAAATATGTTTGAACTGATCCGCCATTACTGAAATAACTTTTCGGTACCTTTGTAGTTTGGGCGTAGAAATGAGCGATCAAAAACATAGCCAAATATGTTAGAACTAATCCGCCATTACAAGACCGAACATGATATTTTCAGTTAGTGATAACTTGGGGTAACAAGAAGAATGGACTATTGATATTTTCAGTCACTTAAACATGAATTAAGCAAGAGCTAAATCTGCCGATTGCAGGTCTTTCTTTAGGCCCGAAATCTTATCTAAATTATTAATTAGACATTAATTAACTTATCCAGACCATAATCAACTCTCGATGTCAAGGCTAGCCTTCGATATCGACTGGATTAGAATCCTATATGCTGCAAACGCTCATTGATAATTAAATCAAAACAATGGATAATCGAGACTTTGCTTTTTAACGTACTAACTTTAGTAATGATGAACGAGGCTAGGCGGAAATTTACAAAACTGATATCTCGGTTCATAGTGGACCAATTTGACTGAAATTTTCAACAAATTACCTTTACATTATCTAGTTTTTAACTATTAGAGCGAGAACTTTCAGCTCTTTATCTAATCTCCCATAATGTATCTTCACTTAATGAAGTGTATTTTCTCAATTAGATGACAATTTGTGATGATCTGACAAGACAAATGTAAATAAATAGAGAAAGCCACAATATAAAATGTAATTGATATTTTTAGTCAATCATAACGTGGGATTCTACTGTGTTAATGAAGTGTGATGATATGAAAACAAATTGTTGTTTTTTTCAGTTGATGGTAATTGGGGCCAATGGTCTGAGTTTAATCCCTGCTCTGTAACATGTGGTGAGGGAACACAGAGCAGATCTAGATCTTGTGATAATCCTCCTCCAGCTTATGATGGAGCTGATTGTAATGGTGATGGTACTGAAACAAGAAGCTGTAACACGATTGAATGTCTTGGTGAGATGTTTTAAAATCCCGTTTCCATACATAAATTCACAAAGATGCGACCCGGCATTTAGACACAAACAAATGTAGATCAATTGACAATCGCACACTATAACACATAGTTATTTTTCAGTTGACGGTAATTGGGGAGCATGGTCTGAGTTTAGTGCGTGTTGTCCTGTATGTGGTGTTGTTGAACAGACGAGGAGTAGAGTATGTGACAACCCTGCTCCGGGGCCTGGTGGAGCTGACTGCCCTGGTGATTCTGAGGAAACAAGGACTTGTGACAGTAATGATTGCTTGGATAATGGTAATGCTGTTTAGAATATGGTATCGCCCGAAATGGGGTAGCTATGATAATAGGTCCCTTTTAGGGGACATTTATTATAGTATGTTACACTATTGGTTCCCCAGGTTCTTCTAGACACAACTCCTTGTTAGAAACGCTTATTCTTCAAGACATAACATACACAAGCTTCTTTGCTGTTTCCAGCACTACGCACAAATGTTATACTTTGAGGTTTCCAGCACTACGCACAAATGTTATACTTTGAGGTTTCCCGCTCTACGCACAAATGTTATACTTTGAGGTTTCCAAAACTACGCACAAATGTTATACTTTAAGGTTTCCAGCACTACGCACAAATGTTACACTTTGAGGTTTCCAGCACTACGCACACATGTTATACTTTAAGGTTTTCAGCACTACGCACAAATGTTATACTTTCCAGCACTATGCGCATGGTCATACTTTGAGTCCCCAGCACTACACCGTGGTCATACTTTGATCTCTCTCTCTCTCTCTCTCTCTCTCTCTCTCAATAACATGTAATTGATGTATATTGTAAATGTCGAAATGTTTTTGTAATTATAGCACCAATTTCTCTATGTGAAGGCCAGTCATTTGACGTCATAGTTCTTCTTGACGTTTCTGCTGGCTCTATAACGGATGAAGGGATCGCGCAGGCAAGGAATTTAATACAGGGGCTTTATACTGAATTGAGAATTGATGGCAATCTTAGGCGGTTCGGATTCATCGCTTATGCTGGTGCTATGGCTGATTTTAATCGCCTGGTGTTAGGAGCTGACGACACCGCAACACAGCAGTCTCGCATCGATGGTATTTCTGTAATAAATGGACCACCAAATCTTGAAACGGCAATAAGCGTATTAGTGAGTGATTTTACAAATCTTGGAAGAACAGGTATTCGACAAATTGGTATCGTGATAGGAGGTGAATATATGTTTTTTAATCTGATGAAGCACAATTTATGACATATTCTACGACACTTGGGTTTAACCAATCCCTTGTCGACTTAGGAACAAATAATTGTTATAAAGAAAATCCTCATTTTATATTCATAATGTTTATTAGTTCAATTGATAATAATCTGACAGTAGTCAGTAAGGTATAACAGTGACTATGGAATGATATACACCGCTATTGTAGGGGTTTGGGTAATCAATAGTGATGGGTGTTACAAGTAGTGGCCTCTTTTACAGCTAGTTACCCACGTGTTAATTATTGACAACTGTATAATTGCTAACCAATTTCTATACATACTAAACATTAGTTTAGAATAATGATCATTTTTCTATCAGTTAATGACAAAATTGGTCAATAGAATTACTATTAGCTTACCAGTGATATAGTCCAACTTATTTTTACTCGTTTATAATTGAAAATATAGCCATGGATATTATGCACGAAACAGATGCTTATCCTTTCATAAACACTGGCGGGGTTGGATGGTCGAATGGTTAGCAAGTGCGCGCTGTATCATAAGGTCTGTCATCGAGTCCACTGGCGTGGTTTCGATTCCTCAAGTGTACGTGACAAGGAGAAGAGTCGCCTGTCGAACCTCATGGCTTTTTTTCCGGGTCCCTCACACTGCCAAGACCCCTACATGCAAGCGAATTATTGAAATGAAATTGAACCATGTGTTGGTCCCGAAATGACCTGGTTTGTGTCGAGTGGGCGTTAATCCTCATTTCTCTTTCACTCTCATAAACACTGGGTACTACATTTGAAATAGTCTGACGTGGCAGTTGCAAATCTGGTAGTTGCAAATCTTTTAGGCGATAATTAACTTTCCGAATAGGTACGTACAAGTACTCTACTCAAATGCATTTGTTTGTCTTTGTAGCTTCCGATCCATTTACAATAGACGACGTAACCCGTTTCACCAACCCGGCGAAGGAGGCGAATATAGCTTTGTACGCTGTTGGTATTGTTGACCTAGTAAATGAGGAATATCTACAAGCAATTGCCACCAATGCATCAGGAGCCATTACCGCGACATCCGAACAACTGGAAGAAACAGCTACCCGATTAGAACAGCTGATCTGCTTATGTGATAAATAAAGGAATGGAATATATTTCCATTGTTAAATTATTAATAAATGTGTGGAGTTATTATTTTCTTCATCGGGGTGTGTATAGCGCATGTCTCTGTTCACCTGTGGAAAAATACGTCACAGGTCAAAGTCTTCAGGAGTCCGGATGAAGTAGACGAGTAGAGCGTTAAACCTCAATTTCATTGTATTTATGTGGATAGGAACCGAACGACCCGGAGGAAAACCATGCCACTTGCCACAATGAAATGGGGTTTAACGTCCTACTGTTCTGCTCCGACTGGGCGCATGAAGACGGGTATACGCCATACAGTGTGCTATGAGGGAAATGTTGCCCGGGCAGCGGCACTATAGACTACTCTTATATGAAATTCCAACAGCCAAGGGACCTTTTAAACTGCACGCCAATGTATGCACGGGACCTCGGTTGTTCGTCCCATCCGAACGACAAGAAATGTTCGTCCTGCACCACAGACAAGAGGAAACCACGTCGGGAAATCCCAATAAACTTTCTCGGCAAATGCAGGGATCGAACACGCGACCTCCGTGCTAGTGAGCCAGCATCTTACCCACCGTGGCTCCACCCTTGACTCAATGAAAAAATTCATTATTTAAAGCGCACGCATTAGATTGCTTGCACCAGACTTGACTTCCAATAGCTCACCGCGCACTCTTTTAAAATACCTCCAACCCACCAGGCGCCATTAGTATGATATCCAGTGAACTGGGAGAAACATTACCCGATTAGAAAATGAAATGAAATGGGGTTTAACGCCCTACTGTTCTGCTCCTATGCTAGGCTAATGAAGAAGGGTATACGCCATACAGTGTGCTATGAGGGAAATTTTGCCCGGGCAACGGCACTATCGCCTACTCTTATATCGAATTCCAACGGCCAAGGGATCTGTTACGTGCATTCCAATGTATACACGGGACCTTGTCAGGACCACCGTCCTGCATCATTGACAAGGTGGAACCACGCCGGAAAATCTGGATGAACTTTCTCGGCCAAAGCAGGGATCGAACACCCGACCTCCAGGAAAGCGACTACCCGATTAGAGCAGAGAAAGAGATAAATGGGGTTTAACGTCCACTCGACACAAACTAGGTCATTTCGGGATTAACATATGGTTCAATTTTATTTCCATAATTGATCGCTTGCGCGTAGGGGTCTTTAGCAGTGGGAGGAAACCGGAAAAAACCCACAAGGTTGGACAGGCGACCCTCCTCCGATTACAGCCATTCATCTCCTGAGATAAGTCATGCTCAGATGGTGTACACATTGGCATTCAATATAAAAGTAGGTCGTAGAGCAGCTGTCGGGGCAAAATGTCCCTCGTACCAGTGTATGGCGAATGCCTCCGTCTTCATCACTTGATAACACCAGAATTACCTGAAATGGCGTAGATTTACAGACATTCTTTTTTACGTGGGAAGCGGGAAATATATTTGGACTGGGAGAGTACTTGGCGCTTTTTGTGTCATTCTAAAGAGACGCAGCTGACATACTTCGTTTCGATCCAACAAATATACAAGAGCATCGCCACCACTGCAAAAAACGTCCACATTCCTGCTTTGATTGATATGGTATTTTTTTAAAATAAAGAGCATGAAATATGAAATGGCTGCAATGACTATTATATGACAAGATGCAAAGGATAGGCGTTAGGTTTGTTTTGTCCAATGTACAGACAGTGGGTGTGACACCGCCTCTGGGGGTGGGGCATGCACCAAAATCAATAGTTGCAATTCTTACGGTTGAAGGAATAATTGTGCATCCATTCAGAATTCCAGCCTGTAGAGAGAAAAAAAACCCGGAAAATATGAGCGTGGCTCTGTTCCTGGGGGTTGGACATGGACCAATATCAAAAGGTACAACCCCATGATGGATTATACTGAATTGGATCCAAATCTGTTAATAATTGCAACTTGTAGATTATTTACAGACACAATATTAACAATTGGTGGGTGTGGCACCGCCCAAAGGGGGCGGGTCATGTACCAAATTCAATATTTGTCGTCCTTGGGGAATAAGTATACCAAGTTCCAAGATACTCCATTGAGAGTTGTGGCCTTCATACGCTAAACACAACAGAATTGGGCGTGGCTCTGTGTTGATAGATAAATAAGCTTCATCTTGGTGAGATAATTATGTCTCTAGCGCTTTTCGTTTCTCAGATATGGAGTGGGGCTGAAAATGGAAGCAAAATGGCCGATTTTGCGGAAAGGGGGGGGGGGTCTGAAAGTTGGCGTTACTAAACGGGCAGTAACTCCGTCAATTCCGCTACGATTTTAAAAATATTGGTGTTGTTACAATGCTGAGACGTGCAGCTTTGGGAAATAACAAGGTTATCGACAACAAATGAATATTTAAAAATAGCTGCTTGTAGCTAGTTCAAGTTTACGTAATTATTTAATCTTCTGTACGGTTATTGCAAACATTAGAAAATAAACTTCTCGAGCTATGTGTAATGTGAAATAATTTTATCTCGAGGACCTTTGGTTTCTGAGATATAAAGTGGGGTTGAAAATTGAAGCAAAATGGCCAATTTCGCGAACAAGTAGTCTGCCAGTTCGTGTTACTAAATAGGCATTAACTCGGTCATTTCTGCTCCGATTTACACAAACTTGGTGTTTAACAATACTGAGATGTACAGCTTTTGGAAAATAACAAGCTTCTGAAGAAGAAAATAATATTTAAAAATAGCTGCCGGTCACTACCCATAGCACACTGTATGGCGTATGCCCGTCTTCATTATCCCAGTTTAGGAGCCGACCAGTAGGACGTTAAACTCCATTTCATTTCATAATACATATCGATAACAAAAAAAATTCTGGATGTATTTAAGTTAATATATAAGGGAGATAACTCTCAAC
Organism: Patella vulgata; assembly: GCF_932274485.2. Taxonomy (NCBI): domain Eukaryota; kingdom Metazoa; phylum Mollusca; class Gastropoda; family Patellidae; genus Patella; species Patella vulgata. The sequence continues at coordinate 3,362,542 of NC_065884.2, forward strand.
CCCGATCCCGTGAAGCTAGTTACACGCCCACTCGTCATGTTGTGACTAGCTATTATTTCAATAGGGGTCGTTAGCAATAGTAGGGTCCGGAAGAGTCACCGGGCAAGTCAGGCGGCATGTTGAATAGAAACTATCCCACGTGACTCAATGACAGACTGTGTTCTAACGAGCACGTGTTCAATAAAATAACTCCCTTCCACCCTAACATCTACTGATATATATCTACTCATTGACAGACTCATTGACGAGCACGTGTTTAATAAAATAACTCCCCTCCACCCTAACGTCTACTGATATATCTTTAATTACTATAACAACCAAAATCATTTAATTCTTGCTTGATAGTTCCTCACATCAAAATAAAATTTATGTTATATCACGGAAACTCAATTTAATTTTACCCAGAAACAATCAAATCTATCAACATCTGAAAACTGTTTACTATTTACCTACCAGCTGATGACTAATATTCGGACACTTGTTGGTGAATATTCATACGGGGCGGGGCGGAAGGACAACAGCTTCGGTGGATGCAGCACTTCAAATCTATTTCAATCAAAACTTCCATGGTCGACCTCATACAATAAAATGGGAGTAAGGCAGTGAGATATAAGATACATTTTGCCTGTTTGAATTCCACTTGTCAAGGGTTTTCTTACGCGCACGCCCATGTGTACACGGGACCACTGGAGGTTTTGATTTTCAATTATTTCCGATAATTACTTCCAGAGTTATGACCCTTGATATTAAATGTTTTATTTACTAAATGTTAGTATAGAGCAGAACTAGAAGCAAAACAAATCTGACAAATTACTTAATGGGTTGTTACTCGTAATTACTGACAAAAGAAAAATATACGACATCCCTTGCTACTGCCCGGATGACTTAACTGCTGTGGGTTTATGTTTCGTTGCCTGGAAACCTATCTTCAAAATCCAGGCCAATGTAATATTTATTTGGTGGGAACGGGATATGCTGGCCCAGTTCGCTAGGTTTTTCCGGCGTGGTTTCCCCTTGTCAGTGCAGGACAGAGGGCCTGACAAGGACAGCTGTCTAGTCGTTCGGATGGGACTAAAAACCGAGGTAACGTGTACAAATTGTCGTGCACGTAAAAGATCCCTTGGCAGTTGGAATTCGATATAGGAGTAGGCCGTAGTGTCGCTGCCCGGGCAAAATTTCCCTCATAGCACACTGTATGGCGTATGCCCGTCTTCATTAGCCCAATTTAGGAGCAGAACAGTAGGACGTTAAACCCCATTTCATTTCATTTCATTTCGCTAGGTTTTGTGTATTTGTTCTTTATATTATTGGGCTCTTTATACTATTGGGCGAGTTTTCTAGAAGCTCCTTGGAATTTACCGGCATGCACGCAAGAGTAGTCCATAGCGCCACTGTCGGGGCCAAATTTCTGTCATAGCACACTGCATGGCATATTCTCGTCTTCATTTATAGGATGGTGAGTGCAGAAAAGTATGATGTTAAACCACATTTCATTTCATGTTATATTGTACATTTGTAAAGTTACCATTTGGTGAAAGGTGGGCATCATATAATAATAATTCAAACAAAGTACTTTGAAAGTGTTTTTCTTATTTTTAATAGTTATCGAATACTTAAAGCTGAACTCCGATTACAAAACTACAGAAATAATTAAATAAACAAATTAACGCCTTAAATAATCACCATACTTGTTTTCAAGTTGTAGAACAATCATAGCGATTATTAAGGGCGTTTGTTTTTTTATTTGATTATTTCTGTAGTTTCGTAATCGGAGTTCAGCTTTAAATCCTTGACTTGGTGGAAAAGTTTCATGAATATTATTTACAACACAGGATTTTTCTGTTTATTTTACCAAGGATATGCCATAATCATCTTGTAAACCGTCTGTAGGCAAGGATATGCCATAATCATCTTGTAAACCGTCTGTAGGCTATGTATCTATAGACCCTAAAATAAACAAATCAAACTGTCACGAAGTTACATCACTCTATCAGATAGAATCAAGATAAGCTTGTCCCAAAGCATTGACCAATGAAATTGGTTAGCTCTGCTTAGCCTGAAATGTTAATCATTGAACTCGGTCAAGACATTCATCTAAATCAAGTTTAAAGATACATTCCTGCGTACAAACGGGTTGATTTGATGATATATTTGGACTAAAAACATATTCAAACTAATTAATTGATCAAATTTTGTTTCAAATCCTTCTCCAAACATTGCAATTGTCAAGGAATACCAATGCTATAAAAATCGATCAAAAGAGGTTATGTTTGTGTCACGTGACTTATCTCTCTCGGTACCTACAACAACGGGTGCAAAGTCTGAGGAGAATCATTGCATACACTTTGCATCGCTGACTTTTTATACAAATATCGAATCCTAATTAAATTCTCGGATTATCCACTGCCCGCGTCTTTTTCCGTGATTTTTATCTCGGAAAGTGTTGTACGTCTGACTCTTCATAACGTTTATCAACATATACATCAAGCGCTCAATGTCCGCGTGCAACCTTTGACGTCACGCGTACAGATATTCCTAATCGTTGGGCTGTCGATTAGGGGAACCCTGGTCCTATAGACGCTCCAGGAGTGTTTTTCAGGGAATCCAGTATTTTTCTAGTAAGATTGGATATCTCTACTTTCCATATATACCAAAATTGCCATACTTTTATTGGAAATAACCGCCCGATAAATACTCTTCTGGGAACCAATCTTTAAACATTCTACCTCAATTAAAAGCAGCGTTGCTATGTTCCAAAGTCTTGACCAATCAAATTGCTTATCGCTCCTTAGCCTAAGCAGAAAATTCTCATCATCGACCTTACTCAAGGCGAGAGAGAGATAGAAATTGGGTTTAACGTCCACTCGACACAAACTAGGTCATTTCGGGTCCAACACATCGTTTAATTCCACTTACACAATTCGCCTGTGCGTACGGGTCTTTAGCAGTGAGAGGAAACTGGAGGACCCGGAGAAAACCCACGAGGTTGGACAGGCGACCCTACTCTTTGTCACGTACCACCGGGGATTCGAAACCACGCCAGTCGACTCAATAACAGACTTTATGATACAACGCGCGCACGCTAACCATTCAGCCATCTACCCCCCCCCCCTTACTCAAGGTAATGATACATGTATAATGAATCTATACTCGGCGTTTTATCACTCTTACTTAATTAAAACTAAAGTTATCGTGCCCCAAAGCATCAACCAATCAGATTGCTTATCTCTGCTTACCGTAAACAACTATGTTCATCATCGAACTCCATCAAGGCCTTGACCTAATGAACTTCTACACCAAGATTGAACATTCTAGCTCATTTAGAAAGAGAGTTATTGTGTTCCAAAATCTCGACCAATCAAATTGCTTATCGCTCTACTTACCCTAAGCAGAAAATGCTCATTGTCGAACTTAGTCAAGGTATTGATGTAATGAAACTATACACCAAGTTTTATCACTCACTTAATTAGAACTAAACTTACCGTGTCCCAAAGCATTAACCAATCAAATTGCTTATCTCTGCTTACCCTAAGCAGAAACTGCTAATCCTTGAACTCCATCAAGGCATTGAACTAATAAACACCTAAACCAAGTTTGAACATTCTAGCTCAATTAGAAAGAGAGTTATTGTGTCCCAGCGGACGAATCCATTTTAATAGTCCTCTACTTTCTTTCTTCGAAAGGCGGGGGGGGGGGGGCAATAAAAACAAGGGAATGCACGGGCCTTTTCTGTGTTTCTCTGAATATGTTTAATGCCCGATGATCCCCGTAGTGGGTGAAAGCGCTAGCTAAAATGATATTAGTTTTTTTTTCTAGAAACCTCTATATAAAGTGTGAATGTTTGTATGCAAATTAACTTAATCAACTTTACCCATAAAAGCTAACAACTTCGGTATTTAAAATATAAAACTACAGAGTTATAGATACAGCTTATATAATCAGTCAAAAATAATGCAACATACCTGGTAAATAACTGCAATTCTTTACCAAAACTCCAGAGAAATCAATCACCAAATACTAAACTTACAATCGACTTTGCTAAAGTTCCTCTTTGAAACAAAGATGGTTAACAACTGAATGTATCTGCCAACCAATAGATCAAATGAACAAGAAACTCAGTTAAATGTACCCGCTATTATTGTTAAAGCAACAACAGCTTGAAGTTGCAATTTCATATTTTTAAGTTATATTTTTAAAATGTATTAAAATAAAGCCTAAAATTAGATGGTTTCTATAAACAGTCCTACCTTGTTAAAGAATAATCTATAATTCACTATTGCCAGTTGAGAAATTGGCAAAAATATCATTTTCAACTTCAAATTCAAACGTTTGAAGATAGCTATTCCATGCGGGGAATACAAAAACAATGGAGGTAATTGTGTTATTATTTCCGGGGTCAAGGATTTATAAGCGGGAGAATGATACCTATGATCGTATAATAGTGATCTGATAACCTATTGAGCAAAAGACATAGAAATAATTATGTTTTGACTCTCTTAGAAAATATGAAATTCTCGCTTTAAGGAAACTGACAGAAGAAATGTAAAATCTGAAAGTGGGGGTCAAAATGCGCAATACTAAAAACTAATATAAGAATTATTTGCAACTGGACATTTCAAATTAAACAATAAAACGAAATAGTGATAATTTGCATCTGACAAGATGAAGCCACGCCGGAAAATCTGAATGAACTTTTTCGGCCAATGCAGGGATCGAACACCTCCAGGCTAGCGAGCCAGCATCTTACCCACCGTGGCTGTTACTCCAGATATTAGGAATTCAGGTCAACAGTTGGCAAATCAATTTTATTGTTTACCCCATCCTCTTCGTTCAGTTCGTTGAAAAATTTACTGCCTTTCGGATAAAAGTGAGCTGCCTGGTTCCAAATAAAATTAGGGCCACCATCATCATGCTGAAAGTTAAAGCGAGAATTTCAAATTTTCTAAGAAAGTCAAAACATAATTATTTCTATGTCTTTTACTCAATAGGTTATCAAATCACTATTATACGATCATGGGCATTATTTCCCACCCTTAAAAATCTATGACACAGGAAATAACACAATTACCTCCCCTGTTTTGCTATTGACAACATGGGGCAGCCATTTTTCAACGTTGGAATTTGAAGTTAAAAATGATATTTTTGCCAATTTCTCAGCTGGCAATAGCGAATTATAGGATTAATAGGATTATTCTTTAACAAGGTAGAACTGTTTATGGATACCATCTATTTTAAGGCTTTATTTTAATACATTTTAAAAATATAACTTGAAAATTTGCAATTGCAACTTTAAAATTGGGTTCTTCAAAGTTGGCATTCGATGTCCATTTCACTTTCATATCTTCATCTTTTTAGTATCTGTTCTTCCTTGCACGCTCAACATCTGCTTTAACATAATTAGATCAAACATCCGTCTTCAAAAATATTTCAATCCAGGATGTATTATTTAAACCGTGTCAATGCACCATTCCCCTCGATTTAACAGATTCCTGTCGGTACCAAAAAGTATCAACACTAAACACGGGTTTCATGACATCTTTAAAATACGATTTCGTTCTTAGATCGAACTACTTGCTGACAATGTGTGTATTTTTCTTGCAGTGGGTTCTACCTCGCAGCGATGCCCACAAAATACAATGTAATAACCCTTTTTTTTGCAGTAGAAGTGTCTCTAATTTCTTTTAAGTTAAAGCGTCTAAAGTAAATTGGTTATAAATAATTACCACGTTCAATTCTAGATTTTTTTATGGATCATGTTGTGCACTACACATTTGAAATACTGATGACATGGAAAGCAACCATCCTCATGCCACAGCAAGTACGTAGACGTTTAATGAAAACATCACCTTTGGCTTTACCATAAGGAAAAAGTGATGGAAATGCCAGAGTAAAAAAGGTATTGGCAGGGGAATATTTCCTCTAGTTGGCCATGGAATAATTAGTCCTGTACTTTTTCAGATGTTTAATTTATTGTTATATTATCGAAAAGTTTTTTACCTGCTGTCTGATGTCTACAGATACATCAGGAAGCAGCAACCTTATCTCCAGGATGCGTGTGTTGCATCGCGCGACCCTTGTCTTCAGTGGGAACTAATAAGTTTGCATCGGTTCCAATTGTTTGAAAATCTTGTAATTCACCATTAACTGACAATTCCTCTAATCTAGTTACCGGGAATTCTCGTATTTTTAAGCCCTGGGCCCTTATTCACGAAAACTTAAACTAAGTTACAACCGAAATTTTAAGAAATACTGCAACTTCATTGGATATATGCAAATTGATTTTACTGGTCAGCGAATCAATCGAATGGCAGTATTTCTTAAAATTTCGATTTTATCTTAGTTTAAGTTTTCGTGAATAAGGGCCCTGGGCTCAATTTCGAATTTGACCATGATTAGCGGTGAAACATTTCTTCTGAAATTAAGCCCAGGGCTTAAATTCGTAAAGAAAAAATGACAAATGAAATGGGGTTTAACGTCCCACTGTTCTGCTCCTATACTGGGCTAATGAAGACGGGCATACGCCATACAGTGTGCTAAGAGGGAAATTTTGCCCAGGCAGCGGCACTATCGCTTACTCTTATATCGAATTCCAACTGCCAAGGGATCTTTTACGTGCATTCCAATGTTTACACGGGACCTGGGTTTTTCGTCTCATCCGAAGGACTACCTTGTCAGGTCCTCCGTCCTGCATCACTGACAAGGGGAAATCACGTCGGAAAATCGGGATGAACTTTCTCGGCCAATGCAGGGATCGAACACCCGACCTCCGGGCTAGCGAGCCAGCGCCTTACCCACCTAGCCACCGTGCACAACATTTGGGTTATTTTTATAATTTTAAATGGAACAAATCAAATTCATTAACAAAAATTGTTTTTAAAACACAATTGTAATACACCGTCATATAAATGTTCTGAAATACAAAAAGAAACTGTTCATAATCTTTAAACTTCAGAGTTCTTTGAACAAATCAGATCTTACAATCATCAGTACCACTCTAAAATAAATGGGCTTCAATTCGAAATTTAAACTCGTTAATAACGACAGGGCTTAAATATGAGGATTCCCGGTAATAGTTATTGAAATGATTATAAATAAAATAAAACCAAGTACGAACAATCCAAACCATATTTTGGTTATTAGTACTTAACATATCACGATATGCTGGATTATTTAACTTAAGCATTCTAAAAAAAAATCTTAATTGTGTTTCTTCGAATAACGAATTTTTGGAAGAATCATTTTGACCTTGCTTTTTTATCTTTAATATTTCTTTTCATGAGGGAGTCTGGAGAATATTTTTGCCGATTCATTTACTTCTTGTCGAAAAGTCACATAGTGTCCAGAAGAGGCAATCCTCCTATATTTTTGCATATGAACATTGATATATGGAGATGTTCTACAAATTAGCTGTTGTTCAATACTTTGTTTAACTGAATCCATGAAAACATTTTAATTGTAGATTTGTCAATAAAACAGTTCTTACATACTCGCTTTTCCTTTGATTTTTCCATATCAATCCGTGTGCAGGACGTTGGCTTGCTAACCTGAAGGTCCCGTGTTCGATCCATTCGTTGACCGAGAAAGTTCATCCAGATTTTCCGGCCCCCATGTCAGTGGTACATGGATGATGGCCTGGCGGCATGGGACAATGTATAATCATTGGCTGTTGGAATTCGATATAAGACTAAGCCGTAGCGCCGCTGTCTGGGCAAAATTTCCCTCATACCATGTACACAGAACAGTAGGACGTGGACGTTTATTGCAGCGGTGGCGATGCTCTTGTTTATTTGTTGAATCAAAACAAAGTATGTCAGCTGCGTCTCTTTAGAATGACACAAACAGCGCTAAGTACTCTCCCAGTCCAAATATATTTCACGTAAAAAATAATGTTTGTTTTTATCAGTGAACATTTCAAATGTAATCTACGCCATTTTAGGTAATTCTGGTGGTATCCAGTAATGAAGACGGGCATTCGCCATACACTGTGCTACGAGGGACATTTTGCCCCGACAGCTGCGCTACGACCCACTTTTATATTGAATTCCAATGTGTACACCATCTGCCTTATCACAGGGGATCAATTGCTCTAATCGGGTTTCTCCCGGTCGGGTAGCTGTTTCCCCCAGTTCACTGGATATCATGCTAATGGTGCCTGGTGGGTTGGAGGTAATTTAAAAGAGTGTGCGGAGAGCTATTGGAAATCAAGCCTGGTGCAAGCAGTCTAATGCGCGCGCTTTTAATAATGATTTTTTTTTCATTGAGTCGAGAGTGGAGCCATGGTGAATAAGATGCTGGCTCACTAGCCCTGAGGTCGCGTGTTCGATCCCTGCATTTGCCGAGAAAGTTCATTGGGATTTCCCGACGTGGTTTCCTCTTGTCAGTGGTGCAGGACGAAGGGCCTGTCAAGGACAGCTGTCTAGTCGTTCGGATAGGACGTAACAACCGAGGTCCCTTGTATACATTGGCGTGCATGTAAAAGATCCCTTGGCAGTTGATATATGGCAATTTGATATAAGAGTAGGTCATAGTGCCGCTGCCAGGGCACCATTTCCCTCATAGCACACTGTATGACGTATGTCTGTCACCATTGCCCAGGTCGGAGCAGAACAGTAGGACGTTAAACCCCATTTCATTGAGGCAAGTGGCATGGTTGTCCTTCGGTTCTTTTCCACATCCACATACAATGAAATGGAGGTTTAACGCCCTAGTGGTCTACTTCATCCGGGCTCGTGAAGACTTTGACCTGTGACGTAATCCACAGGTGAACAGAGACATGCGCTATACACACACACACGAAACTATTAACTCCACATATCTATTAATAACTTATCAATCGAAATATATCCCATTCCTTTATTTATCACACAAGCAGATCAGCTGTTCTAATCGGGTAGCTGTTTCTTCCAGTTGATTGGATGTCATGGTAATGGCTCCTGATGGATTGGAGGCAATTGCCTGTACAAATTCCTCACTTACTCGAGTACCAATACCAATAGCGTACAAAGCTATATCCTCAACCGTCGCCGTGTTGGCGTAACTGGCGACTTGGCTTATTGTGGAGGACTCGTAAGCTACAAAGACAAACAAATGAATTTGAGCACAGTTGTACGTACCTATTCGACAAGTTAATTATCGCCTAAAAGATTTGCAACTACAAGATTTGCAACTGCCACGTCACACTATTTCAAGCGTAGTACCCAGTGTTTATGAGAGTGAAAGAGAAATTAGGTGTAACGTCCACTAGACACAAACCAGGCGTTGCGGGACCAACACATGGTTCAATTTTATTTCCATAATTCGGTTGCACATAGGGGCCTTAGCAGTGGGAGGGAATCGGAGAAAACCCACGAGGATGGACAGGCGACTCTTCTCCTTGTCACGTACAACCGGGGAATCGAAACCACGCCAGTTGACCCAATAACAGACCTTATGATACACACGTGCTAACTATTCGGCCATCTAGCCCTGTCAGTGTTTATGAAAGGATAAACATCTGTTTCGCGCATAATATCCATGGCTATATTTTCAATTAAAAACGAGTAAAAATAAGTTAGACTATCACTGGTAAGCTAATACTATTGACTTGTGAACCTGGACCTTTCAGTTATGACCAATTTTGTCATTAACTGATACAAATGATCATCATTCTAAACTGATGCTTAATATGTATAGAAATTGGTTAGCAATTTTTCAGTTGTCAATAATTAGCACGTGGGTAACTAGCTGTAAAACATGTCACTACTTGTAACAACCATCACTATTGAATACATAAACCTTGACAATAGTGGTGTATATCATTCCATAGTCACTGTTATACCTTACTGACACAACACTTATTTAATGACTTCTGTCAGATTATTATCAATGTAACTAATAAACATTACGAATATAAAATGAGGATTTTCTTTATAACAATTCTTTGTTCCTAAGTCGACAAGGGATTGGTTAAACCCAAGTGTAGAATATGTCATAAATTGTTCTTCATCAGATTAAAAAACATATATTCACCTTCTATCACGATACCAATTTGTCGAATACCCGTTCTTCCGAACCTTCTCAAATTACTCACTAATTCGTCTACTGCCACATTAAGACGTGGTGGGCCGGGTATTTTAGAAATACCACCGATGCGAGACTGCTGTGTTGTGGTGTCGTCAACTCCTAACATCAGGCGATTTAAATCAGAAGGGGCAAAACCACCATGGGCGATGAATCCGAACCGCCTAAGGTTGCCATCAATTCTCAATTCAGTATAAAGCTTCTGTATTAAATCCCTTTCCTGCGCAATCTCATCATCCGTTATAAGGCTAGAAACGTCAACAAGACCCATGACGTCAAATGACTGGTCTTCACATAGAGGACTTGGTGCTGTAATTACAAAGATATTTCAACATTTACAATATACGCCAACATCAATTACATGTTATTTAGAGAAAGAAAGAGAGAGAGAGAGAGATCAAAGTATGACCACACGTGTAGTGCTGGGGACTCGAAGTATAACATTTATGCGTAGTGCTGGAAACCTCAAAGTATAACATTGTGCGTAGTGCTGGAAACCTCAAAGTATAACATCTGTGCGTAATGCTGGAAACCGCAAATGAGCTTGTGTATTTTAAGTCTTGAAACAAAGAGTTGTGTCTTGACGAACCTGAGAAACCAATAGTGTAACCCACCGCACATACTATAATAAATGTTCCCTAAAAGGAATAAGGGGGTGGGGGTGGATGGCCGAATGGTTAGCACGTGACAAGGAGTAGGGTCGCCGGTCCAACCTCGTGGGTTTTCTCTGGGTCCTCCTGTTTTTTTTATATAATATAGTTTATTTGCAAATACATACAGATAAGTATAATACAAATGGGATCAGAACAAATTGTACAATTTACGAATCTTCTCCCCATTTATCTCTCTCTCTCTCTGTAAAAGGGGTTGCGTGACCTATTATCATAGCTACCCCATTTCGGGCGATACAATATTCTAAACAGCATTACCAGTATCCAAGCAATCAGTACTGTCACAAGACCTTGTTTCCTCAGAATCACCAGGGCAGTCGGCTCCACCAAGCCCCGGAGGAGGGTTGTCACATACTCTACTCCTCTTCTGTTCAATAACACCACATGTTACAGAACAACACATACTAAACTCAGACCATGTTCCCCAATTACCGTCAACTGAAAAATAACTATGTGTTATAGTGTGCGATTGTCAATTGATCTACATTTGTTTGTGTCTAAATGCCGGGTCGCATCTTTGTGTATTTATGTATGGAAACGGGATTTTAAAACATCTCACCAGGACATTCAATCGTGTTACAGCTTCTTGTTTCAGTACCATCACCATTACAATCAGCTCCATCATAAGCTGGAGGAGGATTATCACAAGATCTAGATCTGCTCTGTGTTCCCTCACCACATGTTACAGAGCATGAATTAAACTCAGACCATGGGCCCCAATTACCATCAACTGAAAAAACAACAATTTGTTTTCATATCATCACACTTCATTCACACAGTAGAATCCCACGTTATGATTGACCGAAAATATCAATTTACATATTATATTGTGGGTTTCTCTATTTATTTACATTTGTGTGTATACAAATTGTCATCTAAATGAGAAAATACACTTCATTAAGTGACTGAAAATATCAAGTCTATTCTTCTTGTTACCCCAAGTTATCACTAACTGGAAATATCATGTTCGGTCTCGTAATGGCGGATTAGTTCAAACATATTTGGTTATGTTTTTGATCGCTAATTTCTACGCCCAAACTACACAGGTACCGAAAAGTTATTTCAGTAATGGCGGATCAGTTCAAACATATTTGGTTATGTTTGTAATCGCTAAATTCTACGCCCAAACTACAAAGGCACCGAAAAGTTATTTCAGTAAGTTTGATTGAAATTGTACCTCAAACCATTTGCTCTTACATCAAACACGAAAACAAAAATGTGTACAAAACAAGTCGAATTTCTTAAAGCTGTGTTATTGGCAAACTGTCAAACATAAATATTAATCTATGTAAAATTTACAAAACAGATGTTTCCAAACACTGTAGATCTAATTTAAGACATCAACTCGTATTATTGAATTGTTATTTATATAAAGATATTACACCAGGTTTAACATGTATATTTCGAGCCACAAATCCATTTTATTTTCAAGATTTAAAACAAAGTACGGATATTATTGGCAGTTACAGTCACGACTATATTAACACTTTTAAAGTAAGGATAATACATGTATTGGCATTTTTAGTCAATGCAATATTATGCAACATTTTATCAATTTTGCAAGGCAAATGCAGCGAATAATAAGTCTAAAAGCGGTTGTCCGAGAACAAGCTAAAAAAGATTTTTCGTTCAATCAGGGGCCATAATCCAGGATGTTACGATATGCGACAGTATCAAAAGCAACAAAGATCTTCGGGATCTAGACATGCATATCAACATCGGATAACAATTGTGGTTTCTAGAGAGGCCACAGAGGCTAAAAACACGATGTTCCGTGCAATTAGATTCCATAATCCAGGAAGTTATAAGATAAATATGCGCGAAGATCGACAGAAGCCGAGAACTGGGGGTTCAAGTGTCATCAAATTCGGATAACCATTTTGGCTCATAAAGGGTTCACAACCTTGGTATAACATGCGTCTACACTATTTGCGAACGAGGAGCAGCCATTTGTGACAATGTGTTCCATAACTTTAATCAAATTCACTATATTATAAAATACGAACGATTATTCAGATGCATTGATCTCCAGCTGGTTTTGATAATATTAGATATTATGTTTTCAACTCTACTAAGAATGTATTCGCTGTGTTGGAATTACAGACGAAATTAATCCCACGTGTCAGTGACAAGCTACAATCAGCGAGGATCAGCTAAATGACGTGGTATATATAAACAACTCCTTATATGACAATGACTTTGTGATGTTCAGACTCAATTTCCTTATAAGCAAGCGGTTCGTATCCATTTTGTCCTAGTGGTGGACACTATCAGGAGTTAACTGACAGTAAGTCAAACTTGGAAAAGAGTTATATTTAGTTATATTACAACAAATTACACAATTTCTTTCTGAAAATGTTCAAGTATATGCTGAACGTTTACTTTCTTTGTCTAAAAAAGCATATAATTCTACCGAAATTGTTTCAAAACCACTTCAGCGGCAATTAGTAGGATATTTCATTACGGGATTGTTAGATGATCTTTTAAAAATGAAATTTAATTGCGACAATCCGAAATTTATAAAAAGTGACAGCTTTGGCCATTTTATAACACAATTTGCAAGCCCGATTTGTGTTACCGTTAAAATCAACATTATACACCAAGTTTTACACATAATCATGATCTAATAGAAGTTGGTCATCTTAGGCCAATGAAAAAATGCCAGAAATATTATAATTACGGACATCGAACTAATGAGTGTAGGTCACTGCTGAGTTCACCAACTGCCATAAATAGTGTTAGGGATACTAAAACACCTTTTTATTCAAATAGGTCTAATTTTGTAAATAATTTTGTCGGTCAGTTCTGGACCAATTTTCACGAAATTCAAACTCGGACGTAAATGAGAGTGTAACGGTCGTATTTTAATATTTTTTTATAACTGGATAGAAATTGCGACCTCCAGAGAGGACACAAGATAAACAAAGCAATCGGGCGATAAGACAGTAAGTTATTCTCCACTACATGACATTATCGAACGGAACCGAGATCGTTGAGATATAAATCCTATATTTCAAATTTCGTCGAAATCGGATAACAATTGTGACCTGTAGAGTGCCCCCCCCCCCCCCCCAACAAATGTGAACGGACGTCCGAGAATGTGGGCGTATAAAAATAATTTATTTCGATTTATTCAAAATAGACTATAATCTGAAAAACAGGAGATGGAAACTGTATTAATTAAAATGGTGTGCAATTGTTTTTTAAGAGATTCGATTATCTATAGTTTGTATACTGTAATTGTATCAACATAATCTATTCACAAGATTCGATTATCCATAGTTTATACTGTAATTATATCAACATAATCTATTCACAAGATTATAGAAAGCAGAAATATTATAACATTAAAAACTACATTTTAATTAATACAGTACTCTATTTGACATAAATATCGAAGTCTTAAGTAAATTCCTGAATTATCCTCTACCTTTTATTCACAGAGCCTACTGGACATTTATTTCTAACAGCGCTCCTTGACTCACTCGCGGAAACAGGCTCTCTTTTAGGGATGGCCTCACATGTTTGTCTTGTGTGCGCCCTTGGGAATCCAGAATTTTTTTTAGTCAGATTGCATGTTTTAATTTCTTTATAATATATCAAAATTGCCATACTTTTATTGGAAATTATTAAAGATCGGATTTTTTACTTGTATATAATTCACCAAAATTGCTATACTTTTATTGGGAATAACTACCCGATCAATAGGAGATGTATGTTTAAATAACAATCACAATGATTTATTTTATTAAAGTGTTACAAATCAGCAAAAACATAATACAAATGATTTCTGGTATGTTTAAATAACAATCACAATGATTTATTTTATTAAAGTGTTACAAATCAGCAAAAACATAATACAAATGATTTCTGGCCAAAAATCACTCATGAAATCCTAATTATGAGCGAATTTGTAACGGATAGCGGCGCTACGATCACCTCGTAAATCGAATTTCAACTGCCAAAGGAACTCTTGCGTGTACGCCTGTGTTTTTCGTTGCATCCGAACGTTGTCCCCTGTCCAGAATTATGATCACAGGAATCTTAATACACCATGCTACTATTATAAAACCAATCGTTAAATATCGTTGGTTTTCTCTGGATCCTGCGGTTCCCTTCCACTGCTACAGACCCCTACGCGCAAGCGAATTATTGAAATAGAATTGGACCATGTGTAATTCCCGAAACGATCTTGTTAACTTCGAGTGAAGCTTCTCTCTGTTTCTCGGCAACAGCTTAAGTTATAAACTAATTTAGATAAACATAAACCATTGTGGTATTTTCCCTCCGAAGATAAGTTCCAAAATTCTTAAATTAGCGCAACTTCCGTAGCAGACAAAATCTGTTTGGCCGACCTAAATCTGTCCACTACGGCTAGAGATCATATGAACGTTGTATTATTGAAATCGAAAAATAAATAAATAATTCCATCAATGCACTTTAACCTTTCACGGGTAACAGAAACTTGTCAAGTAAATATATTAATTAAAATTTCAAATGATATTATTTTTTAAAAAAATAAATAAATGTCAATTAACCACTTTAAATACATTTCAAATGTTATTAATTTTAAAAGAATGTCAATTAACCAATTTAATTACATTTCAAATGTTATTAATTTTAAAAGAAATGAAATGAAATGAAATGGGGTTCAGCGTCCTACTGTAATTTTAAAAGAATGTCAATCAACCAATTTAATTACATTTCGAAAGTTATTAATCTTAACAGAATGTCAATTAACCAATTTAATTACATTTCAAAAGAATGTCAACCAATTTGGTAGTTTCGAAAAACTGTTAATTACAATTGAAATGATATTGATTTAAACAAAATTTCAATTAACAACTTTAATTACATTTCAATGTTATTAATCTTTGAAATGGTCAATAAGCACTTAAATTACAATTGAAATGATTTTAATATGAACTTAGCCATAAACTCTTGACCATTTGATGAACAATTACATCTTTTATGGACTAAGGTCACTTATGAGAAACTGGTTATTTCTCCGTAATGGTAGAAGGTAGATTCTAATTGTTCGCTTTCTGTAAAGTAATACTGTTTATTTATTTTATTTTTTTAAAAGGGATATTGGTTTTAAAAAGTAAATGGCGTTATCTTCGTTGGCAATCAATAATTTTATATAATTTTATATAATGGATATTTGCTTTAGTCAACATTCACACCATCATTTGATACGTTACCAGCTGAAGTTAACAAACACAATTTCAACATATTTTGGCTATATTAATTCTACAGATTTAAAAAATTCCCGTATTTGTTTTGGGTCTTTTTGTTTGAATAAAAAAAAAACTGTAGGCATAGATGGTTTTTACACAAAATTATGTATTTTATAATTTTATTGCAAAATGCGTCTATGAAAATAGTATATTTTTTTTATCTTCAAGCCCCTCTGGAACATTTTAACAAGTATTTGAAAACGCACCTGTTCTTAACGGTCTTTCCTCGGTAATGATATGTTATGTATTTATGAAATTTATAAAAGATTTTACGTTAATTTAAATTGTTACATATATATCTTATTTGTATTTTAGTTTATTTATTTTATCAAATTTCTGTACCTTATTTCATAAAGCGCGCGTAAAACAATAAAAATATAATTCGTTACCATGGCAATCGGTAATTAAGTATATAATAATAGAAATAAAATTCGTCACCATGACAATCGGTAGCTAAGTATAAAAATTGTGTATATAAATTGTATAACAATAATAATAATAGAAATAAAATTCTTTACCATGGTAACTAGGTATATAAATTGGCACTGATTTTATGTTTTAATACATTGTCTACTGATCAAACATACAAAGTTTCATCAAAATCGACCCGCCAAAGAAAAAAAAATATGTCACCTACAGCTCCCCCTTAAATCTGTTCATACGATTAAATATAATTATTGGTCGGTTCGTTAAGTTTAAAAACAAAATGAACAGGTGGATATGCGCAGCCAATTATTGAATTATTAAATATTTTAATATTAATTTTTAAAAAAATATTTACACAATTAATTCTACAAATGTGTCAATTAAAAATCTCTAACGCAAAAAGTTAAATTCTGGAATCGGGTAAAGTGAAATTCTTGAAGCTGTGGTAACGGATGCATTAGTAATAAAAATAATAAAAAGAGCTCACGAGAACAGCATATGTTGCACGCCTCTAATCGTCTAATTTTGTTGCAATTTATCCGTTTCCCTGCCGCCTTTTTACCATCCACATCAACAACCATGATAACAATAACAAGAACCAGAGTTGCGGCCACCAACATATACCGCATCTTGATGTATCTTCTAGTTGTATAATATACGTGCACGAGTACAACCAACTGGAGAACGATTGTGGAACATTGGGAATGTACCTACTTTTATACAGATTTCATATGTCGGCAGATGTCGTTTTTTTCCACATAAAAGTTTCAATGATACAATATTGACTTTACACATGAACTTTGCAAATAAGACAAATATTTTATTTATGGAAATAAGCAAACAGGAAGTTGCAGTAACGGTGCATGATTTTCATTGGTCGAAACATGAAATCCTCAAACCCGTACATATTCCGGTTCTGTGAACTATGGACCAGGGGCGCTCGCCTTGTTATGTATAATTATTGATTATTAGCGATATTTTTCCTTATGTATAATTATTGATTATTAGCGATATTTTTCCCTATAGGTAGTTATCAACAATTTCGCAAACCAGGAAACTTTCTTTAAATGCTATGCAATTAGAATCCTATCGAAGTTACTCTTTTTGTGCAAAATGCTTATTGCTAATAAACAGTATGCTTTGAATGAGATTTCCATATACTTTTATCGCTTGAGATTTATCTTTACATCCCACTTCTACCTCGTTGCCAGTGGCAACCTTTAATAAAACTGTCCTGTTTATTTCCAATACAGGCATAAAAGTATCCGTGTATCAGAAATGAACAGTCCGCTTTCCAGAAAGAGTACTGTTCATTTCCGACAAACAAACAATCATCGCCTAGAAAGTCATAAATTTTATTACAAATAAATTTCAACTGACGAACCATCCGCCGATGAACACTTCACGAGGATTGACCCACGTTGTGCAGTGTCCTTTACATAAAGTTTAATATAATTGCAGCCCTCTACGCCAGGGACAAGTTGTTTTGACGATGTTGCTGGCTCTATGTTCACCGGCTTCGTCAAAACAACTTCGTCTTTCAATACGGAGTGCAGTCTAAAAAAAACACGTGACTGTTTTACGCTCAGGGTATTTGTCACATTTCGCTTGACACGACTCGATAATAAATGCAATTTTTCACATTTCGCTTCACAATACTCGATAGAAATGTGATGTAAGTAACTACTACATACATACAATTATGCCACTATGTCAGACAGGCCCGTAACTAAAGGGGGGGGGGGCACTTCAAAAAGTTTCGCCCGCACCCCTGTGAAAAAATTGTCGACCATAAAAACAATAGATATACATTACGTCCGTCAATTTTACAGCACGCCTAAGAACACTACCCCCCCCCCCCCGCCCCCCATTGCTCTGACCGGTTTAACGTCCGACCGGGAAATGATGACGGGATACGCCATGCAGTGTGCTATTAGGGATACTTTCCTCCAATATCGCCATATTCTTATTGCGTATTCTAACAATCTAAACCAATATAGATGTTATTCCTGCTAGGCCCTATGTCCTGGACCACGTTCAAAGCTAGACGAAACCGGAAAATCCCGAGCTACATTCTCTGCCAACATCGGAATCGAAACCGAAATTTCGAAGAAGAGTATGGCGGAAACCCTGTGGTCTGGGCAAAATTTCTCCCATGCAATATGGTGTACGCCCGCCGCAATTAGTCCATTGGTACAGAAACGTTATAGCACAAATTTTCCAAATTTGTACCTCAACCGACTGGAAAGTGCTCTAAATGACATCCACGTCGGCATGATTTGCACCTCAACCGTCGGTGTAATTTTCAATATGTTCTGGGTGGAGGCTACCGATAGAGGAAAGGTTAATGGGGTTTTACTGGACATTCAACACAAACCTTGTCGTTTCCACTATCCAATTAATGTAGAACCCCCTTTCATCCCAAATACCCGCTACTTGTGAACCCGCTTTCATCGCAAATACCCGCTACTTGTGAACCCGCGTACATCCCAAATACCCGCTACTTGTGAACCCGCGTTCATCGCAAATACCCGCTACTTGTGAACCCGCGTTCATCCAAAATACCCGCTACTTGTGAACCCGCTTTCATCCCAAATACCCGCTACTTGTGAACCCGCGTTCATCGCAAATACCCGATACTTGTGAACCCGCGTTCATCCCAAATACCCGATACTTGTGTTCATCCCAAATACCCGATACTTGTGAACCCGCGTACATCCCAAATACCCGATACTTGTGAACCCCGCGTGCATCCTAAATGCCCGATAATTGTGAAAGCACTTGTATCTCGACTTCCTCAAGAACGATGCGTGATTTTCATTGGTCGGATATAATATAGAGTTTGTCAAGGCTAAATCTACGTTGTATTAAATATATTATTCTATACGTTACGTATTGGCTTTCTATTGATAAAAACACACACATGTTCATGGTCTGATCAGACATATTAACAGTGGATTAGTGCTCTATTCAATGTCTTATAACACATTCTATTTGACTAATGGCCTACTTCTTATATTGATTTAATTGGTTACTTTCACGTGATATTCATGCCGGATAACTTAGATATTAACGTACAGTACTTTTGAAAGAAACCAAGCATACATAAAGTACAAGCTTATAAGCGACGGAGGGGGGTTGGATGGCCGAATGGTTAGCACGTGTGCGCTGTATCATTGAGTCAACTAGTGTGGTTTCGAATCCCCGGTTGTACGTGACAAGGAGTAGGGTTGTCTGTCCAACCTCGCGGGTTTTCTCCTTGTTCTCCGGTTTCCTCCCACTGCTAAAGACCCCTGCATTGGCCGAGAAAGTTCACCCAGATTGTCAGTGATGCAGAACGGGGGGCCTGACAAGGACAGCTGTCTAGTCGTTCGGATAGGACGAAAATCCGAGGTCCCGTGTACACATTGGCGTGCACGTAAAAGATCCCTTGACAGTTGGAATTCGATATAAGCGTAGGCCGTAGTGCCGCTGTCCGGGCAAAATTTCCCTCATAGCACACTATATGGCGTATGCCCGTCTTCATTAGCCCAGTTCGGAGCAAAACAGTAGGACGTTAAACTCATTTCATTTCATTTCGGCTAATTAATAAAATATTAAAAGTTGAATGTGACATTTGACCTTCATTGAAATATGTCAGGAGATAATATGGACACATTCGGACCTAAAATTCCAATTTTTTCACCGCCCAAACAACAAAAGCACCGAACAGTTATCTCAGTACGTTTGATGGTCATTATTTCCACGGTTTTTCACCTTTCAAAACATACTCAAAGCAATCGCTGTAAAAGCAGACAATTTCAAACACGAAAACGAAATTATATACACGTCGAAATTCGAAAAGCTCAGTTATTTGCAAATTGTCAAACATAAATATTAATCTATGTAAAATGTACAAAACAGATGTTTCCAAATACTGCAGGTGTATTTTAAGACATTAACCCGTCTTATTGAATTGTTATTTATATAAAGAGATTATATCATATTAAAACATTTTCTAAATATGTTTTATGTATATTTCGAGTCACAATTCATTAAAATCCATTTCATTTTCAAGAGTTAACACAAGTTTCTATATTTCTTTCAAAATTCAGATTGTATTGACTTGTATGCAAAGTTATATTATTCAACATTTCTTAAATCAAGAATGGAAACTGAATTAATTCAAACGTTGTTTTTTTTTGTGCGCGGTTTCTGTCTATCTGTACCCGTATACAGCTGTGTCGCATGAACGCGTGTAAAATTAAACTTTACGCCTGAAAAATACAAAACAGAAGACGTGGCATGGGCAAAACAAATATACAATGTCGAATGGGAGGAGGGTGGGTTTTTTTTAACGATACACGGTGCTTCTTTGAAATTAACTCCATTTATATGGAAGGATAAAGTTGCCAATATTATTTCATTGTTCACGATGCAAACTGCAAATGTTAGTAGTTCAAAATACGTATTTTAGTTTTGTAGAGTACTTAGTACTGTAGGCCTAGAAGTAGATCTATAGGTATACGTCTTTAGGCTATCTAACTTATGATAATATGACCTCTCGCTCTAACTTGTCTAAGCTAAATCAAATCAAGGTAATTTCGGGACCAACATGGTTCAGTTTTATTTCAATAATTCAATTGATGGGTCTTTTTTTTTAGCAGTGACTGAGTGAGAGGAGACTGGAGGAGGGGAGAAACCCACGAGGTTGGACAGGCGACCCTACACCTGTCGTGTACAAGCGGGGAATCGAAACCACGGCACTTGAATCCATGACATGTCATAGGTCTAATAAACGTATTAATATCCGGTTATTCACTCAAGAATAAATTGATCTATTTTGCTTTTTATTCGAGAGATCGTTAAAAACTACATTGTCCAAAACGATATATTACTAATAAATCAGTAGTGCTCAATTATATATTTTATTTACACCTAATTGTCCATCTTCTTTCAATTTATCAAAATTGCAACTTTAGAACTGTATTAGTGAAATTAGAAGATGGATGTCAAAGAACTTTCTAAAATTGAATGATGATAAAACCGAATATTTGTTATTTGACTGAAGGCATCAATTAAGTAAATTTGCACATACCCCCCCCCCCCGTTGTAATTGGTAATTGTGATATATTTTCATCTTATTCTGCTCGTAATATTGGGGCAATCTTTGATAGTTTTATGCTTATGGGAGCTCAATTAAATATTATTTGTAAATTGGGCTATTTTAATATCAGAAATATAGGTAAAATACGTAAATTTGTAACTGTAGAGGCCACTAAGTCACTTGTTAATTCTCTGGTCACTTCCCGATTAGATAACTTTAATTCACTTTTAGTTGGTTTACCTTTTAAGCTGATGGATAAATTACAAAAAGTACAGAATACTGCAGCGAGACTTGTTACTTTAACTAAGAACTGTGACCACATTACTCCTGTTTTAGTCTCTTATGGTCAGCGCTCTTTTAGTTATCAAGCACCTGTTTTATGGAATAATCTACCATTTAGTTTAAGATGTTGTACATCTCTGTATTCTTTTAAAAAACAACTTAAAACACATTTATTTAATCAGGCTTTTAACTGACTCTGTATACAATTGTTAACATGTTCATAATCTTGTTGTTTATTTATGATTACATTGTCACTTTGTAAAGTGCCTCTGAACATGTTATATGAAAGGGCGCACTATAAATATGCTGTAATAATAATAATAAATAAATAAACATCGAAGCCTACGTTTTCTCATACTCCTCGCAGTGTTTCGTTAGATTACAGCTAAACACGGCTTAAACGGAAGTAAATTTATGTTCCAAATTATGACTGGTCAATAGTCCGATTAACAACCAATAGCTAACTGCGTAACAATGTCGTTACATTTTAAACAAAGCCCCAAATTGGACCAAATATGTTTACATAACGTTACATCATGACAGAATACTGCAGAAAAACCAATTGCGTGACAAACGAGACTATCAAATCGAAAACAATGTAAACAATACTGTTTTGAGACGAACATACATTCACCGTTTTAGGGAACACCCCAGATTAAATGAAGGGATAGATCTGATTAAACGGGAGGAATACACACACGCCCTCAAAAGCTAAGTATCAGAAGCCAAGACGCATGTTTCGAGAGCTGTGAAAATCAGTGACCATGACCAAAGATTTCGTTATATTTTATAGACAAAGTGAATCGTTGTGATTGTTTTGTGGATAAAAATTTCACTTTCTGCTTCGTTACTAATTGGAACTGTGCACTAAAACAATATTCTTGTAGAATTAACGGATTATCAAACTGCAGACTATCATCGCTTAATTAAAAGGATACCACTCCGAAATGTGCATCGCGAGTTAATCGAGGAACTTCACTACTATATTTCATGTAAGATTTTTTTTCTTTTTGTATATTTATTGTATATTTTATGTAACACCAACGCTTTTGTTATACTTGTTAAATTCTTTTTCGAATTGAATTATTGGGATTTAACCACACTACAGACCGTGTGACCAATAAACACTTAAATTCAAACGATTTATTGTATTTTCACAGTTACTGTTCTTTCAATTTCATTCCGTCACGTTACAATTCAGGGAATTTACTATAAACGCTTGAGCACAAGCCTTAATCAATCCGCCATTTAATTCCACATTCTTGGTCTTAGCATCGCCGAATATCTGGCAAAGAACATAACTACATATATATTAGTTTCACTTGCATTTAGGTTTTACATTCACATATTACAGAGAACAGGTCCGAGCACAACCTATACACATCAATCCGCCATTTAATTCCACATTTCTTTGTCGTAGCATCGCCGAATATCTGGTAAAGAACGCTTGAGCACAAGCCTTAATCAATCCGCCATTTAATTCTACATTTTTTGCCTTAGAATCGCCGAATATCTGGCATAGAACATAACTGCATATATATTAGTTTAACTTACATTTAGGCCTTACATTCACATATTACACCAGATATATTACAGAGAACAGATCCGAACACAACCTATACACATCAATTTTTGTTCCCCTCTATTGTCTCGTCTCACCCATTTGCATAATTACAAACACCTTCCCCAACCTTTGGAACATGGATAGGTCCCGCACCAGACGTCCTCTTCTTCCCACGCATCTACCAATGGACTGGCCTCAGTTAAGAAATAGATTCCAACCACCGCCAGGCTTCTACCAACCACCACCTGGATTCCACCAACCACCACCGGGATTCCACCAACCACCACCGGGATTCCAGCGCCGACCAAACCAGGGCCCACCAAAGGAGCGTCAACCAAACCAACGTCTACCAAAGGAGCGCCAACCAAACCAACGTCTACCAAAGGAGCGCCAACAACCCCAAAAAAATGCTGGTGTCGTGAAAGCCTTCTTTCAGTTCCTCCAATGCCTCCACCACTTGACCATTATGGAGAGCCAGGAGAATGGAACACCAACAAGAAGTTTCACTTGGAAGATCCAAGACCTGAATAAGTTCGTGAAGCCGGCCAGGAAGACGCCTACCATAGCCACTACCATTGAGACATTGAACTTGAAATGGGCCAAGGACGTCGTCTCATCCCTGTCGACACACTACCGAGCCATGCTAGCGGAGAAACTGGAGTACTTGAAGTCACGTCACTTTACCAAAGATGCTGTACAAGAGTACTCTAGCCACGCCCTAGCATGGGCCAAGAAGTCCTACGGCAAGCGACTTCAGGATAGTGTGAAGACAGAGTTCCACCGCCTACTGTCCAAGGTCTCTAAAACTGTCACGCCCCCCCTCCCACCACCCATGCACATTACACACAACCTTCTCCGGGACACACCCAACAAGAGAAAATTATCCCCTCGAGAAGGTACTTGCATTAACACTCCCTCGAAGCGTGCAGCTAGATCAACCAGTTCGCCCCGGGTTGTGTCTGGCTCACCTACTTCCTCGGGATCTATATCGCCACTAAACGCGCTTGTCGACTGTCTGTCCCCTAGATCGCCCATCATTCCTAACCCTAGAATCGCCACCAGATCTTCCACCAGATGTAGGCGATCACTCAACCTATCCCTAAAGAGACCTCACAGCTACAAAGGTAAAGACGAGAAGGATTTAGGGTTCCTACCACCCGTCATGGCAAAGACCCTGGTTATTGGATCCGCTAACCTGGCTAGGATTGCATCCTTCCTCGGGGACTGGGAGATCCATAGCTATTCTGGAGCCAAGATCAGCCACATCAAACAGATACTCCAGAACTACATGGGTCCTGCACCAGAAGAATTAGTGATACACGTCGTTCTCAACAACAGGGAGGAAAGTGGACCAAGGATACACGAGCAGATGCTAGATCTACTCTAGGTGACCAGAGCAGCTTTCCCAACAACCAAGTTCTTCGCCACACAGATCCCCACTTCTTCCCGAGTCCGACAAGAAAACCCGATCGCCTACCAAAACATCACCAGCTACAACCAACTGATCTCCACTGCACCTTCACCAAACGCCACCACATTAACAACCTTCAAGGGCAAAATAGAACTGAAAGGTAACGACGCAATCCAC
Organism: Patella vulgata; assembly: GCF_932274485.2. Taxonomy (NCBI): domain Eukaryota; kingdom Metazoa; phylum Mollusca; class Gastropoda; family Patellidae; genus Patella; species Patella vulgata. The sequence continues at coordinate 3,387,458 of NC_065884.2, forward strand.
TGGAGCCCAGACACGGCCAGAGAGATCATCAACTGCTGGATGAGGAATTTAAACTAGGATTAGGGAAAAGGAATGAGAAGCCGTCTTTAGGACAGACAGTTGTCAATTTGAGCGACAGACTTCTCAACCCCCTAGAAATGAACATTCTTGATAAAGGCCTTAAATTCATCCCAACCCCCACAATAACAGCCATAGACCCCATCACCCAGGCAACCGATCGCTTCCAAAGAACACTTTCGTTGACTTATTTTTATAGGAACAAACCCGGCAGAGGTAAAAAATTATTCACAGCAAAATCCACATGGAAACCACCTAAAAAGTCATTATCACCAGCCATCCTAAAAACTTTCGACGAAATGAATATAGAAATATCATCCATTCAACCACAAAAACCAAATCTCAACCGAGCAACTAAAACGGCATTAAACACCCTTAAAAAAGACAAAAACATAATAATTAAGAACAGCGACAAAGGCTCGTGTTGTGTCATAATGAATCGCGCAGACTATATCTCAGAGGCAGAAAAACAATTAAGTAATCCTATACATTACACTAAATTAGACCAACCCATCTTTAAGGACACCGCAACTTTAATAAACAACATCTTATATGAATTGCAGGATAAGGAATACATAACAGCAAAACAATATGATTATCTATCTGCTAAATCTGACTGCCGACAAAGACATCTCTATACACTACCAAAAATACACAAAAATCCAGAAACAGAATGGTTTATACCTAATAAAATACCCAAGGGACGCCCAATAATATCAGACTGTGGCAGCGAATCATACAATATATAGACCATTTCTTATTACCCCTAGCATGCCAACACCCATCCTACCTTAAAGACACTAACGATTTCATTCAGAAAATCAAACAGTTAAGAGTCCCCGAACACACCATTTTAATATCCATCGACGTACAAAGCATGTACACGAACATTGATAATAACACAGGTATTGAAGCAGTTAGGAAAGCATTTCTTAGGAACCCGCAAGCATCCAGGCCGGACGAAGAAATCCTCAAACTACTCGACATTTGTCTGAGGAGGAATGACTTCGCTTTTAACGACCAAGTATACCTTCAGTCTTCCGGAACTGCGATGGGAAAACGATTTGCAAATCTCTTCATGGCGGAGTGGGAAAGGGAAGTTCTTCCACTCTGTCCATTAAAAGCAGATTTCTATGGGCGGTTTTAGATGACGTTTTCATAGTCTGGACGTACACACTAGACGAATTTTGGACGTTTTTCAACATTCTGAACAATCATCATCCATCTGTCAAATTAACCGCAAATGTAAGCCATAACAGCATAGATTTCCTTGATACTGTCGTGTTTAAAAGTAGCAACACCAAAATCACAGGCCAATTGGAAACTAAAGTATTTTTCAAAGAAACCGACACACATCAATTATTGTTCAAAAGCTCCTTTCACCCAAAACATACATTCTCTGGCATCATAAAATCTCAGATTCTCCGTTTACATAGGATATGTACTCAGAAGACCGACTATGAGTCAGCATGTACATTGGTATTTAGCAAACTAAGGGGAAGGGGATACTCCAAACGCTATCTACGACGTATAAAAAACAACACTCTTGCTGAACTTGCCGCCAAAGAAACAAATAATATACAATCAGCAGTCAAAACCAAAATTTGTGGCCATCCAAGATGTCAAACATGCAAAATCTTAAACATATCCGACCATTTCCATAACAAAACATCTGGCATAAAATTCCCAATATTAGACCAACTATCATGCAGTAGTTCAAACATAATTTATCTAATTTCATGCAGAACGTGTGACAAGCAATACGTAGGGGAGACTCAAAATGCACTTAGGGAAAGAATTAACGGTCACCGGTCAGACACAGTCACCAAAAAAGACAAACCTGTCTCAATTCATTTCAACCAACCGAATCATGACATTTCTGATCTCATTGTCACGCCAATAGAAAAGACCAAGAGCGACTTTGAAACTTCAGAAGAAATTAAAACGTTTAGGCTAACTAGAGAAAAATTCTGGATTGACAAATTGAAAACAACAGCCCCCCTAGGTTTGAATATTCATACGGCTAGCGCAATAGCTCCTTTTGTAGTTCCATTTAGCGCAACAGCAGCAAGTGCATCCAAAATCATCTGAAAACACTATACTGATCTCCAAGAAAATCACCCGAAAATATTCACACAGAAACTTATAATTGCATATTCTAAAAATAAAAATCTGAACGACATCCTTTTGCACAGTAAATTAGATTAAATAAGACCAGTCGCCACCCTGACCTAAAACAAACCATATATCAAATCCTATCCCTAACCGTTAGTAAATAAAATCAATTAGATATAAGAATCCCTAGCCCTAACCCGGTGACGTGGAACAAACACGATTTTTTAGAAAATCCAATCCGTAGTAAGAAACACACTAATGTGGCTCTCTCCCGAGAGCCTCAAATTTATTTTCTTTTTTCTTCAGAAACAATAATACCAGAATACCAGAAGCACCACCCAAGGAAGACCATCAGCGCCACCAACACCAATAAACAGTGAAATCGCCTTTGTATATAAATCTAATGTATTGTATGTATTTTTAATAAAACTAGGAAATATCACGAACTAATTTTTCATCATCCTAGGTCAGTGCTTATGTGGAGACTTAAACTCTCCCCCAAATTCTTTAAAACCCCTAAAAAATATAAATAAACACTATGTGGCCATGCTGTCTACGAAGACACCGCGTGCAAAAGCATTATGGTTACGTTGCTGGCTGAGCGGGCGATAAATATTTGGTTTAGGCGGTTATGTTTTTTGGGTACCTACATGCGATTCACTCTGATAAGTGGCAGAAAAAAGTTAACAAAATATTACTGACAGGCTAACTAGACACAATTTTATGGAACACAGGTACTCTTCACTTCACACATGTTTCCAGGATGATTATCTCTGTGGGTTTTTTTAGCAGTATAAACCATATTTGGATATGTACAGGTTTTTTACAGATAGAATCTTAACTAATCCTTATAATTGTTGTAAATAAATACCAATTTGGGCCTACTATGTAATTTTTTTTTTTGGGAGGGGGTCCAAGTATATTCAGACCCCCCCACCCCCGAAAAACAATTGGGGGGGGGGGGCGGACCCACCCATGAACTCGACCGCGGCCTATTTCAGTCATGTTTAGTACACTTGAAGACAGGAGACTCCAGTCTTAAAAATTGCAAGGTCGCATCTTAAAACAGCTAACAGTGACCTTGGGGTGGCAGGGGATTTCACACCGCTCATACGTAAAATTAGAAAGGCCCTTATACCAAAACTTATCCAAGCGAAAGCTAATAATGACGCGGTCATAACCTATCTTAATTATGACAAACTGTTTATCGGGCAAGATGTTTTCACGAACGATGTTGTGAATAACAAAATAGTTAAAATCGGACCAAATAAAACAAGTAGCAACACAAAATAGCAACTCACAAAAGATGCCGTTAGTCAAAGGAAAAGTCACACAATGTCTCATTTAAAATCTCAAATGTGAAGTTCATCTCATGAAATGTGAATGGTTTTAAAAATAAGCTTAATCATTATGTCTTTCATCTCTACCTGAAGACGTTTGATGTTATATATATGTTTATCAGAAATATGGTGTAATAGTGATATGAACCTTCACCGTTATTTTCCCGAGTATTACGAGGTATTCTGTATACGTGGTAACAGGTAAAGAGCGATATTTCTCAAATTTGATGGCGATGTTTTCGGTTGGTCTCAAAACATTGTGTTGTGCGTTGCATATATTGTACCAGAAGGTTCAAAAATACACGCGATAGGCTGTGGGTTCAACAAGTTTGAGGACAATCTATTCAATATCGTGGCCGACAATTCGAACGCGAATTTAATACTACTTGGCGATTTTAATGTGCGAACAGGTACCCAGCGAGATTAAATCATCTGCGATTCGACGAAACACCTTCCGGGTTTAGATGAAGCAGGCTACGTGGTCGACAATACTAAGAAAATACGTTCATCAAAAGACACAGAGACGAATAGTTTTGGATTAAAACTACTTACGTTGTGTTCAGTCTTCAATATCCTCATAGTGAATGGCCGCGTTAGTGGACTACCTCGCTGTAGCGTCAGATATTTTCGACAATATCGAACACTTTGCGGTTGAAAATTGAACGGAATGTGACGTTTCAAAAACTGCGACGGTGCATGAAAACGAGGTCGATTATACCCAATACATCAAATATAAGTGGCGCGAAAATTCTAGTGGAAGCTTTAAAACTGAATTTGAAACAAGATTAAATATTCTCTTTCAAGATTTCGAGAATATACTGACTAATAATATCGATACTGCTGTTTCAGCTTTAATAGAATGCATAAAATCTTCTGCCCAGTCAATGATTTGCAAATCCAATAGGAATTTTCAAAAATTAAGTGCAATAAAGCAGCCTCCTTGGTTTGACAACGATTGTATATCCAGCAAGAAAATAAAATATGACGCCCTCAATAAATTCAGAAAAAGCAACTGTAATCATGATTGAATTCTGTATAATGTAAACAAAAACAACTTCAAAGCCCTATGTAAAACAAAGCATCTAGAATATGCTTCTATTATGCGAGTCTTTACACAAGAACATACACGATCCTAGCAAGTTCTGGGAGACAATCAAGAGTTTCCGACCTAAACCCCACGTTTGGGTGAATCACTTTAAATCAATACTCAATCCTATAAAGTTTCAGCAAATACCTGATTGCTCTCTTGTTGACACAGTCCATACCAACTCTTTACCTCCATCCGATGATATTCGGGTGCTAGATGATATTGTCCTATTACTGAATCAGAGAAACGAAACTGTGTTGCTCGTATGAAACCAGGAACCTCCCCAGGTCCAGATGGAATTGGTATCGACTTCTACAAAACTGGCATAGAGGCTTTAGCAACTTTATTACAAATTTTTTTCCGGCGTGATTCCCCCTTGTAGTGATGCAGGACCTGACAAGGACAGCTGTCTAGTCGTTCGGATGGCACGAAAACCGAGGTCACGTAAAAGATCCCATGACAGTTGGAATTCGATATAAGAGTAGGCCGTAGTGCCTTATAGGCACACTGTATGGCGTATGCCCGTCTTTATTATCCCAGTGCGGAGCAGAACAGTAGGACGTAAAACCCCATTTCATTTCATCATATTTTACATGATTTTGATAGACGTGATTTAAATAGTTCAAAGGATTCCAAATACAACCGCTACACGGATGAGTTTCAGTCCAGTTAAATACTCCGACGAGTTGTAATAATAGCTAGAAACCATCTACTATTGTTTTCTGAAACACATGTACTGTATACAGCATGTTCTAACAGCAACTCGGGGGGTTGGATGGCCGAATGATTAGCACGCGCGCGCTGTATCACGAGGCCTGTCATTGAGTCAAATGGCGTGGTTTCGAATCCCCGGTTGTACGTGACAAGGAATAGGGTTGCCTGTCCAACCTCGTGGGTTTTCTCCGGGTCCTCCGGTTTCCTCCCACTGCTAGACCCCTACGCGCAAGCGAATTATTGAAATAAAATTAAACCATATGTTAGTCCCTAGTCTGTGTCGAGTGGACGTTAAACCCGATTTCTCTCTCTCTCTCTCTCTCTCTCTCCAACAGCAACTTGAAACTCCAAGTGTTGATAACCCCCGGAACTTCACCGCAATTCCCTAAAGAAAGATTGTACTCTGAGGCTTCCGAAACTACGCACACGTTTAATTGATGTGGTGAACTAGTTGTGTTGAATCAAGTGTCTTATTGCCAAGTACCCCTATTCCTAAGAAATAAAGATAGAACAAATGTTAGTCCAGGAATGACCTAGATTGAGTCGATGTTAAACCCCATCGTTTTCTCTCTCTGTTTTTGTTTTATACTTACAGTAACGAAACCTCTATGTGCAGACCACTTCCTTGACGTCTTTGTTCTTGTTGACGCTTCTGCAAATATAACTGATGAGGAGATCGGGCAGGAAAGGGATTTATTGCAAAAACTTTATACTGAGCTGAGAATTGATGGTAATGCTAGGCGCTTCGGATTCATGGCTCATGGTGGTGTACCCAGTGACTCCAATCCCTTTGAAGATCAAGGGGAATCCAATTACCTTGCGTTAGGTATCGGAACTATCACTAAACAGAAGAGGCGTATCTCTACGATTGGTAGAATAGGAGGCATGCCATTATTAAGAATGGCAATGTATACTCTGTGGAATGATCTTAAATATAATGGAATGAGAGACTCTCGACGAATTGGTATTTTGATAACCGGTGAATATATTGTTAAACACCTAATTTGAATAGCTAATCCCATTTATGTTGGGTACCCCGCAGCTGGTACCATAACGAGTCTAATAGCGGCCCGTGTTCTCCGAATCAGCAATTCATGACCGCAACTTGACGGACGTTTTCTTCTCAAGATCAGAAGCAGTTCATGACCGCAACTTGACGTATCCGGTTGTCTACCACGCAGCTGTAACGTTGATATCGTTGACTTAGCAACAAATAACTTTTATAAATGAAAACAGATCAAAGTTGTCATTTTATACGGATAATGTTTATTAGTTGGTTAAAGGAGTTAAATCGCTATTATTTTGGATCTAGAAATTGGCACAAATGAGTCGCAACACATATAATAATGTAATGTGAATTTATATAAACTGTTTTACATTCAATCGTGTCCTTTTTACTGTGAATTTACTGGGTTTAACGTCCCACTGATCTGTACCGACTGGGCATACGCCATACAGTGTGATAATGAGTGAAATTTGGCCCGGATAGCGACACAACAGCCTACCCTTATACTGAATTCCAACTGTCAAGGGGCCGACTGGACAACTATCCTTGTCAGAACCTCCGTCCTGCAACACTGACAAGAGGAAACCTCATCGGATAATCCCTATTAACTTTCGCGACCAACCTCCAGGTTAGCGAACCAACGTCTTACTGACTGGCTCCCTCCATTTGAATAAAGACTATTTCATAATTTAACATGAAAGTTTATTTCTGAAATTGTTGTACTTACCTATTACGGCGGTGTGATGTGTGCCGTTCTTGAATCACCATGCGTTAAACGTATTTTGAGTCTCCCTGTGTTTGCTTTTTGGGTCTCTGGTTCTGCAGTTCGGGATTCGAGTCCGGTATTGTTCCAAGTCCGGTATTGTTCCAAGTCCGGTATTGTATTACCGGATTACACTGACAAAGCTGCGCATTAAAACCCGAGAGCCTTTCTTGGCCAACATCGACATCATACAAGCTTTCAACCCTGCCCGGTGCTGCTTAGACTGCTAACGGGGGCGTTTTGACCAACGAAAATCAGGGAAACTTTCGAGTCGGGCAAAGGCACATGAATTAACATTACGTTCAGTGACAGTATAGCGGTACCTAGGCATTAATCCGAATTAAATACAGATGTGACGTCATACTTTGATAAAGGCGTACTATTATTTCAGATACTGGTACGTGCAATGTGCAAAGCGTACATTATTTATACTAGTGAAATATTGGACCCGCGTGACGTATTTCTTTGAAAAGCACGTGTGGGATAGTGTCTGTATTTTAAGCTGTTTAATCGTCTTGAGCTAAAGACACTGCATAATATATTGAAACTCAGATAACGCATTATGCAGTATCACTATATTACTTAATGTCTCGCACTCGACCATTAAAACCTCGTGGGTTTTCTCCGGGTGTTCCGGTTTCCTCCCACTGCTAAAGACCCCTACGCGCAAGCGAATTATGAAAATAAAATTGAACCATATGTTAGTCCCGAAATGGCCTAGTTTGTGTCGAGTGGACTTTAAACCCCATTTCTCTCTCTCCCTCGCTCGAGCATTAAACTACGCATAATGCATCCTTAATGGAGTAGTCTCCCTTTCTTTGAACCGATCCAATTATTCACGATCCAGAATATGAGAATGTAGTTACTTTGCCGATATTTGAGCGTTCAAATGAAAGAATGTTAACATGGCCGTGCTTTTGCACAAGACATTATCTGGTATCAGTCCGTCTGTGGTGGGGAGCATTCAGGCCAAAGAAAATTTGGAAGAGGCTATAATTAACATTAAAATCATTGGTTGTCTGTATCTTGGGTATTAACGAAGATATGGTAGACATTTCCTAATACTTTTAATTTCTAGAGACTTTCTTATGGATTTGTCAAATAATTAACTGTCCAACTAATGATTTATATAACACTCGAAGCCAGAAAAAAAACCGCAATTAGCGGATTTCACTCTTTAAATTTCCTGTTTGAATGTTAGTCAGTATTCATTTCCACTCGGCAAACCTCAGCAGATTCCAATACCCTACATCGAGTCAATGACGACGCCTTTGAAGACTGTTTTATCATACATATATTTCAAAGTCCGAAGAAGTTTTTCTTTCAAGTTTATCCTATTTTCTTCAAACAATGACAACTCAATTTGCACTGAAAATTCTACACACACTTCGAACGACACAATTTTGATAACTTCTTTTTAACAGCGGCAAGTTTTCATGATAAGTAAACCGGTGCCACATCGCAATTCTATAGGCGTAGGTACATATCACTTACCGTCATACAGCCGAGGCTAGATGTAGAGTTACGGAATCTGCCGAGGTTTGCCGACTGTATTCATTTCATCATGTCTTTGTTAAACTTGATTGAATCCGAACCATTTAGATTCCGTTTTCACTAATGATCAGACAGAGAGAGAGAGAGAGAGAAATGGGTTTTAACGTCCACTCGACACAAACTAGGTCATTTCGGGACTAACATCTGGTTTAATTTTATTTCAATAATTCGCTTGCGCGTAGGGGTCTTTAGCAGTGGAAGGAAACTGGAGGACCCGGAGAAAACCCACGAGGTTGGACAGGCGACCCTAGTCCTTGTCACGTACAACCAGCGAACCGAACCCACGCCAGCTGACTCAGTGACCGACCTTATGATACAACGCGCACGTTCTAACCATTCGGCCATTCAACCCCGACTGATGATGAGACATTTGTGAGACACGTCTGACTTGAAATACGCCAAAGGTTATTTTTGAGTTTGTTTTTATTCATTTTTTTTTTTAGTGGGTGGTGTTTCGATGAGGTAGGTGTAATAATGCCCGTTTTAAACAAATATGTTTCTTTGTATCTAACATGAGACCATATATAATACAATATACGTTCGTATATGTCTAGTTATCAATGTTTAGGCATCGGCATTGTTTCTTATATAATGTGGTTTAACGTCCTGCTGTTCTGTCCTGGCATACAAAGGACAACTATGTAGACACATGACGTCATCAGTTTCTACACTCTCGTCACGGTGTGTGATCAATGTCAAATTGCCCGGATTCAGTTATACAGTCAAGTGCATGAGTATATAGGTATAAAGAAGGTATGCAGGTATAAAGGTATGTATTTTGGGGAGATCGGACAAAGGGACTTAAAGGTGCAGGGTTAGGTTAGGGTTATAGATGTATATACAGACCTGGCCATTCTCGCTGTACTACTTCAAAAAAAGATAATCTATATATATATTAAAATTTGTGACTGTCGTTTGTCTGTCTGTCTGTCTGTTCGGGGTTGGCGGCTACACTAGGTCTGCCCCCAGTCTGAAATTTGGGGTATAGGGTTAGCTCGGACCGGGAAGTAACATAGGCCAGGTGGCGTTAGTGTACCACTTCCGGTTTCGGAGTTATGACTCCCGAGCGAAGCCGGTCTGTTCGGGGTTGGTGGCTACACTAGGTCTGCCCCGAGTCTGAAATTTGGGGTATAGGGATAGCTCGGACCGGGGAGTAACATAGGCCAGGCGGCGTTAGTCTACCACTTCCGGTTTCGGAGTTATGACCCCCGAGCGAAGCCGGTCTGTTCGGGGTTGGCGGCTACACTACCACTTTAGTCTACCACTTCCGGTTTCGGAGTTACGACCCCCGAGCGAAGTCTGTTCGGGGTTGGCGGCTACACTAGGTCTGCCCCGAGTCTGAAATTTGGGGTATAGGGGTAGCTCGGACCGGGGAGTAACATAGGCCAGGTGGCGTTAGTCTACCACTTCCGGTTTCGGAGTTATGACCCCCGAGCGAAGCCGGTCTGTTCGGGATTGGCGGCTACACTAGGTCTGCCCCCAGTCTGAAATTTGGGGTATAGGGTTAGTTAGGACCGGGGAGTAACATAGGCCAGGTGGCGTTAGTCTACCACTTCCGGTTTCGGAGTTACGACCCCCGAGCGAAGTCTGTCTGTTCGGGGTTGGCGGCTACACTAGGTCTGCCCCGAGTCTGAAATTTGGGGTATAGGGGAAGCTCGGACCGGGGAGTAACATAGGCCAGGTGGCGTTAGTCTACCACTTCCGGTTTCGGAGTTATGACCCCCGAGCAAAGCCGGTCTGTTCGGGGTTGGCGGCTACACTAGGTCTGCCCCGAGTCTGAAATTTGGGGTATGGGGTAGCTCGGACCGGGGAGTAACATAGGCCAGATGGCGTTAGTCTACCACTTCCGGTTTCGGAGTTATGACCCCCGAGCGAAGCCGGGTATCCTGCAAGTAAAATATAAATGCATAGAAAATGTTGCGTGTTTGATCACTGCATTGGCCGAGAAAGTCCATCGGGATTTTCCGGCGTGGTTTCCCTTTGTCAGTGATGCAGGACGGAGGGCCCGACAAGGACAGCTGTGGTTTGGATACATTGGCATGCACGTAAAAGATCCCTTGGCAGTTTGAATTCGATATAAGGGTAGGCCATAGTGCCGCTGTTCGGGTAAAATTTCCCTCATAGCACTCTGTATGGCGTATGCCCGTCTTCATTAGCCCAGTCGGAGCAGAACAGTAGGACGTTAAACGCCATTTTATTTCAGTGTGTTAGGAATGCTAACCAGGGCCAGCGTCTAGTCAATCGAATGACACAAAAAAAAACAGGTGCCATCTACACTTTGGCATGCACATAAAAGAATACTCGACAGGTTGGGTTCAGTTTCTGTCCGGGCAAAATACCCCTCATTGCACACTGGTGGCCTACCTTAAAACGCTGAAAAGAGGAATGGTTATTGTTTTTATTGACATCTAGAACTAACAGCCGACATGAATGGCAGAATAATTGGGTGGACTGATATATTTGTCAAGCTATAGGCCTACATATATTTAACGCCTAGTAGACTCGTATCAATAACTATTGAACCTTTAAAAATATACGTCAAAAGCCAACAAGTCATGTAATGAAATTCATGTATTACATTGAGTAAATGGTTTACGCCCATACACAATCTTAAAGATGCATTATGTAAGATTTAGATAAAAAGCTGACAGTGCTCGCTATAATAATTAAAAACTAGATAATTACAAGAGAATTTGTTGAAAATTTCAGTCAACTTTTTTTTTTTATAAACAATATTTTATTCAGGATGTCTGAATGGGAGGGGAACAGACTTAGTTTATGTAAAACTCCTCTCCCTAAATAATATACATACATAATATTAAAACAAAGGAACAAAATGGGTGTATATACACAGTTAAAATGGCAAACATATACATAGATATATGTAAATACATATATATATATATTGAGATGGATGGCGGTGTACAATATATATTATATGTTACATCATCACGTAAATTTAAAACTAATATTGTAAATAAAAACTGTTAATGAGCAAGATTAAAATCTGTTTGACATGTCAATAAACTTGTGGACTTGATTAAAAATATTGTTGTTTACATCGGTACAGTGTTTTGTGGACCCGATCAAGAGACAGTTAATGTTTTTATGATCGTATTGTAATTTGTCTATGGTTTCCTTTCGTGCATTTGAACGTAAGGAGCCTTGCAAGAGGTAGAGATAAGGATCTTCAAAAATGTGACCACAGAGGCATGCGGGGCTGTCAGCAACGTGTCACTTTATTCTGAGCGACGTTAGGACTATCTGGAGAATAGTGGACTCTCGATTTTCATTACTACCGTTGTTACGATAATAAACAAAGTCTCGACTATCCATTTTTTAATGAAATCCTAAACAGTCAATCGTGTTAAAATCCAATGATGGCATTGAGAGTTGATTATGGTCTTGGCAAGTTAATTAAACATACATTAGCTAATTCTGCCTATATTAGGTCTTTTTGTAGGCCTGAAATGTTTTCTAAATTATTAATTAGACATTAATTAACTGATCCAGGCCATAATCGACTGTCGATGGCATCGGATTTCTCCGATATTAAATAGATTAGAACAGTTCGGCAATACTCTGATTTAAGCTAAAAATGGAAGAGCGAGACTTAGCTTCGAACAACCAGTACGGTGGTTATTGCACACCTCTTGTCAAACCTTCAAAGGCTAATATCTTCGCTCGCAATAATTTGAATGAAATTTTCAAAATATTCATTTTGCATTTTCTATTTTCGAACTATTATAGCAAGAGTGACTAGCTCTTTATCTAAATCTTACATAATGTATCTTTAATGTCGAATTAATAATTTAGATCTGAACTAGGCAGATTTAGCTCTTGAATAATGGATGTTTAACGATCATGAATAAGATGATTTAAAGAATGTTTTTTATTTCAAGTATGACATGAGTTTACAATAATGGATATAATGGATTTTTTACCCAAAAAAAGTGTAGCTGATACAAATTCATCTCCATGGAATGTATACATTTCAATACAATTACTCATATGTACAAATGTCAGAATAATAGCTGAAATAAGAAAAAATAAATAAAATAATAAATGAATTTTCTTTAACCAAATTGATCTAATCTTAATTACACTCGATGAGTCCTAACCAGGTAATAACCATTTGAAGTTTACCCGTGGATCCTACATACCGCGTCCGCAAGCTTTATGCATCATATCGGAGCTGAGAAGGTTCCTCGGAATTTTCCGGCGTTGTACAATTAAAACAACCCAGGGGATCACGTGGCTAAGTGGGTAAGACGCTGGCTCGTTAGCCTGGAGGTCGGGTGTTCGATCCCTGTATTGGCCGAGAAAGTTCATCCAGATTTTCCGGCGTGGTTCCCCCTTGTCAGTGATGCAGGACGGAGGGCCTGACAAGTACAGTTGTCTAGTCCTTCGGATGCGACGAATACCCGTGTATACATTGGAATACACGTAAAAGATCCCTTGGCAGTTGGAATTCGATATTAGAGTAGGCGATAGTGCCGCTGCCCGGGCAACATTTCCCTCACAGCACACTGTATGGCGTATGCCCGTCTTCATTAGCCCAGTATATGAGCAGAACAGTAGGACGTTAAACCCTATTCCATTTCATTTCATAAAACAACCCTTGGCAGTTTGAATTGGATAAACAAAATAGGCGGTAGCGCCACTGCCCAGGCCACATTGCCCTCATAATATTAGTCCTCGCAAGCCTGGAGGTTGCGTGGTCGATCCCTGCTGCATTGGCAGTGAAAGTTCATCTGGACTTTCCGGCGTGGTTGGCCTTGTTAGGCCCGACAAGGACAGCTGTCTAGTCGTTCGGATGGCACGAAAAACCGAGGACCCGTTTATACATTGGCGTACACGTTGGAATGCGATATAAGGGTAGGCCATAGTACCGCTGTCCGGGCAATATTTCCCTCATAGCACACTGTAAGGCGTATACCCGTCTTCATTACCCCAATAGGAGTAGGACGTTAAACCCCATTTCATTTCTTTATTAGCCATGTTAGTGTTTGACGCTAACTCTCAATTATTTCGCCTCGGTAATATCAATATTTGAATCTTTGATTTGTATCCGTTTTTATCGGGGGAGAAAACTTATCTACTGCCAATCTTCTAAAACCTTCTATATTATGAGCACTTTTCAGCCTCCACAATTATTTATTTGAATATAAAAAAAAATTGCTTTTTGTCACTTTAAAAGGTAAATAGAGTTTACTATATGATTATGTTATACAATATAAGGCGAGGCCCTGCTCTTCCCATTTATTTCTTTGTCCAGACCTGGTTGAATGGTGTTAAGGGGGCGATATATAGGTAGTGTATGTATATATACAGTAGAATGTTTTATATAAGTCTATCATATTTATCTCTAGGGTGGAGTAAGGCGATATCATCTTATACCTATTAATAACTGTATATAAAGGTTGTTGTTGCATCAAGGACTACCTGTTCTTTTTTTACATAAACGTAATCGCCGGGTTGTTTTTTTTCTTCTATCTCCGGCGTGGTTCCCCCCTCGTCAGTGGTGCAGGACGGAGAGCGTGACAAGGACAACTGTTTAGTCGTTCGGATGGGAAGAACAACTGAGGTCCCGTGTACACATTGTCGTGCACGTAAAAGATCCCTTGACAGTTGAAATTCGATATAAAAGTAGGCTGTAGTGCCACTGTCCGGGCAAAATTTCCCTCATAGCACACTGTATGGCGTATACCCGTCTTCATTAACAGAGTTCGGAGCAGAACAGTAGGACATTAAACCCCATTTCATTTCATTTTTTTTTGCTATCAGGGAACAAGTTAAATTTAGTATCCGGCTTTTTCTTTCTGTGCTAGGAACATCTGGCTAAAACACAGTATTTGTGACCAACGTGTCTCATCAGGGTGAAAAATAAATTGCCTTGTAATTCTAAGTATCAATATTTTGGTGATTAAAATTTATATTATTTTTTTTTTGCTTCAACAGCTGTTACAAATTCACTTTTGTGAAGCTTTTAAATTATGGGTCACTGTATGGTCACGGACACTAACTATGTAACCTTTTAAAAGTAAGAAAGATTAAATGTTTTAGATTTTAAAATTGCAGATTGAAAAGTATAAAATTACTGAAGATTACATTTTTATTGTAAGTTTTCAGTCTTTTTCATGCACATTTAACAGAAACACATGTTTTTGTAATTTAGTCATAACTCCCCTAATACACTGTCTATTCGTATAATTCAATTACCTACATTTATTATATGAAATGTTCTATATGCATTCTTTTATATTCTTTTCAAACAAGTCACAGAAAATATATTAATTTGAGTTTCAAAATACCAGTTTTTGAAGTGAGACAGCATAACGCATAAAAATGGCTATTTTTGAGGCATGTTTATTGTCGTAACTCAACAATGAAGATTTTATATAACGACTTGAAATTTGGTTTTCATTAGGAGAGGTCATTATTACAAATGTTGACTGTAAATTCTTGAAGTTGTTTCCAATCTGTATATAACATCCACAAATTGAAAACTGAACAAATACTGTGTTTTAGCCGATAGTTTGTGGAAATTCGTAGCTAGAAAATAAAAATAAAAACAGATTATGTGCCTTATTTCTGTAGATAATGCTATATTACGTTTATAGACCCTTATGTGTCTGTGTTGAAGGAAAGCCAACTACCTGGAGCAAACCCCCTGAAATCAGAGAGAGAGAGAGAGAGAGAGAAATGGGGTTTAACGTCCACTCGACACAAACTAGGTCATTTCGGGACTAACATATGGTTTAATTTTATTTCAATAATTCGCTTGCGCGTAGGGGTCTTTAGCAGTGGGAGGAAACCGGAGGACCCGGAGAAAACCCACGAGGTTGGACAGGCGACCCTACTCCTTGTCACGTACAATCGGGGATTCGAAACCACGCCAGTCGACTCAATGACAGACTGTATGATACAGCGCGCGCACGCTAACCATTCAGCCACCCCCTGAAATCAGAAAGGCTATATTATTCATGTAATCGAATCCATAACGTATAGATAAAGGTTCATATAATTTCAGACATTTATAAGTCAATCATAAGATGAGTGAAACTTTCCTAAATTCGCAAAGAAATAAAAAAACAAAACGCAAAACCTGTTATGTGTCTACGTTTGTTTCATTTTTCCATGATTTAAATTCGGGAACCATGTGATCTATATGTAGGAAATGTGGTTGGACCATTATCAACAACGTGTATAATATTATTATTTTGTAGCGCGTACCAACATTCTAACCTGATTATCGCCCTTGAGCGTTCGCCAAGTGGGCTAACAATGATACGTATTTATAGGTGAAGATAGTAAATTATTCAAGATCATTATCATTATTGTTTGTTATATAAATATAAACCTACTATATATAGACACATACATCACTGTCTAGGTGAACGAGCAACCATAAATGACAATCAAACCCGGTATAACAGTCTAGCTAAAACACCACCCGAATAGAAATAAAGCCCACAGGTCGTGAACCGCCCCCAGAATAACTGTCTAGTTGAATCACCACCTTATGATAATCCCTGAGTGGAATTTGGTGATTGGGCACATTAAAAAAAAAGAGAGATGGCTTTAACGCCCACTCGATACAAGCTAGGTCATTTCGGGACTAACATATGGTTCAATTTAATTTCAATACTCCGCTTCGCGTAGGGGTCTTTAGCAGTGGGAGGAAACCGGAGGACCCGGAGAAAACCCACGAGGTTGGACAGGTGACCCTACTGTTGTCACGTACTAGGTTAAGAGTTAAAGTGATGTCGCGAAATCCGCTCCACATGGCGCACCTGTCATTGGTGAGAAAGTCAACTTGAGAATATTACAAAGGTAAAATTCTACAACCAGAGGTTATTCACAGTAGATAATCACATGCCTATAGACACTTGTTATAGAAAATAGTGAATCATCCTAACTCACTCTTTATCATGCCCTCGTCAAATAACATAATCGGCAACAACAAGGGCAATATATGTTTCGGATATTTCGGACAAACTCTCTGACAAGAGCCAACTGTATTAAATCAACCCTTTCAATAGAAGTCACGGTGGCTTACTATTCAAGAGATGCGGGGTCCGTTACCTGCAGGAAACATTCCTCGGGGTTCTCATTGATGATTTCACTTTGTCAGTCGTGCAGGGTGGAGACCGGATTAAAGGAGCCAAGTTTCTAATTCAATATCATCCAAACACGACGTATTGGTCATTTTAAATCAACATTGATGTTGTTATCTTACTGTGAAAAGATGGGCTTCTGATATCCAATATTTAAGACAAAATGAAAATGTTAAAATCGCGTGCTAGAATGTTTTCGATAGCCATTTGTAATGACGTGACTCGATGAACGAGGCTAAGCATACCCAACAGGAGAATACTACCGGTGCAAATGGAAGTTCTCTGGTCAAATAATCCTCATAGCATACCGCATGGTATGTTCCTCAGACAATACCGCAATGATTAGTATACAATGATTCTTACCAAGTCCCGATTATCCAGTATTCTCGATCTGTAGGCTTTATAACTGACTTACACCCTTTTTCTTTTAAATTTTGTTTTGGAATTTCTAATCAATTATATTCGGTGAAAAACGCGACCATCCAAATTGAACGGCAGTCGTTTGCACCTGCTTAGTCCATTTTACACGTTTTCCTTTTTAAATTATTATTTTGTCTTTAACTTGTGTTCTGGGATATGTTTCCCTTGCTCGTTACAAATGACTATCCAAACCATTATATCCGTATAATACACGGCTCGTGTACTGATTTTAAAATTGTGTATTAAATATTTGATATTAGGATCCTTTAGTTTCGCGGCAAGCTAAAAACATCGATGCTCATTGAAATGGACCACTATTGAATTATAATTTTAATTATAAACATTATAGATACTATTGAGTTAAAGGTTTAGGTTTAACTCCTTTAATAGTGGGGGAATGGCCGAATGGTTAACGCATGCGCGTTGTATCATAAGGTCTGTCATTGAGTCAACCGGCTTGGTTTCGATTCCTCGGTTGTACGTGACAAGGAGCAGGGTCGCCTGTCCAACCTCGTGGGTTTTCTCCAGGTCCTCCGGTTTCCTCCCACTGCTAAAGACCTCAACGCGCAAGCGCATTAATGAAATAAAACTGAACCAGATGTTAGTCCTGGAATGACCTAGTTTGTGTCGAGTGGACGTTAAACACCATCTCTCTCTCTCTCTCTCTTTCTCTTTCTCTCTTTCCTTTAATAGCGCATGCTATGGAAGATTTACAAGGTAGAGTATTTACAATATGATATCAAGCTTAAAATTATATTTTAAAAATTTGGTGAAAACGAGATTACAATAACACATTGTGTAAAATACGAGTCACAATCCATGCATATAAAGATGTCAACGGAATAAAATACTAGACAAGGGGTTAGATGTTATCTGGCTACACCCAGTAGTTATTGTATACTTCACGTATAATCTCATATACTTATAAACCTGTAACGGTCAACCTCTTTGATCTTTGGGGTATATTCTATGCCCAGAATAACTTGAGGTCTGAAAGTCGGGCGGCTTTGGATATATACAGGGAGATTTGGGGTTATTCTTCTGAAAGTTTTTCTTTAAACCTGTAACAGGTTATTCTTCCAGGGTAGGTTTTTTCCCTATAAGAAAACATGATCTAAGGTTTTTCTTATGGGAATTCTGGCATATTCTCATTTTGTGTACATGTAAACATAGACGGTTTATAAGCAAGATAAAGTCCTCGACTTCGGTTATGCTGGGGAAGAAAATCTTCAGAAAAAAACCCTCGACAGAAAACCCTCGGGCTGCCGGCCTCGGTTTTTCTTTTTCTCGGGTTATTTTCTTCAGTCTTTCTTTCCCCAGCATAACCTCAGTCTCGTGCTTTATCCTACACATATAGTTTGTCACATCTAATTTGGAAATAACCAAATGATGATACATGAGAGGTTGATTTACATTTAGATCAAAATATAATGCGTTAAAGATGCATGATGTAAGATTTAGATAGAGAGCTAGCAGTTCTCGCTATAATAATTAAACACTAGATAAGAAAATATATTTATAAATGCATTATGTAAGATTTAGATAAAGAGCTGTTAGTTCTCGCTATATAGTTTAAACACGATTGCCGGTTAATGATTTAATTAAAAAGATGGATAATCGAGATTGTGTTTACTATTGTAACAACGTAGCAATGAAAATTTAGACTCCTCTTTTCTTCAAGCAGCCCTAACGTCGCCTGGGATGAAGTAATTTGACTGAGGTTTTTCATTATCTATATTTAACCGTTTGGTACCCAGCGTACCCAGATATGCACACCTATATCGAGTAAATATCATTATAATCCCTATCGTAGTTTTCTCGTGGTCCTTCGGTTTCCTCCCACGCGCAGCCGAACTATTGAAATAAAATGGAACCATATGTTAGTCCCGAAATGATCTAGTTTGTGTCGAGTGGACGTTAAACCCCATTTCTCTATCTATTTCGTTTCGTTTTTCAATACTTTTGATCGCCTACACTACATGAAGATCTGACCGGTTGTACTGTGAGGTCGTGTCAGGATTCGTTCGAGCGGCTTTTGACCCTATGACGTCAGACATTGATTAATCAATCAGCGTTTACGTTTCTATTGGTTTACGCACAGTTCCGTGCCCCGAACGCCAATAACTCGCCGTAACAGACCGGTTCATTAGCTAATCCCTCATTTCAACTAGGACACGGGTTATATAACAACTCTCCCAGATCCTCGTATAGTAAAGCCAAGTAAAACAAAATTTCAAACTATAAAAAAAAACGAAACGCAATAGGATCTGTGTTTTAATCAGATTGAAATTATCACTTATTCCCTGTTAAATAAAAGTCGGTCACCTTCAAATGTCTGGGGTCAACCCTTCACTTTCTGATTATTTAATAGCAGATTTCAATTTCAGCAAGTAAACCTAATTTGAACTATATGCTAGTTGTGGCTAGAAAATATAATATGTTGAAAACCATGAGCATCCGATGGCATAGAGAGTGAAGTGGGGTCTCGCCATGTTAATTAATGTCTAATTAATAATTTAGATAGCATTTAAGGCCCAAAGAAAGACATGCAATACGCCGATTTAGCCCTTGAATAATGCATCTGATGTCATAAAGCGTTGATTATGGTCTTGGCAAGTTAATGAATATCTAATTAATAATTTATAAAACATTTAAGGCCCATTGAAAGACCTGCAATACGCCGCTTTAACTATTGCATAATGCACCTTTAAATTATATTTGTAAAGATACGGTGATAAGAAAACGCACAGCGAAAAACTGTGATAAATCGTATAAAATTATAGAATATGTAAAATGTAAGTGGAGATACGGTGATAAGAATGCACACAGCGACAACTGTAACAATTAGTATAAAATCACATGTAGAATATGTAAAACGTAAGAATCGTCTTTCATATTAGTCAATGGGTCTTTGAAATGTGTTCATCTAGTATGATAATTTTATTGTCGGTTGGGAGAGCTCACACAATAGAAATAGATATTTGATACGCGATCTGCTGTATGAGCTCAGTATTAAAGAGAGAGAGAGAGAGAGAGAGAGAGAGGGAGGTTTAACATCGACTCAATCTAGGTTATTATTGGACTAGCATTTGCTCTATCGTTATTTCTTAGCAATAGGACACTTGATTTAAGGACACGAAACAAAAAACACAACGGGGTTTAACGTTCATTCGAAACAAACTAGGTCATTCCAGGATTAACATATGGTTCGGTTGTATTTCATTAATTCGCTTTGGGAGGAAACCGGAGAACTCGGAGAAAATCCGCGAGGTTGGACAGGCGATCCTCCCCGTTGTCATGTACAGGCAGGGAATTGAAACCGCGCCACTTGACTTATGACAGATCTTATGGTATCTCGCACACGCATTAACCATTCGACCACCCACTACTGAAACGATTAGACTGTTATTTCACTTCACTTCATGTCGGTCCGGTATCATATAAATAATGGAATATAATCAAAAGAAAAATAAATCTTAAAATGTTCGGTTCCATGCCACAATGAGTTAACAAACCCCATCCCCATGCCTACCCCACACACTCAAACACCCCCCACTTTCTCCGGTATCCCCCCCCCCTTGTATAATAAGGTCTGTCATTGAGTCAACTGGCGGGGTTTCGATTCCCCGGTTGTACGTAACAAGGGGTAGGGTCGCCTTCCAACCTTGTGAGTTTTTTCCGGGTCCTCCGGTTTCACCCCTACGCGCAAGCGAATTATTGAAATAAAACTGCACCATGTGTTAGTCCCGAAATGACCTTGTTTGTGTCGAGTTGACGTTAAACTCTCTCTCTCTCTCTCCCTCTCTCTCTCTCTCTCTCGAAACTTGATCAATTTGAAGCGCAACAGGTCATTTGTCCAGTGTGTTTTTGTGGCCTGAATCCGTTCTGGATATGCGCACTTCATACAGGAGTAACGTCACCTGGCCAACCTTGTGGGTTTTTCTCCGGGTCTTCCGATTTCCTCCCACTTCTAAAAATCCCTATAGACACACTTAAATTATTAAACCATATGTTATTCCCTAAATGGCCTAGTCTGTGACGAGTAGACGTTAACCCCCATCTCATCACGTATTTATCCCATCAACACTTTCCTTATTGACCGTAATCAAAGAGGTACGTTAGTTTGATATATGTTGTATACAATAAGACAGGTTATTCAAGTACGTGGTCTGTCAATCAAACATATCGGTAATAAACATATTTATATTTATATATATCTTTTCAGTTGGTGTCATACATAAAATATATTAAAATGGCGGTCATACATATAACACATTGTGTTTAGAATAGAGGTCCAATCTCGTGGGTTTTTTTCCAGGTCCTCCGGTTTCCCTCCACTGCTAAAGACCCCTACGCGCAAGTGAATTGCTGAAATAAAATTGAACCATGTGTTAGTCCCGAAATGACCTAGTTTGTGTCGATTGGACGTAAACCCCATTCCTCTCCCTCTCTCTTCCCCTCTCTCTCCCTCTCTCCCCCCCCTCTCTCTCTCTATAGAATAGGGGAGCTGCACTGGCTCAGTTACTAAGAAATGAAATGGGGTTTAACGTCCAACTGTTTGCTTCGACTGGGCTTATGAAGACGGGCATACACCATACAGTGTGCTATGGGGGAAATTTAGCCCGGACAGCGGCGCTATGGCCTACTCTTATATTGAATTCCAACTGCCAAGGGATCTTTTACGTGCATGCCAATGTATACACGGGACCTCTGTTTTTTCGTATCATCCGAATGACTAGACAGCTGTACATGTTGGCGTGCACGTAAAAGAACCAATGATAGTAAGAGTTTTGCCGCTTTCCGTGGCACAATTTCCTTCATAGCACACTGCATGGCATATGTCTGTCTTCAATAGCCAAGTAGGATGTTAAACCTCATTTCTTGCTTATAATATTATAGGATACATACAATACAGTCACACCGTGTTTATCACCATGCCTTTTTTAAATCTTTAGCTTAAACATACATTATACAAGAGCTAAATCTGTCCATTGCAGGTCTTTCTTTAGGCCTGAAATGTAATTAACCTATCCAGACCATAATCAACTCAAGATGGCATAGCTAGCCTGTGATCTTTAGTGGATTATGAGTCGATTTACTGAATAACTTTCCTTCTAGATTTAACGATTAAATGGATAATCGAGACTATGCTGTTGATCGTACTGACTTTAGTAATGATGATAGAGGCTAGGCGGAAATTTCATAGTGGATCAATTTGAATGAAATTTTCAGCAAATTGCCTTTACATTATCTGGTTGTTAACTATTATAGTGAGAACTGCCAACTCGTTATCGAATCTCCCATAATGTATCTTTAACCAACATATAGTTGATTTATACCACGCACATCGAGGCCAATAAATATAGTATCTATCTTGTTCTATTTTGGTGAAACATTTTAAACTTATCTATAAATCAACCGAAGGAAAATATTCATTGGTGTCTTTAAAGGCTCAATACCACTCTTGTTGTAACTGAATAATATGTCCCAATCTTTATTCTGGTCAACAAATTGTACTATTTTACAATATTCCAATTAATTGATGATACAAATTTCATCTTAACACACCTAATTTAAAAAATTGGAAAAGTCCAACTAAATGATTTGAAAAGCCTGACGTAAAGCTTTTCAAATGTGACTTGGATTTAAAAATATTTTTGAACCCTCTGGACAGGTAAAATAGGATTTAATGGATAATTTACACAACAGGTAAGACACTAACACATCTAGTACTTAGAATAAGGCTATCTGGAGCTGTCAAGCCAGCAAGAGTGTTATTGTCCCTTTAATAGCACATACCACCTTATACCACTTTCCGCTGCGACACACCCTACGTATCTAACATCTTGACGCTCTGATTAAAGTTTGGCACTGTGCCATATTGGAACTGTTAAGTTAGCCAGTATTTTTCTTTGATGATTATTGTCCCTCGTCTTCCTATCAAAATATTGGATCGTTGTATTAAAGGGATATTACCAGATGCTGCGGCGGTGTTTAACCAAACGCCATCAATGGATTGAAAGAGAAATGAGGTTTAACGTCCACTGGACACAAACTACGTCATTTAGTGACTAACATGTTTCAGTTTTATTTCAATAATTCGCTTGCGGGTAGCGGTCGTTGCAGGAACTACCTGGGATAAACCCACAAGGTTGGTTTCCAACCACATACGCTCACGCCAGTTATAGTCCGAATAGACGCTGGCTCGTTAGCCTGGAGGTCGGGGGTTCGATCCCTGCATTAGCCGAGAACGTTCATCCTGATTTTCCGGCGTGGTTTCCTCTTGTCAGTGGTGCAGGACGGAGGGCCTGACAAGGACAGCTGTCTAGTCGTTCGGATGGGACGAAAAACCGAGGTCCCGTGTACACATTGGTGTACACGTAAAAGATCTCTTGACAGTTGGAATTCAATAGAATAGTAGGCCGTAGTGCCGCTGGCTGGGAAAAATTTCCCTCATAGCGCACTGTATGACGTATACCCGTCTTCATTAGCCCAGTTCGGAGCAAAACAGTAGGAGTAGGACGTTAAACCCCATTTCATTTCATTTCATTTCTAATTTCAGTTACATTTATTGTACTCTGAATTCTACTTTAAATTTACCTGTACTCTGAATGTTACTTTAAATTTACCTGTACTCTGAATGTCCTTTAAATTTACCTGTACTCTGAATGTCACTTTAAATTTACCTGATGTATATGACTTTTTTATACCTTACTGATTCAGTTCATATATAAAATATAGGTAGAGAGATTGTGGTTGCTAGGTGATAAAACCTTTCATATTAAACACCACTGTCATCTATAGAGAAACAGTTACTTAAACTAGTTTATATACCATGGTGTATGGTCAAGATATGGAATAAATAAATAAATCATTTATTCGGGTCGATATTCACGAATGTCGCAGTTGAACTCGGTAGTCCATTTGGCTCGGTTCCTTTTGTGTGAGACTCGAGTTAAAGGAGCTAAATCGCTAATATTTGGGACCTAGAAATTGACACAAATGGGTCGAAACGCATATAAAATGTAATCTTATTGTATATAAACTGATTTACATTCTGTCGTTTCCGTTTTTACTCCAATTTCAAATCAGTTATGTTCGGCGAAATACGCTAGAAGTCTCAATTGAATGGCAATCACTAGCGTCTATAGTTAATCCAGTCTACACCGGTAGTATTTATTGCACATACCCTCCAGATAAAATTATTACGTCACCGTTTGACATAGTGGAATATGTCTAGCCTCGTTCGTCAAGTCCCTTGTTACACATGGCGCTGAAACGCAGTATGGTACACGATTCGTGTACCAATGATAAAATGTTTATTTTGTCTGAAATACTGGATATCAGAAGCCCATCTTTTCCTATTAAGATCACAACATCAACGATGATTTAAATTGACAAATAATTCGTTTTCGGATGACACTGGGTTAGAGACTTAACTACTTTAAATCACATTAGTTTAGTTTAAATATATTTTATTGGGACATATCGAACGGGTCTGGTACAGGGTTCACAAACTTAGAGCAGACCTTTCCATATTTACATTGTTATAAACGTCGTTAAACAACATATCGAATCAATATATAATACAGTATTATTACAGTATGTAACTAACCAACCGGTAACAATAAATAGATATACTATAACTCAAATCATAGGGGGGGGGGGGGGTTGGATGGCTGAATGGTTAGCGTGCGCGCGCTGTATCATAAAGTCTGTCATTGAGTCGACTGGCGTGGTTTCGAATCCCCGGTTGTACGTGACAAGGAGTAGGGGCGCCTGTCCAACCTCGTGGGTTTTCTCCGGGTCCTCCGGTTTCCTCCCACTGCTAAAGACCCCTATGCGAAAGCGAATTATTGAAATAAAATTAAACCATATGTTAGTCCTGAAATGACCTAATTGGTGTCGAGTGGACGTTAAACCCCATTTCTCTCTCTATCTCTCTCTCTCTCTCTCTCTCTCTCAAATCATAGCAGTTACGTATCTATGATTTTATATGGAACATATCGTATAATAGCCAAGAATTAAGCTACGTATGTATGCTTTCATATGGAACCTATTGTAAAACAGCCAATTGATTTATCAAATTGATTGATATTCTTGAAACACTCTGCCACCCGATTTATATACAGTATATTCATTCATAAATGAGTACAGTCTGAATTTTACAGGCTCGGGACTGTACAGCCCAGTGAACACTTACGGCTGGTCCTCGGATCCATTCACTCGATTTGATATTTAATTCTTGCAATTTCTGTGTTGTCCGCCGGTTTGTCGGGTTTGTTTTGTATGTAGTGCTGTCCTCCTGTACTTACTATTAGGTCATATAATAAAAACGATATGCTGGATCTCAGACAATCCTTACCAAAATCCGGTAAGCGACGGGGGTATTTGTTTCTACGATTTTATTTTGTCAAAGGATCATTTAACTCGCTATTCTATTGTTTTAATGGGAACACATGATTATCCAGTATCGTTTATTTTGTCAATAACATTTATCCGGACTATGTACTTGATAATTGCGTCTTTGTCACAATTTTAGATTCGTTCTGTTTCCAGTAACTGAGGGTAAAATAATTAAGCGCGTAATTAATGAGACTCTTTCAAATTTTATTTTTGGAAATAAAAACAGTCTTATGTGACAAGCAGCATGGTTTTTTTTTATATGGCGTTTTTACCTTTTTTTCTTTGTTGTCATTATTATTTATAGGTCTATATCACACTCATGAGTACTTTATTATATGGGGGGGGGGGGGCGAATGGTTAGCACGTGCGCGCTGTATCATAAAGCCTATCATTGAGTCAACTCTCGTGGTTTCGAATACCCGGTTGTACGTGACAAGGAGTAGGGTCGCCTGTCCAACCTCGTGGGTTTTCTCCAGGTCCTCCGGTTTCCTCCCACTGCTAAAGAGCCCTACGCGCAAGCGAATTATTGAAATAAAATTGAACCATGTGTTAGTCCCGAAATGACCTAGTGTGTGTCGAGTGGACGTTAAACCCTATCCTCTCTCTCACTTTATTTTATATATTTTGTATGACTACAATTTTAATTGCAACAATATCGGTAAAGTTTATTGTCACTAAAATATGATACCGGGCTGGGCAGGGTACCTAGTGAAACCGCGACACCGGGCTGGGCGGAGCAGGGTACCTAGTGAAACCGCGACACCATGGTGTTTGGTTGACCGAATGGTTTAACGCTTGTTCGTGACAAGGAGTAGGGTCACCTGTCCAACCTCTTGCCGGTTCCCCTCCCACGACTAACGCCAGCTAGACCTATGTGAAAGCGAATTATTGAATATAAAGTACCGACTGAACAGGGTACCAAGGGACACTGCTACAACCGGTGTGTGGCTTAGATCAATATTGGACATTGAATACCTTTATTACATTGTGTGTGTTTGATGTCAATATTGGGTATCTAATGACAATATTGGATACACCTCTGACTTTATAACGGGTAGTATTAGGAAAGGAACAAACAATTATGGATAAAGCCCGGATTTACATTTTGTGGCCAACCATTTCTCGAGCATATCATAATTTTCCAAATGTTCACTGGGATACAGTTGATCATGTATTCTATAGTTGCTGTAAGCTGTGGTGCATTATTATCAATAATACCATGGGGTACAGTTTGTCATGTATTCTATAGTTACTGTAACCTGTGGGGCATTATTATCAATAAAACCATATAACAAGAGATGCAAGTTCCCTGCTTTGCTTTACGGAGCCATATACCTAGTACTTTATGAGAAACAGTATTATGAAAGGAACAAACTTTTATAACAAATCAGTCGTCATGTATATAATAATTTGTCTTGTATCCCACGATAAAATATTCCAAGGCTAATATAATTCCCAAGGGCATAATGGGATTTGTAAACAAGCGCAGGTGAGAAAAAATTTGAAACCCCAGCGACTAGCACGTAATCTTTCAGATCTGACGAGAATGTATATCTTTGGCTGTATGTGAAACAGAGAGAGAGAGAGAGAGAGAGAGAGAGAGAGGGGGTAACATCCACTCGACACTAAACGGGTCATTTATTTCTGGACCAACAAATCGTTCAATTGTATTTCAATAATTCGCTTGCAGGTAGGGTCTTTAGCAATAGGGGGGAAACCGGAGGACCCGAAGAGAACCCACAAGGTTGGACAGACTACCCTAAACCATGGAATCGAAACCACGCGCTAACCATTCGGCCATCCATCCCCCCGGTGCATGAAACATCCCCAGACAACAGCCCAGTGTATTGCGTACACATTTGTAGCTCGCATGATACAAAAGTTTAAGAAATGAAATGAAATGGGGTTTAACGTCCTACTGTTCTGCTCCTAACCTGGGCTAATGAAGACGGGACAAACCATTAAGATGTTAAACCCTATCTATATAATCATAAATCAACTTTTCCATAATATAACGTTTAATGTATTGAACGTAAATATGTAATAAACAACAACATTTCAAATCAGTTTTATTGCAGTGTATCGATCGTTCTTTCTGGTATTTACTTTGCAGTTTTCTAACAATGGACCATACACGTTTATTTCTGATGATTAATCAAATTGGGTAAATACGTGTGTATTCTGAATGATTTATGTATAAAAACTACGACATAGGGACGACTTGACATGATGTAGTTGGCCTGAAGCTACAGCTTGTCGGTTGTATAGGGACGACTTGACATGATGTAGTTGGCCTGAAGCTGCAGTCATAACTTGTTTTTTACAGAGATATTATCAATATTACTTCGGTCCCCGAGGGAATTTCATAGTTTGTATGTTGTATAGTACAGTTTTCAGCATCATCACATTTTGAAACTAAACATCTTGATATTATCTCGATAATAAAATTTGAGGGAACTAGTATCGCTATTATAATCTTTGAATGAATGATGCTTATCTTGTAGTATGCTGTAGAAGCGTTGTATACAGACAGACGATAGATTATTGGAGATTTGATCAAGAACTGCCAGTTCTCACTATAATAGTTAAAAACTGGATAATGTAAAGGGACTTTACTGAAAATTTCAGTCAAATTATTCCACTCTGAACAGAGAATTTGGCGAATGAATATAAGGCCTAGCCTCGATCATCATTACTAAAGTCGGTACGATAAAAAAACCTAAAGTCTCGATTATCCATTTTTTGATTTAATCATAAATAAGCGTTGAGCATTAAATATCGCAGGCTTGTGATGACACCGAAAGATTATGGTCTGGATAAGTTAATTAGTAATATAGATGACATTTCAGGTCTAAAGGAAGACCTGCAATAGGCAGATTTAGCTCTTGCATAATGTATGTTTAATTTATTTCAATAAAACCCCAATGCCAGCGTTTTGGGTAGCCACGGTGGCACCATGCTGTCCTGGCACACTTTTACTGCTAGTACACTGCCTGGTGTACGACCATCTTCAATAGCCCGGTTAACACTGTAAAGTAAGATAGTAAACGCTATTTGAGCGTTTAAATATTCCTATTGTAATCCAATGGTGGATAAAGAGTAATGAAAATAAAAATAAATTGGAATGGGCTTTAACTTTCAACAACTGGTATTACTATATTTGGCCATGCTATGTGTAGCTTCAGAAATGAAATGATGTTTAACGTCCTGCTGTTCTGCCCCGACTGGACTACTGAAGACGGGTATACGCCATACCGTGTGCTATGAGGAACATTTTGCCCTTAGAGCAGCGCTACTGCCTACTCTTGTATCGAGTTCCAACTGTCAAGGGTTCTTTTACGCGCGCCAATCTGTACACTGGACCTCGGTTATTCGTCCCACGAATACCGCTGACAAGGGGAATCACGCCGGAAAATCCCGAGGAACCTTTTCGGTCAACACCGGGAATGAACCCGAGACCTCCAGACTAGAGAGCAAGCGTCTTACTCACTGAACCACCTCGGCTGCGTGTTGAATTTATTCAAAATTATTTCAAAGACCAAAACATGAAATGTTATAATTAAAATAATCGATAACTAGAACTTCGATGCAGTAATGACGGGTTTCACCGGTGCCACGTTACCCTAAACATATTCCACTTTCGGTACCAATGAAACCATTAAACAGGTTTCCACCTAATCATTGTACACATCAAATAAAATGGGCGCCGAATCAACCAAATCCAACAATATCAATTCATTTTATACATTTGTTACATGTAAGTGTACAGTACTTCCGGTGATAATGAAAATGTTCAATTAGTTTTATGAAATCAGAAATGGCATAAGGCATCACATGGTGGAAAATTTTATGTAAATCGAATAATAATTGCCACTTTTATAGACCAAAAACCTTAAAAAATGACTTGTAGAAAACCGTCTATTTCTCTGCAACCGTACAAGTTAGAAACCATTTTTTGGTATCTGTATGATCGTATGGGTTCATTCTATTTGTTGATTGGAATCAAATATCATAATTTTAAAAACATAACAAATCAGACTCATTTGAATAAAATATCTGTTTTGAAGGCTAAAAATACAGTTTTTGCCAAAATGACGTTACTTCCGGTGAAAATGAAAATCTTAAATTACTTGTATGAAATCGTAAATGGCATTAGGTATCACATAGGGGAAATTTCATGAAAATCGAATAATAATTGACACTTTTATGGACAAAAAACCTTGAAAAGTGACCTGTTGAAAATTGCCTTTTTCTCCGCAACTGAACAAGTTAGAAACCATTTTGTGATATCTATATGATCGTATGGGTTCATTCTATTCGTTGATTAGAATCAAATATCACAATTTTAAACAAACAACAAATACGACTCATTTCAATAAATTATTTGTTTCTAAGGCTATAAATACAGTTTTTGCTCAAATTTCGTCATTTCCGGTGACATGGAAAATGTTAAATTGAGTTGAACTAGTCACAATTAACATTACGCATCAGAGTGACTCATGCAAAATTGACCATTTCTCGGCAACTGCGCATATTACAAACTAATTTTGAGATAGATTCTCTTCGTATGGATTAATGCTACAAGTTTATGAAAGTTGCGAAGAAATATTTTAAAATATGAAAAGCCTGAATTGGGTTGTAAATAGCTCATTTTTTCACCTTTTTTCACCTTTGAATCAAAATGACCCGAAAACGAAATCAAAATTAAAAAAACTGAGCCCGATGTTTTCTGCGCCTTTACAGGGCACACACTTTCAGTCATACCAGATTTGAAAAGAATAATATTTGCTTTCAAAAAGTGGTACCGAACTGTCAAAATTGTAGTTTTTGCTAAATTTACGTCACTTCCGTTGCCGAAAGGTAACTTTACCGGTAACAAAAAAAATGACATTTTGGATCACGGAGCATATGAACTTTGTTTTATACAAATCGAGCAATAAATAATTAATCCAGGACTGAAAAACTGAATTAGCCAATGGCGGCCAAGGAAAATTACGATGACAAAAAATGGTGCCATTTTTGGTCAAATCAGATGACTCTTTAACCCTGGGTAAAATACCACATTAAAATATTCATAAATAAAAAAGTTTTTTGTAAAAATTTAAATTTTCAAAATTTGGCGCCTAATATCTCCGACGATTGGTGGAAAATCAAAAATCTAAAGAACCGTGGCTATGTGCCTTGTCTCTGGCTATGTCAAAATGTATCCAATGTTAAAATCCGACGATTATTGTTAATATTACGGCAATATTTCAAAAATCGACAAATTCGACGATTTCGGACATTTCGCATTGTCGCAGAACGTTCGAAATAGCTTTAATCTCTAAGTCACACCCACTTTTCTAGTAAAACCGAAGACATCGAATCAATCCGACAAGTAGTTTCTGAGATACAATCAAATTGGAAAATAATAATAATAATAATAAGAATAATAAGAATAATTTTAACAAAAACAATAGTGTTTCACACAAGCTACGCAGTGTGAAACCCTAATAACATATTTAAAGAAATCTCCCCTATTTGTCTGTGGGCATGTTTATAATCTTGTTGATCTATAGAACGTTGTTAACTAGAAACTATTATAAATCTTCAACGATATTGATCTACATTCACAGTTCGTATCGATCATATTATAGTGTTTCAAAAATAACACATTCCTTCATGGTCTTACATAATGTAGTCTAGGTAGGGAGAGGGAGAGAGTTTAACATCCACTCGACACAAACTAGGTCATTGCGGGACTAACATATGGTACAATTTTATGTCAATAAAACGATTGCGCGTACGAGTCTTTGCCTTGTAAAGAAACCTGAGGACCAAGAGAAACCCATGCGGTTGGGCCAATTGACTCAATAATCTAAAGAGCACATGTAAGGTCAAATGACGCCCCCCCCCCCACAATATAATACGTCTGGTATTTATATTATTGTTGCTTAGGTATTTGGAAACAAATTAGTTTTAATTTTTATTAATTGTACTGTTTATTTTATTCGCATGGCTGTAAGACTTCTTATATTAAACGATGCTTGTTAACTTCAGTTTTGCCAAATAATTCAAAACAAGTGCATTATCATTTGGAATGTGTTATTTCCCATTTTTAACCCAAAGGGCATCAGTGAATGAATGTAAGTTACAATTGCATTATAATTGGTGAATCCGTTAGAGTGAACAAGACATTGTTGTTATTAAAGTATAGTATCTATGCAAGGATTGTGTAGTTAATATTGAAAATAAGCTGTGAAGCTTTCATATGCAGAAGTACAATATGAAGAGCACAAATATAACCCATCCTAACCGACGGGTGCGTTTAAGAGATGACTGTCTTCCAATCCCTAAATAGATTTTGCACAACGTCGAAGTCACAACGACTTTCCCACCATGTGTCTCTCGGGGCCGATGACAACTAGTGTTTAACCTAATAATTATATAGTTAAAATGGAATGAAATGCCGTTAAACGTCCGACTCTTCTGCAGCGACTGGGCTAATGAAGACGGGCATAGATTATTCCGTGTGCTATGGGGGTAATTTTGTTTGAACAGCAGCGCTACGGTTTACTCTTATTTCGAATTCTGTCAGGAGTTCTCCTACTTACACGCCTTTGTATACACAGGTCCTCGGTTTTTCGTCCCATCGGAACAACTAGTCACCGTTCCTTTCCAGACACCCCGTCGTGCACATTGGACAAGAGGAAACCCCGTTTGTGCGTACACGGTACCTCGGTTTTTCATACCATCCGAACGACTAGACACCGTTCGCCTTGCTAGACCCTCCGCCGTGCACATTGGACAAGGGGAACAACGCCTGTTCGTGCACGAGGGCTCGTTTTTTCGTCCTTTTTCGTCCTAGACACCAGGCACCGTTCCTTGCTAGACCCTCCACCGCGCACCATCGACCAGGGGAAGCCATTCCTTCTATGTGTAATCATATAACTAATGTAATATAAATCAAACCACAGGATACTGACATCTTTAAAATATATTATAATGCTGACAGCAGGTTTATTACCTACTCTAACGTCAATTTATCTCGTCTTCTAGGTCCCTTACTTTTATTGTATAATTGTTTTACGTGAATTCTCATGCATTACATCGCTCGGGTGTTGTGTTAAAGAAATAATACCATATAAATACAATAACGGGCAATTCTCTGAAAATAAACCATTGTGTTTGAAAATGTATGTTCAAAGGGACCTCTAGTTACAAAACCAAATGCTTTGTAGAAGGAGAATCGTGTCAATTTGTGCGGGGGTGGGGTATTTGTGTAATAAGGTATGAGAGAGAGCGAAAGAGGGGGGGGGGGGCTGTTAAAGCCCACTTAACCAATCCAAGGTCATTTCGGGGCTACCATATGAAATATTCCTCATTTCTGTAATATCCTGGCACACTGATGATAACACCGGGGTCGTGTTTTAGAGAGAGAGACATGGAGTTTAACATCTACTCGACACAAACTAGACCATTTTGGGACTAACATATGTTTCAATTTTATTTCAATACTTCGCTTGCACCTAGGGGTCTTTAGCAGCGGTGGGAAACCGGAGGACCCGGAGAAAACCCACGAGGTTGGACAGGCGACCCTACTCCTTCTAATATGTAAGCCGCGATACGAAGTCACAACCACTTGACTCAATGACAGCCTTCACGATCTAACAAGCACCCCCTCCCCGCCTCCAATCACCTGGGCTAATACAATCGATATTTCCAAGACGTAAGGTTACGCGGTTACAGGGACACAAAAATAAAAGCAAAGATTATATTCTAATATAAAATATTATATTATAAGGATTTCATTCAATTAAGGCATCATTACACTGGTTTAAATACAAAATTATCACATTTTATATATTGTATAGATAGATATATACATACAGCAGTAAGACATTATTCAGTCAAAAGGTATATGGGTGGATGCGCTAAATGCCTCTAGCTACACAAGTACAAAAGATAAATATCAATTTAATAACACAGCAGTTACTGAAATATTACAAGAAAAGATCAAAACTGGTTTAAAAGATATAAATAAGAATGTGTGTTCAGCAGTGAAATATTTCAGCTTAAAGTACATTTCTAATGTAAAATTATCAATAATTTAATACGGCTGGACCACTTATTCCTGAATAGAAAATGAATTTTCTAAGCACGTTTTGATTTTCTTTGTGAATTCTGTATCTGACTGTAATTAAATGTACGTGTGCACAGATTAAAACTTTGTCGAGATATAGCTCAGCGTTCCACTGATATCAAAATATAGCTAAGCGTCGAGATAGAGCCAAGTGTTCCACCGTTGTTGCGATATAGCTAAATGTTTCACTGATGTCGACCTAAATTCCTTCAAATCAAAATATGAATTCGAATGACATCGATCGTTAATTTTTCACCCTGAACCAAAGTGGTTAGCTATGTAAATCTTCCAAAAACAACGAGAAGGTGTAAGACGTGGTCTAGAATGAGAAAGCATGTAGTTTTGTTTAGTTTAATTTACTGGAATGTTTTGAGGAGTTCCTTTGAAAATGCAATGGAATACTCAAAGCCACAAAATTCCATTTAATTATATTAAATATAGAAACGCTACATTGGGTTTTTTAAAATATATTTCCAGACACAAAGCGTGTATCTTTTTGATCGACCCGGTGAATAAGTATATACATGACATGATATAATCAGACCATTTTGTTATTAAACACAAGACCACCCAAGAGTTCCTTATGAGTTATATTGTAAACAATTGTGTTTTATATCATTTAGATCGACAAAAAACCCCCAAAAAAACAAAATCAATACCTATCTCTATTTTTGTATTTTCAAAGACAAGAGAATTAACATATTTCTTAAGATTACACATTTTTCTTTTGATTGAAACATTCAAAAGGATTAGAAATTTTATCATTGCGTTAATCATAATATTTTATATGGCATGTCAGCGTTATATGAATAACCTATTTATCAAATCAGCGTTATATTAATGACTTATTTATCGAAACAGCGTTATATTAATGACTTATTTATTGAAACAGCGTTATATTAATGACTTATTTATCAATACAGCGTTATATGAATAACTTATTTATCAATGCAGCGTTATATTAATAACTTATTTATCAATACAGCGTTATATGAATAACTTATTTATCAATACAGCGTTATATTAATGACTTATTTATCAATACAGCATTATAGCTATAACTTATTTATCAAAACAGCGTTATATTAATAACGTATGTATCAATACAGCGTTATAGTCATAACTTATTTATCATTTTCAATACAGGGTCATATTAAAAATTTATTCATCCAAAGAGCAATAACTTCTTTATCAAAATAGCGTTATAGCAATTATATGACTATTTGGATATTGTACTATATACAATCACCTATATACATTGTATTATCATTATTCATTAATAAACTATTTTATACAAAATATAATAACTAGGCTGTTAACAGTATACTATCACTTAATAACAACATGGCACGTATATACATGGTATTAGCACTATTTAGTAAATATAACACTAGATATAACAATCAAATATTGGATATACATCGAATACGACAAACCGACAGGGGAAATAAACAATAATGGTGACACGTGAACTACTACTAGGAATTTTTGTACGCTTTCACCTAACCTATACATATTTATTTTAAACAACGGACACAAGCTGAGACTTATTACTGAATAATTGTGATTATAATAACAGGAATGTTTTATAGGCCCCCATTAGTGAATGTAAACAAATATGTTATATTTACACTCATAAGTGAATATAACTAAATGTTATAATATACACACCCGATAGTGAATGCAAACAAATATGTTATATTTACACTCATAAGTGAATATAACCAAATGTTATAATATACACACCCGATAGTGAATATAACCATATATGTGTTATATAAACATTCGATAGTGAATATAACCATATATGTTATAATATAAACATTCGATAGTGAATATAACAAAATGTTATAATATAACAAAATGTTATAATATAAACATTCGATAGTGAATATAACAAAATGTTATAATATAAACATTCGATGGTGAATATAACCATATATGTGTTATATAAACACTCATAAGTGAATATAACCAAGTGTTATAATATAAACATTCGATAGTGAATATAACTAAATGTTATAATATAAACACTCCATAGTGAATATAACAAACTGTTATAATATAAACATTCGATAGTGAATATAACTAAATGTTATAATATAAACATTCGATAGTGAATATAACCATGCGTGACCTAAATACGTGTGACTTAAAACCAAATAGTGACTATAGTCAATGTAGAAAATTAATGTAACGTGATCTAAAAACTGATATGTGACTATAACCAAGTTGGATTTAAACACTAATTGGTGAATCCAAACCAACATAGTTATAAAAATACCAAGTAGCTGTGCTCAGTACATAAATATGTTAATGGAATCAAAATTTAGATAAGTTTAAAGGTTACGCAGATCGGACATTTTCACGGTGCAGTGTGTATGCATTAACGGTAAACTAATTAATAAAACAGTACGATATGTGACAGCCCGTTTTTTTTAAAACAGACCTTTGATACACGGATATAATTAATAGAAAAAGACTGACAGAATTTGAAATACACAACAGCCAAATTATTGCATTTCTCTTGTCAATCTGACGAAAACACGGATCCTATTTCGTTTGTTTTTTATAGTTCAACATTTCGTTCTACTTGTCTTCACAAAACTAGGATCTGGAAGAGTTTTTATATAACAGGCGTTCTGCTTGATAACAGGCGAGTTCATGGCGTGTTGTCCACGGAACTGTGGGTAAACCACTAGAAACGTCAATGTTAATCAATGTCTGACGTTCATATGACCCCTGACGCGACCTCCCACTACAACCGGTCAGATCTTCATGCAGTGTAGGCCTTTGAAAGTATAAAAAACGAAACGAAACATAGATGTGTATTTTAATGAGATTGATTCCGTGTAATATCGATAATAACACGGCATCTAACACGTATTTAAACAGTCATGGTAATATCGATATAATTTCCATCTACCATTCTTAACTTTATAGAAATATCAATAAAAATACCATAACAATGCAAATACCGGACAAGTAACAGAGATCACAAGAATTCATGCTTTTTTGCCTTCTCGTCTTCGAATTCCGAATTTCAGGGATATTGATTCCTAGACTACCAATTTAGACACGTGACCATCGTAACAAAAGTGACACGTGGCTTATTTCTAGACTTGTATATTGGTAACGTTTGATATATTTATAACCACGTGGTGGGCTGCTCTCTTTAATGTGAGTTATTGTGACATTTAGTGGGAATATAAACATAAAGTTTACATATTGCCTAAATAAGCACTAAGAGGCCATTTACATTTTATAGGCTTAAACTTTATATGGTGCTTAGGGGGGTTGGATGGCTGAATGGTTAGCGTGAGCGCGCTGTATCATAAAGTCTGTCATTGAGTCAACTGGCGTGGTTTCGAATCCCCGGTTGTACGTGACAAGGAGTAGAGTCGCCTGTCCAACCTAGTGGGTTTTTTCCGAGTCCTCCGGTTTCCTCCCACTGCTAAAGACCCCTACGCGCAAGCGAATTATTGAAATGAAATTAAAAAAAAATATGTTAGTCCCGAAATGACCTAGTTTGTGTCGAGTGGACGTTAAACCCCATTTCTCTCTCTCTCTCTCTCTCTCTCTCTCTCTCTCTATATGGTGCTTGTATTCAGTTAATGTCTTGATCAACACTTTGTGACTTTAAAATCGGATGATAATAACGCGTCGTTATATATTACGTATACTTCGATATAATATTGAAAACATTTTTACTGGCCACTAAATTATATAAAAAGGCGAAGTTACATAATTGAGACATATAATAAAAAATATTTACATGTGCCTCATAAGAGAGAGAGAGAGAGAGAAAAAAAAAACTATGTCATTTCGGAACTAACATATGGTTTAATTTTATTTCAATAATTCGCTTGCGCGTAGGGTCTTTAGCAGTGGGAGGAAACCGGAGGACCCGGAGAAAACCCACGAGGTTGGGCAGGCGACCCTATTCCTTGTCACGTACAACCGGGGATTCGAAACCACGCCAGTTAATGCCCCATAAGAATAGTTATAAATCCATTTGATTTAAACAATATTCAAACAATAGATCCTTGGGATGCATTATGTAAGAACTAAATCTGATCATTTCAGATCGTTTTTCTGGCTTGAGACATTATATAATAAACTATTATTTAGACATTTATTCACATAACAATTCGCTAGATCAACGGGTAGCTGAGATTTAAATGGACTAAAACACCTGCCTGCCAGATTTAAAAATGAATTATAAACTGGATTAGCCTCGGTTGTCAATCTACGCTTCATCTTCAAACAGTCATATCTTCGCCCTCAGAATAAAGTAAAGTGAATGAAATTTCCAATATCATTTTTCATTATCTATTTTTAAACTACTATAGCAAGAACGGCCAGCCCTGTATCTACATCTTAAACTATTATAGCAAGAACGGTCAGCTATGTATCTAAAGGTTATATAACCATAACGTAGCTTTAATATATTATAGCAAGAACGGTCAGCTATGTATCTAAAGGTTATATAACAATAACGCAGCTTTAATATATTATAGTAAGAACGTTCAGCTATGTATCTAAAGGTTATATAACCATAACGTAGCTTTAATATATTATAGCAAGAACGGTCAGCTATGTATCTAAAGGTTATATAACCATAACGTAGCTTTAATATATTATAGCAAGAACGTTCAGTTATGTATCTAAAGGTTATATAACCATAACGTAGCTTTAATATATTATAGCAAGAACGGACAGCTCTTTATCTAAATCTTACATAACGTATTTTAAGGATTTTGTTACAAGCTTTGTATTCGTTGGATTAAAATTGTTTGGCAATTTTTTTGCCTTAACATAAAAAGTCCACATTCATAAATATTTTCGGTAGTATAATTATTTTAATATTTGTGATGATATTAATATCACATACTATTTGACATTTTGGTATCATAATATTATAATATTAATATCACGACATACTATTTGATATTTTGGTATTATAATATTAATATCAATTACTATTTGATATTTTGGTATTATAATATTAATATCACATACTATTTGATATGTTGGTATAATACTATTAATATCAAATACTATTTGATATTTTGGTATTGTAATATGATATTAATATTACATACTATTTAATATTATAATACTAATATTAATATGATATTTTCGTATTATAATATGATATTAATATCACATACTATTTGTTATGTTGGGGTTCATAATATTTTTTCTGTTTTATAATATTTTTTAACATTTATGATATCATTGGATATTGTCAGTATTAAAATATTTATGTCACATGACCATCAGCGCCACCAACACCAAAAACAGTGAAACCAACTTTGTATATTAATCTAATGTATTACATTTATTTTTAATAAAACTAGGAAATATCACGAACCAAATTTACATCATCCTAGGTTAGTGCTTATGTGGAGACTTGACCTCTCCCCCAAATTCTTAAAGCTAACCCTAACCCTAACCCATTAAATATATCTGTTGTAGATATGCTACCTATATTAAATATAACAAACTTAAACTATAGATGAAGTTGATGCAGGGGATAGTAGGGTTATAAATGATTGACCATAGAACTATCAATAAAATATCATGTATTAATATGTCTAGGCACATGTTAGTATATATATAACTTATTTATAAAGTCTTATTTTCTCTGTACACCTTCTCCTCCTATTAATATCCAGACGCCATTAGTGATGAGTTTCTATATTTACATAATATACAGAGTAACGATATATATATATATATATTCGATTATTATATATAAAAATCCTTATAGTCTTATACAAGTAGTCCAGTGTTCCAAAATACAACGCACATCCGCAGAAAAGTATGGCATAATCCAATTATTATCGAACAGTGATTATACTTTCAACAAAGTGCGAACTGAAATAGACGAACGTTTTACAATGACAAAAAAAAGTTTTTCAATTTCCATAGATGCTAAAATCAACCACAGCGCACCTACTTATAACTAAACAATTATCACACATGTTTCACAGCTATGAATATTTAATAATTAAACAGTTGTGTTTATTCAGGAGTGGTCTTGTTTGAACACCCTTTTTGAAAGGCGTAATAGTGTTAATGTGTTTACTGGTTTTGAGAGAGATTCTGGTATATTTTGTGTTGAAAAATATAGAGTCCCATATAAAATATAGAGTCCCATATAAAATTGAAAGTAGGTAAAAACAAAGCGTCTAGTTAACATGGCCAAAAGCATTGGGTATGCAGTGGTATATAATATTTAAATTAAATTCGTGCTACAGGAGATCATGGGAGCTCAGTTCCAACCACAGCACTATTTTGGGTATTTAATTCAAAACACACCACTGAATCAAAATACATCCAGGTACCGAATTGCCATCAAATGGAATAGTAATAATTCCCAACGGCGTTTACAAATTTTTATATCGAATTCTTCCTTCAAATGAATTTTTGATATTCGCCTGCTTGAAAGCAAAGTTAAACCCATCCATATTGAGCTGGCTGAGTGTGTCGTATTGACATTATACTCCCTTCCTTGTGTAACTTAGTTTTATAGCAATAGAAATTGATAATAGTAATCCTTTCGAAATTAATCCAGTAGTGAAACCTTGGCATGTTAAGCACAACCACACGAATGGCGGAGATTCAAAATAAACATAAGTTTTAGATAATATTGCAGACGCTCCAAATGCATTTTACAGTAAGACATCTTTCTCACTGTGCAGACATTCTTAAAAGTTTGATTTTAAAAGTCTTGAATCAAAGCTGAGGCAATATATGGGAGTATTATACAGATCCGATTTGT
The DNA here is from genome assembly GCF_932274485.2 of Patella vulgata. NCBI lineage: Eukaryota > Metazoa > Mollusca > Gastropoda > Patellidae > Patella > Patella vulgata. The sequence goes on from NC_065884.2 coordinate 3,427,952, forward strand.
TGCTTCTGTCATGGGTGGCCGTTTTTAAGTATGGGCGTTAGTGGTTTCCCCGTGTCGGTGTGTCCTCTCATGGCTGGTAACGTTGACGACTGACCGGGATGAACAATTATTTTACGTCTGGTAGAATGAGACTGTCGGGGTTGTAGAGTGTAGACTCGTTCGATGGGTCTTTGTACTGTTGTGGTGAGGCCGGATTGCGATCCCTTTCGTTGGGATTGGGATACGTATCCTACCCCTGATGATGGGTTAGCTGAGGCTGAAGCAGGGAAGTCGAAAACGTCATTGGCGCCTGTAAATCCCGGGGATACAGAATTGCCACTGGCTCCCGAGGAACTTGTTCGGTAGTAATGGGGTTTAACCGGACCCTTGCTCCCCTTCGTCAAGGTAGACCCTGGAGCGTTAGGGTTTTTAACGTAGTGAGGCTTCCTTTGACTTTCCTGTCCCACGGCAAAATTTACTTTACGATCAGCGCCATTTGATTTAGGACTAGTAGGGGATGTCTGGCCGTCGCCATTATAATGAGCTCCCCGCTGTTTGAGAATTTCTGGATCAATTCCTTGTTGTTGCAGTAATAGTTTGATATTTCGTACCTCTTGGGACAAAGCCAGTAAGTCGTCCTTCATAGAATTATAAGATTCAATGGACACTAACGAATCTCCGTCAAAATCCGCATGTCTACTGCTGGATGCTTTAGACTGATCTTCTTCATCGTCCCTGGAAACGTCATCTGGAATTGTGACGGAATGAAATCCCGAGGAATCGATACTCGTGACCAGTACGTCCTCCTGATCGTTGTCACTTATTTTTACTGCTCCAGCTTCATCATGTTCAGCACCGTCACCCTTTTCTCTCGATGTTATGCTCGCGGATTCGCCTTCGTTATTGTTCGACATTGATTTGGGTTTTAAAACCCAGTTCGGTTTATTTAAAGCATTTTTACAATCTCTAAAACTTTTAGACAATTCTACGCCATCCCCTTCCCTTTCGCACAAACACACCATAAAATTGTATACACGTTTCGAGTCAGCATACACTACCATTAAACACAGTGGATGATACTTGTTTACCGTTACATCAAAAATATCACACATATCGACGATTTTATTTTTACCTGCTAGTCCATTGTCACTTATAATATGTAACTCCACACCGTTAGATGTCAATTGTAACGACGCAGGCAATCCAGGCTTCTTTTGAAATTCCTCCCCTATAATCCTTAACTGCCGATCCACATCAGCACTCGGGGACGAGCGCCATATTCCCGAAAATATCACTTTTCGCTCGGCTTTAATGTTCGCCATCTTGGAAAGTAAAGCCTTCCACCTAGGCCTAATAGTTAATACGTCTAGTTTCGTCTCCTATCTAAGAGTATATGAACAGAAATCAATGAATACATATCTCATAATGGCATTCATAGTCAGCCCACGATATTTCTCGTGCTATTCAATAACAACTTCTGTGTGTATGTGAAAAACCGGTCTCTGCTCTTTGTTAAAAGCTTTGACAAACACCATCCATGCGAATCATTTTAGTTTGCCGTGTGAGTGTATATGTGTGTGTATATATAATATGTATGTATATGATACGATCTATGACTAGATATATATCTAGTAGCCAAGACGAGGGCTAATGACATGAATATGATCACCAATGATTAATGTGTTAATGGTTTGATAGAGGATTTGTTAACAACATCTCGAGAAATATTCTAAAAGATGAATTATAAACATGTACTTCAAACACACGATGAGACCCAAGATAGAACTCGAAGTAGGGGAAGATAGAGATAGTGAGCGAAGCATGGAGATAGAAAGCAGGGGATAGCAATAGAAGAACGGAGAGAGAGAGGGAGAGGGAGAGATGAAATAAAATGGATTTTAACGCCCTACTGATCTGCTCCTAATGCTAACGCCATACAGAGTGCTATGAGAGAGGGTGGCGTGGGGTGGGGTTTAACGTCTACTCGACACAAATTAGGTCCTTTCGGCACATATTTCGGCACATATTTTGGAGAATAAAACTTTGTGTTAAAAGCCCCCATATCCTCTACCTTAGGACCGAGCAACTAACTCAATATACGTGATACGTTTTCCACAATGTGACCCTATGTGAAGACGACGCAGTCATTTTTGTCAAAATGTCAGGACTTAAAGGTACCATCCCGATTTCAGCAGTCTCAGAAATAAAAGTTCGTGTACGCATGTAATTAAAACGCTAAAATATAGCGGAATGGTGTATTTACATTGTCGCTTCAAATGTTAGATAAACTATTATTTTAATACTTATTAACAAAATAAGATCATATTCAAGACTCGATGCCATCAGATGCTTCCAAATTTAAGTAGATTAGAACGCTTCGTACATTTAATGATTTAATCTAAAAATGACAGTGTCGTTTTCAGATAGGCTCACATTAAAGTAAATAAAAAAACTCTGTATTCCGAAGTTTGTGTTGGGTTGCTTTTTGTTGTTACTTTTTATACGTCAAACAAATATCATTAGTTACATACAATGCTTTCTGTATCTTTTTTTTATATTAAAACCTCCATTTATCTTTTTTTTATATTAAAATCTCCACATATTATTTTCAGTGAATGTTATCTACTTCATTGAAATTATTTTCTCCGTTGATCAAGGTATACGTATAATTATTTTCTCCGGTGAACAAGTTCTACTACATCTGTTCTCGTTTACTTAACATGAGACTGCTGTTAGGCAACAAATGTTTTAAAAATTTAACATGAGACTGCTGTTAGGTAACAGATGTTTTAAAAACATTCTTTTAAACAGCTTTTGTTTAATTATATGTGATGTGATATCCTATAGGTTAAATATATCTAGCACATGGATGAAAGAGAAGGCGCGTATCAACTGAGCTAATGAGAGAGAGAGATGGGGGGGGGGGGTAACATCCACTCGACACAAACCAGGTCATTTCGGGACTAACATATGGTTTAATTTTATTTCAAAAATTTGCTTGCGCGTAGGGGTCTTTAACAGTGGGAGAAAACCCACGATGTTGGACAGGCGATCCTACTCCTTGTCACGTACAACCCGGGATTCGAAACCACGTCAGTTGACTCAATGACAGGCCTTATGACTGAGCTAATAAAGACGTTCGCTTCCGGTGTTGGCCGAGAAAGTTCCTCTAGATTTTCCAAAGTGGCTTCCCATTGTCAGTGGTGCAGGAGAGAAGGCCTGACAAGAACAGTGTCTAGTCGTTTGGATGGTATAAAAACTGACGTCTCGTGTACACATTGGCGTGCACACAAAAGAGCCCCTGACAAATGGAATTCGATATAAGAGTAGGTCGTAGTGCCGCTGCCAGGGCAAAATGTCACACACTGTATGATGTATGCACGTCTTCATTAGCCCTGTCAGAGCCAATTTCATTTCAATTCGTATCTGTAGGATCTGGCGTGATCAAATATTCTAGCCAATGACACATCAAGGCAGATCGTTCCAGTCCGGCTCCCCATAAATGACGGAGGGCGGGGGTTGTAAAACTTGTTGAGACGACAAATCAGTTTTCAATATCCGGGTGATTGCACAACATTTCACTTCACTTTCTAACAAATAGTGTTCTTATATTCAGCATACAGAAATTGGTCTGATAAGTGAAAAATATGACATGCAGAAAATGTTTTGTTTTGTGTTTGTCAAGTGCGTATTTTCCCATCAATAAATCAACACCGGAAATTACATAATTGTGTATCTCGAGAAAAAGCGTGGGTTTAATCTATAATTCATAATTGAAAGTTTAGCCAACATGAAAATACAATTACAGAAAACTAATAGACGCTGAAAACAACTCAGTGAGATGCATTTTGATGTGTGCAACAGTCTTATTTACTCTTATAGCCTTGTGTCAACTGGATTTAAGGGGGTGGATGGCCGAATGGTTAGCACCTGCGCGTTGTATCATAAGGTCTGTCATTGAGTCAACTGGCGTGGTTTCAATTCCCGGTTGCATGTGACAAGGAGTAGAGTCGCCTGACCAACCTCGTGGGTTTTCTCCGGGTCCTCCGGTTTCCCCCACTGCTAAAGACCGCTACGCGCAAGCGGATGATTGAAATAAAATTGAACCATATTTTTATGTTAGTCCCGAAATGACCCAGTTTGTGTCGAGTGGACGTTAAATTGATTTAAAATCTTTATTAAACGCTCATATTTCCAGTTTTGTGTTTGCTTCTTGGATCCACGACAAGTGTATAGTCGTTCGGATGGCACGAAAAACCGAGTTCCCTTGTACACACGTTGGCGTCCACGGCAAGTAACCATAAACAACGCTGTCTAGGTAAATTTTATATAACACACCTACTGTAGCGCGTCACAGTCTTCATTATCCCGACCCTTCTTCATTAGCCCAGTAGGACGTTAAACCCTATTTCATTAGCCCAGTCGGAGAAGAACAGTAGGACGTTAAACCCTATTTCATTTTATTATCCCGGTTGGTACAAAACAGTAGGTCGTTAAACCCCATGTTATATCGTTTCTTCCGTTATTTGAAGTTTGTTTTACATTTTACGTAAAGTGATCATTGCAGACTCGGTACTGTACAGCTTACGACCGGGCCCCGTTTCAATTTTTATATAAAGATATTTATTCACTATAACGGGAGATCAAACGCTATCCATACTTGATTTGAAAATAGATCTATTTTGTAGAACTCCCCTGTTTAGTATTTGAACGTGAATCGCGGGGTTGGCAGTATTGTGTGGGGTGCGAAATTCATAAATGCACTATTACAGACAATACATATAAGCAATTGGGTTAAATAAGTGGAAATCTATTTTAAATCAACAAAACATGTTCATAATATTGTTATATTATACATAGTATATGATCATATAAAATTACAAAGGACGAAGTTTCAATAGATTCTGTTAGAAGTCACATTGAATAGGGTCAGTTGGTATACATACACCCAACAACAATAATAAGCTTTGAACAGAAAATGGTCCTTAAGGCGTACGAAACCTTTTAGAACTTGGAGATCGGGGAAATATTTGCTTCGGTTAATTTATAAAAAATTATCATAAAATATATATTGTACGCTCAATTAACGTCATTTTGTTACACAAATTGAAATAATTCAAACTAAAAGGACTTATATTGCTCGAGATAAACGTATATATCGAGTTATTATAACCCTTTCTATCCCCGCCTTGGATTAATCGTGTTTAGGTGATTACGTGAATATGTCACGGTAATCAATAAGCTAGACGTCAGTCAATAACTTTACAACTGAAAGAGTTAGTCAATATTTCTTGTGTTTTATTACTGCTGACTGTGTCGATATTATACCGTCATTAGAAACATTCTGGGTTTTATTCATTCAATCACGGTTCTATATCGTTAGATTATATTTAACACTAATCCTGTTACTTTATCAGATAAGGAAATAATTTCATGACCAATTAAACGAAATGATTTCATTATGAGCTCAAATTAGTTCCTTTTTACTGGTTTTACAAATTATATCCTCTTATGTGACTGAATTTAATCTCATATATTTATAAAGTTTAAAATGTGTATATACCCTAACAGTTTTTAACTGAATACAGACCCTGGCAGTTATAATGTGGACCCTGGCAGTTATAATGTGTGGACCCTGGCAGGTATAATGTGGACCCTGGAATTTATAATGTTTTAATTGAATACAGGCCCTGGCAGTTTTAATGTTTTAACTGAATACAAACTACACAATCCGATGGCCGTATAGTACATGCTGCTGCAGAAAAACTACATGATAATGTTTAGCTAAGGGGGTTTAGACATTAGGGCAAATCTTCTCTAATCCTGTTCAAAGAGAGAGAGAGAGAGAGAGAGAAATGGGGTTTAACGTCCACTCGACACAAACTAGGTCCTTTCGGTACTAAAATATGATTCAATTTTAGTTCAATAATTCGCTTGCGCGTAGGGGTTTTTAGCAGTGGGGGGGGGGGGGCGGGAGGACCCGGAGGACCAGGAGAAAACCCACGAGGTTGGACAGGCGACCCTACTCCTTGTTACGTACAACCAGGGACTCGAAACCACGCCAGTTGACTCAATGACAGACCTTATGATACAAAGCGCACGCGCTAACCATTCGTCCATCCAACCTCCCCTGTTCAAAGAGAATTTGACAACTCATTAGAAATATTTACAAGTACCCAGTACATAAGTATTATTGCTAATTGCCTTCCAGGAATCACTTTATAATTCTAATCCAAATACACGGCATCAAAACACCAACACAACTCTAAGCATTAAAGCTAGTTGCCTTCGAGAAATCACAACACTATCTTATAATTCAAATCCAATGACACGCCCACATAACCCCACCCCACCCCACCCACAGCCTAACTCCCCCACACACAGACATGACATCCAAACACCAACAACCCTAAACCAAACGTGTTATATCAAAAAATTTAAAATGTCCTTTAACCAAACTTGTATTGTATTAGAACATTTGTGATTACACTAGATCCAATGTTTATTATATGAAAACATTAACGTTAACCTTGCGGTATGTGGTCCTTTATGAGTTCTATGGGAAGAAATACATCGAAGCATTAACGTTTCAAAATTTACAATTTTCACACGGATTTCTATATTATCATATTGAATAACAGTGTTAACTACAATAGGTCAACTATATAAGATATAAGTAATGTGTTTTAAACTAGCTTGTCCCTCAGCTTAAAATCTATTTCCAGTGTGATTTGTTCACAGTAATGTGGTTAATACTAGATTGTAATTTTTTCTCAGTTTACTTGGAGTGATTTGATCTATGTTTTACACTTGATTAAAAGTTCTTCATGTCGACCATGAGTAATAAAATAACACGAGTATTTTATACAGACCTTAATTATAATATATAAATTGAATATTTGGCCAAGATTACGCCCATTGACAGCTGTAGAATAATTCGTCTCCATGGTGCGATATAATATATTAAGATATTTATGTTAAGAGAGAGAAAGAGGGAGTTAGCTAGCATGAAAATGAAATGAAATGGAATGGAGTTTAACGTCCTACTGTTCTGCTCCGACTGGGCTAATGAAGACGGGCATACTCCATACAGTGTGCTATGAGGGAAATTTCACCAGGGTAGCGGCACTATGGCCTACTCTTACATCAAGGGGTCTTTAATGTGCACGCCAATGTATACACGGAACCTCGGTGTTTCGTCCCGTCCAAACGACTAGACAGGCCCTCCGTCCTGCATTATTGGTAAGGGAGAACCACGTTAGAAGAGCAGGGATTGAACACGCGAAAAGAAAGAGAAAGCAAGGGAGGAGAAAGCAAGGGAGGAGAAAGCGAGGGAGGAGAAAGCAAGGGAGGAGAAAGCAAGGCAAGGGAGGAGAAAGCAAGGCAAGGGAGGAGAAAGCAAGGGAGGAGAAAGCAAGGGAGGAGAAAGCAAGGGAGGAGATAGCAAGGGAGGAGAAAGCAAGGGAGGAGAAAGCGAGGGAGGAGAAAGCAAGGGAGGAGAAAGCAAGGCAAGGGAGGAGAAAGCAAGGCAAGGGAGGAGAAAGCAAGGGAGGAGAAAACGAGGAGAAGGCAAGGGAGGAGAAAACGAGGAGAAAGCAAGGGAGGAGAAAGCAAGGGAGGAGAAAGCAAGGCAAGGGAGGAGAAAGCAAGGGAGGAGAAAGCAAGGGAGGATATAGCAAGGGAGGAGAAAGCGAGGGAGGAGAAAGCAAGGGAGGAGAAAGCGAGGGAGGAGAAAGCAAGGGAGGAGAAAGCGAGGGAGGAGAAAGCAAGGGAGGAGAAAGCGAGAGATAGCAATATAAGTAGGAGAGAAAGAAGGGTATTGTAAGAGAGAGAGAGAGACGGATAAAGAACGAAGAAGGAAAAGTGAGAGAGAGAGAGAAATGGGGTTTAACGTCCACTCGACACAAACTAGGTCATTTCGGGACTAACATATGGTTTAATTTTATTTACATAATTCGCTTGCGCGTAGGGGTCTTTAGCAGTGGGAGGAAACCGGAGGACCCGGAGAAAACCCCCGAGGCTGGACAGGCGACCCTACTCCTTGCCACGTGAGAGAAGGAAAAGTGAAAGCGGGGGAAAGAGAAAGAAAAGGAGAGGGGACAACAGAGAGGGAAAGACGTACGTAACTAACGTACGAAAATTAAATGGTAGCTGGCTTTTTTTTTCGCACGTATACAGTGAATGGCCATTTTGCTCAGTAATCCCAGCCAGAATTTGGCTATTTTTTTAAAATTGCGTTAAAGTTTTAAATTTTTGTTTAGAACTGAAATAAATTAACTTTTAGTCAATCCCCACGCTAAAAACATTAACAGAATTGATTGTGTATATCTGAAATAGACACGACCGAAGCACAAAATAGTGCCAATATGCCGCGTCAAATCTAGAGTTGTAGATGATGTTATTTTTGTGAAAAATCATTGGAAGAAGCGATAAGACGTTGTGTACGGATTATACAGTCCTAAAGGCTGCAAGAAGGCTATTGTTTACAATGTAAGGTTGTGTCTTGTAATGTTGATAATGATCATAATGATGGTGTTTACATTTGTTTGTTGATGTGACCTCATGACCTGTGACGTTTAGATAACGTCATATGGATATCATGGTTATTCACTGTGTCAGAGTCACTTCTCTGCAGGTAGGGTGAGTCTGTCGTTCAGATTGAGGGAAAGAATGAGTTAGATCAGGGAGGTAAAGAGTGACGCAGGGAAAGAGACAAAGGGGATGGAGCCAGCAAACCAGTGTCATCTATATTCTTTGCTAAAATATTTTAATGGCAGGATTTAATTCAATTGAATCCATACCATATTGGGGGCTTCCCTACCGTTCTTAATTAAATATTAAATACTTCTCACTTTGGTGTGGATAAAAATAAGATGTTATAATACAAATAAACTATCGACAACGGGCTTCATTTACAAACAAATATTACCATTAGAGACGCTACCCATCCGATCCTATTTATACAGGTTAAAATCTATAATATCACAGGATCTCATAATTCATTATGTGGGTGTTACAATATTTCACAATTTCATTTTATATACATTAACAATTATGTGCAATAAGAGGATGGGCAACCCTAATGGATATGGGTGTGTTTACATGCATTTAATCTGCAGGTAAAAAAAACAACTGTAGGGGTTTTTACGTTTGGATATGAAACATATCCTATGTATTTCAACTTTATTTATACCCCAAAGTAATTATTTACAAATGTCTTTGAAATTAAAGATTTCTCATCTAAACAGGGCGTCTAATATTGGTATAACAATCCACGCATTCAAAATTGTTATCGATGCGAAAAATTTATAACAATGTACGACACAATTTGAAAGAAACTAAACAGTTAAATGCTTCCTGATCAAAATCGAGGTGTTTATCCTGGTATTTGAGTAAATGTGGACAATGGTGAAGGGTTTAACGTCCGTTCGATACAAGCTATGTCGTTTCAGGATTAACATAATACAGGTGTAGAGGAAACCCACGAGGTTAGTGAGCCTACGTCTTACTCATTGTCCAACCTCGTGGGTTTTCTCCGGGTCCTCCGGTTTACTCCCACTGCTAAAGATCCCTACACACAAGCGAATTATTGAAATACAATTGAATCATATGTTAGTCCCGAAATGACAGAGTTTGTGTCGAGTATGCGTTAAGCCTCATCTTTCTCTCTCTCTCTCTCTCTCTCTCTCTTACACTCTCTCTCTCTCTCACTCTCATTCTCTCTCTCTCCCTCTCTCTCTTTCACTCTCACTCCCTCTCTCTCTCTCTCTCTCTCTCACTGGCGCACCGTGGCTCCCATGAAGGCTTCTAAAAACACTATATACTTCCTGTCCTGGTGAGAATTGGAGTGTTTACCCAGAGAAACCTTCCGTACAAAACAATAGTGTACGGGAAGGATTTTGGAAATATGTCCTGGTGAGAATTGGAGTGTTTACCCAGAGAAACCTTCCGTACAAAACAATAGTGTTCAAGATGGACGAAGAAGTTTCAAGGGCCTACTTGTACACTATCTGTAACGTGTATCAGGAAATCAACTGAATTAACGAGTAATGGTACATACCTGAGACAGGGTGAAAAATATTCAAGACCCACAGAGGACTTATTCGTGTTGTGCAAATTATTTGCATAGCAGAATAAAGATACCTTTCTAATAAAACAGATTAAAGCTTAATATCATTAAAGATACATTCCCACGAGAGTATTTATATCATTAAAGATACATTCCCACGAGAGTATTTATATCATTAAAGATACATTCCCACGAGAGTATTTATCGACTCAAAAGTAATTTTGGTATAACCATGGAAGTAAATGGGGTTTAACGTCTACCATTTCATTTTGGGACTAACATATGGTTCAGTTTTATTTCAACAATTCGCTGGCGCGTAGGGTCTTTATGGAGTAGGAGGAAACCAGAGTACCCGGAGAAAACCCACGAGGTTCGACAGGCGACCCTACTTCTTGTCACGTACAACTGGGGAATCCAAACCACGTTATTTGACTTAATGACTGACCTTATAATACCCACCCCCGTCCTGTCAGACCCCTATGCGAGGATATGCCTAAAAGCCGGACTGTCTGACCGGATGACGTCAACGTTTCTTATCTGTTGATCTAATGGTAAACGGTTGTGAGATTTGAATGTACAGTAGATTCGGCAATTTAACGACGGAAAAATTAGTTGACAGACAATATTTCAGGGATTTATTGATAATGGATTCTCCCTCAATCAAGTCACGTGATAAACACGGCTGACAAGAATAGATTCTCGCTTTGAGAGAGGTTTGGAGCAAACTGTTCATAGATAAATTAGTTTGAATATGTTTGTACTCCAAATAGATCATCAAATCACACGATTTTTACGTGGGAATGTGCCTCTAAAGCGGAAATTTCAAATTTGTAAGTTATATTTTTAAAATTTATTAAAATAAAGCCTTAAAATAGATGGTATCCATAAACAGTCCTACCTTGTTAAAGAATAATCCTATTAATCCTATAATTCACTATTGCCAGTTGAGAAATTAGCAAAAATATCATTTTCAACTTCAAATTTCAACGTTGAGGAAATGGCTGACCATTGTTTTCAATAGGAAAACAAGGGAGGTAATTGTGTTGTTATTTCCTGTGTAAATGAGTTTTAAGTGTGAGAATGACACCTATGATCGTATAATAGTGAGTTGATAACCTATTGAGCAAAAGACATAGAAATAATTATGTTTTGACTTTCTTAGAAAATATGAAATTGTCACTTTAATACCTTTCAGTATATACAAAACAGAATAAAGACGTTGACCTTTACACTTATCATACCCTACATGCTTAATATCCGTATGAAGATATTTTATACTTTTTATTGTGTTGATGACTGAATCAAGGGTCACGTTCAAACAATCAAACTGAAATATACACAGAGAGAAGAGGGAGAGAGGGAGAGCGAGAAAGGGAGAGAGAGAGAGAGAGGGGGGGGGGTTAACGGTTAACGTCCACTCGATACAAACTAGGTCATTTCGGAACTAACGTATTGTTTAATTTTATTTCGATAATTCGCTAGCGCGTAGGGATCTTTAGCAGTGGGAGGAAACCGGAGGACCCGGAGAAAACCTACGAGGCTAGATAGGCGACCCTACTCCTTGTCACGTACAACCGGGAAATCGAAACCACGCCAGTTGATTCAATGGCAGACCATTCGGCCATCCAACCCCCCTACCAGGCATATACAAAATCCTCGAGTACAGTTCTTGTTTGGAGATTATTAGTGAAGTCAGGGGTATTTAAGAAAATAACTAGGCCAATTTCACTTCTATACAAATAAATTATAACTTTTTCTATTATAAATATTGGTTCAACGGAGTGTGCATTGAATGAACTTCAGAAATCGTTAAAGAAGTTTTGATGGCTAGATGCTTGTAGGATTTTAGTTAACTCAATATCCCCAGGCAAATGTTTCTATGTACGTTATATATATATATGGAGTAGGACCCCGAACACAAGGTAGAATATACAATTCTCTTCCAAAACCAACCTAGTTCAAAATCTCTAACTGTCGTTATTTGGAATTGTATGCACCTTGTATACTGTTTGTGCATGACACCCACCACAATATATATAGTTACACATTTAAATTTTTGCTAGCCCAAATTGTCAGAGGAATCTATAGACAGTGACTTCATTAATTTACTAAGCGATCACCTTACCTGTTTACTTTCAGATCATTCCGCCACAGGATCATGAATATTCATCACAACCTGCCAGAAAATATAAACTCGAGGTCTTTTCTTCGATCCTACACAAATAAGTAATTATTAATCCGAAGTAATTATTAATTCAGTTGTTCAGACATTCATTGTCTAGTCGGTCGGATGTTACGGTAAACTAAGGTCACGTGTACACATTGACGTGCACGTAAACGATCCAGTCGACTGTTGGAATTCGATATAAGAGTAGGTCGTATAAGTTTCCCTCATAGAATTCCATTTTGTTTTCTTACAAGCAAAGCAGGGGCGGATCCAGGAATTTTTGCCAGAGGGGGTTTGCCCGGTATCCGAGACAATGTATCTTTTGAGGGGGAGGCCGGGGCTATAGGGGATGGTGATCCCTCTCCACCCGGCCTAGAAAACTTTTGAGAAATAGCTATAAGTCTCTATCGTGATTTTGGCGTATATACCTACACACTGAGCTTTTTAAAGAGTGAAATCCAACACCGTTTGACGTCAATTTTTATTAAGAATACTTACGATGACACATTGTGATTCAATTTCATTGATGCAAAACATAAGGGGATATCAGATATGCCTATATAATTATATCATTAGGACGTTAAACCCCACTTCATTTCAAGTATTCGGGGTCTTTGATATTGGGTAGCAGATAATTTCGGCGTCAAGGATAATCAGCCGTGAATACGTGCTTGTATAGAATTTCAGCCATGTTATAAATAACTCAAATTATCCCAATTTTATTAACATGACCAGCGAAGTACGACTAACCCAGACCGACACATAGTGTAATAATGTTGATAGAAATGACTATCCCAGGAAGTAATGCCACCTGAATCTGTTTATTTTGATCTTTCAGTATATAGAAATCTATGATTAATAGTCAATTATCGATCGGTAGCGGACGGTCAAATGAAAAACTGCTGTTAATCGAATAATTATTGAACTGATCCATGGTGGAGCCAATATTAACCACTGGGAGTATAAGTAATTACATTTAAAGAGAGACAGAAAGAGAGAGAGAGAGAAAGGGAGAGATAGGGAGAGAGAGGGAGATGGAGAGGGGATTTGAAGTTCACTCGACACAACCTAGGTCATTTCGGGACTAACATATGGTTCAACTGTATTTCATTATGGTAGATTAAAGAGGCACTATGGGAGATTAGATAAGAAGCTGACAGTTCTCGCTATAATTAAACTGTAGATAATGAATACAGAATATGCTGAAAATTTCAGTCAAATTGCTTAACCCTGAACCGAGATATTAGCGATTCAATTTTACGCTAGCCTCGATCGTCATTACTAACGTCGGTACGATAATAAACATGGTATTTAAAATGTATCAAAGGTAATATCACGTGTGTTATGTATAATGTAACTATGTATAATATCTACCAGCGTGAACATGGTATTTAGAATGTTACAATGGTAATATCATGCGTGTTATATATAATGATATATTCCATATATCTATGTACATAGGTTACCTGAGTATATAGGTTACCTGTGTACACAAGTTACCTGAGTAAATATTAGCAAGAATTTCTTCTGCTCCCTAAATACCATTTTTTACTCACCCTATGTATACTTGTAGTGCAAACACAACATGGCTGTCAAATATTATAGTTCGAGTATATCAAAATATGTCGTATGATGTTGTGTTTTAATTTTTTAGACGACCTCAAAATTTTCCTTGTCCGTTTCATTTTGTGATTAAAACCTAGCTTTAAAAAGCAGACATAGGGTCGATTACAAACTTTGACTCGCATCCACAGTCCCACCTGTTAGAAATGAGGTAGCTTGATTTTGCTGTAGAATAATCACTCTTAATTTCTAAATCTGAAACCATATTTACAGATATTTTGAACCCTACCAACCCAAACAACCTTAAAAGGCGGGTCACGGTGGCTAAGTGGGTAGGGCGCTGGCTCGCTAGCCTGGAAGTCGTGTGTTTGATCCCTGCATTGGCCCAGAATGTTCATCGGGATTTTCCGGCGTGGTTTCCCCCTTGTCAGTGATGCAGGACGGAGGGCCTGACAAGCACAGCTGTCTAGTCGTTTGGATGGGACGAAAAACTGAGTCACCGTGTACACATTGGCATGGATGTAAAAGATCCCTTGACAGTTGGAATTCGATATAAGAGTAGGCCGTAGTGCCGCTATCCGGGCAAAATTTCCCTCATAGCACACTGTATGGCGTATGACCGTCTTCATTAGCCCAGTTCAGGGCAGAACAATAGGACGTTAAACCCCATTTCATTTCCTAGCATTTCATTTCATTTCGAACCCTAAAACAAAACCACCGAAAGCGCAAATAAATTTGAATTCATTGTGACGAAATCGTCACCTTATTGTCCCACCTTTTTGGTTCTGTATGGTTTCGAACCCTATGACTCCCACACGATGCATAGAATTATTTGTCATTTCGACCTTAACAACTGTGTAGCTTGATAAATCTGATAAATGAATGTATGAAATATATTTTATGTCGACTAACCGTTCCACTTGAATGTACATGTTTATTACAACCCATATCATTTAATCTAGATGCCATATTTATATCTGTCAGCTAGATATGTCATATTTCTTGCTTAAATTTATTAATTCAACGTTTTAAACATATAGTTCTGTCTCACAGTGAAAGAATTATTAAATTATTAATTTAGAGAGAGAGAGAGAGAGAGAGGGGATGAAATGAGATGAGGTTCAAAGTCCTACTGATCTGTTTCTAGTTAAAACAATAGATAATGAAAACAGAATATGCTGAAGATTTCTGTCAAATTGCTTCACTCTGAATCGAGATTTTAGTCAATTCAACACACCCTAGGTCATTTTGGGACTAACATACATTGAATTGTTATTTGAATACCCTATTTGTTTATAGGGGTGGGAGAAGAATGGTCACTCGCCCACCCAACTGCTAGGTTGGATGCATATTTAAAGTTGCAACTGTAAGTATCGACAGATTACAGGCCATTCAATAGCTATCCCTCGGACAACCGCCGACAGTCAAACAAAAAGACTGCATATGTTCCACCCACGAGCCAATATCCATTATCACCACCTTACCCCAGCCCTCTTCCCAGACAATTATTTAAAAGATACAATTCATATTCGCTCCAAAAATAACTATTGTTTTAGACATCATGAAAAATAACTAGTGGTTTAGACATCATGTTTAATAAAAATAGGTTGAGAAGATCCTGTTCAAATGTTTAGAGTATCTATATTATAGAAGAAGTCTTACAAAGCAATTAGACGAAACTTGGCCCCTTTTACATCTTAAATGTTTCGACAACGAGTGATGAAATTTCAGATAACGACCTAATCTTCTGCACAGGCTAATGTAAAAGGTTATAATTTGATATAGGTAACATCTTCCTTACCCACCCACCCCAAACACACACAGACAAGAGTGTAAAAGGTTATAATTTGATATAGGTAACATCTCCCTCCCCCACCCACCCCAAACACACACAGAGTGTAAAAGGTTATATATAGTTATAGGTAATAAAGCCGTTTGATATATGATATTAATTCAGCTTGATGAAACATGCTCTAAAGGTTTACTTGATATTTGATAGAAAACCAAGCGTATTAGTATAAACACCAGGCGTCCAGCAAAGTTACCTTTTATGGCCTTTTATATTATGGTTGTTCGTCGTGTTACCTGACAACAGGTTAATTAGGTTCAACTAAAGATCCTTTCTCCACGTGAATCGTACCTACATAGCCTTACAGGTCACCCTTGACCTTAATACAAGGTGAATAATAGGTATTTTTTTTCACGTGTTTATACATACAACCTGTGATAAAAATGCTTGATAATTATTTTTATGACCATAATGATAATATAATAACAGGGGGTGTCCGTTTTACTAGATGCTCCCTGACCTACTTACTGTTTGTTGTTGTTTGTTTATGCCCCGTCAGACCGGGTTGGCGTCCTTACTGCGCTGCTGCGACCGTACAGCGACTAGAAAATGCACAAGGTCGCCGGCAAACGTGAACACAGCGCGCGAAAATGTCCCAACAAAGTACAAACTTAAAAAAAAGTCGCTTTGTGAGAAATCTTTACAGGTATGATAGAAGAACCTTGGCATTTGTTTTGAACATGCTGAAAACAAACGCCTTGACTCGGCTATCATTGCCGACCATGGAGAACGTTATCACCATGCTTTTAAGACACTTATGGCGATCTCGACGCGCTCTGAGAACATTCTCCGTCGCCGTAGCAGCACAGCAAGGGCGCCACCCGGTCTGACGGGGGTGATGATGCTAGGTTCCCACTATCACGATTCGTGCTACGATTGAAATCGTGGTTTAATCGTGGTTTTAATCGTACCAGATCGTGGACTCAATAGGGACAACCATATCGTAACACATCGCACGACAGTGAGTGATAACCTACCATAACAGATAAAAAATAAAATAAAACCAAGTACGAACAATCCAAACCATAAGACAGAATTAGAAGTCCTAAAAAACATTATTGGCAAAATAGTGTATTCGAGCTAAATAGTGTAATCAGCAAATGGACTGCTCCTCGTGTACAAAATACACGACAAACAGTGGTAACAGGTGTCCGGAAGGGTAAGCTTACCCTGCCTGGCGCCACACCCGCCATAGCTGCATCCAAACTATTAAGCGAAATCTCCGTAAAATAGCGTTATTGGCCAATGGACTATCAATGACAGCCTACACCGGTTGTGTTCCCAAAACAAACAGTAAAGGCAAAATAGTGTAATCAGGCAAAATAGTGTAATCAGCAAATGGACTGCTCACCGTGTACAAAATACACGGCAAACAGTGGTAACAGGTGTCCGGAAGAGTAAGCTTACCCTGCCTGGCGCCACACCCGCCATAGCTGCATCCAAACTATTAGGCGAAATGTCGGTAAAATAGCGTGATTGGCCAATGAACTATCGGTATGCAAAATGCACGCGATGAAATCAGAATAAAAGGAACAAGCTCTCGCGTAACGAATTAGCTGAGATACAAACACTCCATAAGCTGGTGATATTGGAATGTTACTACTAATAAATGGAAAGTTAACAATCGGAAAGTCAAAGTCATCAAGTTTATCGTACAATTTAACAATCAGTTTATGGCAATTGTCAAAATCGAGACGCAGATCCAAGTAGGAAGCGTAATTGTCACTGTCAGTGGTGTTTTTAATTTCGAGCTCATCAGGATATATGAATTCTACATAATTACTAAATTTAGGATTATTAAGTGATAAAACGTCATCGATATATCGATAAGTGAAATTAAAAAGTCTGACTGATCGTTTATTAGTTTTTACGAGCGTCTGTATGTAATCGGCTTCGTACGAATAGAGAAACAGATCAGCAAGCAAAGGTGCACAGTTGGTGCCCATGGGGATGCCAACCACTTGCTGATATATTTCCCCTCCAAATTCAACAAAGATGTTATCAATTAAAAAATCCAACATCTGAATTATCTTGATGGCCGTGAATTTGTTTTTGGAATCACTGTGATTCTTAAAATATGTGGAATGTAATACAACATTGTTTTTTTTCTTTCTTGGGAGGGGGGAGGGTTGAACGCGTGCGTTTTAGATCCTAAGGTCTGTCAATGAATCAAGTTTCGTGGTTTCGAATCCCCGGTTGTACGTGACAAGGAGTAGGGTCGCCTGTCCAACCTCGTGGGTTTTCTCCAGGTCCCTCGGTTTCTTCCCTCTGCTAAAGACCCCTACGCGCAAGCGAATTATTAAAATAAAATTGAACCATGTGTTAGTCCTGAAATGACCTGGTTTGTGTCGAGTAGACGTTAAACCCCATTTTATCTTATTTTCTATTAAATCATTATTTTATCATTTTGTTTTATTTAATTTAATTTACTGTTTTATTAATTTTTATGGCATGTCCATTAATACCCCAGGGACCACGCTGAGCAGGTGTTGCTCTCTACTTTTTTATGGACATATTTGTTAAGGTTCAACTCATTTGTGCTGGTTCAAACTCCACGTGGTTTCAATTTAATTTTGGAGCAGAAACAGACTGGTATACTAATATTAATATCTATTTTGGTGTACTGGAGACACGATGGCTGAGTGGTTGAGGCGTTGGCTCGCTTACCTGGAGGTCCCCTGTTCCATTCCTACTATTGGCCAAGAAAGATCATCGGGATTTTCCGGCGTGGTTCCTCCTTGTTAGCGATGCAGGACTGGGGGCAAGGGACAATGTGTAGTCGTTCAGAATGGGACGAAAGACCGAGGTCCCGTGTACACAATGGCGTGCACGTAAAAGATCCTTTGGCAGTTGGAATTCGATATAAGAGTCGGCCATAGCGCCGCTGTCCGGCCAAAATTTCCCTCATAGCACACTGTATGGCGTATGCCCGTCTTCATTAGCCCAGGTTAGGAGCAGAACAGTAGGACGTTAAACCCCATTTCATTTCATTTTTTTAGTTTATAGTGGCACACACACAATGGATTTTATTCAAACACTACATGTATATGGATAATTATTGGGCCCCGTTAAGCTAAGATTCGAGGATATCTAAGAATTACTACCCACGCCATCAGGTAATACTTCTGTGGGTAACAAAAACAAAATGAAATGAAATGAAATGGGGTTTAACGTTCTACTGTCCTGCTTCAAACTTTGTTAATGAAGACTGGCATACGCCATACAGTGTGCTACGAGGTAAATTTTGCCCGGACAGCGGTACTATGGAAAACTCTTACATCGAATTCCAACCGCCAAAGGATGTTTTTTTGTCCCATCTGAACGACTAGACAACTTTCCTCCTAAGGATCCTCCGTCCTGCATCACTGACAATGGGGGGCCACGCCGGAAAATATGGATGAACTTTCTCGGCGAATGCAGGGATCGAACATTCGACCTCTAGGCTAGCGAGCCAGCGTCTTACCCACTTAGCCAATGTGATCCCCCCCCCCCCTTCAGGTAACAAATATCAGTGATACAGGCAGTGTAGGTCATTTTAAATATCTTATGTACAATTACGTAAAAAAAAGGAAAGGTTTCATTTTGTGTTATTTCTAAAAATATTTCATAAAGAGTTCTTTCATCCAGTGACTTTGAATAGAAAACAACTTTCTTCACATGTTGTCAAACCTTTTAATGTCACAATTCAATGTTATTGACAGAGGCAACTCAAGCATTGGGCGTTGTGAGGCGTATATATCAAACTATGTCCCAGTTACCTTTGTTATCCCAATAGCTAACACTTGAAATAAGATGTGTTTTTGTGTGAGATTTGTATACGCTGCTCATTATAAAATACCATTTTCATTCTCTACAATAGACATCATAATTACGACGTTCTGTGAGTCATTTTGTTTGCATTTTTATTGTGATGAAAGGCTTGAAAATATTTATTAGATATGTATGTAGGTATATGAAAGATGGGTAAACTGTGGCCTATTATTTATAAGATATGTATAAATGCATAAACGGTAGCCTATAACAAACGTCCACTCGACACAAACAAGGTAATTCCCTGACTAACATATGGTTCAATTTTATTTCAGTAATACGCTTGCGCGTAGAGGTCTTTAGCAGTGAGAGGAAACCGAAGAACCCTAAGATAACCCACGAGGTAGGACAAGCGACCCAACTCCTTGTCACGTACATCCGGGAAATCGAAACCCCGCCAATTGTCTCAATAACAGACTAACACATGGTTCAATTTCATTTCAATAATTCGCTTTCGCGTAGGGGTCTTTAGCAGTAGGAGGAAACCGGAGGACCCGCGGAAAACCCACGAGGTTGGACGGGCGATCCTACTCCTTGTCACGTACAACCTGGGAATCGACATCCCGCCAATTGACACACCTTATGATACAGCGCGCAGGATCTAACCTTTTGGCCATCCAACACCCAGCTCATTAAGGATGTGGGTTCGTGAAAATTACAAAATGGGAAGCTGTGACCAAACACGGCCTATGGATTGCGCCAGGCTTTTCTGAGAGTGGATCCAGGTACCAATGACGTTCATCAATCGTCTGGTCCACTCCATGTACAGATGCTGCGCTGCTGTTATTGACACTCGCGGTGGGCACACCAGATACTGATGTATAGACTGTGTACAGGCTCTAAACCTTCTCGTAAAGTCTTGGAAATGTGATGAATTTTAATTTTGTGAACAGTGAGATCACTAATGCGTCAACTCACTGTTCATAAAAAAATTGCTTCGATCCATTGAGTAAGTCGTTTTCTAGAACGATTAAAGTGCCTCTCTGATTTTAAAATCGCACTGACGTTTTTATTTTTATTTTTGCTGTTTGTTTTCAGAGTTTGTTTACTTTTTAATGTTCACACGTTTGGTTTCTAACGGCTCTTTTTAGTTTAAGTGGTTTTTTTCGGGCTGAAGCTCTACTTAACGACTTGACAAATATTGTAGTTATTCTTTTCATTTTGTTAGCATAAGCCCACCAAAAACTGTTATATATTTATGAAAAAAAATTTAAACCTCGTTTGAACCATGGTCTCAAGTGTTGATTTAATGCTTTTGTTCCCTGCTTGAAAGCGACAATCCATGTTGATTACAATGCTATGCTGTTCGTACATCACGTAGGGGTTTTTGAAGAGTGT
The DNA here is from genome assembly GCF_932274485.2 of Patella vulgata. Lineage (NCBI taxonomy): Eukaryota > Metazoa > Mollusca > Gastropoda > Patellidae > Patella > Patella vulgata. The sequence continues at coordinate 3,448,727 of NC_065884.2, forward strand.
TGAGTGTTTCGGTTTTATGTTATTCAATGATTCCGTTAAACATAGGCGTAGGAACCACAGATTTGGTGAACCGTCCATTTGTCGGGCAAGGTATTTCCTTTTTTCGGGCACAAACATCCGAGAATGGGGAACATTGAGTTGTTTTTTGCTTAACATATTGTAAATTTATATTGTTGTATAAGTATATAATTAATTAAAAATAAACAACCATCACAGCTTTGTGGGCAATTCGTTTTAGTTAATAATTGATTCTCATCCTGACAATTCGGGTGACAAGGAAAATTTTCGGGCAAATAGCATAACATCTTTCTCAATAGGCCTACTGTTATACTTCTCGCGGTGTTTCTTTTGATTAGAGCTAATCCCACTAAACACTGCTTTAATGGAAGCAAATTTCTGTTCCAAATTATGACTGACTGGTCAATAGTCCGATTAACAACCAATAGCGAACTGCGTAACAATATCGTTACATTTTAAACAAAATATGTTTACATAACGTTTCGTCATGACTCATGATTTTATTATGCCCAATTAATCAGTGCATAGCAGAATATTGCAGAATAACTAATTGCGTGACAAACGAGGCTATCAAAACGGATATACTTTTACCATTTTAATACCTTAAATCACTGTCCAAAGTTTTAGGGAAGACCCCAGATTAAACGAACGGCTGTTATGCTGCTGTGTTTGGGATAGATTTGATTGAACGGGAAGAGAATCCACACACAATCCCTCAAAAGCCAATCCAACCATGGGCAGAGAGGGATTTCTCGGACCATTGCTTCAGGAATATTACATACTGTACGAAATTAAATCTTTCTAGTGATTCGACTTTCACAGTATTGTATTTCACAAGTAATTGAGGAGTTTAAGGGATGGATGATTTAGCTAAAATGTATCGCCTCCCCGTCCTTCAATCTCGCATGTCATTCATACCTTTCACAAAATATCAAATATCTCAGACACAGGTAAAAATTACACAGGTGAGTGATGAGGATAAAGAATAATAAGACTTTAAATACTGAAGTAAAGAATATATATCCGAGATTACAACCTTGATATACCTATATACCTGTAATCAGCTACAGGTATACAACCCACCTGTGTTAAATTACCTATTACTGGGTTTTAAAAATATCGTGGAGATTTAACCGTATAGATGTCATTGTATACTTGTCTCAATTAAACAAAACAAATTCACTCATTGCAGTTTTTTCAAAATGTTGTTTTGTATATAATTTTAAGATATAATATCAGAAGTATTGAAATGAAATGAAATAGGGTTTAAAGTCCTACTTTTCTACTCCTACTCATATTCCTGAAGCAATGGCCCAGAAATCCCTCTCTGCCCATTGCTGTATTGGCTTCTGCTACTTGAGCTTTTGAGGGAGTTTGTCTATTCTTCTCATTCAATCAAATCTATCCCAAGTACAACAGCATGACAGCCCTTCGTTTAATCTGGGGTCTTCCCTAAAACTTTGGACAGTGATTTAAGGTATTAAAAACGGTGAAAGTATTCTTCGTCTCCTTACAGTATTGTTTACAATGTATTCGTGTTGATAGCCTCGTTTCTCACGCAATTAGTTTTTCTGCAATATTCTGATATGCACTGGTTAATGGGGCATAGTGAAATCGTGAGTCATGACGTAACGTTATGTAAACATATTTGGTCCAATTTTGAGCTTTGTTTAAAATGTAACGATATTGTTACGCAATAAGCTATTGGTTGTTAATCGGACTATTGACCAGTCATAATTTGGAACAGAAATTTGCTTCCAAAAAAGCAGTGTTTAGTGGGATTAGCTCTAATCAAACGAAACACTGTGAGGAGTATGCTCCTACTGGGCTAATAAAGACGGGGAATACGCCATACAGTGTCCTATGAGGGAACTTTTCCCGGGCAGAGTAGGCCCGCTGTCCGGGCAAAATTTCCCTCATAGCACACTGTATGGCGTATGCCCGTCTTCAATAGCCCAGTACAGGAGTTGAACAGTAGGCGTTAAGCCCTATTTCATTTCATTTCATTTCTTAAGTAAATCTTAGAATGCTTTGGGAACTCAGGACCTGGTATTTAAATATACAATGCACCCTTTGTTTTTAGCATATTCCTTAAAAACTTAGCGTAAAAGAAAAATACTTATACTGTCAAATTACAGATAATTATTTCCATTTTAACACCTATATAGGTAACAAGAGCCTTACGTTCTTTCATCTTTAAAACAAAATCATAAATGTAGCATTTCTTTTGTTGCGTACAGGGCATAGTCTATATTATTGTCCTATCATTTTGTGTCGAAAAACTTTCAGTTATATACTCTTCAAAAAAAGAAAGTAGGGGATATTCAGAAACAAAACAAAACTGCGGAAATTCACTGCTGCTTTTATTATAGGTAACCAGTGTATGTTAATAACAGGCCAATTGCCTACACATGAACATATAGACGGCTTATCTGACGGCCCCATTTCACTAGCAAAGAGATACACTGTCAAAAGTGAAAATAGACGTTTTTGATTTTTGTCTTAATAATGAGTAATTGCTGCACCGATCCTCAGACATTCAGCAATTCGTCGTGGTATGCTCCTAATCAGCCGTCCAATCACGATTTCGGGCAATCTGATCCAGTCCTCTTGCAGTGCCACGGCCAATTCTTGTAGTGTTGTCGGTTGACGTTGACGTCGAGGAACACGTCTCCCGACCATGTCCCAGACATGCCCTATAGGCGAAAGGTCAGGACTCGTGGCTGGCCAAGGCATATGAACAATATGGTGACGCTGGAGGTAGTCATTCACGACACAAGCGCGGTGGACACGGGCATTATCATCTTGAAAGATGAAACGTCGACCTGCACGTTGGGCAAAGGACAGAACTATCGGTGCCAGGATGTGGTCACGGTAGTACACACCTGTGACCCTTCATTGAACAATATACAAGTCCGTTCTGCCAGTCATGGTGATTCCTCCACACACCATAACAGACCCACGCCCGAATCTGTCATGCTGTCTGACGTTAACGTTAGCATGACGCTCAGTTACACGCCTCCAAACTCGAGCACGCCTATCAGTGAAATCCAGATTAAATCTGGACTCGTATGAGAACATTACACGCGCCCATCGACAACAACCCCAATTTCTACGCTGCCTACACCATTGACGCCTGTTTGCCATGTGCTGGCGAGTTAATGGAGGCACAACACGCGGTCGTCGCGCATGCAAATGGGCTGCATGTAGCTGATTTCTAATCGTTTGGGGTGTAACCCGAATTCCTGTAACTTGGTACAAGTTTACAGAAAGCTGATTGGCCGTTTGTCCTCGATTTCGCAGGACCTGTGTACGAATGCATCGATCCTGGGCTTGTGTAGTGACTCTAGGACGACCTGAACGAGGTCTATCATCAACATTGTGTGCTTGTTGGTACCGGTTCTACAGTCTGCTGATCACAGACTGTGACACATTAAGCATGTTGGCTACTGCTCGCTGTGAAGAACCCATTTGAAGCATGTCAATAGCAGGTAGACGTTCATAATGCTGAAGACATCTCATTGCAAATTAAACCTAACACACTAAAGCAAAGATACGCTAAACAGTAAATCTTATGCAAGAACCGATAGGAAAGCAAACATGGATAGGATAACCAGCACTCGGCAGTTTTCATCAACCCTTCCTTGAAGTGTCAAATTTAAAAATTGAACCCCTCGAACTCGCATGGCGCCATTGCGTGTCGCACATGCAGCTTAGTGGTTCTGTTGGGGCGATAAGTTCTTCATCTGTGAACATACTCTCAAAGCATGTCAAGTGTCCATGACTTTTTATCATATCACAACCTGCATAGGTATTTGCATTTCAATATCCCCTACATTTTTGAAGAGTATATATTTATACGAATAAAGGATAGGTCACGTGTCAAATAAATGACAAATTTTATTGAATTTTAAAAACAAAATGTAAATGAAGATTCTCAGCCACTCCTCATATGCACTTACATTACTAACAAACCGTTCTAATGTTCTGTAAGTGAAATAGTAGCCCTCTACCCGTCAAGGGATGTTTGACATGTGCACCCTTTATAGTCTCTTCCGACAGACTAGACGCTGTTCCTCTCTTGTCACGATCTCTGTTCTGCGCCACTGAAAAGGGAACTTTAAACCAAACAACAAAATATCATGAAACTCAGGATAGTGATCCAGTAGCGAGAGAGAGGGGGGGGGGGGGTAACGCGCTCTCGACACAAACTAGGTTATTTCGGGACTAACATAAGGTTCAATAGTATTTCAATAATTCGCTTGCGCGTAGGAGTCTTTAGCAGTTGGAGGAAACCGGAGGACCGGGAGAAAACCCACGAGGTTGAGGAACAGATGGACAACATATATTTGACATGCAATATGACATGTAAAATAACTTAAATAAATATAGAATTGATCTGATGTAATGAAATGAAAATGAAAGTGAAAATGAAAATGAAAGTGAAAGTGGAAATGAAAATGAAAATGAAATGAAATTGAAATGAAATGAAATGAAATTGAAATTGAAATGAAATGAAATGAAATGAAGACGGACATTCCCCATACAGTATGCTATGGGTGAAACTGTCCCCTCAATGTCAAGGATTCCTTTACGTAAACGATTATTGTACCATTCGAATGACTATACATTGTCCCTTGCCAGACCCTCCGTCCTGCACCACTGCAGCTGACATGGGGGTGGGGGCTGGAAAATCCCCGTGAACACCGGTATCACACACGGGCCCTCCAGGTTAGTGGGCCAACGTATTACTCACTGAGTCACTGTCAAAGGAAACTAATTGCTTTAAGAAGTTGCATCATAGTCAGACAAGACTTGATATACACGGATGGGAACCATATGGGCTTATTTATATTTTTAATTACTGATACACGACCCCTATAAAAGCTACTCAGAAAACTAAAAAATGAAACGCTGGTTGCGGGGATGTTGGTCAAAGTTTTAGATTTAGATTTAGATTTAACTGAAAACGAACTACAAACAGAATATATTTGTCGATGGATAGATAATATCTGATGTAAAAAACTCATCAATGATAAAATATAATGCTAGTTTCCTACTGTCGTATGATGCGTTACGATAGGACTGTCCTTATTCAGTCCACGATCTGTTGCGTTCAGAACCTGGGTCCTGTTTCACGAAATTTCAACTAAGATAAAATCCAAATTTTAGTAATTTGATTGGATAATATTAGGTTGATTTTAATGCTTAGCCAATCAAAATTGAATATCTACTAAAATTTGGATTTTATCTTTAGTTAATATCTAGAGAAACAGGGCCCTGGTACCGATTTCTATTTTGAGAGTTTTCGTGGGCCGCTTCTTACTTTTGTCTTTGTAAACGTTTTTGATATGCATATGTTGAGTTTTTTTTTATATAAATCATATACTGATATTATATATTCACCGTAAAGTGTCTGATTGTCTTCAGGGATATTAAACATACTTTGATGTTTTCTGCCTGGCCTACCTTTTATTTTTTCTTCTTCGCCTACCTTTTAATTTTTCTGCCTCGTCTGCTTTTAACTTTGTTTTTGCCTCGTCTACCTTTTCTCAGCCTATGCCGGACTAGCATCTCAACCACGACTGGCCAAGTATTGTGAAACATTTAAACATCTATAAACTTAAGAATAGTCTCTCATCGATTCCCTAAATGATTAAATGGGTAAACATATGTCTGCTATATCATCCGAGAGAGAGAGTGGGCGTTAACGTCCACGCGACACAAACTAGGTCATTTCGGGACTTACATATGGTTAATTTTATTTCAATTATTCGCTTGCGTGTTGGGGGGTCTTTAACAGTGGGAGGAAATCGGAGGACCCGGAGAAAACCCACGCCAGTTGACTCTATAGGAATATAGGAATCTAATCCAGCCAACATCGAAGGCTAGCCTTGACATCGAGAGTTTATTATGGTCTGGATAAGTTAATTAATGTCTAATTGATAATTTAGATAACATTTCAGGCCTAAAGAAATACTTGTAATAAGCAGATTTTGCCCTTGCATAATGTATGTTTAATACGTAGGCAGCAACCCCACACTGATGGGTGCAGTTATACAGGGCCTCTTTTGGGCGACCCATTAATACGCAGGCAGCAACCCACATAGATCTGTTCATAGATCTGTTTTACACGTGGGTAGATTTATTTAACTATAAAAAAATAAAAACTCTTCATTATTTTTTCCTTTTATTCTAAAGGACGCCTCTGTATTATCACCATCCTTTTTGTCCACACGTGCACATATTCTGTTTGAGCTAACATTTCCATCACGATGGTACATTGGGACTATGGTGTAGAGTGAAGTGAGTGGAACCTTTTCAAATTATTTCGTTCGTCTTTGATGAACGTTCTTGATCCCTACGCCTGGTCTTCAAATCATATATCTTTAAACCATTCGAAGAATATATTTTTCATCATAAAATGATATATAATTTGGACTTTTTAGATAGACAATAAATAAATATATATATATATATATATATATATATATATATAATTATCGTCTTAATGCCCTTTGCTTATTCGTGTATAGAAAATGTTTCAATTTTAAAATAAAAAAAACTGTATAAATATTGTTTTTATTTTATAAATATCGACCCGTTGCTTATTCGTGTATAAATGATGATTCAATTTTGAAATAAATAAAAACTTTATAAATATTGTTCTTGTTTATTTTCATCCCAAAAATATGAAATAATTATAAATATTGTTTTTTGTTGTTGTTTTTTTTTATAAAAATTGTTTTTACGCCCTTCGCCCACTCTTGTATAAAATGGTTCAATTTTGAAATAAATAAAAACTTTATAAATATTGTTTTCTTTTAATAATTATCGTCTTTGTGCCCTTTGCTTATTCGTGTATAGAGAATCATTCAAATTTGAAATAAAAAAAACAACTTTATAAATATTGTTATCTTTTTATAATAATAACAATAATAATGTCTTTCAGTCCTTTGTCCAATGGTGCATGGAAAGTAATTCAAATTAACTGTTGTACGTATTCTGTGTTATTATCCAATAAAACATATTATATTTTTTGTTGCTGTAATTATAGGATTTACACTCTTTTTATCTATTCATGAATACAAACCAATTTAAAATCAATTTATATGCTTCAGATGCATTACATCTAGAATATTCCCCAGATGCATTCCATCAATCGCTTTTTATTCTCATTCAAGAAACTTTTAAAAAGAAATTTGCTTCAGACAAATTATGACAGGGAGTTAAAAACTCTTTTTATAGAAATGTTTTGTCAACCATTACAAGTTATTTTTTGTGGAGGTTCGGCGCTATACAAATGAAATGGGGTTTAACGTCCTACTGTTCTGCCCCGACTTGGCTAATGAAAACGGGTTGGGGGGGCGGAGCTACAGAAACTTTATTTAGAAATGTTTTATCAAGCGCTATAAGTTAGTTTTTAACCAGTTTCGACGCTAAAGAAATGAAAATGGGGTTTAACGTCCTACTGTTCTGCCCCGACTGGGCTAATGAAGACGGGTGGGGGGGGGGAGCTACAGACTATTTATTTAGAAATGTTTCGGTCAAGCGCTACAAGTACATTTTCTGTGGAGTTTCGGCGCTTTAGAAATTGAAATTTATAACATCCTTGACATGTTTTTCACCAACTATATGATTTTTATCTCTCAGATAAATGATATGTATCTCTTTCGTCAAACATATATTCATTTTCCTGAATATATAACAATTTTTACTTAGTTTAGATGACATTGTATCATGTCTGTTATTAAATATTGAAGACAAGTCGACCTACAGATGACGATTTTCTAGGAAGAATGTTTGACATCAAGATAATAAAAACAACTCGATCTACAAATGTAGATTTTCTAGGAAAAAGGTTTGACATCAAGATAATAAAATCCTCAAGTATAAAAAAAATATTCAGTTTACATAATATCTATTCATTATAGTGTTTATGAATACCATAGATATTCAGAAACGCCTATTCGTCTTTCCATTTCAATTTGTGAAAAGAAAATACTGTTTTTAAGAACAGGCTCATTAGTTATTTATCTGGTTGTTTTTAAAACATTCTAGTGTGTCTTAACGTCCTGTTTCACATCTTTAATATTGCACTTAAAATAAGCAAATAAACTCCATATTTCAACATACATTATGCAAGAGCTAAATCTGCCTAGTACAGGCCCTGAGTTCCACAAAGCATTCTCAGAATTAAGTTGAGAATTTACTCAACTTTCGATCACTGTTTGCGAGAAATATCTTTGATCCAGAAACACCAAAATTTATTAAATTATTAATTAGACATTAATTAACTGATCAAGGTCATAATCAACTCTCGGTGGCATCGGATTTCTCCGATATTAAATAGATTAGAACAGTTCAGCCATATTTTGATTTAAGCTAAAAATGGAGGAGCGAGACTTAGCTTCGAACAACCAGTACGGTGGTTGAAATTATTGCACACGTCTTGTCAAACCTTCAAAGGCTAATAGGGTAATCTGAACGAAATTTTCAAATTATTCATTTTACATTATCTATTTTCGAACTATTATAGCAAGAATGGCTAGCTCTTTATCTAAATCTTACATAATGTATCTTTAAACATTGCCAGAATAAAGGGGGAAATTACAGATTGTTTTACCATTACAAACAATATAACGGATTCATGTAAAAGGAACATTTTGGTCCAACAAATTATTCAGATCGATCAATTCTTACTTTTATTTTTTTTTTCATTTATTGAAATCGACCAATTCTTTTAGTTTTTGTTCATTTATTCAGATCGACCAATTCTTACTTTTAATTTTTGTTCATTTAAGGTTTACATTTGTTTTTTATTCATTTAACATCGCCATTTTTAAGTGTCTATGACAAATAAAGAAACAATAATTCTGCTATCATTTTCATACAATTCAGTTTATTTTCTTCTTTGAGCTTTTATTCTACACTATACACTGATACAATCCTATTTCGTTTCATTTTTTATAGTTCAAAATTTCGTTTTACTTGTCTTTAGTACATTAACTTTAGCCTCTAGAGCGTCCATAAGATTTTTCAAAGTGATTAAGGGTCATAACTCTGGCAGTAATTATTGGAAATCGCTGAAAATCTATAGGCTTCTTCGTCTTATGTATAAACGTGTATATTCGTCTCGTGCATAAATTTAAAGTCAATCTGATATTAACTTTAGCCTCTAGACCGTCCACAAGCAATTGCGGTCGCCGGACCGACTGACGGACGGACATTTCAATGTGGGCGTATAAAAAACGAAACGAATATAGATCTGTATGTTAATCAGATTGAATTCAGTTCAATTTTGTGATGTGCTTAAATACATAATGACAACAGTTTCTACTGTGGTATATTTATTATTATCATTAACCACTTCTATAGCGTGCAATTAATACATAAAATATGTGGCAAATTAAATATTGTGGCCTTTAAAAACGAGATAACGAAGAGCATACTTGATATAAACAAATAAATGAGAGAAAGAAACGGGGTTTAACGTCCACTCAACACAAACTAGGTCATTTCGGGACTAACACATGGTTCGATTTCAATTCAATAATTCGCTTGCGCGTAAGGGTCTTTAGCAGTGGGAGGAAACCGGAGGACCCGGAGAAAACCCACAAGGTTAGACAGGCGATCCTACTCCTTGTCACATACAATCGGGGATTCGACACCACGCCAGTTAACTCAATGACAGACCGTATGATACAGCGCGCACGTGCTAACCATTCGGCCAGGCACCCTCCCCCCCCCGCCCTTATATACATAAAAGTACATGAAATTAAAAATCATCAAGCAAATGATATGTGAATAGTAGACAAATATATACAGAATATGTGAATATATACAGAATATGCAACAAATATATACAGAATATGTGAATATATACAGAATATGCAACAAATATATACAGAATATGTGAATATATACAGAATATGCAACAAAAATAACAATCAAATACAATTAAAGCTTAACACCTTTGATTAGGGGGCCATTTTCAACTAAACCAACACAGCGGAAACTCTTACAGACTTAAAAGGGTTGAAAAGGGTTGGGCAGGGATCCTATCCTATTATTTATAAAGGGGGGGTCACGGTGGCTAAGTGGGTAAGACGCTGGTTCGCTATCCTGGAGGACGGGTGTTCGATCCCTGCATTGGCTGAGAAAGTTCATCCAGATTTTCCGGCGTGGTTCCCCCTTGTCAGTGATGCAGGACGGAGGGCCTAACAAGAACAGCTGTCTAGTCGTTCGGATAGGACGAAAAACCGAGGTCCCGTGTACACATTGGCGTGCACGTAAAAGATCCCTTGACGGTTGGAATTTGATGTAAGAGTAGGCCGTAGTGCCGCTGTCCGGGCAAACTTTCCCTCATAGCACACTGTATTGCGTAGGTCCGTCTTCATTAGCCCAGTTCGGAGCAGAACCCCATTTCATTAATCCATTCATTCATTATTTATAAAGATCAATCTATTCACACTATTAATGGGGAACCAATTAATCTGAGCTATAGATAAAACAATGCATGGAAACCCGTAAATATATCAATTCAATAAATTGAAATCATAAAACATAAAACATATAATTAGCGAAAAATATAATTGTAGAAATCGTGACAGTTGCCCCTTACCAAAAAAGTGTTTGACAGAGTCAGTAATATACCAAGCGACAGTCTCCGCTAACAACAAACCAGAAGAAGCCTATGTAGGCCTCACGGAGGGCCCTTTTAAAACTAGATTTAATAACCACACTTATTCTTTTAGAAACACTAAGCTGAAAAACTGCACGGAATTTAGTAAATACATATGGAAACTTAAAGACGATAATATAAATTACAGCATTACATGGAAAATTTTAAAGAATTCCAAACCATACAGCCCCTCCACAAATAGATGCAACTTATGCATATGGGAGAAATACTTCATTATTTGCAAACCAGAACTTTCCTCCTTAAATAGAAGAAATGAGCTTGTTTCTACATGCAGGCATCTTCATAAATATTTACTGCAGAACTTTAAACTATAGCACATCATTTTGTTGTATCTTTCCTAAATAATTTGTTATGTTTTGCTGTATACTGTTGACGTCACGCCTGCCAACCGTTGTCACGCCCGTCAACCGTTGTTACCATGCCACGTGTAATCAAACTTCATTTGTATTTTTTTTCTGATGAGTGTGGAGTACCACATGAAACTTTAAGTAAAGAACTTACAGATTTCATATTTTTAATTATTTATTAATTAGACTGTTATATATTAATCCAATCAACTGAATTTTAGCTTAGTGAAGTAATACAATTATGGTTTCCATTGCATCGGTCATCACTCTTTTACAAGGCGTTATTACTGTGTGGGTGTATTGCCACACTATCCATGGCTATCGGTTTACAATCAGACAAGCCCCTCGTAAAAACGCTGAATAAAATAAAGTGGTCGCCTACCTGCAACAAGATAAACATTCTAATAATAAGAGCACATTTTTTTTTTTAATAAAGTGCGAATCTTCACTTGTGTCGGCACGTTATAAAAAAGCTCCCTTTTTCTTTTTTAATAAAAATTTTTTTTTTTACTTTTAAAAAATCCTGAAAGAACCAATGGCGTCTACTTGATATAACTATTGAATTTGACAATCTAGAATGTAAATAGAAACTGTTTGAAATAATTCTATGATTTTATATATACCTTTGGTATTTATGTAGATATATGTATACATAATCTCCTGCATCCTTTTATATAATTCAAGTGTTCACGTCATTATACAGATAATAAAGAGGTGAGGCGTTGCTCAAGGTGTGTTTATCATCAGTATATATAAAAACACGGCCAGGTAAATAATCTAAAGTGAGGTGTGAAGAGATATGAATGTACCCAGGTAACTATAACAAAGTTTACCTTTATACCCCACCCTATTATAAATACATGTGATGCTGGACGTCGAGGGTTCGATCCCGGTGATGGCCGAGAATATTCATCGGGATTTTCCGGGGTGGTGTCCCCTTGTCACTGGTGCAGGACAGAGGGCCTGACATGGATAGCTGTCTAGTTGTTCGGATGGGACTAAAAACCGAGGTCCTGTGTACATATTGGTGTGCACGTAAAAGATCTCTTGGCAGTTGAATTTCGATATAAGGGTAGGCCGTAGCACCGCTGTCCGGGCACAATTTCCCTGTATGGCGTATGCCCGTCTTTATTAGCCCAGCTGGAGCAGAACAGTAGGACGTTAAACCCCATTTCAATAAATACAGGTAAATCCATACATGGGAATAGCAGTGGTATCGCTCGAGGGCCTCTCAATCAGAATCAGAACTCATTCCAAGTGGCCCAATTCTCTTTGAGAAAGCCATGTCATAAAATCATCGTTAATCTGACAATAAATCACATCATATATTAAACCCACAACATCAATCTTATTCAAAGAACTGTAATGGTGAAACTTTTCTCATAAAAATGGATCGCTGAGTCACTATTATGTTTTTGATGGCGACCGATCTCTACATTGACACGTGCTGTCAAGGTCAAACGACATATCGACAGGTTAAAGGGGTAGGAGGTGATATGATGGCCGACTTGTCATTCCGTACTCAAATAAAATCAAATCAAATATTTTAACGGAATATTTTTCTGGGCTAATGAACACAGGGGTACGCCATGCAGTGTGCTATGAAGAACAAATTGCTAGAGCAGCAACAGTACCACCAACTCTTAATTTCGAATTCGAGCTGTCAAGGGTTCTTTTACTTGCACGCCAACGTGTACACGGGACCTCATGGTTTTTTTTTGTCCGATCCGAACGACTAGGCGTCCTCTTGGGTTTATTTGTGAAACCGCTCAAAACCCTTCTTGCCAAATGCAATCAAGAATGACAAAATGGTCATCTCTTTGCAACCATTATTGTCAGACCAGCATTGAATTTAAATTTACTTATTATCTTTGAAGAGAGAGAGAGAGAGAGAGAGAGTGAGAGAGAGAGAGGGGTAACGTCCACTCGACACAAACTAGGTCATTTCGGGACTAACAGATGGTTCAATTTTATTTCAATAATATATCTTTCATATATACTCAGTAATTTTGTATTTTTGTGGTCCAGGTGTGTGTTTCAATTAGCCAATGGCCGAATTTCATTGTTGATGGCACACATGTAAATTTTCATGAATATTTCCTAAGAATAAAGATTGAGGTGTAGAAGTACGAGCCTAGCAAGAAAATATTTATTCGTAATGAATCGCCCAGGAAATTTAGAGGACTGTTATACTCATTCGACGCCACTTTTAGACCAAACAGATTCCAAGAAATTTCCATTTTTGGCTACAATATAGTGTAGCAGAATAAGATTTGACAGCCTATGTCCTAGTTCACAATCCCTTTAAAAGTACGTATATACGTAACCTATAATATTTCTGTAAGATAACCTATCTTGACAAAGACCTGACAATTCTAAAGACATGCCCGGCGGGGTAAATGCCATTAGATATACGCCATTGATTGCAATGTTCATCGCCTATATTTGATTTCACTACATCTAGGCTTTTAGCAAAATACAAACTTGTAAAGGCCATTGATCGGACAATAATACAACGCCGATATTTACCGTTTTTTATACTAAGGATATAAAGTAGGGTCAGAATTCAATTCATTTCATGTCATGGTCCCCTTATCACGACACATATATACCAGTAGTTGTGGGTTTTCTCAGCTACAGGTTTTCCCTTCAACCCTTAATACCCTAGAAGGAAATGAAATGAAATGAAATGGGGTTTAACGTCCTACTGTTCTGCTCTGACTGGGCTAATGAAGACGGACATACGCCATACAGTGTGCTATGAGGGACATTTTGCCCGGACAGCGGCACTACTGCCTACTCTCATATCGAATTCCAACTGTCAAGGAATCTTTTACGTGCACACCAATGTATACACGGGACCTCGGATTTTCGTACCACCCGAACTACTCGACGGCTGTTCATGTCAGGCCCTCCGTCCTGCACAAGGGGAAACAAGGGGAAACCAACCTATCGAATTCCAACTGCCAAGGGATCTTTTACTTGCACGCCATTGTGTATACGGGAGCTCGGTTTTCCGTCCAATCCGAAGGACTAGATAGCTGTCCTTGCCCCCCCCCCCGTCCTGCACCACTGACAAGGGGAACCCACGTTGGAAAATCCCACCGTAGAAGGACAATAAGACCCGAAAAGCATTCTTTAGATAGTTATCTACAGTATTAGACAGGTAGATTAGATACCATTGTGGCCTCGATGTTCATGGATTGGACTAAATCATCGTTCAGGCACCGGCTAAAAATCTAAAAAGAAACAAAGATAGCGCCATGAAATTAGTAGAAAGGAACGGGAACATTGGGACAAGCAGATTTAAATAGGTTTTGTCTCCGTTATGCTGTTTGGCAAGACTCATGTATATTGTAAGACTTATCAATTACAAAATGAACACACGAATCCAACACAAAAATTAATCCTCGCAAGGTTTTTCGGCAATTTATTGGCATTCCAAAGTTTTCGCCAGCGTTCACGAAGTTGCTACCAAAGCTTGAGAAACTCTATAGGCGTTCATACGATTGCTTAAGATGCACTCACGAATGGACCGATGTTTTTACGATCAGCGCCGCATTTGAACATTTACTTTATCTTGTGACCATCTGGTGACTCTATCAAGAGCATCTTCCTGAGCCAGTTCTTAGCATCTCCTACAGCGCCATCGTCTGGTCTTAGAGTGTCCTGTGGATATAAACTACTATACACAATTCACATCTTTGTATTACCTTTGTGTGTGGTTCGGGTGTCGTCGTGTGACCTTCGGCTGTCAATTGTCTGTTGACTTACTGGAGGCCATCTTCGCGCAAAATTCTAAATCCCCGGTTGTACGTGACAAGGAGTAGGGTCGCCTGTCCATCCTCGTGGGTTTTCTCCGGGTCCTCCGGTTTCCTCCCACTGCTAAAGACCCCTACGCACAAGCGAATTATCGAAATAAAATTGAACCATGTGTTAGTCCCGTAATGACCTACTTTGTGTTGAGTGGACGTTAAACCCATCTCTCTCTCTCTCTCTCTCTCTCTCTCTCTCTCGCCCGCATAAAGATATGTGTATAACTGTTTTGTCTGATTTGCGTTGGGCAATACAAACACGTCACGGGAGAAATATGTACCTGTGAAAACAGGTACTTCACAGGTGAGATCCGTACCTGTGAATAGAGGTGCCTTTTAATATACGATAGGTAGTGTATAGGTATATGTAAACAACATACTTACATAGATAAAGTTATTTAACCCCTTGATACCTTAAACATTTATGAGATATATAATGTTAAATAACGTGAGATGTATCCGGATTATACCTGCCTCTTCAAACATAATATTTTTAATAATTAATTCATTTATTGGATGAATCTTGGTAGAGACATAGTGTACCTTTATTAGCATGTATTATTCATTGTATGAAGATCTATTCGGTGAAAATTTAATTAACTCTATTATAAACACGTGTTTACCTTGTCTACATGTTTGTGGAGTTATATATATTCAATGAATGATATCAGGGTCGTACTTCAACGATCTTGTATTGCTCGATTCTTTTTATATTAAATAATAACCGATAGCTATTTGGTGGATTGAGGAACTCCTTCTTTTTATTCTGTTAGTGTTTAACGTCAGCTTCCTCCGAGGGTGATATCGCAGACAAGTTGTCTTTACTTACTACGCGGGGGGTTGGATGGCTGAATGGTTAGCGTGCGCGCGCTGTATCATAAAGTCTGTCATTGAATCTACTGGCGTGGTTTTGAATCCCCGGTTGTACGTGACAAGGAGTAGGGTCGCATGTCCAACCTCGTGGGTTTTCTCCGGGTCCTCCGGTTTCCTCCCACTGCTAAAGACCCCTACGCGCAAGCGAATTATGTAAATAAAATTAAACCATATGTTAGTCCCGAAATGACCTAGTTTGTGTCGAGTGGACGTTAAACCCCATTTCTCTCTCTCTCTCTTTAACTTCCCTACGTCCAGCCATCGCAGAGGTCTTTCCTGTGGGGATAACCAGCGTACCTGGTGTAAACCCGTGAGGTTGAGAAGGCGCCCCTATCTGCAAGCCACATACCTTCGCATAAGGGGTCGAAACCATGACCGTAACCAGAGGTGAGCGGCCAGTCAACGCTCGAAATGCAACACTCTAGGCCTCTAAACCCGCCCCCCAACTTACACACACCCACCCCCACCCAAGGGAACCCCTTGCAAACTTCAATATTGGTAGTCAGAACAAGTCCAAAAGCGGTCGTACTGATCACAGACCAAGACCCGGCAAGGGCGTTTCTTCTGTCAATGTCGTCCAAAGTATTGCAAAATGCGAGCGACAGAGACATACAACATCTCGGGGGTCACGGTGGCTAAGTGGATAAGACGCTGGCTCGTTAGTCTGGAGGTCGGGTATTCGTTAGCTTGGGGGTCGGGTATTCGATCCTTGCATTGGCCGAGAAAGTTCATCCAGATTTTCTGGCGTGGTTCCCTCTTGTCAGTGATGCAGGACGGAAGGCCTGACAAGGGCAGCTGTCTAATCGTTCGGATGGTACGGAAAACCGAGGTCCCGTGTACACATTGGCGTGCACATAAAAGATCCCTTGACAGTTGGAATTCGATATGTGTAGGCCGCAGTGCCGCTGTCCGGGCGAAATCTCCCACATATAACACTGTATGGCGTATACCCGTCTTCAGTAGTCCATAGTCGCAGCAGAACAGCAGGACGTTAAACACCATTTCATTTCATTTCTAAAGCTACACATGGCCAAATATAATAATACCCGTTGTAGAAAGTTAAAGCCCATTCCAATTAGCCCAGTTTGGAGCAGAACAGTAGGACGTTAAACCCCATTTCATTTCATTTCATTTCATTTTATACATCTTATCGATATACACATTCTACAAATTATTTCCATATTTCTAAATGATTTCAGACAAAATTGGGAATAATTGAAATTTGAACAAAAAACGGTCTTACAAATCGAAAAATTCATATGCTTCCTTGTAAGTAACCATTGTGCGATATTGACAAAATAAAAGTTGTTGTCGGTCCTTGTTTCGATGAATCTTTTGATGGGCCTCTTTTTAATTCAGTTTATCTGATCTTGGAGAATATCTAGCGTTAAACATGCATTATGCAAGAGCAAAATCTGCTTATTACAAGTCTTTCTTTTAGGCCTGAAATGTTATCTAAATTATCAATTAGACATTAATTAACTTATCCAGACCATAATAAACTCTCGATGTCAGGGCTAGCCTTCGATGTTGGCTGGATTAGATTCCTATATGCTGCTAACGGCCGTTGATAATTAAATCAGTAAAAGTTGATAATCGAGACTAAGCTGTTTATATTAATGCTTTTAGTAATGATGACCGAGACTATGCCAAAATTTCACCCGCTTCTTTCTCGGCTCATAGTGGATCAATTTGACTGAAATTTTCAGCAAATTACCTTTACACTATCTAGTTTTTAACTATTATAGCGAGAACTGCCATCTCGTTATCTTATCTCCCATAATGTATCTTTAATATTTATATTTTGTTTTCCTGGTTAAATATTAAATAATTAATTCGTGTATATTTTAGCATAGATTAACGCAAATAACGAACATATAATATAACACATTTATTATTCGACAAGAAACGACTGACTGATGGCTCTCCGGGGTGTCTATTCACGCCGATATGTTTTTACAGTCACTGCCTAATCGTACTTTATAAATGTTATTTGAAATTCGACCTGATCTGTGGTTTTATTTAAGTTTATTATCTATATATGTACTACAAATAGTTGTTTTTCATGCCAATGACACACTGGTACCGCTTTGCACAGCTTCGGCTCTGTAAGTACAGTAGGGCGCTAGCTCACGACCCAGGGAGTCGCGGGTTCGATCCCGGTAATGGCCGGGAAAGAAAGTCTGTTATGTTGGGGGGGGGGGTTGGATGGCTGAATGGTTAGCGTGCGCGCGCTGTATCATAAAGTCTGTCATTGAGTCGACTGGCGTGGTTTCGAATCCCCGGTTGTACGTGACAAGGAGTAGGGTCGCCTGTCCAACCTCGTGGGTTTTCACCGGGTCCTCCGGTTTCCCCCCACTGCTAAAGACCCCTACGCGCACGCGAATTATTGAAATAAAATTAAACCATATGTTATTCCCGAAATGACCTAGTTTGTGTCGACGTGGACGGTGAGCTCTCTCTCTCTCTCTCTCTCTCTCTCTCTCTCTTCTCTCTCTCTCTCTCTCTCTCTCTCTCATATTAACTGAAAGAGTTTGTAGACGATCGAATAGAGAGAGTAATACAAGGAAACTGGGAGGAATCTGGGAAAGATACTCGCAGCTTAATAAAAGGAAACATTACTGAGGGGGATCTGGGAGAGATACTCGTAGCTTTACAAATTTCAAATGGATTCATAATTTTATATGGTTCAGACTGGTATATATAAAGGCACCCAAAACAAATTGCACCGCAACAGTTTCTATTGATAGTCTGCGTATTCGGACAAAAGTCTCCACAAATCGAATATATACAGAAAGGGTCTAATTAGCATAAATTCTGCCATTTCTTATAGGAATATAATGTATTTCTTATACATAGTTATATTCTGTGTGTTTAGGGAGTCGAAATGTCTGCATCTTCCTTATTACTACTCCTTTCAAATGATTTCAAAATTGAAAACTGAAATGAAATGGGGGTTAACGTCCAACTGTTCTGCTCCTAGTGGGCTAATGAAGACGGGCATTCGCTACAAAGTGTGCTATGAAGGAAATTATGGCTTACTTTTATATCGAATTCCAACTGCCAAGGGATCTTTTACGTGCATGCAAATGTATATACGGGACTACGGTTTTTCGTCCCATCCGAACGACTAGACAACTGGGGGAAACCACGCCGGAAAATCTCGATGAACTTTCTCGGCTAATGCAGGGATCGAACACGCGACCTCCAGGCTAGCGAGCCAGCGTCTTACCCATTTAACCACCGTGTCCCCCCGCAAACTAAAAAGCAACTTTGATCGATCTGTATTAGATATAAAACAGTTTTAATCAATCGGTATTACATGTAGTTTGTGAATTTAATCAATCGATGACTTTTAGCTAATTGGTTACATTTTAAGTGAATATACAAACATTTCAAAATTTGAGACCTCAAAATAGATTCGTTTGAAATCAAACGATTACGATTACCATATACCTTCTCATAGTTCAAAAATGTATTTGCTTCGCTCCGTTTGGCATATTTAATCCTTGGATAATTCGTGGTCAGTGGAACAAACAAATGGGCTGCAGATTCGCCGTTGTGTACGAGAGAGAGAGAGAGAGGGAGGGGGGGGGGTTTAACGTCCACTCGACAGGTCATTTCGGGGCTAAAATCGAAACCACGCCACTTGACTCAATGACAGACCTTATGGTTTCGCTCCACCACCCAACAGCGAAATTCGGAAAGTCACAAAAAAATAATGGTTCTAATACATTGAATAATAAAAGGTTTTTTCCCGAAACTGAACCATATATTAGTCTCAAAATAACCTAGTTTAAGTCGAGTGGATGTTAAACCCTCCCTCTCTCTCTCTCTCTCTCTCTCCTAGTTTATTTCGAGCACGTGCTACGATTTAAATCTTGGATTTAATCGTGGAGTAATCGTGGTGATCCTATCAGGTCTTATCATATATTGTTGTCAGTCGTAGCAATCGTGTTGATCGTATCGAAACGTATCTGAACGTATCTACACGTACCAGATCGTGGACCGAATAGGGAGAATCGAATCGTAACGTATCACACGATAGTGTGAACCTCGCATAACGGTTGAATGGGTTGCTTTGATGCTTAACTACGATGGTAGATATTAGATAACAGTTTGGTCAGGGGTGATAAAGCAGTGTCGGTAATATGACCTGGTTAAAGAAAGACACATTCCCATTTAACCACAAAATCACGTTTATTAAAACACGTGACGATATATCGTTAAATCTATTTGTTAAGACCAGCTCAATTTGTGTCAAGGTCGCTGAGATGTAAATAAGGTTAGGTCACGTGATGCGTGATTATAGATTAGGATAAGTAAAAGCATTGGGGCTAGGTCCAGGGTTAGGGTTAGGTAGGGATTAGCGCTAGCCAGTGTTCATCTCGTGACCTATGACGAAAAATTGAGCAGGCCTTATCATTTAGCACATACCTAATCTGATTTGGGTTTATCCGAAGTAAACTACCCCTTGCCGCGAGAGAGAGCGCGAGAGAGAGAGAGAGAAATGGGGTTTAACGTCCACTCGACACAAACTAGGTCATTTCCGGACTAACATATGGTTCAATTTTATTTCCATAATTCGCTTGCGCGTAGGGTTAGATGGCCGAATGGTTAGCACGTGCGCGCTGTATCATAAGGCCTGACATTGAGTCAACTGGCATTGTTTCGATTCCCTGGTTGGACGTCACAAGGAGTAGGGTCGCCTGTCCAACCTCGTGGGTTTTCTCCGGGGCCTCCGGTTTCCTCCCACTGCTAAAGACCCCTTATTATTGAAATAAAATTGAACCATGTGTTAGTCCCGAAATGACCTAGTTTGTGTTTATTCTCTTGAACTTCTCACTCTCACCACAGCCTTTCGTCATTGAAGCATTCCTTGTGTCACTCGGGGAGACAGGCTGTTATTCACCGATATCTTAATACTTTTTGTCTTGTGCACGCCCCATCGGTGTTTTTAATGTTATCCAGTATTCTTCTGTCGCAGCCCAGTGAGATTCTAACTAAACTATAAAAGATAAGATTACAAGTGAATCTTTTTTTTTTAAGGGGAGACAACTCCATTTATGTACCTCCACAGCAAATGGTCGTAGGTCTACTGATAACTATATCGCCTACCCGGCCCTATTTTTAGTAGAAATATTATTCATTCATAGTTAATCCCTCATTCCATAAATGGGCGCCTATATTTATCAGAACCTACCAGAAATTAGAAATCCAATTCTAGAAATAAAAATATACATGTAGATGAAGATTTTAAATGTTGGAAAATAGGAAGAATCATGTTAGATGGCTTTTTGATCTTTCATCTACAGTTTCTGCAAGGTTCAGGTGGGAAGTCAACCCACGTGAATTAGGGAAATCCAAACGACTATTTTTTCTGCACCTCTGACAAGGGGTAACAACGCCGGAAGATCCCGATGTACATTCGCTGGGATCGAACACGGAACACACTGTTTAGCGTACCCACGTCTTACTCACTGAGCAATAGTGACACCATTGGGAGATGTGGTGGGGGAGGGGGGGATTACTAGTTTTAGTCGCCAGTTTGACCTTTGGGAACATAAATAAAAGGAGGAAGACCAAGATTTATTTACCAATCACCTTCAAATGCCAATTCTGTTTTGGTTTTTTTCCGGCCCCAACCATTTCCATATTTTTTGTTGGATGGACATGGCTTTGCTTCAAAATTTGTATGAGGTGGAGAACTGAAATTTTAGGATACACAAACTTGAAGTAGCATATTAAAAACATGCTAATATCTGCCGTACATATCACCGTAACGTACCTGTTAACTCTGTTATTCTTCCGCCTCCCAACCTTGGATATTTACATCGCAGAAGAATCTTCTTCGATTCTATACCACGGAATCAACACAAATGAACCTGCAAAAAATAAAAAACAACAACAGAACTTTAGGGGCTTAGAGGAACTACCAATCGAGATGGTGACATTTTGTTGTTGTTTTAAAAGTTCATTTATCAACAAACTTAAATACATCAAAGCTTCACATTGATTCTAGCAACATTTTTATAAGATAGAATCAAATTAATGGCAAAAATGTTGACCCTTTTTATGTTATATGTTGTTTTGTAAACATGGTTGCACCTCAGGTCCATCGACCTTTTGTTCTAAACTTTAAGATTCTTTCATAATTTTGTCAAAATTAGAGATCTGCAAAAATATTTAAAGAGTTGAAAACAAGTTCCATTACAAATATTAAAAATATTTTCATGAATTGACCTTTTTTTTTTACCTTTTTGTAACAATGATCCATTTTACGGCCCGTGTCTCGCAAAATGACACCTATTTGCTATTTATGATAAAGTCTGAAGTGAAAGGCATTTATTTCTAGAAACCTTGGACCGTATACAAGCAGACAAACTACAAATTGGCTTTGCATTGAAAGTAATTGTAAGGCACTATAATGAAACTTGTATGCCTCCAAAAATTTAATTGTGGTCTAAATCCAAATACGTCATAAAAGTGACTTACCTCCCTTTACCTGCACTGTTCCGAGGACCGTACCGTCCCTGGTTTCGTTCCATCCAGGCTAATGAAATTGTGCAACTCTCCGACGTACTCGTGTTTAGAATTTCAAATGGCAGATATTGTTCAAGGTATTTTTAACATCCCGGTTAGTGAGCTAGACACAAACTCACTGAGTCACAGCGGCTCCATTATCACTTGGAGGGTCAAGTAATAGACATATTGTGTTAGACATGTCGGGTTGAATTCACCTGCACTACTGATCATTTAGCTGGCGATGTTTGGAAATCAAATGAAATGGGAAAATGTGTGTGGGAGGGGGGGGACTGCATAAATGGCAAGGAACTTGTTGACACCCTAATCGACATCGGGCCCTGCGAGAGAGAGAGAGGGGAGGGGGTGGTAACGTGCATTCGTCACACATATGATACGAGTTGGTTCACTAATTCGCTTGTACGTAGGGGTCTTTAGCATTGGGAGGACCCCGACGAAAGCCGACGAGGACCGGACAGGCGACTCTATTCCTGTTATGTACAAGGTTGGTGTCGAAACCATGCCACACAATGGCATACTTTATAAACTAGAGCGCACGCATGAGACCATTCGGCCGACTCCTGGGGATAAGGGAGGAGGGGTGTAAAGGTAACAATATTGTTTGTGATTTCGTATTCATTCCAATGCGAGTCAGGAGGCAGACTGCCAAATTCAGTATTTAAAGTTGACAGTATCTGATATGTGTTTTACCATATTTATGACCCAGGAACTTGGCGCCAACTGCTACTTTTCTTGTTATTCTTAGTGGCGACACTCTTCTAATAACAACAACACCTTCATACACAATCGCCATGAAATATGGTATACTTGTTCCTAGGATAATAATGATGTCACGATTCCAAGATGGTGGCGATGACGTCATGTCCCGCTTCTGGTCTTATAGCACGACTGTTAACAGAAAGTAAAGACCCATATTTGTTCACATTCCGGGTAAATTTTATTTCATCAATAAAAAAATCTGTTATTTATGTATAATGCTAACGATGAAGAAAATAATATTAAAATTATAACAAAATATGTCTATTTTAGCAGAATACTTAATGAGCCTATAAAACCGGCATTCTGTTATACATCCACACGATCATTGCTGGGCCTTAGATATAGGCCTTAAATACAGACCTTACATATAGGCCTTACATACAGGCCTTTATATATATATAGGCTATTCATGTCTAATTAACAACAATTTAAACTAGTACATTATCTAAAGTAGGCGCTTGTTTTACACCCTCTATGATTTGACGACCACGAACTATTCTCGGATGATCTCGTCTGAAAAGGTTACGTACGTGTATATTAAATATATATAATATATAACAAGCGCCTTTGATTTCTACAAACATTCAAAAGGTTCAAACAAAGATACGCATCAGCATTCTCAAGCATGGCCGCACAAACATTATTTATACTGAAAAATTATCAGTGAAATGGTTATAACTTTTAGGTTAACATTGGTTAGTGCTAAATGATAAGGCCAGCTCACTATTAAGTCACAGGTCACGAGATGTAAACAGGGCTTGCGCTAATCCCAACCCTAACCCTAACCTTGGACCTAGTCCTAAGGCTTACCCTAACCCTATTCTACAATCTCGTCAACAATCACGAGCTCTAGCCTTATTTACATCTCAGCGACCTTGACAAAAATTGAGCTGGCCTTAACAAATAGATTTAGCCGTTACCAATTACACATATACACAATCAAAGGTTTTTGTTTTCGATATTTTAAATGATGTAAGTTATCATAAAATACGATATCAATAGAATAACTTGCTGTTCTATAAATAGATCGTTATTGCCATTATAAACAAGCATATCGCAAAATTCTCTTCGCAATAAACGTTCATGAAATACCGAAAATAAACATTTCACCAAATTATCGAAGACACAGCGCATTTTGGTAAAACAAAATGTCGTTTTT
Source organism: Patella vulgata (assembly GCF_932274485.2). Lineage (NCBI taxonomy): Eukaryota > Metazoa > Mollusca > Gastropoda > Patellidae > Patella > Patella vulgata. Next base: position 3,472,946 of record NC_065884.2, read on the forward strand.
TTGTATATCGATATCGGCGTTCCATAACACAATATTTCATTATTTTTTTTTATAACAAAAATATTAAAGTAAAAGTTTAATGTCTATATTTTTAAAGATATGATAAGTTTATAGAAGCTTTGTAAGATAAAAGTATGAACCATTGTTTAAATACACACAGTGAATCATGTTGTAATCGTCAATACTCATAAATACCATACTCAATAAACAACGGAAATGACGTACGTGATGTACAAAATATCGGTTTTAGCTGCTGAACCGAATAAATAATTTTAATATCCACTCTCTGGCCATTGCTATTCGGTTTAAAAAACACAGTTTATATGGGGTTTGTACACATATAGCACAACGTTTCAACAAGTATTCTCTTGACGTTACCAAGAATATTCAGTGATTGTTTTCCATACTGTTGTAATGTGCTCAATCTCTAAATGTCATTCAAGTTTCCTATTCAGTGTGTTTGACAGGATAGCGGTCAACATCGTGGGTTCTACTTCGTTGAAGACATGTATTCGCAACACGTATTCACGAACTGAACAGTGAGCTTTACATGGTATTCACGAACTGAACAGTGAGTTTTATATGGTATTCACGACCTGAACAATGGGCTTTATATGGTATACACATCTACACAGTGTGTTTTATATGGTATTCACGACTTAACATTGAAACAAACGTGTGAACAGTTTTATATGGTATTCACAAGTAGTATTGAATACAGGATACGATTCTGTTTTATAAGAGATTACGGTATTATAAGATATAAGCTGTATATGGTATTCACGACTAAACAGTTTTATAAGAGATTACGGTATTATAAGATTCTTTAATGGAAAGATATCTGATTACAATACACCGCGGTTGACAATCAAAATAATTCAAAACAGATCTGAATATCGTTTTGTTTGTAAGTTCCATGGCATCAACGTTCTACTGTTCTGCTCCAACTGGGCTAATGGCATCAACGCCCTAATGGGCTAAAGAAGAGCTACGAACGTAGGAACGGGTTTGTCGTCCCATCCCAACGACTAGAAAGTACTGTCATTATGTACTCAGCCGAATGAACATAGTAGAGCCCGTGGTGAATAACTACATGTAACTATTCTGAACTTGTTTTTATAGTAAGCGGGAAAAAGAAACTGTTAACCCATGGAGTGTGATCGATATTTGCTCTAGATTTCCGACTAGGTAATGGCACGGTAAGAATACCTAACAATTTTTGTTTTGTTTTACCTTAGGTTGTAATTAATTAAGTAAAAACAAAATGGCGAGATTAGATGGGCGTTTCTCAGATGTACATGTCTTTATTCAATAGACTATTTTATTGATGTACTCCGTCCAACATGTCGAGAGAGAGAGAGAGAAATGGGGTTTAACGTCCACTCGACACAAACTAGGTCATTTCGGGACTAACATATGGTTTAATTTTATTTCCAAAATTCGCTTGCGCGTAGGGGTCTTTAGCAGTGGGAGGAAACCGGAGGACCCGGAGAAAATCCACGAGGTTGGACAGGCGCCCCTACTTCTTGCCACGTACAACCGGGGACTCGAAACCACGCCAGTCGACTCAATGACAGACTTTATGATACAGCGCGCGCACGCTAACCATTCAGCCATCCACCTCCCACCCCCAACATGTCGAATCACGCATGTTTATAGAGATAAAAAGTTGTATAAAATATTGCATACAGAGATTAAAAGTAATTTGAATATTATAAAAACTACATAAATAGAGATTGTATAATCAGATCTTTAATAAACTTTAATAATTTTTGATCACTGTGACTTTCAGGCGTTGTCTTATGAATTGCCAAAAACCAAATCAATCAAAACGAACCTAAATGTTTAAGCCCCCATCACACCAAAGCACGGCATTGCGAGTCGCGTTGTAAAGCTGGTGAAGGTCTTGCTGAGGGAGTGTTCGGGTCTTGTTCGATTGTATCGACATCGTGCAGTTACTGAGTCTGTGGGTTCCGGAGACTGTTTTAACTCATTTTATCAAAATTGTACCGCGATTATACGCGACCTGCTAGAAATTATGAGTCCCCTTGGATCGCCACACCTTTTTGATGTGAACCATACCGAGTTTTGGTCTGATGGGGGCTTAAAATAACCATTCGATAAAACTACACAAAGTAACAAAATGTTTATAATTAAACCACAATATTAACATTAAATCCTGGGTTCAAATATCAATACTGTAAGCTGTTATGGGTGGTAACATTGACTTGTCAAGCGGTAAACATTTTAAAGATACATTATGTAAGATTTAGATAAAGAACTCACCGTTCTTGTTATAATAGTTCAACAATAGATTAATATATTGAAAACTTCATTCAAATTAATTTTTTCTAGTCGAGGTTATGACTCGACTGTGCATCCAATCGTTACATATATAAATCTCGTGGGAGTTTAAATCCATTTAAATCTCAGCCATCTGATGATCTAGAGAGTTGATTATAGGCTTGCCGTGTTAATAAATGTCTTAATAATAATAGTTTATATAACATTTGATACCAAAACAAAGACCTGCAATAGGTAAATTTAGTTTTTACATAATGCATATTTAACAGTTTTCTTACATATTTATAACAGCGACTCGCTCTGTATTTCGAATTAAAACGATTTGATATCTTAATTAAGAATACGACGAACTATAATTCGTTGTTACGTCATGTGGTTGATATATTACTGTTAGCTTACATATTAATATCAACCATCTTTATTTCGCACTGTAACGATTCACTAATACAACAATCTTTAGTACCGTCCAAATATTTCAACACATGCAATCTGATTAAAACACAGATCATATTTCGTTTCGTTTTTTATAGTTTAAAATTTCGTTTTACTTGTCTTTAGCCAAGAGTTTAGCCAATGAAACGGTCTGTTACGGCGAGTTCTTGGCGTGCGGTGTGGAACTGTGGGTAATCCACTAGAAAAATAAACGCCGATTGGTTAATCAAATGTATGACGTCATAGGGCCAAAGGCCACTCGCATGACCCCTGACACGACCTCCCGCTACAACCGGTCAGATCTTCATGTAGTGTAGGCCGTCGAGAGGATAAAAGAAAACGAAACGAAACATAGATCTGTATTTTAATCAGATTGTTAGACAAATTAAATTTGTTCAACACCTGTTTCAGGTATATTTGATATATATATAAATAATTATATATTATATTATTATGCCAGGTGTAAATAAGGTATATAATTAGCAGAGGTAAGGAAGCCTACAATAATATAATATATATTACATACATAAACTCATACCTGTCGTAATACAATCCTGTATTATATATAAATTATTATAACAATCGACAATAAGATAGTTATTGTTATATGACATGGAGAACACTATTTCTTATCCGCAGTGAACGATTTATCTATAGGCCTGGCAGGCCGAGGCCTAGGGCCGTAAGATCTGGGGGAGGGGGGACAGAGCCGGATTTATCTTTAAGCTTGGCAGGCTGAGGCCTGGGGCCGTAAGATCTGGCGGGGTGGTGGCGGTGCCGGATTTATCTTTAGGCTTGACTGCCTGAGGCCTGGGGTCTAGAGAACCAACACCGTTGGGTCCTAGTAAAACATGACCATTGGGTCCTAGTGAAACATCACCGTTGGGTCCTAGCAAAAACGGCAAAGGGTCTAACCGGATTAGAAACAGTGTAACCGGATTAGAAATAGTGTCATCTCATTATCTAGCTAGAATATACATTGTATTATTCAGAGAGAGAAATTATCAAATTTTCAAAGAGGGCGAAATAAACTGATTATCTGAATTTTGGTCAATATACCTTAATCTTGTAGGATTCCCGAAATCTTCATGGCAAATATTTTACCTTAATGTAAATGACACAGTTTAATAGTCTGTTAAATAGACGCGATTACTGTATAGACAACATGACCTTAATAACTCATAAGTCTACATAATCTTAGATTTCAATTTCACCACATGACCTGAATAACTCATAATTCTACATAATATTAGTATTCAATTTCACCAAAATATCATTATCTCGATTCCCCTGTTCTTTAGTTTCCAGCTTAATCAAACAGAGATAAAATATCGAGTAATCAACATGACTTCAATATTGACAAGTAAATCAAACCCCTTGATGTCTCCGTGTCTGTTTTCCCTGCGAGATAACCAAATTAAAACGTCGACATGAAAACGACTAATGTTCACGTATTTGTTATATAATATTACATTGTCAAAGCTTACAATCTTCCTCTGTTCCCTTAACACAAAAGTTTAAAATAAATGTTGTTTTTTTTTTCTCGGAGATAAACACACTAAAACTACGATATAAATACAAATAGTTTTTAAGCATCTTTCTTTCGGCTCAATTATCCTGATAACACACAATTTAAAAAAAATAGCTGGGCCGTCTCAACAAGATACACTCACTAAAACCTCGAAATAAAGACAAATATTACTTTGTCGAAGTTTTCAGACTTCTTTTTGTTGTGATTTACTTTTCGTGATAATAATATCCATTAACAAGTTTAAAATAAAGATGAATATCCGTGTAAAGTTAATCACAAGGCGTTCACGTGGACGATAGTTGAGGAATTATACACATGTACAAAAAGGCATTAGATATTAATTTCTTATAATACACATTTATTCACAGTATGAGTCCGATACGTCTCATTATTATAGGCTAATAGTTTATTCCAAGCCTTAGGCTAATAGTTTATTCCCAACCTCATTATGGGCTGATAGTTCATTCCAAGCTTCATTATTAGGCTGATAGTTTATTCCAAGCCTTATTATTAGGCTAATAGTTTATTCCTAGCCTCATTATTAGGCTAATAGTTCATTCTCCGTCGTGTTAATAGTCCGATTGATCCACGTCACAGTAAAGAGTCCAGATACAGAAATGAGCACTGCACGATTTTATGGGTAATATCCCAATGATTGTTCAAAATTCGTTCCTACTGGCGGCATGTATTGCTGATGCTCTCCTCGGTAGTTGTCGCCAAACATATTGGCGATTTCTGCATCTTTCTTTCGGTTGTTGTGTTCGGGGTTTTCTGGCGTCACTCCGTGTGGTAGGTTTGGTTGGCGACCACCGCTGCCACCCATTTCGTAAGACGACTGAGATTTGTTGCTTCCTGACCACCTATTCGGAGACTCTTGCGATCTGTCACCGCGTTCATACATTTGAGGCATACTGTATCGGTTTGGATTTGACTTCGGATCTTCTCTTGGATCTCCTCTAGGATCACCTCTGGGGTCGCCCCTGGGATCACCTCTGGGATCAACTCTAGGGTCTCCTCTGGGATCACCTCTTGGATCACCTCTGGGGTCGATCCTTGGATCTAGTCTGTCGTTGTTGCGATATTGTTCAATATACCTCCTGTCATCAGGTCCATCGTAATCGTAATCATGCCGACCGTACTCCTGGCCGTAAGGGACACGTTCAAGTCTTGGTGACTCACGACTGCTTCTCAAGTCTTCGTTGGCCCAGTTTTTACGTATATTTTGATCATACAAGTCTCTGTCACGAGGCGTGGATCTGACTTGTTGTTGATATTTAATATCCGATTCGTCGGAAATCATTTTATCAAACTTTTGAAGAACGTTGTCGTACTCGGGGGTATCCTCCGAACCTTCCGAAGAGAACGTTTTGTCATGATTCACCCCCTTCTCGTGTCCTGGAGACCTGGGTTTCAACTTAACACCCTGTATATTAAAATTAGTGGGAAGAACTTTAATCCCAGCAACCAGATGCGGGGGTACCTTAGCGACGGGTTTTTGGGGCATATTCTCTTCATCTCCCTTGCTGTTTCTTTCTCCACGCCGACCTTCCAGATTAGAAGCTGAAAATACTGGACCCCCGTTGTTAGGAGGTGGTCCAGCAAATCGAGGACTGTAAGGATTGCCCCTTGGGTCTTCCCGTGGGGGAGGTTGACTGTACATGCCACCAGGAAATCTACTATTTGGCGACATTGGGCGTGGACTAGCTGGTTTGTCGGCTACAGGTGGAGGTACCTTTGGATGCAAATGTGGGCTTCCTCGATAGGGTCTCTCGTCATATCGTCCTCGATCAGAATCTCCCAGGCCTCGTCCTCCAGAGTATCGACCTTCATTGCTATCCCCTGACCTTTCTCTAGAATGCGATATCTCTTGTCGTTCGTATTCCTGCCGACGGTATTCGGGTTCTGGATTTTTACCCCGGTCTTCGCTTGAAAACTGCCGGTGCACACTCCTCCACGCGTTATCAATGGGCGAGGAGTCATAATCCCAATCGTTAACCTTCTTATCTCCTGGTCGCTCATCACGTCTCTCATCTCTTCGGTCATCGCGCCGGTCATCCCACCGGTCATCGCGTCGGTCATCCCACCGGTCATCGCGTCGGTCATCACGCCGGTCATCGCGTCGATCATCGACTCGATCATCAGGTAGTTTACTATCAAAGGCAGGATTATCATCACGCGGACGGAAAAAATCATCTTTCAATTCCATTTGATTCCCTCTATAGATGGCGTAATCACCATATTCGGTTCTTATTATATCACTTTTTTGTCCACGATTAAAATTCGTTTCCGTTTGTCGGAAATCGGTTATTTCCGGAAGATTACCACCACTTGCTTGTAATCCAGCGAGAAGGGTAGAAATATGGCGAACATCTTCAATATTTTCAAACACAAACAGGTGACAATCCAGCGCTTTGATGCCTTTTGGTCGACGTAGTACACATGTTAATAAAGGTGGATGTTGCGCCTGCGCTAAAAACTGTATATTTTTGTCCAATACAAAGGCACTTTTTTGATCTTTCGGGGTCAATTTGACGTCGTCGATTGGTAAAAACATTGCGTATGGTTTCTTTTCATTTGTTCGCACCATTTGAAAACGAAGTCCTTCAAAATAGATCATAGAGTTAATATCAAAAAACACTTCAGCACCTCGTGGACCATCAATAAATGTGAATAACAGTCCACCACGTATTATTCGTAAATGAACCTTCTTGATATTGGCGTCTCCCCCTTGCTTGAGACATTTAACATACAGGTCTTTCACCGGGGGTTGAAGAATGCCTAATGCTGTTGGTGGTTTGGAGATGGTCGCAAAGCCGAAATAATCGGCTTTAAAGGAATATCCGTCGTTCATGTTGGTTTGGTGGTCTTCATCTATTACACCCTGGTATCTGGGTAGATGATCTTCATGATCTGAAACAAGAAAACCATAAGTTAAGACAATGTTCACAATCTTTCTCGAGGAGGGGACACACGGACACAAAGTTCACAATCTGTCTCGTGGAGGGGACACACGGACACAACTTTGACAATCTGTCTCGTGGAGGGGACACACGGACACAAAGTTCATAATCTGTCTCGTGGAGGGGACACACGGACACATTCTTGAGCTTTTGTTACTTCACAAAAATATTGTTTAAACACTGTCAAAGAAATACCGTGGCCCTGCGATGCTACAAAACCCAAACGTCTCGCCAACACAACAGCATATGTGATACACCTGTTTTAACCTTCAATTCATAAGGAGCTAAGTGGATAAGACGCTGGTTCGCTATCTGGAGGTCGGGTGTTCGATCCCTGCTGCATTGGGCGAGAAAATTCATCGGAATTTTCCGACGTGGTTTCCCCTTGTCAGTGAAAAAGGACGGAGGGCCTGACAAGGACAGCTGTCTAGTCCTTTGAATGATACGAAAAACCGAGGTCCTGTGTAGGAATGGGGGCCTGACAAGGACAGCTGTCTAATCGTTCGGATGGGACGAAAAACCGAGGCCCCGTGTATACATTGGCGTGCAAGTAAAACATCCCTTGGCAGTTGGAATTCGATATAAAAGTAGGCCGTAGCGCCGCTGCCCGGGCAAAACATTACTTATAGCACACTGTATGGCATATGACCGTCATCATTAGCCCAGTCGGTGCAGAACAGTAGGACGTTAAACTCCATTTTATTTCATTTTCTGGGTGAACTTTCTCGGCCAATGCAGGGATCGAACACCCGACGTCCAGGCTAGCGAGCCAGCGTCTTACCCACTTAGCCACCGTGACCCCTATAGGACGTTAAACCCAATATCGGTTCATTTAATTTTCTCTAATACTAATTACCATCTGATTCGAAAACGGATGTCACTTATAGACGCTTTAAGAGACGGTGATATTTTGCCTTTTCTTAGTCTGGCTCGACCAGTAAATAAATAGCTTTATTATTATAATTCTTTCAAAGTTGGTTGAAAATCTCTAATGAATATATTCCGGTTTTTATTCCGTGGATATTGTCAGGGGATCACTAAATAATGAAAAAAAAAACCCATCTCAGACAAGAGTACTTTGTTTAAAGACAGAATTCCTCGTCACAGAACAATAGAATCATCCAGACAAATTGAAACACTTATACAAATTACTCTCTAATTGGACATTTTATAGCACAACACAAATTAAAATGTATTTATTCCTTTTCGATATAGATACCACGGGTTAGAAGACTTAATTTATAATTCAGGATACAAAATAACCGAGTTATCACCGGTATAGATAAAATAGCCGATTGAGTAATCACGGAAAAGACAGAGAATGCCTAGTAGTTTCAGACATTTACTGTTCATCGAATTCCAACTACCCGGGCTTCCTTCACGTGCACATCTTCTACACGACTAGTCAAGGAACAATCACACCTCGGGAGAGAGGGAGAGAGAGAGAGAGGGGGGGGGGGAGTTTAATGTACACACAGAACAAACTGTTATATCGAGACTAACACACCGGTTAATTTTATTTCAATTCTTCGCTTGCGCGTGTGGATTTTTAGCAGTTGGAGGAAACCGTGGAACCCAGAGGAAACCCACGAGGTTGGACATGCGAGGATATGTTTAAATAAAACTTTTTAATTCTGTGTACAAGTATTAGAGGCTCCTTTTCTATCAATTCTAGGGGTTGGATGGCCGGATGGTTAGCACGTGCGCGCTGTATTATAAGGCCTGTCATTGAGTCAACTGGCGTGGTTTCGATTCCCCGGTTGTACGTGACAAGGAGTAGGGTCGCCTGTCCAACCTCGTGGGTTTTCTCCTGGTCCTCCGGTTTGCTCCCACTGCTAAAGACCCCTACGCGCAAGCGAATTATTGAAATAAAACTAAACCATACGTTAGTCCCAACCCCATTTCTCTCTATAAACCCTGGTTAGATTTAGCTGTGAGTACTGCATAATTATCTCACCAAGCTGTTGTTAGAGATAGAAAAGTAAGAAATAGGGTTTAACGTCCTACTGTTCTGCTCCTACTGGGCTAATAAAGACGGTGTTGAGCGATAAACTGGTAAATTATCTAAGAAAGCTGGTGTTTGAAGTGTTTTGTTCTCTCTCCCAGCATGTCGGTGCATATACCATTAGCTGTTTAATACCACTAGGTTGTAATGACATTTAAATACTATCAGGCGATATTTTCCAATTTGTTCTCGTGCCATTCTCGTGCCATTCTTAATCAATATGAAACTAATTAAAATCAAATATTCACCTCACGGAATCATGGCAAAATTTCTACTTTATAAAAACTGTCAAAAGAATGTTATGAAAACTGAATTCCTTGCCACGAAAACATCGATTGATGGCATCATGAAAATAGTAGGTATTCAAAATGTAAATGTCGACTTAATGAGAATATGTACAAATCAATATTATTTATTTGACTTGCCATATTTTGCAATAAACTAATCGATATGGTATTGCTATTATTATATCATTACTCATAGATTTAACTAGATTTATTGTAGAAATATTGCACATTAAGAATCACTTTGTCTGTAGCCAGATCTCACCAGTAGAAATGAAATGAAATGAAATGGGGTTTTACGTCTTACTGTTCTGCTCCGAACTGGGCTAATGAAGACGGGCATACGCCATACAGTGTGCTATGAGGGACATTTTGTCCGGACAGCGACACTACGGCCTACTCTTATATCGAATTCCACCTGTCAAGGGATCTTTTACGTGCACGCCAATGTGTACACGGGATCTCGGTTTTTCGTCCCATCCAAACGACTAGACATCTGTCCTTGTCAGGCCCTCCGTCCATATCTCAAGTAGCGTCATATGATTATGACAAACTGGACAAACCGGGCAACTGATCTGATACGTGCGGTGGGTTGGGTAGCTGAGTGGTTAGCGCGTGCGCGTTGTATCATAAGGTCTGCCAATGACTGTCATTCGGTCAACTGGCATGGTTTCGAATAACCGGTTGTACGTGACAAGGAGTAGGGTAGTCTTTCCAACCTCGTGGGTTTTCTCCGGGTTCTCTGGTTTCCTTCCATTGCTAACGACCCATATGTGCAAGTGAATTATTGAAATAAAACTGAATCATATGTTAGTCCCGAAATGACCCACTTTGTGTCGTGTGGACGTTAAACCCCATTTCTCTCTCTTTTACGTGCACACAGGATTAGACGTCGTTCTGTCCTCTGTCATGACAAGAGGAAATCCAGAAGAAGTTTACTGAACCCTTGATATCATCTCCTGGTTAGCGACCGCATTACTTACTGAAGCCCCACGGTTCCACGAACGTTTACCAAATAGACGATAGCTTCCTCTCGCACCAGTGATTATACAATTATATCTCGGTAGGGGGTTATTCGACAGAACATCCTCCAAGGGTATTAAAGGAAATTACTGACTCGAGTTTATAATTATTGTCGATACGGTTATCAATAGGACTCGTGCAATGTCATTTAAACAAAACTCATAAGCTTACTTCTCTGGCATCATCAACTGACAACACAATTCTTGCAAAAATACTAGAGAAATTTAAACCCAATGAAATTGTATTTTAACGTCCTACTTTTCTGCAGGAACTCGGCGTTTCCGCTTACTCTGAATTTGAACTGCCGAGGACTGAGGAGTGAGGGATGTTATTGCATCAAAACTAAAATATGTTGACGGCTATAATATATATCAGCTCTAATTTCCATATCAGAATGTTTGATAAAAAACAAACATTTGTCTACTACTACAGAAAGCACGTGACTAACACCAGCGATAAACCTGAGCCTACAACTAATAAGGAAATATTTTAGCGTAGGCCTATAATAAACTACTCCAATTAATCATACTCTTGACACTAAAATTAATATTTTGTTTTATCTTTTCTTGTAGCAAGTACTGACACATGAATTGTAAATCGGGGGGGGGGGTGGCATCTTAGACTTACAATCCCCAGAAACAAATTTGTTCATTCCTGTACAGTGAATCATACACACAGGGTAAATTAGATCCCAGTTAAGGGTTAGGGTTAGGGTTAGTATTCTCCCAAATACTCATTTATATAGAGCGGCCATTGTGGACTCCGGAAATTCCCGAAACCCCCTTTTCCGGCCTATAATTAGCATCTCCCAATAAACAATGGTGCTTCTGTGCTTTTCAGGTACTGGATTCGTCCTTCAGAGAACCAATAACAAAAGGAACGAACAAACAGAAGTAAAGATGAAATCCACTACCATACCGGACTAGAAGAAGAAATGGACGGAAGAATGGCCCAGGCCACACACTCGTTTTTAATCCTTTTTCCCTAATCACCTTGTAAATAATATCACTATGTGCATATAACATGTACTTGTCTGCGATATCACCTTGGTGGAAGCGAACGTAAAATAAAGCCATTTCACACACAAACACTGGTATAGAAGTAGCCTACCGAAAGTGAAACAAATAGTTAACATTATCTGTCCATTGGACGATATTTGTCGAAAGTAAATTGTCAATTGCGACTACCAGACAAGTAATAAAAACGAAAATCAATTGCTATAATACAAAGTTGAGGTCAGTGCCATGCCGTTCGACTGCCAACAGGTGCAAGATCTGACCGAGTTGTTATATTGAGAAGTACACACTCAATAAGACTGAGAACTATTCCTTAGGACTAGGAGAGATGTTATACGGACATGTGATCAGAGGTATAGATTGACCTTATCGCCCAAGGTGACCCGTATTGATATACATACATAGATACACAATATAGGTTAATGTTCTACCATTCCATGGCAAGATGTATAGAAATATACTAAGAATAACAGGAATTACAGACATTACAAAATCTGGGAGTACACATGATGTTAAACGATGAATTGAGGCTGGAGAATTTAAACACACTTCATTTCTTGGTATCAACAATTGAATTATGGTTTTAATTTTATTTCAATAATTCGCTTGCGCGTAGGGGTCTTTAGCAGTGGGGGGAAACCGGAGGACCCGGTGAAAACCCACGAGGTTGGACAGGCGACCCTACTCCTTGTCACGTACAACCGGGGAATCAACACCACGCCAGTTGACTCAATGACAGATTTTATGATACAGCGCGCACACGCTAACTATTCAGTCATCCCCCCACCGGACAATGTGAATCCACGCTGGTAAATTCCGGAAACCTTTCTCGGCCGACATATTTCGGGAGTAACGCACTTCAGTGCTATGCATCAATAGAATCTTTGATGTCTTGTGTGTGGCTTCACGTCGCTAACAATTATTGTTAATATTATTCAGATATTAAGTTGCAAGATGTTAGTATAAGATAAGTATTATATTTTAACACTACATGTATATAAACAGCCGATATACACCACGGATCATGTAGAACATTTACAACTATCATATGACATTTAATATATTTCATATGTCTATATGAACAACCTTAATCTCAGATAAGCGTATAAATCATACCTTGCCCTTCAATAACCTGAAATAACCTGAATCTCAGGTAACTTAATAAATCATTCCTTGCCCTTCAATACCTTGATATGTATGATTACGTATTTCTTAATCTCCTACGAAGGAGAGGTTAAAAACTGTGTTTTAATTTAGCGGTGATATGTGCAACATCGCTTGGATATCTAATATAACTTTTATAACTGTAATTTACAATTGTGTGCATTCAGACTTCTAGTTTAGCTAACTTTATTATTATATACTCATACTTCACGTTTATTACGTCATCTACTAATGCTTATTACGTCATCGGGTGAGTTTGATAGGCCATTAACATGTAATAATATATGGTAACATCAATAGAAATGATAATGGACTACATAACCCATATCATATAAGATAATATTTCTTCATATATAAACTTATATAATCATTGGTTTGGTTAGAAGTACAATATTCTACTCAATTAATATGAGTACAGTATTCACAGGGGTATGGCTACATGCGGGTTCTAGAAATGGTTAATTTTGGCCATTCTAACACCTCCCGAACCCCAACCTTAAAGAACTCACACTTCAAAATAATCGTCTTCTACATTATCTATATCATTTAGTTTATTCCACATTTGTCGAGTCAGCATTAGTCCATATCATAGTAACCGAGTAAGAACTATTTAGTCATTTAGTTTATACCATAGTAGCCGAGTCAGCATTATTTAGTCATGTAGTTCATACCATAGTAGCCGAGTCAGCATTATTTAGTCATGTAGTTCATACCATAGTAGCCGAGTCAGCATTATTTAGTCATTTAGTTTATACCATAGTAGCCGAGTCATTATTATTTAGTCATGTAGTTTATACCATAGTAGCCGAGTCAGCATTATTTAATCATTTAGTTTATACCATAGTAGTCGAGTCAGCATTATTTAGTTAAAAACCTATAAAAACTATTGACCAGGTTGTGGAATGTTTACTGATAATACGTTTCATCATTAATCTGTCATCTGAGTTAATTTAATTATACTCTTAATTTACGGTCAACATTAATGGTTACTTCGATCAATCGCTAGTGTTGTCCTTTCTACTGACTCATTGCGAGCTATATTGGTCTCTCAACGATTTATCTAAACGGTTTAGCTTGTAGTCAAAGAGATGGAGCGAGATGGTTAAATCGATTCATGCTGTATTTAATCAATCGGATATGGCTGGTCTAGACCTTAAACGTCATCGATATTTCATATAGAGACCAATATGAACTGATCATACACAATTATCGCATATCTTCTTGTCGTTAAATGGCGCGTATTAACATGATAATTAGTAGAGGTACCATGTTTTATTGGAATATACGTAGTCGATATTAAAACAATGGAATATAGATATACGTCCATGATAAAATATAGCTTAGTATGAATTATTAACTTGTCTGGAGTTTGTGCAAATTTATGTAACGGACGCCATTTGAAGATAACAATAGGCTTCCCTCTAGACAGCTGGAATAATTGTATACTAATTTATAGATCGTTGAACAATCACAGACAGAACCTCTCTCTCTCTCTCTCTCCCTCCCTCTCTCTCTCTCTCTATCTCTCTCTCTCTTATAAACAATATTTATTCACGGAAACCAGATTGGAGAACAGACAGAAGCCTATAGACCCCCTCTCCAAAAAAGTACAATTAAAAGATATTCAAAAAAAAGTAAAGTAGAGGAACGATTAAATTATAAAATGGCTATATACACTATATACACGATATGTACAAACCACAATCAGAATGTTTAGATTTCATACATTTTCATACGGAATTTTCAAAATCTTTGGGAGATGTCGAGGAAGTTATGTACTAGAGAAAGAATTTCTTCAGAAATGTTCCTGTTTTCAGAAAGTTCCGAATAATAAATTCTGAGAATTTTGATGGAAGGTTTGATATTGTCGCAAATCGTGGTCACTAAGCGTAAGGCAGGAGATTCTGGTGAATGACATTAACAAACTAGATAATTCTATTACTAAACATAAGAGAGACCCAGACTGTAGAGGTGGGGCTATATACCATCAATAGACTGTTTAACACAATTGGTTGTAGGACTTCCGATATAATATAAAATCAAAAGGTCATAATATAATATATAGACTGAACAACCTACAAACAATAACAAGTATGTTATTATACCACACGGTAACAATATACTACTCGTAAACAACAACTATAGATTAACTATATATAAGTATATGGTATAGATTAACACAGAGAGAGAGAGAGAGAGAGAGAGAGAGAGAGAGAGGGAGGGTTTGACGGCCATACGACACAAATTAGGTCATTACGGGACTAACATATGGTTTAATTTTATTTCAATAGCTATGGGAGGAAACCAGAGGACCCGGAGAGAGAGAGAGATAGAGAGAGAGATCTTACTTCTCTGTATCAACTATAATTTAACAAATCAATAGCCAGTACAACCGGATCATACTGAAACGACTTTGGTATTTAATGTTATACATGTATACATACATCAACCATCTTAAATAAGCTTTGTACTAAAATGTGTCTGGCGTTTTACTGGCTTCAAATGTTATATAAACTACTATTTAGACATTTATTGAATTGACAAGCCCATAACGAACACTCGGTGGTTTAGATATTGAGTGGATTAGAAGATGCTCGTCATTTTTTGTCCTCTATAACATGGCATATATCATAGAATATCATACAATGTATCTATAAAGCAAACCACGTTATACTAGGGTTCTATATTGCATTTCCTGATAGTCGCCCTGGTAGCTGTTCGAACAATACTAACACCCGCGTTATACTGAAATAAACCCTAAAGTACATCGCGTTATAGCGAGGTCTTAGTGCAGGAATGAGCCACGTCTTAATAAATTGACAGGCCGTGTGTTGATATAGGTCCTAAGGACTGGATGTTGCGAATCATGTAGTAACCCAAGTTACACTGAAATCCCATTTAAAGTACATCGCGTTATAGTGAGATCTTATTGTATGTATTGGCCACATTAAAACAACCTGTTAGACCTTTGATATTTGACGCGTATTTTTGTACGACATCAACTAATAAAGTTCGTTTTATAAGTTGCCATCTGGGGACCCAGGAAACATTACCATTTGATTCCAGTATGTAAATATATCGTACGGGAGCCAGTCAGAACAATCTGACATTAACAACACAACCATTCCGACAATCACAAAAGATGGAAAGTTCGGTCAGAATACCCCCCAAGCACATAATATTACGGCGTAAAATACGGTCAGTTAATGAAATCGATTAAGGCCGCTGTCACTAGCAGACGTAGATTAATAATATCAGAAAATTTTAGAGCAAGATACAAGTCCAGATTGTTCTAGGTTCGTCAAGAGGAGATGGTAAAAACTTAACGCTAATTGAATTACCAACACAGAGAGAGACTGCAAGCTCAGACGGAAGGTTAAACGCCAGAGAATCAATCGACTTTTAAACAGGAAGGCAAGTAATGAGCACATCTGCTATATATAAGATAAAATCGTCCAATAACTGAGAGTTCACGTTAAATTGTTTAATGGAGGGACGACTGATTTACTGGTTTTACTGGTCTATTTGGGGATTTAATCAAGTAAAAGGGTTTGATAACAGAAATACAAATAGAACGGGCATATCAAAATGTAACTCCATCTTTGTTTTAAGAGATTGCGAGGGGGGTGGGGGCGTAACGTCCACTCGACACTAGCTAGGTAATTTCGGGACTAACATATGGTTCACTTGTCTTTCAATAATTCGCTTTCGCGTAGGGGTTTTCAGTAATTAGAAGAATACAGAGTACCCGGAGAAAACCCACGAGGTTGGACAGGCGACCCTACTTCTTGTCACGTACAAGTGGGGAATTGAAACCGCCCCAGTTGACTCAATGACAGGCCTTATGATACAGCGCGCACGCGTTAAGTCATTCGGCCACTCGATCCCCTTGTTTGTACAGCCAAAAGAGACAGGGTCGACTTTAAGCCAATTCGACTTGGAAGTGCCCAAAGAATAAACATTGAATCCTGAAGTTCAATTATTTCAGCTTGTCCGTAACCAAGACAATTATAAAAATACATAAAACTAACACGTTTCACCGATGGCCGGTCATGTTTTCTCAACCGTATGTAATAGGAAACCGAGGTTTCTGCATCACGACTCTAAATTTAATTACAGCGAGTTATTTCTGCCTTTCAAACTGGAAGGAAAATTTAACACCCAATTAGACGAGAGAGGAAATAAGACAAACTCACACAGATAACAGAGTGTTCTAGAATATCGTCTATATGACATACGAGATTTAATGATTTATATACCGTTTAAAATATTGTTCGATTCGACAAAAGATGAAACAGAAATTAACTTTTTTCAGCATAATAATTTGTAGGCACACTCGTTGGACAATTTTCATGTATATGCTTATGTGTGCTTCCGGTGAACGGATGGGTGTGTGTGTGTGGGGGGGGGGGGGTAGGTACTGCTGACATGTACGCTAATGTATCCAAGTGACATTTATATATTTCTCTTTAACACACCTTGTTAAACTTGTCTACTGATGTCAACCTATCCTGATGTAAACCGTGTCTACTGTCCTCAACCTATCCTAGTGTCTGATGTAAACCTATCCTAATGTCAACCTTGTCTACTGTCAACCTATCTTAATGTCAACCTAGTCTACTGTCAGCCTTGTCTAATGGCATTCTAGTCCTCTGTCAACCTGGCCTGATGTCAACTTATCCTAATAGTATTCTAGTCTTATGTCAACATAATCGAATGTTAACCTAGCCTGGTGTCAACCTAGCATTTTGTTATGCCAGAATAATGTCAACCTAATCTCGCGTCAACATAGTGTAATGTCCACCTAGCCTGATGTCAACCTAGCATAATGTTATCCTAACCTAATGTCAACCTAATATGGCGAGTGTATTTTAATCGGAGAGTGGGTCCAGGTACCCTTACTTACAGAAGTGTAGACCAGGATAGATTTCAGTATATACGACTTTATTTTTGTTATCATGTGCCAGTTGAAAGCTGAGATATTTTTAACACCTATGATAGATGTTACAGCCGGGTTAAATGATTCAACACAATAACTAGATTACTTGCACATACACACAGAAATCTGTTGATAGCGTAACCTTTCAATCTTTATCTAGGACAGACAAAATATGTTAGCTAAGAAAACACGCCAAGTTAATTTTATATTTAAAGCAACGAGAAAGATTTTCAGACGTGATACCGCTGATAGACAGGGGGTTATTGTAGAATCTGTCACGATATATGAGAGAGAAAGAGAGAGAGAGAGAGAGAGAGAGAGGGGATAACTCAAATCGACACAACTAGGTCATTTCGGGACTAACATATGGTTCAAATTTTATTTCAATAATTCTTTTGCGCGTAGGCTCTTTAGCAGTGGGAGGAAACCGGAGGACATGGAAGAAAAACCCACGCGGTTGAACAGGAGACCCTACTCCTTGTCACGTACAACCGGGGAATCGAAACCACGCTAGTTGACGCAATGACAGACCCTATGGTGCAGCGCGCACGCGTTATCACCCCCCCCCCCCCACGGTAAGTCAAGTGACATTAATCAACCGTATTTCAGATATCATGATTAATACAAGAAACCAAGTGAAACCTGTCGTTAACCCCCAATAATGAACGAACAGTAAATATGTATATTAATTTACCAATTATAAGAGTTTAAATCCCGATACTTCCAATATTCTTAAATAAGATACAATGAGTGTGTGGATGATGATAATATAGCCTGGTGTTTGTCGATGATGATAATATAGCCTGGTGTTTGTCGATGATGATAATATAGCCTGGTGTTTGTCGATGATGATAATATAGCCTGGTGTTTGTCGATAATGATAATATAGCCTGGTGTAGCTCCATGAAAAGGCTGGAGGTATTAGAGAAATGTGGATATCTGTCGATGATGATAATATAATATGGAATAGGTTTTGTGTTTTAATCGTTCGTTCGTTTGTTTGTTCTTAGAGTTTTACGTCCACTTCGACCAGGGGTGATATCAGATTGATAATCGGAGGATCACGTGACTAGGTGGGTAAGACGCTGGTTCGCTGGCCTGGAGGTCGGGTGTTCGATCCCTGCATTGACCGAGAAAGTTCATCCAGATTTTCCGGCGTGGTTTCCCCTTGTCAGTGATGCAGGACGGAGGTCCTGACAAGGACAGCTGTCTAGTCGTTCGGATGGGACGAAAAACCGAGGTCCAGTGTACATATTGGCGTGCACGTAAAAGATCCCTTGACAGTTGGAATTCGATATAAGAGTAGGCCGTAGCGCCGCTGCCCGGGCAAAATGTCCCTCATAGCACACTGCATGGCGTATGCTCGTCTTCATTAGCCTAGTTTAGGAGCAGAACAGTAGGAAGTTAAACCCCATTTCATTTCATTTCCTTTAATCAGATTGATAATCATAATAATGGAATAGCTTTATGTAATAATGATGATGCTACTTTAAACCGTTCCAACCTCGTGGGTTTTCTCCGGGTCCTCCGGTTTCCTCCCACTGCTAAAGACCCCTACGCGCAAGCGAATTATGTAAATAACATTAAAACATATGGTAGTCCCGAAATGACCTAGTTTGTGTCGAGTGGACGTTAAACCCCATTTCTCTCTCTCTTTCTCTTTAAACCGTTTAAATCGACAGATGGAGAATGTATGGTATTCTAGAAAAACAGGTTAATAAAATAAAAATAAAATGCATTATAATTATAAAGTATAATAAATACATCAGAGAGAATTGTTAAAGGCACGTCAGCGCCACTTTAAAGCGATGACTCATTTGACTGGCTTGATATCTTAAGTTCAGTACATTAAGAACGCCCTCAACGGGTTCTTCAAACACCATGCCAAAGATAGGTCTAGTTTCTTCACAGATAAACAGATATCTTTGATGTTTGAAACTTGTAGAGTAACGTGTTTTATTTGTTTGGCCATCTTTTTTTCTTTGTGTGTTATTTAACCGCTATATCTGTTTGTATACAGGTGAGAGGCAGTCATTAAATAAAAATAATATTTACCTTCAAATTATATTCCTTATCCCGCATGTTTATACGTCATAAATAAAAAAATGTGATGTTTACAGATAAATGTCGCTGTGTTGCAAGTGTTACAAGCTACACATTCATGATACAGGTCGCACTGTTGCAAGCTGCACACGCATACGATGTACATATTGCAAGCTACATACAAAACACGTCCATGTCGCTATGTCACAAAATGTGGATATGCAAGAAAATGTACACCAGAAATAACCTACCCCGTGCACAACACATATCATTAGTTCTAACTAAAAGAATGTACTCCGAAGGAGGCGATAAAGCCATGGGAATAATGGCCAATACTGGTGTCACCAGCCCAGTAGTTTAACCCATGGCCACCACCGGTGTCAACATCCCAGTAGTTTAACCCATGGCCACCACCGGTGTCAACATCCCAGTAGAGTAACCCATGGCCACCACCAGCGTCAACATCCCAGTAGAGTAACCCATGGCCACCACCCAACTAGTTTAAAATAATAAAATTAGCACAATGGTTTATTATCTGACACGATGTATGAAACCATGCAATTTAAACAGCATTTGTTATCAATATTTTAAACCTTTCCTTATTAATAACGAAATTAAAACATGGGGTAGCGATTTTATGATGATTCAGAAGATAATTGAAATAGTCAAATTAAATTCATATCGACAGGTGTGTTAATCACGTTACAACAGGTATGTTACTCAGGTAATCAGGCACCAGGTGAGAGAAGAGGAGTGCTGACATGACATGAATGAAAACTTCTTTTAACGTTAAAAATTTAAATGTATAAGGACTTTAATTACATGACGATGTTAACTTACTGAAAACTATGTTTATCGCCGCAATATTTAACTTAAGTTACACCCTTAATTATGCAACCGTCTCGTTTCAGCTTCACACGAATTGAGTATTTTTTTAAGAAAGTTAATATACATTGGAATATGTAATATGAATCATGATAATGAAAGGTAATCATTCAAGTAGCTCATTTAAATGTTTCACGAATGTGCATTTGATTTTAGAAAGTTAATTTACATTGGAATATACAATATGAAATGTTGTTTAACATGCTCCGAACTGGGCTAATAAAGACGGGCATACGCCATACAGTGTGCTATGAGGGAAATTTCGCCAGGGCAGCGGTACTACGGCCTACTCTTATATCGAATTCCAACTGCCAAGGGATCTTTTACGTGCACGTCAATGAGTACACGGGACCTCGCTTTTTCGTCCCATCCGAAAGACTAGACAGCTGTCCTTGTCAGGCCCCCCACGTCTTGCACCACTGACAAGAGGAAATCACGTCGGAAAATCCCGGTGAACTTTCTCGGCCAATGTAGGGATCGAACAAGCGACCTCCAGGCTAGCGAGCCAGCGTCTTACCCACTTAGCCACCGTGGCTCCAAGACAAAAAAAAAGCTATCACTGGGCCACCGTGGCGCCATATGCAATATCAATCATGATATAAAAAAGTAATCGTTTAAATGTTACCTGAATGTGCATTTTTTATTAGGTTAATTTTACATTGATGAAAGGGTAGTCGTTCAATCAGTTTATTTGATCTGTTTATGAAAGTAGCATGAACACACCCTAGACTTGTGAATGATTTATAAAATGGTTAATATATAAATCTACCATATAATTACATTAACACGCACCTGTAACCTTCACATATATAGATGTACCACCCTAATAACTTGTGACCATGGGTGTATGACGTAATGAAAATGAAGTGAAATGGCTCCAACTGAGATAATGAAGACGGGCATATGCCAAATAGTTTGCTATGAGGACATTTTGCCCGGATAGCGGCACTACAGTCTACTCTTTTTTCGAATTCCAACTGCCAGGGGCTCTTTTATGTGCACGGGACCTCGATTTTTATCTCATCTGAACGACTAGACACTGTTCCTTTCATTACTGACAAGGCGAGACTTTTGCTCTCGGCCAAGACCGGAATCGAACACGGGACTTCCAGGTTATCGAGTCTCGACGTCTTACTCAGTGAGCCACCGTGGCTCCACAATAAGTACGGAATAATCACTAACATACTTATATAATACATCTATCTATTCGTCATCGCTAGAAAACTATGAGTACACAAATGAAACGATTAGTTTTAATAAAACAATAACTCGCGGGTCTTATACAGTTACCAGGTTAATTTAAATGGAGTAAGCTATATACCATGAGTAAGCATGAAAACTTGAGTAATGTCAGTCAATAGGAACACATGAGTCATAATTACCTTTCACCAAGGTAATATAATATAAGAAGTTACAATAAGTCGTATTATGTGCAAGAAGGAAGGATTCTGGTAACATGCACACAACAGGCCCACATCTTCACATTATAAGTCACGAGAGAGAGAGAGAGAGAGAGAGAGAGAGAGAGGGGGGGGGGGATAGTTTAACAGGTCACGTCAATCAATAGCAAAACTGGTTTCATAGTCTTGATAATTCTTTTCGTGTTCTTGTTATTTTTCTTAGCGCCTACGAAAATCCCCGAACTCTGCCAATTACAGTACATACATTAAGAGAGAGTTTAACGTCCACTCGACACAAACCAGGCCATTTCGGGACTAACACACGGTTCAATTTTATTTTAATAATTCGCTTGCGCGTAGGGGCCTTTTAGCATTGGAAGGAACACGGAGGGCCGGGAGAAACCCCACGAGGTTGGACCGGCTTTCCCTACTCCTTGTCACGTACAAGGGAGGAATCGAAACCACACCTCTTGACTCAATGACAGACTCAATGGTTAACAACGAAAACTCCCATAAAACGACGACGAGTTCTGATTACAACGCTCTCAAAGAGACACAGCGCTTTACATACTTGTTAATGTAAGAAATAAGAC
Organism: Patella vulgata; assembly: GCF_932274485.2. Taxonomy (NCBI): domain Eukaryota; kingdom Metazoa; phylum Mollusca; class Gastropoda; family Patellidae; genus Patella; species Patella vulgata. The sequence goes on from NC_065884.2 coordinate 3,495,525, forward strand.
ACGAGAAAGCCGAGAAAGGTTATTTATCAAGTTGACGAATATTTAATTTTAACATGTAAGAATAAACTGTGAGTAATAACCATGAGACAGTCAATGAAATCATTTATTTTCTTCTGTATTCAACACCTGTCCATAGTACATATTATTGGTTATAGAATATTAAAACAAGTTATTATAACATCTGTTCTGATTCATGCACCGACGAACGTATATGATTCCATACTGCAGGAATGTCAAGGTCATTGAAGGCATGATTTTAATTATATCCATGGCAACGTAGGTTAATTGTTGGCACGTTAATCCACAATTAACTAGCATGTAAAAAATACAAGTGCGATGAGATAATTGATTTAGTTGTGAAATTGCACAACATTCCAGCCAGCAGCGTGCAGAGGCTAGGCGATACTCGGGGCAAAGGCCTTCATTGTATGATCCACAAGTATACTCAGAAATGATTGTATGTACCCAAGACTTTAGTTTAGGGGTCTAGTACTCAGACCTGATTCTATGTACCAAAGACTTTAGTTAAGGGGCCTAGTACTCAGACATAATTTTATGGACCAAAGATTTCAGTTTAGGGGTCTAGACATGTGAGAAACGAAGACATTTTAAATATGGAAAAACAGATAATATAAATTTGTTATTCAAGGGAAATAGCTGACAACTGGTACAACAAAGGTAACAATGTGAATATATTCTATGTTATTGATTAAAACCTATCAACTACCTGTCAACTACCTGTCAATTACCTGTCATTACAGGTGGTAATAAACCAGGTGATGATAGACCAGGACGACAGGATATAAAATAAAAAAAAACATGTTATAATATAACCTACATGTGTTGATAAACAGGATGTTATAAACTGTATTACCCGACAGTTACCAGAAGGATAGATTCTATTTTAGGGCCGTTTGGGGAAGACAGAAATTCCCATAAGCCTAGTTAGACACCACGTGGGGGGGGGGGGGTACTCGATTAAACGTTCTAGAATTGAATTCTCTCAATACCCAAACATATTGATAATCGAGTGAAAAGGGTGATTTGGGATACAACGCATGCGTCGACTGAATAAGAAACTATCTCAACCAACAATGACAGCCGAAACATATTCGATGTGTTTAATAACGTCACGATTCTACTCACAACACCTCCGTTGTGGGGACTGGCAGAACTGTGACAGGACTCGATTTCAATTCCGTCAATTCGGGACGTTCCGGCCTGACAATCGAGAATCGCCAGGTTATAGTAAAGGCCAGGTAACCCTAATGCTAATCCTAACCTAGAATTATTCCCGGTAGAGGAGATTTCTGTGTAGATAACACAGGAGAACTGTAGACTTATATACAGACAGAACAAACAAACAATATAAATGCAGCAAGACACTATGTTCTTATGCCGACCAGATCAACCCAACCGTCCTGAAAACAGATTTTGTTTTTCCAAAGAGGTAATCACACTCTGCCTTCTGTCACAACTATTGGGGCAGAATACGGAAAACACGGTTATGTCTATTTCATAAGGCCAACTTCAAGTTTGGTCAAAGGGCACGAGATATAAAGGGCTAGCACCAATCCCAACACTAGCCCTGGACCATCAGCGCCACTAACACCAAAAAACAGTGAAATCGTCTTTGTATATAAATGTTATGTATTGTATGTGATTTTAATATAACTAGGAAATATCACGAACTAATTTTTCATCATCCTAGGTCAGTGCTTATTTGGAGACTTAACCTCTCCCCAAATTCTTAAACCAAACCTACAATCTCGCCGACAATCACGTGCCCTAACCTTTTTTACATCTCAGCCACCTTGGCGAAATCTTGATTTGGGCTTAAGAAATAAATCTAGCCCGGAAAACACATACTCTGTATAGGGTCACAACTATTGGGACTGAAGACGGAAAGCACATACTCTGAAACACTAACTATTGGGGCCGAAGCATTAGGGGGGAACTAAAGGAATCTGTAATGATATCAAATCAAACATACCTTTTCTTAGCCTCATAGCGATCAACTGCTCGCTCAAACTGGATCCAGTTACAATGAAATACTACAATGACAGGTAGATTAAGTTTGACTCAGTCGATATTAATGGACTTATAGTCATTGAATGATGATGTCCGATTGCCACATACTATACAAATAACGACAAGCCGTCGAATCATTACACTTGTATTATGACGTCATATCGGTGTTAGCCTGTCAATCGTCAATACCGAGGTTATTTAACCATATGTTCATTCATGTGTCGGGAGAATAATAATACTCATGATGACAATCCATCATGTGAACATATGACTCCACCTATTGTATAGACATTCCTCTCATATTTCAACATTAAAACAACATGTTCTGACAATATAAATTATTGAATACATGAGTACTAATATCAAAGTACATGATCCAGTCAATATAAAGAAAGAGAGAGAGAGAAATGGGGTTTAACGTCCACTCGACACAAACTAGGTCATTTCGAGACTAACATATGGTTTAATTTAATTTCACCAATTCGCTTGCGCGCAGGGGTCTTTAGCAGTGGGAGGAAACCGGAGGACCCGGAGAAAACCTACGAGGTTGGACATGCGACCCTACTCCTTGTCACGTACAACCGGGGATTCGAAACCACGCCAGTTGACTCAATGACAGGCTTTATGTCTAGATTAATGAAGACGGAACATGAATTGTAGATACGTGTCTAATTTATGTAGATATATGTATACAATTCAAATAACAACAGATGACAATAAGAGCAGATGTTGTATAATTACGTGTAGTTGTTATCAATTGGCTGTGTTGACTTTTGACTTTATTAGCCTTCTGTGTAAACAGTACACATGTCGTTCGATTACCGTCGTATTTCTTCGTCATTAATTCTATGAAATGAAATAGGAATTATAACGTCCCACTTTTCTGCATCAACCGGGCGACACCATGCTTTGTGTTATGAGGCGCTCCGACCTTCTCTTATTAACAAAGAAAACACACTGGAAATTTCCGCGAAACTGTCTCGGCCAATACGGGGATTGAACCCTGGATCTATACGTCATAATCTGATGTCACTATACTATACGTCAGTGGTCGCTTAGTTATCACAATCTGACGTCACATTACTATACCTTAAATAGAATTTCCTCGTTCACATTACACAAATCGTTGGTTATGACGAATAGTGTGTTACAGATGATGTAAGGGCATACCCAACCTCGTGCACGATAACCACATACATCTCAACATGGCTGCAATGTTTGTTTAACAGAAAAGCAATTCGTTTTATACTTAATATAAAAGTAAAGTTGAAATTATATAATATAATATAATGATAATTATTGAAAGCACGTGTGTTAGTTATAGAATGGTTATACCATAAATCATGAGTAATATCGATGATAAATATAGGAATGTTTCATAAAACACTGAAATCAGATGTTAAATTACTCGTTTCATGATTTGTGATCTTTCTGGTTCAAAAGTTCATATATAATTGGAGAGCTAACTATTGGTTGTAATATTAAATCAAGTTGGGCCAATCAAAATAGGCTACATAAATACCAGTGCCAGGGTCAATCAAAATACACAAATATCAGGGCCAATAAAAACACCTAGATGCCAGGACAGGGCCAATGGAAATACACAAGCCACATACACCAGGGATCGAAAACACAACCGCAAGTCAGAGGTAACCAGCCAGCTAGAGGTATACGGCCAGCTGGAGGTCAAAACACAACACTCTAGGCCACTAGGCCCCCCCCCCCCAAATAAGACACTACTACTACCTAGTGCTTTAACGTCTGCTTCCACAGAAATGATATCGCCGACAGTTGTTGTTATTTGTTAGTTGTATTTTACGTCCGCTTCCATCAAGGTGATATCGCAGACAATATCGCAGACAGAGAAATAAGACAAATATATATAGACAAATTATAAGAACATAACGGAATCCATATAAAGATTGACATAGATATCTACAAGACGTGTGGTATCGATGGATATTGACATGACTTTATAAATTACTCGATACACCTTGATACTATAACAACTGAGTATTAATCATATCATACAATATTGATTTCAATATCGTATTTCATTATTTAATTAATCAATCAGTCTATTAACCTTCACCTAAATCACAAATTGTCTATTTTATACATCAAAATTTATTCATGTCTAACCTATTGATTTTCTTCAGCAAGCAGATTATTGAACTCAAATTATACCTAATGTACATCCCGAAATAGCCTAGTTTGTGTTGATGGACCCCATCTATCTCTCATTCGGCGGTTGGAATTATTTCCTTTCATCGAATGATATATTCATTTATTCCAGGACAAGAAGGAGCTATTACTGTCATTGACAAATGAAGAGACAGATGTTCGTCCAATATTAACAGTTCAGAAAAGGCTTGATTAGCTATGTGCTTTCCAATAACATCTAGTTTCAGAGAGAGAGAGAGAGAGAGAGAGAGAGAGAGAGAAATGGAGTTTAACGTCCACTCGACACATACTAGATCATTTCGGGACTAACATATGATTAAATTTTATTTCAATAATTCGCTTGCGCGTAGGGGTCTTTAGCAGTGGGGGAAACCGGAGGACCCGGAGAAAACCCACGAGGTTGGACAGGCGATCCTACTCCTTGTCACGTACAACCGGGGATTCGAAACCACGCCTATGGACTCAATGACAGACCTTATAATACAGCCATCGGCCATCACCCCCCCCCACCATCTAGTTTCAGACGTGTGTATGAGGGGCGGGGGGGTCTGACATTGAGTCACGTGGCGTGGTTTCGATCCCACACGTGCACGTGACAAGATTAGGTCGCCTGACCCTGACTAACGCCGTGAGTTTTCAGTGGGTCCTCCGGATTCCTAACACTGCTACAAACCCCAGCGCACAGGAAGGGAATTATTGAAAAAAAAATTGTACCATATGTTAGTCTTGAAATCTTTCTCTCTCTCTCTCTCTCTCTCTCTCTCTCTCTCTCTCTCTCTCTCTCTCTCTCTCTCGTATTTGTTTATCAACATTAACAATACCTCTGCATTGTGATCCACCTAAAAGTAGATTGTGGACTTAATACACGCGTGCTGTCGTCCAGATCTTGTCATGGGGTTTGTTTTTTGTTTGAAATGGTGCCAAAAACTCATCATTCAAATGACTGTCGGCTATCAAACTAAATCAAATACACCAACGTGCACACAAAACAATGTTGATTTGGGAGACGAGGTGGTCGTTATAAAACCTAAGTTTAATGTTGGTTTGAGAGAAAAAGAGATGTTATAAAAACTAAGTTTAATTTTGGATTGAGAGAAGACGAGATCGTTATAAAACCGTTAGTTTGCTAAATTACAGGTAAATCCAGGTAAAAGAAAATACACAGTACAGGTAAATTGAATTTTAAAATCACATTCTCAATTTACTGAGAATAGATTTTACCTGTAAACCAAGTATCCGTGTTACCGATTAACACTTAAACATGTCGTATGTCACATAACACCCTATGTACACTACTCACGTCCTTACTAAATGCATTATCGACAATTTTAATGATTTGGGGATATGAATAGCCATTACTAACTCCTTTATTCACACGCGGTGTCAACCACACCCTTCCTCGTGTACGACATCCGTGAACTGTCACTACGTATACCACAATGGATCAATAGACGAGATTGTAAAAGGACGGCGTATTGGTGGCCAACTGGAAAAATGATATCAGCGTTCCGCGGCCTGTCCATCTGGAGTGACACCCTCTTCCCACTTTGCCAAAACTTGTGATCGCGTTAAAGGCTACAGTCTTAAGCGAATTATTTTCAAGGTGATTCTCTCTCTCTCTCTCTCTCTCTCTCTCTCTCCTCGTTTTAAACGGTACCACGCCCCCCCCCCTCTCTCTCTCTCCCATCACTAAATGCACGATCACAAAATGTGCATAGAATATTAACAACACCATAACTACATGCACACCCAACTAATGTGCACGGAATATTAACAACTATTAAATACACACTCATCCATTAGTGAAAATTACTTTCTATCCACTTAAAGCCAAGGGTTGGGTCTATAACATGACTAGTCAGATTTTAAAGTCAAAGTTAGATATTAACACTGCAGATAAACAGCTTTACAGGGTTGTAATGTTTAAGTCAATAAAATTGCAGGTAAAGAGCTTTACGGTGTTTACGGTGTTATTTTTACTAGCAGTAGGATTAATATACAGGAGCTATTTTTAAACTGTTATAAGAATGTATATTAGATAACAAATGGTCTATTTTAAACTGAAAGTTGTCTCTACTTGAAGCCACTTCTTGTGTCTTATAATATCCAGATTGAATGAGATAGAGAAGAAACTTTGATTCAATGACCGACCTTATGGTTAGGGTGTGGGGTGGCTGCATCGGTTAACATGTGAGCTTTGCCATTAGGACTGTCTAATGCCCCATCCTTCTTCTAACCTCCTGAATGTTTACTCTTCCCAACCACCACCACACCTCAACTAAAGATTCCTGAGACAAAGCGAATTATTGAAACAAAGATATACTATACTAGTCCCGAATGATCTGAATAATTGCACGTGGACATACCCCCATCCCCCCGCCCCTCACCCACCCACCCAACGTGCCTCTGGATTTTCGGCCGCAGTTCTCCCCTTGTCAGTGATGCAGCGTCTGGCAAGGATGGGGCGGAAAACCGGGGTCCCGTGTATACATTGGCGTACGTGTGAAATAACACACGACAGTTGATATTTCCCCCACAGTACACTACATAGCTTATGTCCGTCTTTATCGGGTAGAAATGTAGGACGTTAAACCCCATTTCATTTACATTTCCATTACACCCCACCTTAGCCAACTCCACCCCTCCCCACCCCAATATAATTATGATCACAGAGAGAGAGAGAGAGAAATGGGGTTTAACGTCCACTCGACACAACTAGGTCATTTCGGGACTAACATATGGTTTAATTTTATTTCAATAATTCGCTTGCGCATAGGGGTCTTTAGCAGTGGGAGGAAACCGGAGGACCCGGAGAAAACCCACGAGGTTGGACAGGCGACCCTACTCCTTGTCACGTACAACCGGGGATTCGAAACCACGCCAGTCGACTCAATGACAGACTTTATGATACAGCGCGCGCACGCTAACCATTCAGCCATCCAACCTCCCATGATCACAGCGTATACGTATTCGAGTCTCTCAACAGTTACAAACGTAACAAATTCTTATGTAAATTTCACAACATTCGCGTGTTAATTCATCAAGAAATCGTCCAACAATAAATAGACATTGAGAGTGAGAGAAAGATCATTGACTATATTTATTCGCCTTACCTAGATGACGCAACACAATACGAGGAAGTTTAAACTCTCCAGTATCAACTGTGTCAATTAGCTTCATTTGTAGGTCTTTCAAATACCACTTGATATAACTCAAGATTTCTTTAATTGTCAGCTGAATCTTAGATTAATCATGAATCCCACATATATCCCTTCCAACAAGTCCGAATAACTCTCCTAGTGGCCTCTGTGTACCAAGAACTCCAAGTATTAGGTGTGTCGAACAGGAAGTCCAAATATATTTAGTCCATGTCCGTGTAAATGAGTATAACCCTCGTAGTCCACCAAGTACCTCTTACTCCAAGTACCTCCTACTCCGGGTTGTACAGCGAGCAGTCTGTATCCGAACAAAAAATCCTTCAATCTCTATAAGCCCTACTGTCGTTCAGATTGTCTGTGCTCCAAAAGTAAGTGTACCTCGAAAACAAAATGATAGATTATCTGTTTTCTTTGCAGCTCATTCCATCCTATCGCAATATGAAATATGATTAAAATTAAAACTTTATGACGTTCAACTTGTATTTATACTTCGTCTATAAATAAAGATCTATCTACTCCCCAACCACTTTGTTCTTTTTATATTTGAAGTCACTGGTCCAGCTAGAATTTCAAGAAAACTAGTTGAGATGTGAACTAGTCTGAATCCAGCACCACTCCCACCGTCATCATGATGTTGACTGTTTATTTATGAATGGGGGGCGTGAATGAAATATAATTAATAATAGCCAACGATCCTTTAAAATACATCATGCGCATTCATAAAGACAAAAAAAAAACATATCTTTATCTTTATCACTATTGTTTGTATTAAAACACCGTTAATACTACTTATAAAACCTCAATGACGTCATCAAATGTTTTATAACTAAAACGTAAATTTTTAACATTTTCCTTTCAAATCAACTGACATGAAACGTCTACATTTTTGCACTAACCGTGTTAAAGAAGATGGGCAGACGCCATAAAATGAAATAAAATGAAATGGGGTTTAACGTCCTACTATTCTGCTTCTACTGGGCTTAATGAAGACGGGCATACACCACACAGTGTGCTATGAGGGACCTACGCCATGAAATGGGATTTAACGTCCTTCTGTTCGGCTCCTACTAGGCTAATGAAGACGGACATACACCACACAGTGTGCTGTGAGGAACCTACGCCATGAAATGTGCATACTTAACGTACGCTGTCTGTAGAGCAGATAGTTGTTTTGTTGTTTTTTTGTACAGAATGCGCAGTGTGTTATGAGGTAACTTTTGCCTACTCCTATATCAGTTTACAACAATCTGATCTGTAATCTACTATCAATACACTAGAACTCGATTTGTCGTCTCATCCGAACAACAAGACACTTTTCCTTGCCCAAGGATCTTTTTCACCACTGACATGCGGGAACCAATCAAGCAAATCCGAGGACTTTCTGGTTTGTAAGCAAGCGTCATACATGTAATTATAAATGTCTAATTCAATTAAATCCTTATAAGGCATTTAGTAATTGAATAATATAATATAAAAACACAAATTTATATGGAAAAGAATCACTGATTTTATTTCACACTGCGTTTCAACAAGTTCCTCTTGTCGTTTTCTTAGGGTTGCCTGTCCAACCTCGTGGGTTTTTTCCGGGTCCTCCGGTTTCCTCCCACTGTTAAAGACCCCTACGCACATGCGAATTATTGAAATAAAATTGAACCATATGTTAGTCCCGAAATGACCTAGTTTGTGTCGAGTGGACGTTAAACACCATTTCTCTCTCTATCTTTTTGTCGTTTTCTTGCTATTATACCGTCATTACTTACTTGAAAACGACAAGTGGAACTTGTTGAAACGTAGTGTGAAATAAACCCAGTGATTGTTTTCCATATAAATTTGTGTTTTTATATAATTCAATTACAATTTGTCTTTCACAATAGCTCATAGAAATATCTCCATACAATCCGACAAAAGGTTTTCTTATATTTTTTAAAGAGTTATACGCCCTATTATAAAAGAAAATGAAAATGACACGAACGAGTACAATATAAAAATCATATTCGTTTATATTTTAGAATTCATCTGATATATACATCTTCAATATGAACAGAAATAGTTTTTATGTCGGACGTTTCTTAAAAAAATAAAAAATAAATCTCTTTTTTGCAATTCCAAGATATACACACCCAATTAAAACTGACACGAATTAGGGCGTTATAAATCAACTTAATTGATTCCTAAAATATAAACCGTGACAATAACAATTTGTAATATGAACTGAAAATCGGTTTCAGGTACATCAATGTTCTATTTTTAGGAAATCGTGATATTACAATAAAGGTGTATATACCTGTATACCTTTGTTAATACCCGTCATTCATCAAAACATGGAATTTAATAAGTTATTCAAAACTTTAAACATCCTGGTTTGTTATAGAAATGGAAATAAAACGTTTTTGTCCTACTTTTCTGCATCAACCGGGATAATTCAAACGAATTTCAACTGTCAGAGGTTCTTGAAATAGTCCTTCATACTCTAGGCAGCTATCTCTTATGTTGAATTTTGAATCTATATACGATTCTGGCATGGGAGAATATTGTACTAATATGGTAGAATATTGTACTAATATGGTAGAATATTGTACTAATATGGTAGAATATTGTACTAATATGGTAGAATATTTTACTAATATGGTAGAATATTGTACTAATATGGTAGAATATTGTACTAATATGGTAGAATATTTTACTAATATGGTCGAATAATGTACTAATATAGAGTAGAATATTGTACTACTAACCAAACCAATGATTATATAAGTTTATATATGGAGAAATATTATCTTTATAAGATAATGTAGTCCATTATCATTTCTATTGTCGTTACCATGTATTATTACATGTTAATGGCCTATCAAACTCACCTGATGACGTATTAGTAGATGACGTAATAAACGTGAAGTATTAATATATGACGTAATAAACGTGAAATATAAAGTAGTAGATAATAATTCTGTTGGTAATATTACATAGTGAACATCAACTGGTTATCTGGGAGGATCAAATAAAAGTATTTTTTGTACTTTTCAGTTCAAACAAAACACTGCTTTTAACTAATAATCCATGAACATTTATTTGGTATTTCCAAACCAAGTCTATTGACGACTGACAAGTGGTACAATTTTATTTTAGGTCTCTTGAGCAAATTTTATTTTAGGTCTCTTTAGCGTATTGTAATTTTATTTCTATGAAAGGGTTTGGTTTATGCTTACTCCCTTATATATAATTAACTAGGAGCTTTCTTTGACTATTTTATATTTACTTTATAAATGGATAGTGAAAAAAAAACACCCTCAAATCACGGTGTTATTCATGGGTGAATCTTGCCTCGATTCGTTTTATACAATCATCTAAATATACCAGTAAAAAATATTAATATTATTATCCCTATTCAATGTTTGTTTAACCGTGAACTTTTCATCAACCGACAATAAGTCATTCTATATGACTATAACCTTGCGTATCCTAAATGGCACAGACAAGATTTATTTGTCTTTTCCATCAACTTCAAAACAACATGTTTTTCATTCTGATCGTATCGGAAGTTTTCAAATTAAAATATATTAAATATTATAAAAGTAGCAGTCCCGTGAATTGACACAGGTATCCATGTTTTCTTTTGATACAGGGGGGGTTGGATGGTTGAATGGTTAGCGTGCGCGCGCTGTATCATAAAGTCTGTCATTGAGTCGACTGGCGTGGTTTCGAATCCCCGGTTCTACGTGACAAGGAGTAGGGTCGCCTGTCCAACCTCGTGGGTTTTCTCCGGGTCCTCCGGTTTCCTCCCACTGCTAAAGACCCCTACGCGCAAGCGAATTATTGAAATAAAATTAAACCATATGTTAGTCCCGAAATGACCTAGTTTGTGTCGAGTGGACGTTAAACCCCATTTCTCTCTCTCTCTCTCTTTTGATACAGGTCCGGACAGTGCAGCATAAAATACAAAATGTCGAGAAGCCCGGAAAGATCGCTTGTTTTGCTTGGGCTATATCGCAGTTATAGGAGAGAGAGAGAGAGAGAGAGAGAGAGACAGGGAGAAGAGAGAGAGAGAGTATGGATGAAGTAATACTAGCTAAAGTCTAACATACCTTTTGTATAAATTTGTGACCCAAATCAAAACCATTCATGTATTATAGAAATGTTATAACCACAAAAATAAGACAATATCATAGAACATCTCCTCGATCCGGATTATCATTTTAAAACTTTAAAATAAACCTCTGTAACATGATCGGGGAAACAGAATCCCTACAATGTTTAAATACAGGGTGTGGGCACTGTACATTTTATTGACAAAAATATCATTTTATGCCTATAGAAAATAAACAGATATTTAATACGCACATTGAATAAATTAAAAATAATGTCACAAGGGAGAGGACAGGGTCATTTTACTGATATAACTGAAATTATTTTCAAATGTTTACACTTAAAGCATTTACATCACAATTGTCAGAGGTGACACGTGTATAAAAAAACAAAGGTTTAAAAATTAAATGGGGTTTAACGTCCTACTGTTCTGCACCGATCGGGCAAAGAAAACGGGCATGCGCCAAATAGTGTGCTATGAGGGTCTCTTATCGAATTCCAACTGATAAGGGTTCTTTTACGTGCACTCCAACGTGTATACAGAAGCGTGACTTTTTGTACACTTCGAACAAATAGACACTTTTCCTGGTCAGGCTCTCTGCCCTGCTTTTCTCTTCTAAATACGATTTAAAAAAATAATAAAAAATAAGAATAGGAGAAACTAAAAAGGTGTGGATATTTGTGACAAACATAAGTTAATCTAAAAATAAAACAGTGGCGCCTGAACGAGGAAGCTTTCATATATAACATTATTGTCAATCCCGTCTTCATTATAGCCCAGTCGGTGCAGAAAACCGAGACGTTAAACCCCATTTCATTTTATACTTTATATACATGTATAGGGAGAGAGAGAGAGAGAGAGAGAGAGAGAGAGAGAGAGAGAGAGAGAGAGAGAGAGAGAGAGAGAGAGAGAGAAAAATGGGGTTTAACGTCCACTCGACACAAACTAGGTCATTTCGGGACTAACATATGGTTTAATTTTATTTCAATAATTCGCTTGCGCGTAGGGGTCTTTAGCAGTGGAAGGCAACCGGAGAACCCGGAGAAAACCCACAAGGTTGGACAGGCGACCCTACTCTACATGTATAGGAAGCGTTCATATATTTGTTATAGTCCCGAAATGACCTAGTTTGTGTCGATTGGACGTTAACACACACCCCTCTCTCTCTCTCTCTCTCTCTCTCTCTCTCTGTTAATAATTATTGTCAACCATGAAATGTACATAATAGATTAGTATTGTATTACTTCAAGTACGTACCCATATTGACGTAAAAATCTTCACACACACAGAATATACCACTGGTAGGTAATTTGAGTTCTTAATACTTATCACTGTAAATTATTCACGGAATTCATGCGCCGTTTATATTAAAATATGTCCTGTATTCACCGTTTATATTAAAATAAGCCCTGTATATACCGTTTATATTAAAATAGGTCCTGTATTCACCCTTTATATTAAAATAAGCCCTGTATATTAAAATAGGCCCTGTATGCATCAAGAATAAAAGTCTTGTAGATGTTTTGGTATAATTTTAGTCTACTGTGAATTCTCCACACTGCTGTCTATGACAAAGATTCATCTATACATTATAATATCCATTAAGAATAAATATCAGGGTTTGCTATAAATTCTCCACAGTATATTATGTCATAAAGTCCTTATAACGTCACGAATTCAAGCACCGACTATGTCCGATAACGTCGCGAATTCAAGCACCGCTTATGTCCTTATAACGTCACGAATTCAAGCACCGCTTATGTCCTTATAACGTCACGAATTCGAGCTCCGTTTATGTCCTGATAACGTCACGAATTCAAGCACCGTTTATAAAGTCAAGAACAGGAGTTTGGCACGTATCTTCCGCCGTATATCACGTAAATTCGTACACAATATATATCAAAACATAACACCAAATATAAGAATCGTTCGATCACTTTTTAAACATTTGAGGTTGATATTAATTCGTCTCGGTGTATCACAGGTATGCGAATTCATCTATCAACTATATTCGAGTATTCCTGTGCAGCAAGAATGAGCTTTTTACTAATTCACCTGGTGACAAGGAGACAATTAATATGACTTACATGAGTAAATCAACAATATCTTTCAAAATATGCCCGAGGGAGACACTTAGAAATACGTATCAGCTTCGCGCTGGTCTTTCCCCGACTAGCTATATCACGTGATTTGGGTAAATTTATGCTTTCTTTGTTTTGTTTTGTAATAGTGTTAAATTGAACAAGTTAGTATGTCGTGGGGAGCGTGGTGAGGCGTTGGTTTCAAAGATTGGATCATAACGTTAAATTTCAGTCCCAGGTTTGTACGTGACAATTGTCGCCAGCCTAACGTCGTGTGTAGACTCCGAATTATTGAAATAAAGATACTAATATGTTAGTCCCAAAATAACCTAATGTTTCCTTGTTTTAAACGTTATCTCTCTCTCTCTCTCTCTCTCTCATCACTAAATGCACGTTCAACAAACGCACCATTACCAAATGCACACGCAACAAACGTGCATAGAGTATTAACAGCACCATTATTAAATGCACACCCAATAGACTTGGACGTCCGTCCGTCTCCCACTCCTCTCTCTCTCTCTCTCTCTCTCTCTCTCCATGGCTATTATAGGAGCGAGGGCAAGCCTTTATTTAGATATTGATTACCCATTCTTTAAAAGTAAACTATACGTGTTATTAGTCATACATAAAGAATTTAAATTTATTATACAACCAAGACGAAAGCATCGAGTTTCAATTACATGTAAATGGGCGTTGAATAGTTGGTCCGCTTTTAAAATCCAGAAAGGGTAATCCCCCAAGTCTTCCATGAACATGTCCTTGTATCCTTGAATAGTATTATAATAATTGATTTAGGGCACGAGACTATGATACAGCATTATATCACAAGACGCACTCACAACTTATTCTTGTAGATAACAAAACAGATCACAAAAAATGAAATGAAATGTGAGATAGAGAGAGAGAAATTGGGTTTAACGTCCACTCGACACAAACTAGGTCATTTCGGGACTAAAATATAATTTAATTTTATTTCAATAATTCGCTTACGCGTAGGGATCTTTAGCAGTGGGAGGAAACCGGAGGACCCGGAGAAACCCACGAGGTTGGAAAGGCGATCCTACTCCTTGTCACGTACAACCGGGGAATCGAAACCACGCCAGTTGACTCAATGACAGACTTTATGATACAGGGCGCACACGCTAACCATTCAGCCACTCCCTGAAATGAAATGGGGTTTAACGTTCTACTGTTCTGCTCCAACTGGGCTAATGAAGACGGGCATACGCCATACAGTGTGCTATGAGGGAAATTTTGTCCGGGCAGTGGCACTATGGCCTACTCTTATATAGAAGTCTAACTGCCAAGGGATCTTTTACGTGCACGCCATGCATACCCGAGAGCTTGGCTTTTCGTCCCATTCGAACAACTAGACAGATGTCAGAGGAAACCACGTGGGAAAATCCCGATGAACTTTCTCTCAGTCAATTCAGGGATCGAACACGTGACCTCCTTAACCCCTTAGCCAACGCAGGGATCGAACACGTGACCTCCAGGCTAGCGAGCCAGCGTCTTACCCACTTAGCCAACGTGGCATGAGATCACAAAAACTTGGTGGATGATCGAATCATTATGAAAACGTCGTGTTTAATATATCCAGTAGTCGGAATAGGAGCCACGCTGGCTGGGCGAGTAAGGTGCTCAGAAGGTCTCGGGTTCGCTGGTAGTCTTGGACCACAAAGATTTCCCGCATCTTCCAAATATCAAGGGTCGTTTACATGCAGACCAACGTGTACACGTCAGATCATAACGATTAGACACCGTTCCCTGCCAGAACATCCAACCTCTGCTGTTCCCTGCCAGAACATCCAACCTCTGCTGAAAAATCTGGAGGAAGTTTCTCCGCCAACACCGGGATTGAACCCGGCCCTTACTCATTGAACCACGTTCTAATATGAGTAAGCATGTCCTTTCTAATAACATGTGTTCATTAGTCCGGTTGAACGACAACGGTAGGAAGTTAAACCCCAATTCATTTCTAAGGATAACCATCCTCTACGTATTAGCTATTAGGTAGGATAATTTATTTTCCCTCCACGGAATGGATGTAATAGATTACGTGTACTCAGTCACCATAAATAATTCCTTATCCTTACATTTTAAATCGTATTTACATAATTACAGTGTGTATCTTATTCAAGTCCACGGTTTTCCAATAAATCGTCTATTCTTTAAGGAAATAACTTGGAATATTTACACATAAATCGTATTAACAAGTAGATTTAAAGTAACGATCTTGTAGAATAAAACATCCTCAATTCTGACAAACTAGAAAAGGTCATGTTAGATATAGATATTGATATTTTAAGAAAGCGGGGGGTTGGATGGCTGAATGGTTAGCGTGCGCGCGCTGTATCATAAAGTCTGTCATTGAGTCGACTGGCGTGGTTTCGAATCCCCGGTTGTACGTGACAAGGAGTAGGGTCGCCTGTCCAACCTCGTGGGTTTTCTCCGGGTCCTCCGGTTTCCTCCCACTGCTAAAGACCCCTACGCGCAAGCGAATTATTGAAATAAAATTAAACCATATGTTAGTCCCGAAATGACCTAGTTTGTGTCGAGTGAACGTTAAACCCCATTTCTCTCTCTCTATCTCATTTAAGAAAGCTGTATTTCTTGAAAAATAGGGGAAGGGTTACAAATTAAGGTGTGCCTTCAAACCCTTACAACTTTCAAATATTATATGACAGGAACTCCCTACATGATATTTGTTTGTGTTATATGCTTGATAACGACTTGTGAAATCTTGTTGAAACGTCGCAGTGAAATAAACCATAGTAATTGTTATACCATAAATAGTGTGTTATTCGATTATATTCTTGGAATAGTAGGACAGCGCAAAAGGGCTTAACCAATCGACCTAAATAAAATGGAATACCATGAAGCTAAATAAAATGGAATACCATGAAGCTAAATAAAATGGAATACTATAAAGCCAAATAAAATAAAATAAAATTTAATTAAAGGTAATGAAACATTGTGTCAAATTATCAAATTGACGATATTTCAAATATAAAACTGGGGCCTATTTCACGAAATTTTAACTAAGATAAAATCCAAATTTTAGTAATTTGATTGGATAATATTAGATTGATTTTAGTACTTAGCCAATCAAAATTGAAGTATCTACTAAAATTTGGATTTTATCTTTAGTTGAGATTTTGAGAAACAGGGCCCTTAGTCATGTAGAGTAAAATGGGGTTTAACATCCACTTGACACACAATGTGATATTGGGACTATATAAAATATACAGACTCGTATTGAAACCGAAAGGAGGAAGTGCATATTACCTCGTGTTCGCCTACGTGGTATCACTGTTCCTTCAATAACTATAATTTACACTGGGAAATGAAAGAAATGAGGTGTAATATCCACTTGACACAAATTATATGTATAAACCGTCTTTATTAATCGTGGTGGTGGAGAATAGGACGCTAAACACCATTTCATGTTGGTTTTATCCCATTTATAATGAGGAAATAGTGCATTTATCCTTGACATAAAGGATTGGGTAGCTGAATGGTAAAAGCGCGCACGAGTTGTATCATAAGGTCTGTCACTGAGTCAAGTAGCGTGGTTTTGATTTCCCGCTTGTACGGGGAGACGGTCACATATCTACTAAAGACCCTTAAACGCAAGCGAATAAGCGAATTAATTAAATAAAATTGAACCATATGTTAGTCAATAATGACCTAGTTTGTGTCGAGTGGACGTTAAACATCATCATCTCTCTCGCTCTCTCTCTCTCTCTCCCTCTCTCTCCCCCTCTCTCTCTCTCTCTCTCTCTCTTTCTCTCTCTCCCTCTCTCTCTCTCTTTTTCTCTCTCTCTCTCTCCCTCACTCTCTCCTGTGGTAAAGGTGATTTCTGTATCTAGTCTAAAATTGAACCATATGTTAGTTCCGGAAGTGGACGTTAAACTCTCTCCCCCCCCTCTCTCTCTCCCTCTCTCTTTCTCTCTCTCTCTCTCTCTCTATCTCTGGTCAAGGTGATTTCTCTCTCTCTCCCTGGCATTTAATGAGGACCAGCCAGTAATAAATGGTCTTGTTACATTATCAGTCATTATTCTGGTTTAACAACTATTGGTCAAACAAAACTCAGTGTAAATCCTTTTTACGAGTAAAGATAAATACTAAGTAAAGATCTTCACTAACTAATGTAAGTTATCCATTATCTTGTAACTCACCACTAGAAACAACAACGATGTTTACTGGCCCTGTTTCACCTCCGCATCAAGTGTCCAACCTCTCAACATTTCACATGGTCAACAAGGTCATCTCACCTGCCATAATGAACACACAAACAACAGCTACCTGCCTTTAACAATCCCTTTCAAGTCGCCGCTACTAACAATCCAGCGTGTTTATAGGATATAATGCAACGATGGCGCAGGTATACGTTACACGGGTGACTATATGCAGTTAAAAGTAGGTCATTAAAATAATGCCCGTGTTACAGTCAGGTGGGTTAAGACACACAGGTAATCCATATAACGTGGTTATCCACTATACAAGACTTCCAGTCATCCAAGACGACCGCAGAACGTAAAACTTGACTGTTACATTCGCGATACTCCGAGATTTCACATAGCTATGAAACTAGGATCTGCGTGTTACGCAGGTATTTCTTAGAAATGGCTAATCTGTTAGCCCTCGTGTTTCTCGGGCTACCGAATAACCTTAATAAATATCAAGGGATTTTAATCAAAACAACAGATCGTATATCAGATCGTATAAAACTGTAAAATACATCCTAAATTCACAGGTAATTGATAATTTTTCGTGAAACAACAACAGAGCTTTTGACAGTCGTAGGAGCAAATTAAATCCCAGTTTATACATTCATTTTCACCAAAATACAACCGATCTTTTAACCCTTGTAGGACGCTAGTCCTTCATAGCCCGAGGGTTACAACCAGATATCGCCACTCTTAACCGACCAAATGTTTAAATATACAACTATTATTGATCGTAAACTGGTGACAGGTTCTGCATCAGTGGTTCAATACCTGACTAATTTTCATTAAATATATACTATCATGATCTTACCTGCTAGATGTTCAGGTGTTATTCAAGTTTAATTCCTGTTGGATACATGTGGCGGTAATGTATATATCCCACGAGACACGTATCACCTGTACACACCTGTACACAGGTATGGTCGAATGAGGGACTAGTCGTTGTTGTATTAACTAGCCTACAATCTCGTGTCGACATCCACATTGTCATCAACGATCAATAGAAACCGATAGAAAACTATTATCGACCTATAGAGCTATTTAAATAATCCCATGTTGGTCTTTTTAAAGGGGCGCTTGTTGGTCTTTTTAAAGGGATGCTCGTTGGTCTTTTTAAAGGGGCTCTCGATTCAACCCTTTAAATCTCTCAATATGTCATAATACGCTGCTGATCTTTTAAACGGACGCTTGATTCAACTCTTTAAAGCTCCCAATATGTCAGAATACAGTTTGAATATTGACTTAAAGACCATACACGCTGCTGATATTTTTGAAGGGACGCTCGTTTGAACTCTTAAATCTCCCAATATGTCAGAATAAAGTTTGAATATTGAAATGGGTACTTTTAATTATAGGTAATTTTAATAATCGATAATTAATCAATTCAAACTTATATTATAATCGCTTAATAATCCAACCGTGTATAATTATATAAAATAAATAAATAAATAAAAAGTACGTCCAGGTAAAGAATTTTCCACTTTACCCCAGGTAAAAAATTTTCCACTTTACTCCAGATAAAAAATTATCCACTTTATATATACATACGTGCTCATCTTTTTAAAGAGACACATTGTTGAACACTGAAAACTCCAACATGCCACAATAAAGGTTAACTATTCAGTTTGAGACCATACACAATCCAAAATTAATTTTATTATAAAGAACATTTTGATCCAAAAGTGATAATAATTGAAGGTCTGTTTATAGTCCGTTGTCAGTCGTGTTGAAGTACATGATAATAATAACAGTTTCTGTATTATTGCCTTTCATAATAATATACCATTATATATTATACATACCAGGGCGATATTTGATTAACACGTGTAAAATTTTCCTATTTCCTATATATAAACTGGCCCTAGGCTGTACAAATGTATAACAAGATTGTAAGCTATGTGAACTATTAAACAAACGAGAAAAAGAAATGGGATTTAACGTCCCAGGTTCACACAAACCGGGATAATGTAGACTGGATATATATGTCTAAATAGACTGGATATATATGTCTAAATAGACTGGATATATATGTCTAGATAAACAGCTTGGTCGAATTACAACTACTTGGTTTTCTTTTACGTACAAACCAATGTGTACACGTATCATCCGAAGGACTTGACACTGTTAGTTCGTTCTGCATAATAGTAAACCGGGATAGAGAATCACGGGGAACTTTCTCGGCTAACAAGGGATCGAACCCTGGACGTCCACCAACAAGAACAGATTTGAATCCTGTAGGAGGCTATGGTTTGTTTTTATTATTAGACTAGAAGCCTGTAGGAGGCTATGGTTTGTTTTTATTATTAGACTAGAAGCCTGTAGGAGGCTATGGTTTGTTTTTATTATTAGACTAGAAGCCTGTAGGAGGCTATGGTTTGTTTTTATTATTAGACTAGAAGCCTGTAGGAGGCTATGGCTTGTTTTGACTAGAAGACTGTAGGAGGCTATGGTTTGTTTTGACTAGAAGACTGTAGGAGGCTATGGTTTGTTTTGACTAGAAGACTGTAGGAGGCTATGGTTTGTTTTGAATAGAAGACTGTAGGAGGCTATGGTTTGTTTTGACTAGAAGACTGTAGGAGGCTATGGTTTGTTTTGAATAGAAGACTGTAGGAGGCTATGGTTTGTTTTGAATAGAAGACTGTAGGAGGCTATGGTTTGTTTTGAATAGAAGACTGTAGGAGGCTATGGTTTGTTTTGACTAGAAGACTGTAGGAGGCTATGGTTTGTTTTGAATAGAAGACTGTAGGAGGCTATGGTTTGTTTTGAATAGAAGACTGTAGGAGGCTATGGTTTGTTTTGAATAGAAGACTGTAGGAGGCTATGGTTTGTTTTGACTAGAAGACTGTAGGAGGCTATGGTTTGTTTTGAATAGAAGACTGTAGGAGGCTATGGTTTGTTTTGACTAGAAGACTGTAGGAGGCTATGGTTTGTTTTGAATAGAAGACTGTAGGAGGCTATGGCTTGTTTTATCGTTATGTTAAGGTTCTGTTAATCATTCTCTTAGAGAACTGAACATAAAACTACTGACGCCATACGTTCTACGTGTGGTCATTCATAATTAAGACAATGGTATTGATTGGATGATTCGTTCCATGAAACTACTCAATGGTTTACCTTACATTAAAGATAATTAACAATGGACCAGGCATTATTTGATATTCGAAACGGTACCTCAGGTGATTGAAATTCTCAGCCATAACCCCAGTTAAGCCTGGGAATACTTAAGGCATCTGTAACAGACACAAACGTAGATTTTGTCAGGCACAGTTCCTCTGGCGTCTGTCATTCAGTCTATTAGGGGGATTGTCTGTTATTTTCAAAACATGTCCGTCCCAAAAGGATGGTAGAATACCAAGTGCTAGTTCATTTAACCCTATCTAGTACAATAAAACCAGTATTTCCATGCCTGGGTTCAGTGACAAGTGTCGTACACTAGATAGATAATGCTTACTCAAACCAGAACATCCCACACCACTTCCATATTCACAAATCCAATGATGTTATATTGTACTTCTGTATTTAATATACAATGACCGTGCATCGTAATTTATGGGACAACATTCCCTAATACTCTACAAATATTGATATTTGAACTGAACCCCAAATGAACAGGCCTATTACTGGGTAGGTATATATAGATAGCCATATTAGGTAAGACAAGGGGAGTTTATATAGATAGAAGGATATTTGACATACTACTTATCGTAATATATACATGTCAAACACTTGTTGAAAACCTCTACAATTAATATATAATACTTTCTTATTTTATCGCGTCATTTCCCTAGCCATTCCAGGGAAGAGAATTTTGTCTACACAGCAGCGTTTCAGATATATCCCCCACCCCCGCCCCCAGACATTAGTTAGTGAGTGAAGCATCTTTACATAGTATTTGTCTTTACACGTAAATATGATTTACACTGAGTTTTGTTTGGCCAATAGTTGTTAAACCAGAATAATGACTGATAATGTAACAAGACCATTTATTACTGGCTGGTCCTCATTAAATGCCAGGGAGAGAGAGAGAAATCACCTTGAACAGAGAGAGAGAGAGAGAGAGAGAGAGAGGAGGGAGGGAGGGAGAGAGAGAGAGAGAGGGAGGGAGAGAGGGGGGGAGAGAGAGAGAGAGGGAGGGAGGGAGGGAGAGAGAGAGAGAGGGAGAGAGAGAGGGGGAGAGAGAGACAGAGAGGGAGAGAGAGAGGGGGAGAGAGAGAGAGAGAGGGAGAGAGAGAGAGAGAGAGAGAGAGAGAAAGAGAGAGTTTAACGTCCACTCGACACAAACCAGGTCATTTCGGGACTAACATATACTTCAATTTTATTCAATTAATTCGCTTGCGCTTAGGGGTCTTTAGCAATGGGAGGAAACCGGAGGACCCGGAGAAAAACCACGAGGTTGGACAAAAGGCCCTACTCCATGTCCCCACGCCATTTGAATCAATAACAGACCTGATGATGCAGCGCGCACGCGCTAACCTTTCGGCCATCCAACCCCGCGACCACAGACTTTATTTTTTATACATAATATAGCGACATACCTTGAACGACAAATAGTTACGGTCCAGTTGACAACATAGCCAGGTACATGTGCAGATGTTATTTAATATTCTACACACAGGGTATTATCTATAGAACATATTTAAATCCTTTCTAAAATGAAATCCGGCTACTCGACGCTTAACCGCTATTATCTGGTATCTATTGCGTCACATTGACAACACCTTGCTTTAAAGGCTCAATACCACTGTTGGTGTAACTGAATAATATGTCCCAATCTTTATTCTGGTCAACAAATTGTACTATTTTACAATATTCCAATTAATTGATGATACAAATTTCATCTTAACACACCTAATTTAAAAAATTGGAAAAATTCAACTCAATGATTTGAAAAGCCTGACGTAAAGCTTTTCAAATGTGACTTGGATTTAAAGATATTTTTAAACCCTCTGGACAAGTAAAATAGGATTTAATGGATAATTTACACAACAGAGAGAGAGAGAAATGAAATGAAATGGAATTTAACGTCCTACTGTTCTGCCCCGAACTGGGCTAATGAAGACGGGCATACGCCATACAGTGTGCTATGAGGGAAATTTTGCCCGGACAGCGGCACTACGGCCTACTCTTATATCGAATTCCAACTGCCAAGGGATCTTTTACGTGCACGCCAATGTGTACACGGGACCTCGGTTTTTCGTCCCATCCGAACGATTAGACAGCTTTCCTTGTCAGCCCCTCCGTCCTGCATCACTGACAAGGGAGAACCACGCCGGAAAATCTGGGTGAATTTCTCGGCCAATGCAGGGATCGAACACCCGACTTCCAGGCTAGCGAGCTAGCGTCTTACCCACTTAGCCACGTGATCCCCACAGAGAGAGAGAGAGAGAGAGAGAGAGAGAGAGAGAGAGAGCGAAGGGGTTTAACGTCCACTCGACACAAACTAGGTCATTTCGGGACTAACATATGGTTTAATTTTATTTCAATAATTCGCTTGCGCGTAGGGGTCTTTAGCAGTGGGGGGAAACCGGAGGACCCGTAGAAAACCCACGAGGTTGGACAGGCGACCCTACTCCTTGTCACGTACAACCGGGGATTCGAAACCACGCCAGTCGACTCAATGACAGGTCTTATGATACAGCGCGCACGTGCTAACCACTCGACCATCCAACCCCCCAATTTACATAACAGGTAGGTAACTAACACATCTAGTGCATAGAATAAGGCTATTTTTTATTTTCTGGAACTGTCAAACCAGCAAGAGTGTTATTGTCCCTTTAACCGTTTTCAATATCCCGGTCAGTGCAGACAAGCAAGAAGACGTTAAACCCCATTTTATTGCTTCATAAATATTAAAATTATTAAAACGATCCTTTTCATCTAAGCTATTAATGCAAATACACTTTGAATAGGCTTAAAAAGGGGGCGTGTTTACCTATGAATAATGTATTATAAAATAGAGCAGGCCTATAATTGAGTCTATTTATAGATCGGGTAAATAGCCGTATAAATATAAATGGTATATTTTTATCACGTTTATTGTCGATTTTACCAGACAGATCGTAGCTTCAAAACATTATCTACTTTATTAGTATATACAACAAGATAATTCGTCACATTATCCACTGTGTTAGTATCCATAACAAGATAATTCGCGACATTATCGACTAGTGTACAGATCAAGTCATTTCGGCACATTATTGACTAGTATGTACAACAAGGTATTTCCACACATTATCGACTAGTGTACACAAGTCATTTCGCCACATTATTGATTATTATGCACAGCACGACAATCCGCGACACATTATTGACTGGTATACACAACAAGAAATTTCGCGACATTATTGACTGGTATATACATAAGACAATTGGCGACATTATTGACTAGCATACACAACATGACAATTCGCGACATACACAACAAAAAGACAATTCGCAACACTGTCGATTTTACTAGACAATTCGTAACACACCATTGTGTCAGTTCGCGACATTATTAACCTATAAGACTATTATATATACTAATTGTTGTTCCTTTATTTTTAACAACACCTCGTGACACTTTCTCTTGACGTTTTGGTCTAGAATCGAAGAAGATTATTTGAATTCATATTTTCTATCAGGTTTTGGTGCAGTTTCATGATATTGGGGCTGGCGGATCAGTACGTAAACACGCATGACTTAGGCAAATAGCTTCAAGCATTGAATTATCACAGAAGTCAATGAGATGATAATTAGTGGTCTGAAACCACTTTAGTTTGCATAACAACAAGAGAATGCGCAACATAAAACGGAACCCTTTTAAGATAATTAGAATACTCTAGTTGTCAAGAGTGTCATATTGTTTCAATAGTTTTTAGTAATATCTAAGGACATTTCAATGAGGAATTAGGTAGGGATTAATGGGGTGTTATTTTGTGATAACGTTTTGTCAGGAGAGGTGATCGCGAACAGAACTCGAGTTTATCTGGACAATTGATAACAATGTTGATAACACTAATACCTCCACAACACGAGCTTTGTGTCAGCCCAGTTTAATTATTCAGACAAGCTAAAACACATCATAACTTTCATCAATCAAACTGCATTAACCGAGAAAGTTCATCCAGATATTCCAACATGGTTCCCCCTTGTCAGTGATGCAGGACGGAGGGCCTGACGAGCACAGCTGTCTAGTCTTTCGGATGGTACGAAAAACCGAGGTCCCGTGTACACATTGGCGTGCACTTAAAAGATCCCTTAACAGTTGGAATTCGATATAAGAGTAGGTCGTAGTGCCACTGTCCCGGCAAAATTGCCCTCATAGCACACTGTATGGCGTATGCCCGTCTTCATTAGCCCAGTTCGGAGCAAAACAGTAGGAATTTAAACCCCATTTCATTTCATTTCATTTCATCAATCAAACAGGGAATGAAAAAAATAAAAGGAATTAACACCTGACCCCAAACTGATCCATTGTTATTTACTGTCAAATTCATAATCTCATATGGTAAATTAGTTTGACAATGCGTAGGGTAGAGGCTGAAACTTGATAAATCAACCGGAAACAAAATACAGTAAATGAAATGGGGTTTAACGTCCTATTTTGTGTGCACCAACCAGGCTAATGTAGACAGTAAATTGAGCGGTGTAGTAAAATAGTTGGTCGTGATTTATCAGCCAGATTTCCCCTTTATACTGAGACAGGAGGAAAAGTCTCTAGTTATTGGGATGGGATTAAAAATAGAGGCCGACTTGTTACTCGTCGACATACAAGCAACGAAAAATGGACAGTTTAAATACGATGGAGAATAGGTGGTAACGCTGCTGTCCGGGATAAATTTCCTTCTTCAATAGCCCGGTTGGTGCCGAAAAGTAGGACGTTAAACCCCATTTTATTTCATGACTTTTTACATGACGTAGATGTTGATTTCTATAATATCGAATACAGAGAAAGACGTATACGTGAGACTAGGGTAGAGAGAAAGACGAATACGTGAGAATATATTAAGGTCATGAGATATATATTAAGGTCATGAGATATAATGTATTATTAAACATCAATAGGTAGCAGACAAGTGAATGTTATATTCTATTCAAACAACATGAAATAAACAAGACGAGTGTCATATATTTCATGATAATACCTGTAATTTCATATCATTGTAAAGACGTGTAATACTAGTATCAAGTTAGCTGATCTAATGTCTCTTTCCTGGGGGTTAGAGAGAGAGAGAGAGGGAGAGAGAGAGAGAGAGAGAGTTTAACGTCCACTTGACACAAAATATGCCATTTCGGGACTAACAAACGGTTCAATTTTATTTCAACAATTCGCTTGCGCGTATGGGTCTTTAGCATTGAGAGGGAACCAGAGGACCCCGAGAAACCCAACAAATCCACACCAGTTGACTCAATGACAGATACAACGCGCATGCGTTAACCTTTCGCCCCCCCCATCCCCACCCCAATGTTAGAGTTGGGGTTAGTTTGTGCATATAATTCTTGTGGGAATGAATACCTGATAACTCTTCTCATGGTTTGAGAAGTTCACATAGTCAACCAATTTCTAGCTTGATGTTAAGTCTAGATTTAATATTGACTTAACACAGACTACAGCACTCCAATTACTCAACCTATCTTCCTCAATTACAAACGTTTTCAATTTCTACTGGGAAACAAGACTCTGGGTGTTTCCATGTACTATTCAGTATTCAAAGAGCACGGCTGTTAAGAATTATCTCCTTGTAGTCTGTGTGTACAATTGTTTACATGAATACCTGCATTTAAGGTGGGGAGGTTTAACAAACTATTATAATGTCGATTTGTATAAACTACTTTCATAGAGAGTTGCAACACAGCAAAGAGAGAGAGAGGAGAGTTTAACGTTCACTCGACACAAACTAGATCATTTCGGGACTAACATATGGTTCAATTGTATTTCAATAATTCGCTTGCGAGTAGGGGTCTTTAGCAGTGGGAGGAAACCGGAGGACCGCTCCGGAGAAAACCCACGAGGTTGGACAGGCGACCATGCTCCTTCACTTGCCACGTACAATGATGCAACGTGCACACGCTAACCTGTCGGCAATCCAATCCCCCTACAGAGAGAGAGAGAGAGAGGGGATGGGTTGCAACACGGGGGCTACTTGTAATACTTCTACACGATCTATCTGGTCCAATACAATGCATAGAGGTGGTTTCAACACGCGCTAAAAATAATACTCGTGTATGACCTTGTAGATACAATACCAATACATAAGATGAAACATACCTCCGACTGATGATCGTGGATTCAATAGATCCTCTTGAGTTAGATAGAATGGCTTCATATTGAAGGATAGCTGCTCGTATAACCATTTAGACGTTACCAAACACTTTACCAACAACTTAACGGATGAATTAATATCTTACGTTACGCCCTCTTGACTCCATGTTGAATTAATCTATTATATATATATAACGTTTATTCAACTCAACGACGGAGAATGTGGTCAAACGGCATCTAGTTGTCCACTTAGATCTCTCTCAAATTAACAACAGAAGTTGAAATTAGCGGAGCTAGAGAAACTTGAAAACACGTGACCGTATATAGGTTGTTAGTGAAACTACAGGTGTGAATCAAGGTAATATAATAGTAATAATAAAGGTAGTTATATGAATAACAAAAGGTAGTGTATGTCTAATAAAACACGATAAGGGAAGTATAATAGCTTGTTGTGTAAAACTACTGTCAGTAACAACGACCTTGTTAACTGAAGGTTGTAGGGATAACTTAAAGGTGCAATTGCAAATTTTCAAGTTATATTTTTAAAATGTATTAAAATAAAGCCTTAAAATAGATGGTATCCATAAACAGTCCTACCTTGTTAAAGAATAATCCTATTAATCCTATAATTCGCTATTGCCAGCTGAGAAATTGGCAAAAATATCATTTTTAACTTCAAATTCCAACGTTGGAAAATGGCTGCCCCATGTTGTCAATAGCAAAACAGGGGAGGTAATTGTGTTGTTATTTCCTGTGTCATAGATTTTTAAGGGTGGGAAATAATGCCCATGATCCTATAATAGTGATTTGATAACCTATTGAGCAAAAGACATAGAAATAATTATGTTTTGACTTTCTTAGAAAATTTGAAATTCTCGCTTTAAGTTAGTTAGTGTTAGTTGTATTTTACGTCCGCTTCCACCGAGGTGATAAGTATGCTTTAAGTATATATGTGCTTATTATATGAATGCTGTGTGCAGCATACAAAATGGTTTCAGTGTCATTTAGTAACACAATGTCGATTTGTATAAACTAATTTCATAGAGAGGGTTGTAACCTCGTTATTTGTACTAATAAACGACCTACAAGTTATAATTCTATGAAATATAATTACTTATTATTACTGTGCGACTATTTAACAAGGACTCGTTAGTCTTTATAAACATCCCTCAGTAATATTTGTATTCCATTGTAACCACTTGTATGTAGTTATCTGAAGGTTATAGTATGTGCCAGCATGAATGATGTGACCAGTGTATTAAAAGTATCCGTGGGTTATATGTGCCAGCATGAATGATATGTATAACGATACAATAAAAAACCTTCACGACTATCAACCAGTACACAACGTGACTATATATTGTTTATAAGTTGGTGTTTATTGATATACTACTATATAACAAGACTTGGTATTATTTATAAGTTAGTGTATACTGATATACTACTAATAAGACTTGATATTATTTAAAGTAGCTATACTCTTGTTGATTTATAAAACCAACCACGTCCAGTCTCTGTTAAAGTAAAACCCAACGACAACCATGTCTTTATATAGAGTTAAAACATATTGTGGTCATCTATAAACTTAAGGATACATCATGGGAGATTCGATAACGAGTTGGCAGTTCTCACTATAATAGTTAAAACATTCAAATTGATCCACTATGAACCGAGAACAAAGCGATTGAATTTCCGCCTAGCCTTGATCATCATTACTAAAGCCAGTACGATAAACAGCATAGTCTCGATTATCCATTTAATCGTTAAATCGTGAAGGAAAGTTATGCAGTAAATCGGCTCACAATCCACTAAAGATCGCAGTCTAGCGATGCCATCTAGAGTTGATGATGGTCTGGATAGGTTAATTAATGTCTAATTAATAATTTAGATAACATTTCAGGCCTAAAGAAAGACCTGCAATAGACAGATTTAGTTCTTGCATAATGTATGTTTAAGCGGCCCATACATGTTCAATTGTTTCGTCAATTAATTGACGAAGACATTGAACGCGTATGGAGGGGCATTGACGACGAATTAATTGAAACAATTAATTGATCAAAGTTCCTGTGATATGTATTGACAGATCGTCAATTAAATAGACCGTGTGTGGTAGTGCCAGAGATGCTTTCATCTCGAAGTTTTCGATCAGAATGAAAATTGACGCTTAAACATTGATCGTGTGTGGGCAAGGTTAATTTCACCAATTAACTGATATCAATTTATTGTCATCAATTAATTGACAAAAACATTGAACGTGTATCGGCCGCTTTATCTTACACCCCCCCCCTCCAGCCTTTATATGGTATCCACTCGACACAAACTAGGTCATTTCGGGACTAACATATGATCCAATTTTATTTACATAATTCGCTTGCGCGTAGGGGGTCTTTAGCAGTGGGAGGAAACTGGAAGACCCCGAGAGAAAACCTACAAGGCTGGACAGGCGACCCCACTCCTTGCCACTTACAACCGGTGAATCGAAACCCGCCAGTTGACTCAATGACAGGCCTCATGATACCATAACATTATAACACTTTGATTCTTCAATTGATTGGATTATTCTCTCTGCTTGTATATAAACTTGATCATTTTTACTTGAATTAAATAAGGTTGTTGTGTTGTTTACAAAAACTAGATAGTTTCAAGTTCATGTTGAACCTGTATAACGTGTTACAAAATGTTGACAGAATACGATACACCTACATCTTTCATTTAATGTCGTAAATATGTCATTTAATGTCGTAAAGGCAAAGAAAATAAAATGAACCGGGTTTTAACGTCCTACTATTCTGCCCCTACTGCGCTAATAAGGACGGGTACACGCCATACAGTCTACACCGACTGGGCTAACGAAGACGGGCATACTCCTTACAGAGCACTACGGTGTTACAGGAGCTACGGCCTACTCTTATATCGAATTCCAACTTACAGAGATATTTTATATACAGACAATCCAAACAATCCACGTTATCAATAGTTGGGGTTACTCCAAGACGAACAGTCCTCTTCACGAAATGTAATATGGAATAATCAGTACTATTCAATAGGGAGGTCTGTCCTTCAATCTTTATATAACCACAAAACATCAACATGTATCGAAACACTTATAATCTCCTTTCATACAAATAATCTACGTTATAAATAGGGTTATTCAACGATAAACGAGGGAGAGAGGGAGAGAGAGAGGGGGGTAACTTTAACGTCCACTCGACACCAACTACATGTAGGTCATGTATAGAAACATTTATAACCTCCTTTCATACAAATAATCTACGTTATATATAGGGTTATTAAACGAGGGAGAGAGAGAGAGAGAGAGAAAGAGTGAGAGAGAGTTATATGTCCACTCGACACCAACTACAAGTAAGTCATTTCGGGACTAACATATGGTTCAATTTTATTTCAAAAATCCGCTTACGCGTAGGGGTCTTTAGCAGTGGGAGGAAACCGGAGGACCTGGAGAAAACCCACGAGGTTGGACCGGCGACCCTACTCCTTGTCACGTACAACCGGGGAATCGAAACCCCGCCAGTTGACTCAATGACAGACCTTATACAGTGCGCGCTTGCTAACCATTCGCCCCCCCCCCCCATGATTAACGCGCCTTGAAATAATATGTAACATGGAATAACCAGTAAGTGAACTTTCTAATAGGTAAACTATTTAATTAATAACATTGTATAGTGTAGTATCCTCTTTAATCTTTTAGCCTTGTGAAATATTAGTAACTTAATATTACGAAACATTTGTAACTTACGAAACATTTGTAACTTACGAAACATTTGTAACCTACGAAACATTTGTAACTTACGAAATATTTGTAACCTACGAAACATTTGTAACTTACGAACCATTTGTAACTTACGAAACATTTGTAACTTACGAGATATTCAAATCTTGAGAAACATTTAAGAAATATTATCCAATGGTCACAAAATATTACAAGAATAA
This sequence comes from Patella vulgata, assembly GCF_932274485.2. Taxonomy (NCBI): domain Eukaryota; kingdom Metazoa; phylum Mollusca; class Gastropoda; family Patellidae; genus Patella; species Patella vulgata. Next base: position 3,526,490 of record NC_065884.2, read on the forward strand.
CTTCCAAGGCAAAACGTGAAACATTGGTATTGTTGGAAGCAGAAGTGAGCACAAATAATTCACGTAATTAAATAAGTAGAATCTATAAAGCGAAATACAAAATAACATTATCACTGTTGCTCACTGGAAAATCTCACGACCTAGGTGTCTGCACCGGTTGGAGGACACCTGAGGAACCAGAGAAAACCCAGGAGATTGGGCAGGTGAGCCTAATATTTGTCACGTATCTTTAGAACTCATTAAATTCAGCACAATGTTCTGTAGTTGAACACTGACAAACTTCCGATCCAACACAGACAGGCCAAGTCCAACATGACGTCACAGATCAGGTGACAAGAAAATATTCTAGATACTTACCCGTAATTGTTTAATTTAATTAAAGCCACAAAATGGCTGGAATCTCCTTTATGTAAACTCAGTCGGTCTTTTACTATCACCACACCACGCCTAGTTATTTGAGGAATTCTTGAGCTCCTATGTAAATACTCAGTAAGGATTTTGTACTACTTGATCACCGTGGACTGGGGACCCCAACAGTCGGTGTACTAACTGCCGTTATCTCGCCTCTTAACGTTCGTATATGTGGCTCGAATGATCCCTTAATAAAAATTTATGGCCTTATCAGTGGTTTAATATTTGTTTGATATAGTCGACCCTTTTAGTGGAGGGGATTAAAGGTGGTTTGGGCTGACAAAGAATTTTATTAACATATTGTCTTTACATACAATTTTACAAACCTCCACAGTTCTACCAAATTAACTTGAAATCTTAGAATTTGTACATTAATATACATACATGTATTCAACAATTTAATTAATCAACAACTGATGTATGGCGACTAATTGTACTGTTAGTAATGTTATAGACAGAATGAAATGAAATAAAATGGGGCTTAACGTCCTACTGTTCTGCTCCGAACTGGGCTAATGAAGATGGGCATACGCCATACAGTGTGCTATGTAATGAAATAGGGTTTAACGTCCTACTGTTCTGCTCCGACTGGGCTAATGAAGACGGGCATACGCCATACAGTGTATCAAAATTTGGTTCATGAAATAAAATTAATCTAAACAGTACTTTTCTTCTCTGGACGTGTGTTTTGCAATTTGTCATAAAATGAATTTCTTCCTCTACCTCGTGGATCTTTTACTTCTAATTGTATATATCTCCCTGTTTCAATGTTCAATTTATGTGCGCTTATTCTTAAAAATTGTTATCGCTTTTCTGTGTTTTCGACTTTTTATCACATCTAAATATTTTTCATATTCTATATCATTTTATATATATTTTCTATATATATTCAACATTTTGTACGATTAACGGCTGATTAATGATAAATCTGATACATCATTCCGGCTAGCACAGCCTTATTACCACTTTAGCTTGATAAACGGCTGATTAATGATACATTATTCTGACTATCACAGCCTTATTATCACTTTAGCTTGATAAACGGCTGATTGATAAAGTATTGCATTGGGGTGTTTTGAAGTCATATTTCGATTAATCATTCATCAGCCCAATACCATAAAACAAAAATTAAATTTGTTTCGAACAATTAAGAGAGTTTCAGTATTGCTTCGTGTGTACAATAGTCGTCAAATGCATACTAAACGTACGCTGTCCGTCAACAATGAGCTCCGCTTGAGAACAAACAGTAAGCTAGTTGACTGACATTTTGATTCCTAAATCAGCGGTTTTAGTCAAAAGTACTGAGTATATTTTAAGAACTTTTAGCCGCTTCCATTAAGAAAAAAATGAAAAGATTTATTTAGTCTGTGTGTGTATGGGGGGGGGGGGGTGCATGCCCGATGTGAAACGGAGTAGAACCACATTACAAGATAATAATAATATACTAAATTTTGGATATAGCGGTCATTCAAGACCGATATCTATTCTCACCGTAGATAATTCTTTGCGTGTCGAATGTGTCAAATGTTGAACGATGATGGATTGTCGGAGTTGCACAAATCAACATATAAAATTCCTATGATATCGACCAGTTTCAGTTTTTCTTCACCCAAAGGACAGAGATGCCGTCATTTCAAATTGATCCAAACAAAAATTCAATTCCGCACGCCCAAGTCTTCGCTCATTTCGATTTTGTCAATAGGCGAACGTGAATGGTACGCTCACGATTCAAGAAAAGTAATTTTGAAACACTGACCACCCTCCATTCATTAGAACTTAAATCAACATGGATAGAAGAAAGAAAGCGATGGTATTCAACTAACGAACTGACCTCCAACACACCTGACTCAATATACAGCCATCATTTAGATCGTTCACAGGGTGCTGTACACAGACCAAATGGCATAATGGCTAACAAACTGACCCCCAACACACCTGATTCTATATACATGTACAACCAAAGATCGCTGTACATAGACCAGATGGCATAATTGGCATGGTAGAACGCAGCTCAGAAATGTTGACAATTAAAAAGAGTCTTTTGTACTGAACCGGATCGAAGGAGACGAGAGTTTCAGAAATGTTATCACTATTGTTTTTGTGGCTATTCCTCATGTGAATTTCATTTGAAGCCTTCCGATTATAAAGGAATAGTGTCTTCTTCTGATTCTTCTGACAAGATCATTGAGTTCAATAACACTAAACACATCTGGGTGGATTGATAAATAGTTAACACTCGCAACTCGATTGTCAAAATACACTTATTTGTTTGAAATGCTTTAATACTTATACTAAACGTTTAAAATCATTATAGGATCGCCTGTCTATCCTTGAAAGTTTTTCCTGCGTTCAACTGTTTCCCTCCACTGGTAAAGACCCATACGTGCAATCTGATTAGAGAAGGAAAATTAAACCATATGTTAGACCCGAAATGACGTAGTTTGAGTGGACGTTAAACATCTCCTCCAGACAACACATGCTACGCGAATGTCCTGAGTTCAAGCCCCATTATGAGCGGATGTTCTAGCCCTGTTGTCATTTGACATGGTAAAACTCCATTCTGCACACAGAGCTCCACCTAATTCATACTTCCAACCTCGTGGGTTTAACATTGGACCATATGTTAGTCCCGAAATCACCCCCCTCCCCCTTCATACTTTGAGAGCAAATCTCTACCTTGAATGGCCGCCGTAATCCAAAAATTACTATACTATTTTGTAATTCGATTCTATTTGGTTTCACATCTGTAATACACACAAAGAAAAAATAAACCATTTCCAATTTTATTGAATGGATGCGGAATAAATACTTCTCAAAATTCTCGAAATACGCAAGTCGATTTAGGACTTAAAATGTCAGTTAACTAGCCTAGTGTCTGTTCTCAAGCGGAGCTAACTGCAGACAGACAGTCTTAGTTTAGTATGGGTAAAACCCTTGCTGCATCGCAAGGTCTGATAAAAAAAAATAGAGATCTATATTTCGTTCCGTTTTAAACTGTAAAAACACGATCGCTGAGAGCACTGACACTCGTATCGACGATCGCTGGGGGCACTGACACTAATAATGTAATTCAATAAATTGGTCAAACATTTCAAATTTCAATGACGAGTTGGGTTTAAGGTTAAAGATTTACGTGCCAGAAAAGGAAATAAAATGCCTCGCGCGTCTCCACATATTGTCATCTGTGCAAACAATAGTGTAAATACGGCTACATATAAAATGAGTACCGGGTATTTGTCGATGTTTGTATTGTAATTCCACATCAATATGCAGTATTTTTTTGTAATGTGACACATGATATGAATGGATTTCTATTATTTGTGTTGAATTAAGGAGGTATGAAAACAACATCTCTATCTTCAACCACGTAAAGAGAGAGAGAGAGAGGGAGGGAGGGAGAGAGAGAGGGAGAGAGAGGGGGTTTAACGTCCACTCGACACAAACTAGGTGTCTCTATGTTCAGTTTCGTAAACAGAGAGAGAGAGAGAGAGAGAGAGAGAGAGAGAGTTAAGAATTATCTCCTTGTAGTCTTTGTGTACAATTGTTTACATGAATACCTGCATTTAAGGTGGGGAGGTTTAACAAACTACTACAATGTCGATTTGTATAAACTACTTTCATAGAGAGTTGCGACACAGCAGAGAGAGAGAGCGAGAGAGAGGGGTAACGTCTCGACGTCCACTCGACACAAACTAGGTCATTTCGAGACTAACATAAGGTTCAACTTTATTGAAATGATTCGCCACTCAATACAGACTGTGCTATTTCGAGACTAACATATGGTTCAGAATGGGGGTTAAAGAGCTTACTTCTTTGTTGTGAAGTTATCTTGCATTATATGTTATTATGTTTCATTTGGCTTATGTTAAAGATGCATTATGTAAGATTTAGTTTCAAAACAAAAAGAGAGAGAAAGAGAGATGGGGTTTAACGTCCACTCGACACAAACTAGGTCATTTCGGGACTAACATATGGTTTAATTTTATTTCAATAATTCGCTTGCGCGTAGGGGTCTTTAGCAGTGGGAGGAAACCGGAGGACCCGGAGAAAACCCACGAGGTTGGACAGGCGACCCTACTCCTTGTCACGTACAACCGGGTCAAAATAAATACTTCAAAATTAATATATTGAAATTTCATTCAAATTACTTTATCATGGGCGTCGTTATCAGTGTTTGAAGTTTTGACAAGATTGTTTATTATCGTAGCAACGTTACTTGTTAATCAAGACTCAGTCACGCTTCTCCATTTGTAAATTAAATCATTAAATCGCGCTCGTGTTTCAACCCGTTTACATCTCCACCATCGGATGCTCTAGAGAGTTGGTAATAGACCTATCATGTTAGTAAGTGTCCAAGTAGACCTCTATATGAATAAATGAAATGGGGTTTAACGTCCTAAACTGGGCTAATGAAAACGGGCATACACCATACAGTGTGCTATGAGGGAAATTTTGCCCGGGCAGCGGCGCTACGACCTACTCTTATATCGAATTCCAACTGCCAAGGGATATTTTACGTGCACTCCAATGTGTACACGGGACCTCGGTTTTCCGTCCCATCCGAACGACTAGACAGCTATCCTTGTCAGGCCCTCCAAGGGGGAAACCACTCTATATGAACAGCGTCCGTTAATGGAGCTATTTGAAATGAAAGATAATGGGGATTTAACGTCTAGTATCCACAAATAAATAATGTCTAGTATCGGTGTTAGTAAATATAATGATGATCTGTTGAGAAGACATGATGTCCAGACGAATGATCTTTAAACATGTGGACAACAGACTAGTAGATTGTTTAATAATAAGGTTAGAATGTCCACCATGTTTACCTGCTAGTAAATCTAAGATGTAAAACACAATAGTCTTTTAATTTACTGATTATTCCCCTTCGTTTAAAACTTTGTATTTTCGTCAAATGATATCAGGATTTTCCGGCGTGGTGCAGGACAGTGAGACTGACAAGGAACAACGTATAGTCCAAAAACCAAGGTCAGGTGTAGATATTGGCGTGCACGTAAAAGATTCCTTGACAGTTGGAATTCGATATAAGAGTAGGCAATAGCACACTGTATGGCGTATGCCCGTCTCCCTTAGGCGAATCTTATATACCCCCCCCCCCCCCAACGACATGACATCATATATCGGTGAGCTTGACGATCGCCTTTTTTTAGTAGATATAGGGTGATACCAGGCCATACAAATTGATGTAATCAGTAAAATATACCCCCCCCCCACAACGACATGACATCTTAAATCGATGAGTTTGCTGCATAAGCTAGTAGGCGATCGCTTTTTGTTTTTGTTTGAGTTGTTATAGGGCGATACAAAATTAGATAAACATTCCTAATTAATATTGATAATTAAAATCATAATAATAACTATAAATAGGTAACGAAAACGTTTGTGGTCTTGGGAGGGGGTGCTGTATCATAAAGTCTGTCATTGAGTCAACTGGTGTGGTTTCGATTCCCCGGTTGTACGTGACAAGGAGTAGTGTCGCCTGTCCAACCTCGTGGAGTTTTCTCCAGGTTGTCGGGTTTCCTCCCACTGCTAAAGACCGCTACGCGCAAGCGAATTATGGAAATAAAATTGAACCATATGTTAGTCCCGAAATGACCTAGTTTGTGTCGAGTGGCCGTTAAACCCCATCTCTCTCTCTCTCTCTCTCTCTCTCTCTCTCTCTCTCTCCCTTTATAATTCTAGAGGTCTTACCTATTCTCATTTTGTTTCTTCTGAAGTGGTCGCCTAAACAGGATCGAAAAAGACCCTCCATTATTCCATATAATATTATATTACTTTAGTAAGTGGAGAAAGCAATCCATGTCAATTATTAAAACACAAGTCGCTGATTCATCTGTCGCTCACATTCTGTTTTTGTTTTTATTTGTGCTCGCGAGAAGAATAACGGCTTTTAATCCTGCCTGTAGTGCATTAATTAATGAAACAATTTTTCTTACAACTTTATAACTCAACAACACTAAAGACAAAGGCTGAGAAGAAAAGCCCTAGGTTTAAATGTTGTACTATTCATCAACGGCTGGGAAGACAAGCCCTAGGTTTAAATGTATATGATATTTACTAGTCTCCAACTATTCATCACAGATCGTGACACCTTGTAAAACAATATAAAGTTAAAACTTTACTGAAGATTTCGTGTCTATGACTGATGTCAGCTGAATGAAACACGTCAAATCTGTCCTCGTATCATCTCATTTAAATATAGACATGTCTTTCACATTAATACACTCTGTAATCTTTCTTTGTGTTTTTGTTTTTCTCTACGTTTTTGTTTGTATCAAACCATTCTACAGAGGGCGCATATACCTTCCTACAGGGCATACAGATATTTATACATAGGACGGGGCTCAAACCTTCTTACTGGGGACAAAAACCTTCCCACAGAGTCTCCTTTCATAGGCCACAAACAATACTTCAGCTTCAGGTGACACAAACCTTCCTTCAGGGAATACGAAACTCCCTATTCAGAGCACAAACCTTCCTATACAGGTCGCAAACTTCCCTACACAGAGCGCAAGCCTTCTCACAGAGGACACAAAACTTCCTACTCAGTTCACAACCCTTCCTACGGGGAGCACAAACTTGCTTTGAGAGGACAGGACACAACCCCGTGGAATACAAGGATTTACTGTGATTCTATAACTTTATCACGTCTATTTTCAGTTCATGTACTAAATATCATCGTCCTCTTTGTATTTGTAGAATCAAAGGTTCTCCGCTCTCTGGTCCTAACTAATACAATACCACTGACAGACATTTATTTCTACATGCATTCAATCTACTTTCTAGTTCACCAGTAATAAAGCACAATTAATTCAAGCTATCCAGAACTTGGTGAATATTTGTTTTTTGTTAGTAATTTATATAACACTTGTAGTTTGATAAGCGTTTAAACTTAAATCCCTCTATTTAGATATGCATAGCCTCAATCCCTCTATGTGAATATGCATAGTCTCAATCCTTCTAATTAGATATGCACAGCCTCATCCCTTTATTTGGATATGCATAGCCTTTCTGGTTGTTATTTGCATTTTTAATCCACGCATGTTTTCATGTCGTTAAAATTGTAGAATAATTTTCAACAATCGTTAGTCTTTGTCAGTCGCCATTAGTACTATTGATGTAAAACAAAGTGCCTCTTGTCCACATTAGAAAGTGTCGTGCACGAAGCAAGGCATGCTCCTTATATTGTTTCAGTTCCGTGTGTTAATATAATCTACTAGTTGGTCAATCAATACCCATCTTCATTACCACTCTTGATGCAAAATAGTACGTTAACACCATTTTAATTCGTTTCGTGTCATTAAATTTGCCTGTTTCATATTTAAACCACCACACTTTAATAACCCCCTGTGAATACTCATACACCGAATCTGATATATTTCATAGTTTTGTGTTTACCAAATTAAGATAAACGATAACTTCCTCCACGAGTATTTAGTCGACTCGATCGGTTCGTGATGGTGATAATAATATTAGCTATATATGTAGAAATATGTTGGAACAGCTGGCGAACTTTATTAAAATTGTCTTTGATGTTTGTGAAACTGTAAATCGATGATGGCAGCCTTCACGCATTTTCTCTTTTTAATATATATCAATGTCCATCGTTCTGGTAATTATAAGCAGAGTTATTCCACTGTAATTATCTTTTTGGTATTTAATAATCAGGCTATTCCATGAATAATTCACCTGTTACATTTATATCACTGTATATAGTCCTGTTATTTATTAATTAGGATATTCCATAAATAATTCATCCGGGTCATACGTGTTTATATTCTGTGATATTCTATATTAGTTACCTTATACTAGTATTCACTTGTAATCAGTTATAACACTGTTTGTACACTGTGGTATATCACTGATATTTAACATGTAATCAGTTATAACAGTATATGTTAGTTATACACTGTGATATATCACTGATATTTAACATTTAATAAGTTATAATATTATGTTAGTATACTGTGGTATATCACTGATATGTAACATTTGTTACCTTATGTTGAATTGTAATCAGTTACAACATTATGTTAGCACATTGTGGTATATCACTGATATTTAACATTTGTGGCCTTATATTGACTTGTAATCAGTTATAACACTGTTTGTACACTGTGATATTTAATATTACACACCTTGTTTTGGCCCCTAATTAGTAATAACATCGTGTTATCTTGTAATTAGATCATAGCATTGTTCCATTGGCCATCACACATCAAGCCACGTACACACCTAGTTTGCGGTGTGTGCACCAACTAATCGACAATTGTCTTTAATTCAACTGTCAAATAATTAAACTTTTTTTGTAGATAAATTACTGTTTGTAAAACATCGAAATCAAGATTAAAAGATATTCAAAACAAATTCCTCGCATCATGAACAAACACGAACACACAAGAAGAGATGAGATTGAGAATCTATAAACATCGCTTAAAGTACAATTGATGTTATATTAAGACGGCTATTTACAAACGTAACACTTCTCCGAGCTAAAACAAAATCCTGTGATATGTGCACCATGTGTTCCTTGATTAAAGAATATAACACCACGCCCTCTAACATGTATATTTCAAATTCCATAGAAACCGTGAAACATTAACATATGTTTTAATGCACCGTACTGCTGTTTGTATTTTTGCTGTACATTTGACTCGAGAACCCAGTGAACAAGGTCGAGTATTGTTGCTAGAAATAAGACAAAGTGTCAAATCTCGAGCACTATTAACTGTTTGTTCTAAACAGACGCTAATATTGTAAGAAAGGGCGAAACGCAGACTTGCTGTTGGTCAGAATTGTTTGTATATGTAAGCTGATCGAAATACAGAGATTTTAGCTTTTGGCACGGATTGTATTAATACCGGAGAGATCTTGTAAATATAAGTATCAAGATAAAATATAGTACGTCCAGCGTAAAGGGTCATCAAACTTCAATGACCATAAATACAAAATGACAAATGAGTTTAATAGCGTGTGGACTTTACCACTGGAGGGTGTCAAATTAACGATCATCTCAATAGAAAATGAAATGAAATGAAATGGGGTTTAACGTCCTACTGTTCTGCTCCTATACTGGGCTAATGAAGACGGGCATACGCCATACAGTAGTCTATGAGGGAAATTTTGCCCGGGCAACGGCACTATCGCCTACTCTTATATCCATTTCCCTCCGTCCTGCATCACTGACAAGAGGAAACCACGTCTCAATGGAGAAGTGGTATCCGATGTTACAACAACTTTCACAAGCTTAATATAAGTGAAATGGGGTTTAATGTCCTACTTTTCTATACGAACGGGGGATAATGAAGACGGGGATACACAACACAGTGGGAATTATGCTACGGTCTACTCTTTATTTCGAATTCAGACTGTCAAAGTTTCTTTTACGTGCACGCCAATGTGTACATGGGACCTCGGGTTTTCGTCCCATCCAAGCTACTAGTCCTGTACTACTTACAAGGGGCAATCACGCCGGAAAATATCCCGAAGAACTTTCTGGTCTACGGGGAGTGAACCCGAGTCCGCCATGTTAACCACCCAGCTTTTTACTCACAGAGCCACTTCGGCTTCGGCTTCAGCTGCTATAGAAGTAACCTCGCATATATGAATATAATTATCAATTTGCAATACGAAACGCATGATATATAACTGTCATTACGTGTGATTTAGTAAACAGAGAATATACTTTGCTTTGTGCAAGACACTTTGTGATGTAAACAGAGGGCAATAAACTTTTGTGAAGCTACCTCGGATATGTGTGAAGTCTTATCTAATTTACATGTGAAGTATTTCGTTATTATGTAAAGCAACAGAACGTAATAAACTAGTTTGTGAAGCTATCGTAAATATGTGTAAAGTCATGTCCCCGGGGATCTGACGGATGATTTACCTAAAGTCGACCATTAATCAGTATCGACTATTACTATAGACCATAGACGCCATCTTTATTACAACAGCACCGTTATTTTATTGTTTTATCTCTGCCTTTAGGCAACAGAACACTTGTGGTAATTATCCTTCGTTAGAAACGAAATATCCATTTTCTTCTGATAAATGTAGACATTCTGGTGTTAAAAGGTCATCAGAGCGAATACAGATATACATAATCGACTGGACATAGACCGACGATGTTATCTGGTATCTGGTCAAATTGTACAGTGAAGCTGAAACAATTATGCAGCATTACATATTATATATTTATATCCTGTGTTTTGTGTTATGTAAACATTCTCGATGGGGCTCCGCAGTTCATTATGTATTCCCTGTTTCTATATACAATCTTGTGAATAATTATATATGACAGAGTGTCGTGTGGGAAATAAAAGAATGCTACGATATCCAGTTGATATTGTCTGTATGTAATGGAACTGTTTATGTGAAATGAAATGGGGTTTAACGTCCTACTTTTCTGCTCGAACTGGGCTAATGAAGTCGGGCATACGCCATACAGTGTGCTGTGAGTGAAATTTTGCCCGGACATTGGCGTTACACCTACTCTTATACATGGAATTCCAACTGCTAAGGGATTTTTTACGTGCATGCAAATGTGTACACGGGACCTCGATTTTAAATCCCATCCGAATGACTAGACAGCTGTCAAGATCAATGGACGAATTCTATTTTTTATCATGCCGGCTATGAAAGTAACACGTGCGTTTAGTTTTAGTTGAGAGGTAAAACTGTTAGTGTTAACAAGGATACAGTGAATATTTATTGAGTCATGTTAAAACAGCTGTTGATCTCGTCAATAACAGATGTAAATATCACTTCTACATTCTCTATATACAATCTACATAAAATACACTTCTATTAATGTCTAATAAAACATAACATTATGTAAGAGCTAAATCTGTTTATTGCCTGAAATGTTGTCTAAACTATTAATTAGACATTTATAAAAAAAAACAAGACCATAATCAACTCTCGATAGCATCGGATACTCGAGATTTTAACTAGATTAGAGCGGTTCGCCATTTAAAAATTTAATTCAAAAATGGTAAAGCGAGGCCAAGTCTCGCATATACCAGTGCCCTGATTACCACTATGCACAAATCTTGTCAAAAATACAAACAGTGATAACATGTTAACATGGCTTAGAATGCAGTAATATATTTATTTTACATTATCTATTTTTGAGCTATTATAGCAAGAATGTTTAGCTCTTTATCTAAATCTTATATAAAATACATTTAAATCTCGTTTTCTCATTCAATAATTAGTGAAAGAAAACGGCATTATAAACAAACTTTCCTCTCCCATCCAAAAGATTAATCACACTTTCCGGCGGTCTGTCCCACAGCCGCCATCTCTGAAACGTGAGGGAGGTTGGATGCCTAAATGGCTAGCACGTGCGCGCTGTATCATAAGGTCTGTCATTGAGTCAACTGGCGGGGTTTCGATTCCCCGGTTGTACGTGACAAGGAGTAGGGTCGCCTGTCCAAACTCTTGGATTTTCTCCGGGTCCTCCGGTTTCCTCCCATAGCTGAAGGACCCCTACGCGCAAGCTAATTATTGAAATAAAATTAAACCATATGACCTAATTTGTGTCGTATGGACCCCAAACTCTTCTAAATTTTCTTTTTCCTAAATTTGGAACAAACCTTTATGGGAAACTGAATGGGGTCAAAATTATTCTCTCTCTCTCTCTCTCTCTCTCTCTCTCTCTCTCTGGTTGGGCGTCAATTTTACAGCACCCCTGAGAACACTACCCGGCCCCCCTCGTTGCTCTGAGCTAGTTACGGACCTACATCCACCCCACCCCCTCCTCTTTCTTCTCATAGTCTGGTGACTCTAGTCTCTACTCTACTCTCTCTCTCTCTCTCTCTCTTTCTCTCTCTCTCTCTCTCTCTCAATACAACCACATCACTGCCTTCAGTTTAAAATATGGTGGATTCTATGTGTCGATACAACTGGACTGTGTTATATTTGTTAGCCATGTTTGACCATAAACACGATGGTTACCTTGTTTAAACCCTCAACCAATATTTACAGGTGCAGAGTGCATTCTTTCCTACTTCAACAATCAACCATTGTTGTCTGTAGTCATTAACTCAAACAGCTATATCTTACAAATGGTTTATAAATGTGGATAACTGAAATGAAATGGGATGTAACGTCCTACTGTTCTGCTTCAACTGGGCTAATGAATACGGGCTTACGCCACACAGTGTGCTATGAGGGAAATTTTGCCCGAGCACCAGCACTGCCGCCTGCTTTTATTACGAATTCCGACTGTCAAATGATATTATTTTCGTACACGGTTTTTCGTCTCATCCGAACGAATATATGTTGTCCCATGCCAGACCCCCGCCCTGCACCAATGACAAGGCGGAACCACCCCGGAAAATCCCGATGAATTTTCTCGGTCAACACAGTGATGGAACATGGGACCTCCAGGTTATCGAGACAGCGTCTTACTCACTGAGCCACCGCGGCCGCACTGTCTAACATCAAGTAGACACAACACGAAGCATGAGGAAACTGATCTAAACCTTTAAGCCTTTTTAGAGCCTCTCTCTCTCTCTCTCTCTCTCTCTCTCTCTCTCATTAATGTGAACAACATATATGAATTTATAAACAATCAGATGATAAATGTAGTCTGTAGGGTAATATACGACCACATTATTTCTCCAACTGGTAAAGACTCATTGGCGCAATCTAATTAGGGAAATGTAATAAAATCTCTCTCTCTCTCTCTCTCTCTCTCTCTCTGCTTGGGCTGAGATAACATTGTGTATTATATTTTATATTCGGGTCCATATATGAACCACGAATTATCACTGACACCATGATTTTTCAAAATGCTCCCCCATTTAACCAAATATCGTGCGTCCGCCATTGAGTATTTCTGCAATATATTATATACATATCCTAGAACGTGTCTTGATAGGAACTAATAGACTAATATCTGTAGGCTATGTAACTATAGAGACTTGAGTTTCAGACAATCTGTGATATTGGGGTGAAACTATTCACTGATGGTTATTTCAAATCATTTCTCTACAACCGTCTTTGATTGACATTTAGTAATTGGACATATTAAAGGAAATGAAATGAAATGGGGTTTAACGTCCTACTGTTCTGCTCCTATACTTGGCAGGCCCTCCGTTCTGCACCACTGAACTTTCTCGGCCAATGCAGGGATCGAACACCCGACCTCCAGCGTCTTAACCAACTAGCCACCGTGGCTCCCTGTGGATACACAATTACTGAGTTTAATACTAAGCGATGTTTCGACGAGGGTAGTCTCGTCTTTATCAAGTAAATGATACAAATATGTGAATAGTAGACAGTATTAAACTCAGTAATTGTGTACCCATAAAATTGTACATTGTGTTCATTTCTACAATATTCGAGTCCGTGGGGTTTTATTCAGGAAGACGTACACCAATACATAACTAAGGATAGTATCAGACAATCGTCTTGAAATATTTGGAAGGAAACTGTTCGTCTCTAAACTATATAATATCTACATATGTCTAGTCGTTCGGATGGGACGAAAAAACCGAGGTCTCGTACACATTGGCGTGCACGTAAAAGATTCCTTGACAGTCGGAATTCAATATAAGAGTAGGCCGTAGTGCCGCTGTCCGGGCAAAATTCCCCTCATAGTACATTGTATGGCGTATGTCCGTCTTCATTAGACATTCGGAGCAGAACAGTAGAACGTTAAACTCCATTTCATTTCATTTCATTTCAAGAAGCCAAAATAACGTGTTACCTACCTAATGTAGTAGATCCTGACTGCCCCATCTTGATACTGTTTAAATCCTAAATCCAAGAAATTAACCACAAACACAGAGTTGATAATCCACTAGAGAACTTTTATTTTGTAGAACGCATTAAATAAAACGCCCGGTTTATTGCACGTTTACTTCTGTTCCACATGTAGATCCCTTCACCTATATCCACACATAACACATCAGGTTGAGAACGGCATGGCGGATGGGTTTTATGTCGAGACTAAGAAACCCATGTGCTAATGATAACGTCTATCTAAGACTGGATAGAAGAAAGAATCACGCATATATAAGATTTGCTGAAGGATGAGATGAAGTAGCTATAAATAGCAGCAGTAAGTAATATGGTTATGGCATCAGTAATATATTATGCTGGTGAGAGATGCCTTATTATACTATCCACTCGTGTGTGGAATCTCCATTAACTGTTCATAAAGAATACACAGAAATCTGGCTTCAATAGTGAGTTGAACTTATTTATGGTGGGTTCTCTGATCTTATGGATTATTAATGTGAATTAATTTAATTAAAGGATCCTATCCAAAGGAACATAAACAATTAATATGAATGCCATATGTCAACAATTCGATGATAAAGAACAGTACTGTGGAGGGTATAATTAGATAGTCTTTATAAATCCGTGTGATTAACGATTCCTTGCGTCAACTGAGGAGATATCGTAATTTGGTTGATATTTAGACTAGCTGTCGTATAGTACGTTGAATATTATATATCCCCAGGAAATCATATCGTAAACACATCACTATGGTTACCGGATGTCTTTCACTGAAAAAAAAAACAAAAAAAAACATATTTCAATTATTTTTTATGCACAGAAGATAGAAACAGAAATAATGGAAAAATTTCTAGCTGAGATGATGGTTATTGGTGAGCTTGAGTCCATTATCTCATTTTAAATGATTTCAAATGAAATGGGGTTTAACGTCCTCTTGTTCTGCTTCAAACGGGATAACGAAAACGAGCAATATGCACGAGGAAAATGTTTACCGGACAGCGATCTAGAATCTTACCATATTCCAACTGTCTAGGGTTTTTTTACATGCACGCCACGTATACACTAGGTTCAGGTGTTTCATAAGACTCAAAGGACTAGACAAGATAAATTGTCTCAAAATTAATTGGGTCTAAATTAGAAGATATATGACTTCATGATTAATAAGGTCATCTACAAAATCTCAATTAAAGATATATTACTCCAAGCACAATAGGGTCATTTGTTCGACCTTCTACACTGTTTTATCTTCAGGGAACAAATCAACTTGCGAGAATAAGTTAATAATTACAGATTGTCAACTACCGAATCTTGTGTTTCCTATCTTGGCACACGCATTACTCACACGTCACCAAAATGTCGGTCCATTCATCATCTAGTGGAATTAATACACAATGGCGGCTACGTAAAAAATTGTAATTTTGTTACAAATAAAACAGTTGTACCGGTTGTATTTCCACGCTTGTACGCGTCTCTCTCTCTCTCTCTCTCTCTCTCTCCAATCGATTGTTATATTCCACTAATGTCGGCTAAAGGATATCTGACTTTATATCCTGCCTGAAGACCGAGTCAGATGTAACTGACTCGAGGAGGTAGAGTGACAATAAAATATGATTTAACACATGTTTATACTCTAAAACGTGTTTGATTTCCTTGAATAACCGAGTTTCGTGTCAATTTCAATTAAAGATTACAAGAATAGTATTTGATGGATGTCAATCACGATATCAATTTTACAAGATTTCCATTACAATAAAATCTTCAGAGGAAACATGTTTAGTAGATGAGTAATAATTTTCAATATGTCCCTCCTACTCGATTAAAGGCAAGGAGGACGACACCATAAACAATTACACAAGCACCCTATTATGCACAGACATTTCAAGAGAGAGAGAGAGAGAGAGAGAGAGAGATAGAGAGAGAGAGAGAAGCTAGGTCATTTCGGGATTAATACATGGTTAAAGTTTATTCCAATAAGTCGCTTACGCGTAGGGGTCTTAAGCAGTGGGGGAAACCGGAGGACCCGGAGAAAACCAACGAGGGTGGACAGACGAGCCTACTCCTTGTCACAGACAGAGAAAGAGAGAGAGAGAGAGACTAGACTATGGGAGGCTAGACTATGGAAGGCCAGTTTGTACGTATTAATATATCAACAATAAATTCCAGTCTACCTTCGTCTAATAAATAATTGTAAATATCATAATATACTGTTGGGAATGAATATACGAGAATTTGTTATTCTGTGGAGATCTGACATTTACACATTATGACTTGGATATTTCAGATTATTTGAACATAGTAATATATTCCATATGATGCCAGTTTTACCGGGTTGTCCGCTGGGATTAACTTGTAACTTGGTTTCTTTTTGTTACTGTTTACACAAATATATCAATATACATACTCGAATAGTTTGAGAGAGAGAGAGAGAGAGACCGAGAGAGTTTACCGTCCACTCGACACAAACTAGGTCATTTCGGAACTAAAATATGGTTCAATTTTATTTCAATAATTCGCTTGCGCGTAGAGGAAACCGAAGCAGCCGGAGAAAACCCAAGAGGTTGGACAGGCGACCCTTATCCTTGGCACGTACAACCGGGGAATCAAAACAGACCTTATGATGCTACGCGTATGCGCTAACCATTCGGCCATCCGCCCCACCCCACCCCCGGATAGTTTGTCAAGATTAGTCATTATCAATTAGTCGATGGCAAGTAAACAAATAGAATTTGGTCAATACAGACGGACCGACCGACCGACAGGGGTGGCGGCTACATTTCATAGTTGGCGTATAAAAAAATCTAGGCTGGACGGAGAGCCTGGTGGTACAGGGTGTTGTCAAATCTTTCTGATGGAAATAAAAAATACTGGAATTCGAAATAAGAGTTGGTCGTATCACCGCTGTCCGGGCAAAATGTCCCCATAGCACATTGTATGGTGTATTAGGTATTAGCCCGGTTACAAGTTGCAGACACGTGGTGGGGCGGGGGGGGGGGGTGGATGGCTGAATGGTTAGCGTGCGCGCGTTGTATCATAAAGTCTGTCATTGAGTCGACTTGCGTGGTTTCGAATCCCCGGTTGTACGTGGCAAGAAGTAGGGTCGCCTGTCCAACCTCGTGGGTTTTCTCCGGGTGCTTTGGTTTCCTCCAACTGCTAAAGACCCCTACGCGCAAGCGAATTAAGGAAATAAAATTAACCATATGTTAGTCCCGAAATGACCTAGTTTGTGTTGAGTGGACGTTAAACCCCATTTCTCTCTCTCTCTCTTTCCCCCCACTGCTAAAGATCCCTACGCTCAAGCGAATTATGTAAATAAAATTAAACCATTTGTTAGTCCCGAAATGACCTAGTTTGTGTCGAGTGGACGTAAACCCCATTTCTCTCTCTCTCTCTCTCAGACACGTGGGATGTTAAAGCCCATTTCAAATTTGCTTCCGTGTACCGTGGTTGTCCATCTCCATTAACCGGGTAAAAGAATCCATGACAAATTGGAATTTGAAATAAGAGAATCGGGCGTACCGCCGCTGCCCTGGCTAAATTTCCCTTATGGCGTATTTCCGTCTCTTTTATCCCGTTTTTGCAGAAACGTGGAAGGTTAAACCCCAATTTGTTTCACTTCGTTTCGTTGTCGTCACCATTTTTAATGTCGACATCTACATGTAGGTTAATCACGTAATAAATGTCAACATTTAAAATAACATTTAAAATATAAATCTTATGTTTAACATTTAAATATATCAACAGATCTACTCGTTCATAAATGTGAAGTTTCAAGTCCCGATGCGCCATTGGCATTTTTAGCTAAAATATCAAATTTCTCACGCCTTAATCCATGCTAATACTGTACGTACTCAGATTGATAATTTTTTAAACATTAAACATACATTATTCAAGAGTTAAATCTGCCTATTGCAGGTCTTTCTTTGGTCGTTAAATCTTATATAAACTATTAATCAGCCATTTATTAACAAAATAAGACCATAATCAACTCTCGATGCCTCCGATTTTCAATAGTTTTGAATCAGATCTGCTTTTCCATGGATAATCAAGACTTTGTTTATTAGCCTAACAATGGAGGGTACAGTGTTATGCAATATTCAGCATATTCCCTTTACATTATCTATGTTTTAACCATTATAGCGAGAACTGTCAGCTCTTTATCTGACCTTCCATAATGCTCCTTTAGCTATTAAATTAAGAAGACAAGCGAGTCTATGGTACTAAAATGACGCATCGGGACTTTACCGTCTTACGTTTTGAAGAGGAAAATTTGATCCTGACACGGGCGCCACAGTCTACACTGGATCACAGATTCTCAACTGCCAGGGTATCTTTAACAGTAAACACTGGATCACAGATTCAACTGCCAGGGGATCTTTAACAGTAAACACTGGATCGCAGATTCAACTGCCAGGGGATCCTTTACAGTAGACACTGGATCACAGATTCAACTGTCAGGGGATCTTTAACGGTAAACACTGGATCACAGATTCAACTGCCAGGGGATCTTTAACAGTAAACACTGGATCACAGATTCAACTGTCAGGGGATCCTAACAGTAAACACTGGATCACAGATTCAACTGTCAGGGGATCTTTAACGGTAAACACTGGATCACAGATTCAACTGCCAGGGGATCCTTAACAGTAAACACTGGATCACAGATTCAACTGCCAGGGATCCTTAACAGTAAACACTGGATCACAGATTCAACTGCCAGGGGATCCTTAAAGGTAAACATTGGATCGCGGTTTTCGCCCCATTCTAACGACTAGATGTTTTTCTCTCTAGGACCTCCATACAGGTTTCAGGATCCCGAGGATCTTTCTTGGCGAACGACGGGATCGCCTGATTTGCCAGGGGATCTTTAACGTTAAACATTGGATCGCGGTTTTCGTCTCATTCTAACGACTAGATTTGAAGGATCTCGGGGATCTTTCTTGGCCAACGGCAGGATTTGAATCGGGATCTATTGATTATTGAACCTGATTCTCACCGAAGTACCGCAACTCCGGTCTCAAACAGCTCACAAATCTTATAACCTCACCTCATTATATATAAACACTATGAAATACATCGAACATTTTACCTGTGTTACCGTGGTATCCAAACCTAACAACAATCATCCATAAACATTTAACAAACCTATCTGTCTAAACTTCAAATAAATCATAATTCACAAACAAAAATAATTTCTCAGACATGCGCAGATTATTGTAATATCGCAGTGTCATCACGAAACATTTCCTTACGAGAATAGAGAAGAGACCGAAGACAACCTTTCCGTCTTCCCCCTAGTTAATCCGTAGGAAATGGTGTGAAATTGATAAATTAGGACGATAATCCCTTTCTTTCATCAAATCACTAGAGGATATAGTTTTTAATATTTCCTTCTTACAAAAGGATAATTACCTCAAAATGTCGTCCTTTTTCCATTTGATCTTTAATAAAAGAGAGAGAGAAATAGGGTTTAACGTGCACTCGACACAAACTAGGTCAACTGGGGGGGGGGTCTTTAGCAGTGGGAGGAAACCGGGGGACCCAAAGGAAACCTACCAGGTTGGACAGGCGACCCTACTCTTTGTCATGTACAACCGGGGAATCAAAACCCCAATAGTTGACTCAGTGACAGACCTTATGATACAACGCGCACGCGCTATCCGATCTTTAATAAAACGTAAATTTATAACATATAATTAGTAAAATCAAATTCCTTATCATGGTTTCAATTGTTTGCATTAAGAAAATGATATAATAATATGTTATTCAATTGTTTGAGGAAGTAAAGTTGCTCGGGATTTCCCAGCGTGGTTTTCCCTTGTCTGTTGTCCAGAATAGAGGGTCTGGAAAGAAACGGCGGCGTCCTTCGAATAGAACGATAAACAGAGGTCTCATGTACCAGTTAGCGTGCACGTAAAGACACCCTTGGAAAGTGGGAGAGGGAGAGAGAGAGAAATGGGGTTTAACGTCCACTCGACACAAACTAGGTCATTTCGGGACTAACATATGGTTTAATTTTATTTCAATAATTCGCTTCCGCGTAGGGGTCTTTAGCATTGGGAGGAAACCGGAGGACCCGGAGAAAACCCACGAGGTTGGACAGGCGACTTGGAAAGTGGAAACATCCCTGACCTCATAGCACACTGTATAACTTATACCCGTCTCCATTAGCCCAATCGGGGTAGACCAGTATTGCTTTAAACCCATTTCATTTCGTTGGTGTGCACGTTAAAGATCCCTTGGCAGCTGGAATTCAATATAAGAGTAGGTCATAGCGCCACTGTCTGGACATAATTTCGCTCATAGCACACTGTATGGCGTATGCCCGTTTTCATTATCCCAGTTGGAGCAGAACAGTAGGACGTTAAACCCCATTTCATTTTATTTCAAAGTTTGAGGAAGTTACAGAAAACACTTATGAGAAAATTAAACTTGATAGTACGATAAGAAGGGTAACAAAAATATCTCCATTTTCATAGTTACGTCTCTATGGGTATTGGCAAGGAACTTTAATTAAACACTACAAACTGTTTACAAATCTGCTCGCCCCAATCTCTCTATTTGACGGTATGGTATTTGAAATGACAACAAATAATAAAGTCATAGACTCAAATTGTTTAGTCATCCCACGACAAGTTAAACAGGTTAATTATTACAGAGTCGTTAGCAGGTGCGCGCTGTATCATAAGGTCTGTCATTGAGTCAACTGGCGTGGTTTCAATTCTCCGGTGTATGTGGCAAGGAGTAGGGTCGCCTGTCCAACCTTCGTGGGTTTTCTCCGGGTCCTCCGGTTCCCCCCCCCCCACTGCTAAAGACCCCTACGTGCAAGCGAATTATTGACATAAAATAGAACCATATGTTAGTCCCGAAATGACCTAAGCTAGTTTGTGTCGAATGGGCGTTAAACCCTCCCTCCCTCCCTCTCTCTCTCTCTCTCTCTCTCTCTCCCCTACAGTTTCCAGATATTCACGCCAGTCCCACCCCAACCAGACTTTAATGGTCGAATTGTAAAAATAATAAGGCGGCAAAAATAATTAAATGTGACGAAACGGGGTTTTACGTCCTACTGTTCTGCTCCGACTGGGCTAATGAAGATGGTCAATTACGATACAAATGAAGGGTCCAGAAACAGATCTTAATGGATGAATTGTGGAAACAATAATCGGCAAAAAGAATAAAATGAAAAGATTTATACCTATGAGTAAGTGCCGATGGACTGCACACCACACATAATTTACACAAAAACAAATATACGGACAAGACATACTACGCAGATATTACAAACAAACATACAATTCAAATAAAGTGAATGGATCCGTAAAAGATATAAAACGTGTTGCTGTGGATCAATTACTTGAGATGTAAAAATATAGTGTACATACTTTATATACTGGTTACAACCTCAAATAACACAATAATATCGCCTGGAGAAATAGAGAGATACACGTTCATATCTAGTGATAGATTGTTCTAACTGAGACAAGTTGTCAACACACGAAACTACTCATTAACAACAATGGCGGCGAGAATATTAGACAAGAACACTTTAAAAATGTTGTGTGTCAGTGATTGCTTTCTCGTGGGTTGGGCGTGTCTCGGAATTGAGCGCTGCTGAAAAGCGGTACCTCTCCATTTTCTTTCATAATTAACCCTATCCCACCCATCCACAAAAGTTTTGTCTCCATTGTGGGTTGGGCGTGTCTCGGAATTGAGCGCTGCCAAAACAAAATCGGTAGCTCTCCATATTTTTTAATAAGTAACCCTATCCGACTCATCCATAAAGTCTTGCCTCCATCGTAACGACCTTCTGTTCTAACCAACCTGGTTAACAAGACCGAAAATACAGCATGAAATGTGCTATGGCGGACAGACTTTCCTGACAGCGGCGTTTCCGCTAACTCCTCGAATCCCAACTGCCAAGTGGTCTTTTACGCACACGTATACACGAGGCCTCGATTGTTAGTCCAATCCGAACAGCTAGAGACTATTCCTTGCCACGCCGTCCTTCCTACATCACTAATAAGGCGGAAACCAGACCGGACAATATAACGGAACGTCCTCGGCCAGCGTCATACTCACCGTACAGACCATACTCCACTGATTGTGGTATGTAGGAAAGCAGTATTTAACACTGTGACAGGAAGTTAGAATGCGTAGACATGTTTTACTTCCATTATCTTCACAGTACAATAATAAAACATGATTTATCTCCTCATGTCACATAAATATCATTTCTTTAAAGATAGGTTGCCAGGCAACGAAACATATGCCCACAGCAGCTATATCGTCCGGGCAGTCAACAACTCATTAAGTAATTATCAGAAAACCATTAGAATTTGTTTGGTTTTTATAAAGTTCTGCCCCATGCTAAAGTTTAGTATACGAAACTTTTAACATCATGGATTTAGCTGTTCAAGTCATAAAAATTCATTGAAAATCTCAATATCGTAAACTCTGTGTATCAATCTGAAGTCAATCGGATGATAACATTAGCCTCTAGAGCGTCACAAGATTTTTCAAAGTGATCAAGGGTCATAACTTTGGCAGAAATTATCGGAAATTGTTGAAAATCAATATGATTCTCCGTCTCATGACCTCAAACACTGTGTATCAATTTAAAGTCAATCGTATATTAACTTTGACCTCTAGAGCGTCCACAAGATTTTTTGAAGTGATCAAGGGCCATAACTCTGGCAGTAATTATCGAAAATTGTTGAAAATCAACAGGCTTCTTCGTCTCGTGACCCTAAACACTGTGTATAAAGGGCCATAACTCCGGCAATCTGGTTAAAACACAGATCCTATTTCGTTTCGTTTTTATAGTTCAAAATTTCGTTTTACTTGTCTTTACTACACTTGGATCTGGAAGAGTTGTTATTTAACTCGTGTTCTTATCAGGGATAAGGCAATGAAACGGTCTGTTACGGAGAGCTTTAGGCGTGTTTTGCACGGAACTGTGGATAATCCATTAGTAACATCAATGCTGATTGGTTAATCAAATGTCTGACAACATAGGGTCATAAGTCGGTCTTTTGACCCCTGACGTAACCTATGGCTATAACTTGTCAGATCTTCATGTAGTGTGGGCCATCGAAAGTATAAAAAAAACGAAACGAAATATAGATCTGTGTTTTAATCAGATTGTAACTCCGGCAGTAATTATCGAAAATCGCTGAAAATCAATAGGCTCCTTCGTCTCATAACTTTAAACACTGTGTATAAATTTAAAGTCAATCGGAACGACGGACGGACGGGGGCGACCACAATATACGACCACATTTCAATGTGGGCGTATAAAAACTTTATGTGCATTTGGAAGTCCTAGGTAACACATGTACACCATATTATACACACGGAAGTTCTATGTGGCATAGGTACAGTAAAATATATAACGGGGAAGCTTTATATGGCACTGGTACAATTATGACCGGAGATCATTCTAATTTTTTTTTTAACATAATATTGTGTTGTTAGCTGTATAGATTGTTTTGTGACACTTTAATAAATAAATTATTATTATTAGCATTATTATTATACAGTGAAATATGGATTGGGAAGCTTTGTGTTGCACAAGTACAGAAAGTGTTCTAAAAATAGTAAGCATACCCAGACTCTAGCTGCATCAGGATCCTACAGTATCCAGTGAGAGAGAGAGAGAAATGGGGTTTAACGTCCACTCGACACAAACTAGGTCATTTCCGGACTAACATATGGTTCAATTTTATTTCAATAATTCGCTTGCGCGTAGGGGTCTTTAGCAGTGGGAGGAAACCGGAGGACCCGGAGAAAACCCACGAGGTTGGACAGGCGACCCTACTCCTTGTCACGTACAACCGGGGATTCGAAACCACGCCAGTCGACTCTCGAGATAAGAATATGGTGTCTTCGTTTGACACGACTTGTGGAATATGTCTAGCCTAGTTCTTCGAGTCCCTTGTTACAAATGACGCTGAAATGCATAATGGTACACAGTTCGTGTATCAAATGGTAAAATGTTTATTTTGTCTTAAATATTGGATATGAGAAGCCCATCTTTTCCTGGTAAGATCACAACATCAATGTTGATTTAAATTGAGAAATAATTCGTATTTTCAATGTCGAAGACTTTGGATGATATTGAGTTAGAGACTTGGCTTCTTTATCTATAACACTTACTTATGGAAGAACAATTTCGAAGATTATTCTGTCAACGTTATTACAAGAATGTTTTAACTCAAGGTTTAAGAGCCAAATACCGTTATTTATGATACATAAATCTATCGCTACTACAACTTCTAATCACATTTTCTTCATATAAATCTCTGCCTTACTCAGGCAATTATCCACGACGCGGAACAAAAACAAAACCTTCCTGTACAACTGCTTTTTAAATTAAACTTGCAGTCTTCGGGAATTTTCGACTTGGCCGGTCATATAAATGTTTAACGCAGATCATGGTCTAATTCACTCAATAACCAAGTCATCCGATGGGGGTCGTAAATAAATATCTAGGCTCGATAAAGACGAGAGTAAAATCCTTGTCGAAACGTCGCTTAGTATTAAAGGATCAATACCACTCTTGTTGTAACTGAATAATATGTCCCAATCTTTATTCTGGTCAACAAATTGCACTATTTTACAATATTCCAATTAATTGATGATATAAATTTCATCTTAAAACACCTTATTTAAAAAATTGGAAAAATTCAACTAAATGATTTGAAAACCCTGACGTAAAGCTTTTCAAATGTGACTTAGATTTAAAAATATTTTTGAACCCTCTGGACAAGTAAAATAGGATTTAATGGATAATTTACACAACAGGTAGGACACTTAAACATCTAGTATTTAGAATAAGGCTATTTTTTATTATCTGGAGCTGTCAAGCCAGCCAGAGTGTTATTGTCCCGTTAAACTCAGTAATTGTGTATCCATAAAATTGTACCTTGTGATGTGTCTTGGTGGAATTTTTCATCCTAAGCTATAAATAAAGAAGAACAGAGGGTCTGACAAGGACAGCTGTCTAGTCCTTCGGATGAGACGAAAAACCGAGGTCCCGTGTACATATTGGAATGCACGTAAAAGATCCCCTGGCAGTTGGAATTCGATATAAGAGTAGGCCGTAATGCCGCTGCCCCGCGCAAAATTTCCCTCATAGCACACTGTATGGCGTATGCCCGTCTTCATTAGCCCAGTGTAGGAGCACAACAGTAGGACGTTAAACCCCATTTCATTTGATTTCATTTCATTTCGCTATAAATACAAGGAATTGACATTTTCGTTTCGGGAAACTATAAGAGGAATCCGTGATCAAATATTGATCTCCTTATCTAATGAAATGGTACCACGTAATTAATTGATTTGACTTTTATATGAGATCGGGAATTAATCATTGGGAAAGGTACCTCGTGAATAAGATAAATTGTAGTGAGTTTTTACAAGTCTATAGTTAATATGTAAACTTGAAGACGGAATACCAACTAAATAAATCGATATTGGGTTGATTGAGTACCGGGGTAACTCGATAACAGTTTTAGTGGATACTCTGCTGTTTTGTCTTAAAGTCGCGATTCCAAACTAACCAGGCAGTCAAGGGTTCGACCCCGGTGTTGGTCGATAAAGTTCCGCGTAATTTTCCAGTATGGTTTCCCCCTGTCAGCGGTGTATTGAAATAAAATTGAACCTTATGTTAGTCCCGAAATGACCTAGTTTGTGTCGAATGGACGTTAAACCCCATTTCCCTCTCCCCATAACCCTATAACAAAATAGGGGTCGATGTGGAAGGGGGTGGGGGGGAGGGGGTGACGAGACGTGATTTCCATCCATCAACAGGTCGACCTGACGGATGGCTTGATGTTTATCAAGTTGTCAATATGGCTTCATATCGTAAACATGAAAACATGGTAGGTCGTAATGTATTCCATTTCTTAAAAACAACACATCTCTTGTATGTCTGATGTCGAACTCGACACCTCCAGATTGACATATAGTGATATAAACATAAAATAAACAAGCGTACTGCCAGGCTCCTGGCCGGACCTGTCCACAGTTTTCCTAGAATCTGACATGTATTAACCATATAATGTGTCCACCAGATATAAATGGACTTTTATTATGATAATTGGATTGTCTGCGATATCACTTATGTGGAAGCAGACGTTAAACACCAAGAACTACTACTACTACTACATGATAATTGGACGTACACACCATGGACAATAGGGTAATAAAACAGAAGTTATGATTTGGTGAGCTCTCTACGTGATTTTATAGGTACGTTAACCGAGATATCGATCACGATTTGGGTAATCTCACAAGTGACTATATCGATCTTGGGTTTTTATTGATTTTGTAATGAAAGCCTGGCTACTATTTTAATTAAATCTTGTAGTAAATCAATCAGGATTATTGATTATTGATCTGTGACAATACATTCTAGCAAAATAGATCATGTTCTAATATGGTTGATATTAAATGTTTCTATATATGTTACAAACAAGGTGGTCGTAAACTATTTGTACACTTTCCCAGTCATGTCCATTGATGTACTATTTGGCTCCCGCGGTGCTTGAGTCAAATGGTGCTCAGGAATCTCTCTCTCTCCCTCTCTAGTGGTTTAATGCGTGCGCGCCAAATCACAAGGTCTGACATTGAGTCAAATGGCGTGGTTTCATTTCCACGCTTGAATGTGG
Source organism: Patella vulgata (assembly GCF_932274485.2). Lineage (NCBI taxonomy): Eukaryota > Metazoa > Mollusca > Gastropoda > Patellidae > Patella > Patella vulgata. The sequence goes on from NC_065884.2 coordinate 3,553,345, forward strand.
CAATGATTATGGTCCCCAGTCCCATCTCGTTGGTTTTCTCCGGGTACTCCGATTTTCTCCCACTGCTAAAGATCTTTACGAGCAAGCAAATTATTGAATTACAATCGAACCAATTGTTAGTTAAGAAAGAAATGACCTAGTGGACATTAACCACCCTCTCTCTCCCTCTCTCTCTCTCTCTCTCTCTCTCCAATTCAGATATCAGATACACAAACGGTTGTATATTCGAGCTACACCCATTAATATCGGTCACACCGGTTTATTGCGATTGCCCCCCCACACCTCCAATAAATACTTCCCTCTGGCTATCCACGCTTTATTTGGCCATTATTATCACCAGACTAGTGGTCACACATGTTGGCTAAATACTTGTAAACTGACCCTATCAACAATTATATGACCTCTTCATCAACTGACCCTCGTCATTAAGAACGCAATATGTCGATTTAATGAACCCCAGGCTGTCTCTACGATACCCCGCGCATCGATAAGTCAATGAACACGTCAGCCATTTTCTTATCTAGCATTATTTTTGATAATAGTAATTGTTTCATGGCTGACAAGGAAATGATTCTAGTTTTCAGTTTACATGGTTGCGATAATAGATTGTGGAAATGACTAGACTGATGGGATTTGACCCGGATCAGAACAACACCAGAATATACAGACTCCAACATCTTTTAATCCTAATAGTAATTTATCCGACTTTAAGTATCATGTGGGAATTTCTTTTTGAATAGAAATACTCATGAACATAATGAATATTCACTATTCTAATCGTGTATGCTTATGCACATAACCGTAAAGCCCCCCCCCCCCCCCCCCGGACGGGCCTCACACTATGCTCCCACATAACAGTACCGTAAAGCACCCCCCCCCCGGCCGGGCCTCATACTATACTCCCACATAACCGTAAAGCACCCCCCCCCCCACTTAAGCGTTCAGACTTCCCACCCCACCCTTTATCCAATACTGCAGGTTAAACTTCAGTCCTTTCCTTTACTATATATATACTCCTATATCACCGCGTGGCCCCCTACTCTATAGTCCCTGATAACATTGCACCCCCGCCCCCAAACCTTATACTAACAGTTACGTGTGCAGGCCCCAGCCCATACTCTCAAATAACCGTGCATCCAGCCTCTCTCTCTCTCTCTCTCTCTCTCTCTCTCTTCCATATAGTCTAGTCCTTATACAATAGTCTAGTCTAGTCCCCCCTCTCTCTATCTCTCCCCCTCTCTCTCTCTCTCTTTCTCTCTCGTGGAGATGACCACGATGGTTGAAGTCCACTATTCAACTCATTTGTAATTTTGTATTTATGTGGACGCACTATATTATGTTGCTATTATTATCAGCATCGAATTCAACTAATTTAACTCGTGTTTTCTGTACCCTTGAGTTTAAAACTGGAAGCAGCTGTTGGCGTATTCACTTTACATATGTGATGATGGAAGTCGATGGTATGTAAAGTATGTCTACGTATAGAACCCAACAAAAGGAATCGCATTTCACACATCCTATTAAAACACCCCTAGAGAACCGGCTTACTTCACAGAAATTCGATATCCGTTTTCTTTTTTAAGTTATTCTAATGTAATTTACAGATTTCTGTATGTATATATATACATGTACATATATATAGATATATAGTACCACGTGGCAGATAGTAGCACATGTATTATAACTCCACTTTAACTGTGTTATAGTTAAAACTATTTAGAAGCACATGTTTTACCACGTCACTGCTAATGGTGGGAGATGGGGAAATAGGGTTTAACGTCTACTTAAACTGTGTATTAAACTGTGTAGAGGCCCATGTTTTACGACGTCACTGTTGATGGTGGGGGAGAGAGAGAAATGAAATGAAACGGGGTTTAACGTCCTACTGTTCTGCTAAAATACAGAGAGAGGGAGAGAGAGGGGGGGGGGGGGCGGGAGGAGAGGGGAGTTTAACGTCCACTCGACACAGACTAGGTCATTTCGGGGCTAACATATTGTTCAATTCTATTTCAATAATTTGCTTGTGAGTAGCGGTCTTTAGTAGTGAGAGGAAACCGGAGGACTCGGAGAAAACCCACGAGGTTGGACAGGCGACCCTACTCCGTGTCACGTTCAACCGAGGAATCGAAACCACCCCAGTTGAATCAATGACGGGTGAGAGACAAATGGTCTGTCATTGATTCAAATGGTCTGGTTTCGGTCACACGCTTGTCCGTGTCAAGGAATAGGGTCGTGGATTCTCTCGCGGTCCTCTGGTTTCCTTACAATGCTAACCAAAACCATATGTTAGTCCCAAAATTACCTAGTTTGTTTCTAGTGGGACGTGTCTCTCTTTATAATCCAATAGTAGAAGTTAGAAGATAAAAGTAGTGAAGGGAAGCAATCAGTGTATTGATGTAATATTATAAGACCAAGGTAATCAGCTTATCTCTGATTTATCACTTCCCATCGCCATATTTGACCTAATTATTGATCGGACATTAATAATATTCTATACTCACATGCCACACAACAACAATTTGTTAACTAAATGAACCTATATCAGTATACCCCACCACGTGTATAACAGTCGTCACTAAGATGTTTGTGATGGATTAAATGAACGAAAAGACATGTCAGCTCCAACCGGGTTATATGGCACCAGCTGAACACACATAATGATCTGAATCTAGACAAACTAAACAATATCATGACTGGACCAATGATCAAGCTTAGTCTACCCTGCCTCGTAGACGACACCCATCTACTTTTTGTCTAATTCAACGGCCAGGGGTACTTTTATGTACATACCAACGTTCACACGGGCCTTTGGTTTTTCATGCCATCCGAGGGACTAGATGCTGTCGCTTGCCAGACCCTTTGTTGGGCACCTTGTAGGCCGCTGTCTGGGCAAAATTTCCCTCATAGCACACTGTATGGCGTAAGCTCGTCTTCATTAACCCCGTCGAAGCAGAGCAGTAGGACGTTAAATCCCATTTCATTTCATTTTATTCGTCGGGCACCATTGACAAAGAAAATCACCCTTGAAATTTCCGAGGAATTTTCTCGACCAAAACTGGTAAGGAACCCTAAATCTATATAGCTAGATACCGTCCAACTCAATGAACCAGCGTGGCTCTCGTTACGGAAATGAAATGAAACGCCAATCAAAAGAACTGCACAAACAGAAAGTGATTATGTTTCGTTTAATTCAAATCACAGAATCTAATTCAAAAATTCCCCTCTAAACCCACACATCATGGTGTATGTCCGCCTTCATTACCCCACTTGATGCGCAACAGTAGAGCGTTAAAAAGCCATTTCATATCCGCCTTCAAATTAGTTGAACGTTAAACCATATTTCAAGAGAGAGAGAGAGAGAGAGAGAGAGAGAGAGAGAGAGAGATGGGGTTTAACGTCCACTCGCTAGGTCATTTCGGGACTAACATATGGTTCAATTTTATTTCTATAATTCGCTTGCGGGGTCTTTAGCAGTGGGAGGAAACCGGAGGACCCGGAGAAACCCCACGGGGTTGGACAGGCGACCAGGGCTTCTCCTTGTCACGTACAACCGGGGAATCGAAACCACGCCAGTTGACTCAATGACAGACTTTATGATACAGCGCCCACGTGCTAACCATTCAGCCATCCACCCCATCTCATTTCACTTCAAAGCTACCCTCATAACACACTGCTTTAGACCAAAAGATGCAGGGTAGTTGTTAGACATTAAAAATAATTTCATTTTAAAATTGGCATTTCTGGGTGTTGATGTCGGTGCCTTTATTTCAATATGGCACACGTCATCAATTCATTGGCACCGGATTTGCCCCGCCTTTTCCTGTTCTGCATTACGCACCGTCTAACCTTTTGTATAAATATCTTTATAACCAACATATCTTGCTAATTATACGCGGTGTAAATATAGAAACCGTTAGTTCTTTATCATTACAACGACATTATTACAGCTAATAATGTGGTAGACTCTCGTCTCAATGTACTGATGTCTAGCTAAACACAATGCTATTGTCTACTTACGATGCCAATGTTGGTTGGAGAAAGAACCACTGTAGCTTGTTAACATATGACCCAGTGTCTACATCAGAATCCTACTCACGTCTCAGTGTTTCAGCATTATATAGAAGGTAGCCTGGGCATGATTTAATCCAAACGGCAACACAACGTCCATTAAATATTAATTCTGCTAGCTCCACCGTAGATATATAATGACTTTAAGAACTGTAGCTTGGTTGGTCGCACGAAACATCACACTTGTATATAAGAAGCCTACTGGAACAAGTATTGGCCAGTCGTGTAACACATGGTCTTACTTACCAATAGGCGAGCTGAAGAAGTGGTGTTCCCACTACCAGTCGCTTACGTCGTCACAAAATGAGCGTGATCTGATTTCGTCCTGCCAGCGGCTTTCAATACCCGTGGCTTTATTAGAGATTAATGAGTCTGTAAGCCGTAAGGTTGTAATAATCGTTCGGTTTATACACCGCTAGGTTAAATTGTCCTATTGTATTTACGACCAGGATCGTTTGATATGGTTTAAGGTGCTGCGGTAATAAAACAATCGTGGTGATTTTCCAATATATGTGTTAATCGTCTTGGGACCATATGTTACCAACAAAAGGGCGAACTGACACAGGTTTGAGTTAACTTGATGTCGGGCTTAATGTCCGCTTACAACTTAAACAGACAAGGCCGACAATGTCATCATTTGGTCTTTGACGTTTCCAATGAACATTGAGTATCCGATTTAATCTGAATTACGTGGGGGAGCGGGGGGGGGGGGGCTGAATGGTTAGCGTCTGCGCGCTGTATCATAAAGTCTGTCATTGAGTCAACTGGCGTGATTTCGATTCCCCAGTTGTACGTGACAAGGAATAGGGTCGCCTGTCCAACCTCGTGGGTTTTCTCCTACTGCTAAAGACCCCCACGCGCAAGCAAATTATTGAAATAAAAATTAAACCATACGTTAGTCTCGAAATGACCTAGTTTGTGTCGAGTGGACGTTAAACCCCATTTCTCTCTCTCTTTAATCTGAACTACACTGACAAATATTGTTTAGATAAGATAAAGTTTGAAAACTAACTCTAACTGCATTGCGGAGGAGGAGGAGGGGGGGGGGTCTAACTCGTCTCTGTCTTTGGTTAAGTTTTGTCGATTCGAACCGATATTTTTTCATTATGCCAAACGGTGTAGAAACGTAGACTGGTAAATAAATCTCGTTGTATTTCGATGTGTCTACATTCGAGTGTTCCCGGGTTACCCCCCCCCCCCCCCCCACAAACACACATTCTGATTCTAAATACCCGAAAAATACTATTCCCGAAATGAATATTAGCTTGAACGTAGTCAACTGGTTTGGAATATTTTTCTATTCTAGCATGTATAACTGATAAAATCTACAAATTTCGTTATATATCTTAAGGGGTTATCTTCCCTAAAGGGGTTATTCAATTTTCAATAAAAGAATCATCCCTTCAAGGGGTTATCCAGTTTTCAAAAAAAGAATCATCCCTTCAAGGGATGGCCCTTTAATCTATATTTCTAGTCTGCCTGGTATGCATTAATATAAATATTGTTTTGCATTCATGGTATGTAATATGTAAATATTATTATTTCGACTTCCAGACACTCTCATTATAATATGTACATATTGTTTGGAGAGAGAGAGAGAGAGAGAGAGAGAGGGGGGAGAGAGAGAGAGAGAGGGGGAGAGAGAGAGAGAGAGAGAGGGGGAGAGAGAGAGAGAGAGAGGGAGGGGGAGAGAGAGAGAGGGGGAGAGAGAGAGAGAGAGAGGGGGAGAGAGAGAGAGAGAGGGGGGAGAGAGAGAGAGAGAGAGAGAGAGAGGGGGAGAGAGAGAGAGAGAGGGGGGAGGAGAGAGAGAGAGAGGGGGAGAGAGAGATGGGGTTTAACGTCCACTCGACACGAGCTAGGTCATTTCGGGACTAACATATTGTTCCATTTTATTTCAATAATTCGCTTGCGCGTAGGTGTCTTTAGCAGTGGGATGAAACAGGAAGATCCGGAGAAAACATACGAGGTTGGACAGGCGACCATACTCCTTGTTACGTGCAACACATGTGCTAACCATTCGACCATGAGCGACAGAGAGAGAGAGAGAGAGTAATATATGGTTCAATTTTATTTCAATAATTCGCTTGCAAGTAGGGATCTTTAGCAGTGGGATGCAACCGGAGAAAACCCACGGAGTTGGACAGTCACAAATGTGCTGTTTACACAAAGGGAATAGATTAGAATTGATGATATGTTGTATATACATCGACATTTTACTGCGCAATAAAACCGCTACATCATTGGAGGGCGGGATAAAAAAAATGGTACAGCGATATATTCTTAGTTGAGAGTGGACCTCAATTATACAACCAATATTCTGATTCTAGACTGGCTCGCTAGCCTGGAGATCGCGTGTTCGATCCCTGTATTGGCCGTGAAAGTATATCGGGGTTTTTCCGACGTGGTTTCCTCTTGTCAGTGATGCAGGCCGGATGGACTGACAAGGACAGTTGTCTAGTCGTTCGGATGGGATGAAAAACCGAGGTTCCGTGTATATATTGGCGTGCACGTAAAAGATCCCTTGGCAGTTGGAATTCGATATAAGAGTAGGCTATAGTACCGCTGCCCGGGCAAAATTTCCCTCATAGTACACTGTATGGCGTATGCCAGTCTTCAGGAGCAGAACTTACAGTAGGACGTTAAACCCCATTTCACTGCATTTCATTTCAGCAAGTTGAATACAGGAAGGAATTCTAGGCACGACTTACAACCAGTATTTAATTGTACATCTGCGTGCCACAGTATAAATCATTATCAATTGAAAGATAATAATACAGACAGCCTATACAACTGCCACATCAACGTCAAAACCCCATCATGGATCACGTTAAGGCCACTTAGTTAAAGTCGGGAACAGAAATGTTATTTATATAAAGTCTAACCAATATATGTTGAGTGTTTCCAAATGTTATGTTTAAAAACAAAGGGGGTATATAAGTTGTAATTTGATATGTTAACTCTGGGCGTAATGTATTTCTCTATACAGTCGAGGTCGATTTATTACAACAAGCACCTGCAGTATGTTTAATTCATTCCAGATTGTCTATTTTGTTGCCAAACATTTATAAACAGTTTTATAAACAATTTTATATAATATGTCTATGTTAAATGAGTTTCTGTTTACCTACTGAGCAATGTGTGAAGTGTGTGGCTGGAGGAATGTTGAGTTTACAAATTTTATTTGCTTTTAAGAGAGATCGCACTGTTCTTAGTTTTAGGATGCTTTGATTCAATTAATACATAGGTATGCTGAGCGCTGGGCTCGTTTCGGATGTCCGAATGTCTTTATTGTGGACCGAATATTATGAGACATCCATCTAGCCGAATATTTCATACGTATTGAGATATTTAATACATATGAAGCTAGAAATCTATGAGTGGCGAGTAGCCGTCCCATATTCCTTTCATGAAGCGACTATAGTTTCCTTCAGTTCGAGCACATCAGGCTTAAATGAGATTGTTGTTGTTCTGAGTGTTTAACGTCCGCTTCCACCGAAGGTGATATCGCAGACAAGTTGTCTTAATTTCATTTTTATTATATTAGCACACGCGTAGGGGTATTTCCTGTTCCTGTGGGAGGAAACCGGAGTACACGGAGTAAACCCACCAGGTTGAGAAGACGCCCCTATCTCCAAGCCACATACGATCACACCATGGCTTGAAACCACAACCGCAAGCCAGAGGTGACCGGCCAGCTAGAGGTCGAAGCGCGACACTCTAGACCACTAGGCCAACCCCGAGATCGAGCGGATATTCCTTTATATAGTCGACGGGGGCCACCGGAGAACAAAATGAGTCTCGGCTGGACCTTGTTTATTTATTTATATGAATCTTAAATTTGGCGATTGCTTTAAACATTATAAACAAACAGGATTTGACAAACCTCACATAAATTTACAATTCTTGTTTATGTTCAATTAAATAGAAATAAATGCAATGATTGCCTAAATTCGCCGTGGGTATTGATAAACTTTTATAGAACATAAAATCTAATTGAATCACCCAGTTTTAAATTCATTCTCTTATACAGCTTTAAAAACATCCTCACAAATCAAGGGTTCCATGAATTATATTACAACATGTTACTTCTGTGGTTAATAAATCAGTCTGCATGTATCATAGTACACGTACATGGTTTAAAACGAGAGAGCGAGAGAGAGAGAGAGAGAGAGATCTTTAGCAGCGGGTGGAAACTGGAGGACTCGGAGAAAACCCACGAGGTTGGACAGGCGACTCTCCTCTTAATTGTCACGTACAACCGAGAAATCTTACGAAGGATAACGTTGTCGACTGAAATACTATAGGGGAGAGAACTCCAGAAAGCCCGAAGACAATAGCTCAACATTATTTTTCATCAATGATTTAAACTAATTCAATTTAAGTTGTATACCACTGATGGAGCAGTGTTGTGCCAATGATAGGCATCGCAGAGCCTCGTTTAACATGGTGACCAGCCAAACTGTGCCGCCTACTGAGCCCAAAAGTTGAAGACTTGGCGGCAACATACATACGTTTTGAAAATCGCTTTACAAAAGGTTTACAAAATCGTCTTCTGATTGTTTTATGGGTATATTTCTGTCTGCGGGTCAGTCGCAACAGTGTTTTGATCTCGATTTTACAGGGTATCCATGGTTTAACAAGATGCCAAAACTAATAGTGTATCAAATCTCCGAAACTATTTTTAAGTGCTCAGAAATCGAGTCTAAGGGAGTCAATTTTCAACATTTTCTAGGGGACGGCGCCGGCTCTTACTCTGCGGCATCGGCACCAAAGTTTGACCGTGTAACTTTTGAGATGCACAAAATGAAAATGGATTGTTAGCAAGCAAGTAACTAAAACTCACCAAAGTCATGTGGAAAGATCAAATTCAGACCCCCGGGTTCAAATTATCTGCCCATGATGATTCATGGATCCGACCTGTCAATCAACGTAATGATATTGACCAATCAGAAAGCCCGATTATATTTGGCCCGCGTAGGTCAAGTTTGGAGCCCCTTCTCCAAAGTCGTTTTCGTAAGAGACTCGCTGTTTGGCAGAAACGAAACGGCTATTTTATCGTGAATGGTCTCCAACGAATCTGACATGACGTCGGCTGTCGGATACTGGGTCGCCATATTGAACCGCTGATGTGGTCAAACTTGTGGGACATAGTAACAGTATCTCGGAACCATGAACCATGATGCACACACTTAAAATAGATTGTTAGCACGGATGTAACTAAAACTTAAAAGTCCCGCGGAAAGAGTGAATTCCCGTCATGAAAAAATAACTGTACGTTAAGAGTAGGGCTATAAATAACAGTTCTGATTTACTAATCTACGAGGTTCGACTCAGCACCAAAGAGAGAGAGGGGGGGGGGGGATTCACGTCTACCATACACAAACTAGGTCATTTCGGGACTAACATATCGTTCAATTTTATTTCAATAATTCGCGTAGGGGTCTTTAGTAGTAGGAGGAAACTGGAGGACCCGGAGAAAACCCACGAGGTTGGAGTGAGATTATAATCTGTATTGCAATTCTAATCTATCTGGCAGTTCAATACTATTCTGAGATTCTAATCTATCTGGCAGTTCAATACTGTTCTATCTTCAGATTGTATATATACATGAATATCGTCTATGGTGTACAATTACTGTTTTAAATATCGTACGATGTGTTTCGACTATGATTTCTTTGTCTTTATCACGGAAAGTATAGAAAGACAATACTTTTTATCAATCAAAATATCGACTGATTGTTTGTCTTTGCGATCGTAAATCCTGGAAACCACACGTATTATATGTCATATTTAAAAGTGACCAATCTGGACATCGGCCACTTAAACCATTTTGACTGAAAATTAATTTTTCAATTTGACACATTAAAGGGCTAATCCGGGCAACAGCACAAACCCACAGGGGCCTGCTTTTATCCCTAGCCGAATACTCCCATGCAGAGGGTTCACAAGATTTTGACCAATAACCCTGGGTAAAATATATGCACTATGTTCATAAGCTTAAAAAAAACCCTCGCCAACTCTGACCTGTATTGCGTATCAAAGTTCGTCTTTGTTAGCCCAGTCGTTACAGAAAGGTAAGCGCAAGAGAGAGAGAGAGGGAGAGAGATGGGCTTAACGTCAACTAGACACAATTAGGTCATTTTGCGAACAACATATGGTTCAATTTTATTTCAATAGTTTCAATAATGTCCTCTTGACACAAAGTAGGTCATTTCTGGACTAACACATGGTTCAATTTTATTTCAATAATTCGCTTGCGCGTTGGGGCCTTTAGCACTGGGAGGACCCGGAGGAAACCCACGACGTTGGACAGACGACCCTACTCCTTGTCACGTACAACAGACCTTATCATACAGCGCGCACGTGCTAACTACAGAATGGTAACACGTTAAAACACATTTCAGTGTATTCGATAATAGATAGAGTTAGTGAACGGGCGGTGAGACGATTAAACACATTTATTTTCTGTGTATTTCAGAATAGTGAACGGGCCCTCCTAAAACTTAAGACACCTTTAAAGGAGCTAAATCGCTAATATTTTGGACCTAGAAACTGACCCAAATGGGTCGCAACGCATATAATAATGTTATCTGATTGTATATAAACTGATTTACATTCAATTGTTTCTGTTTTGACTCTTTAATTTCAAATCAGTCCAGCGAAATACGGCACGAGTCTCAACCGACTGGCAATTTTTAGCTTCTGGTTATTCCAGTCTATTGTGTGCATGCTCTCCAGATAAGAGTTGTTGAATATGTCTAGCCTCGTTCTTTCTGGTCACTTGTTACTAATAACGCTGAAACGCATTACGGCACACGATTCATGGAACATTGTTAAATGTTCATTTTGTCTTAAATATTGGATATCAGAAGCCTACATTTTCCCGGTAAGATCACAACATCAATGTAGATTTAAATTGACAAATAATTCGTGTTTTCAACGTGTAAGACTTTGGATGATATTGAGTTAAGAGACTTTAGACACCTTTAAATAACAATATTTATGGTTGGGTGCCCGGCATATTGAGATGCTGTTTGTTAAGTTTGCTAAATAATAGAACAGTCCAACAGAGATACACTATGTCATTTATTGATAAATATATTTGTATGACACAGTCACATATATATACCAAAAAAGCATTGCCTTACAATCTTGCAAGGATAATCTGTACACTTGTCTCAAATCCTTTAACTTTAGATCTCAGATTATCCGAATTACGAACCTTTCTACATGAACGTAAATACCCATTAACTTTAATCAATGACGGCATAAAGCGAGCGAAGGCATTTGATATTTTAGAACTTAGAACAGTGAGACCAAAAATAAAAATAAAAAAGTGCATACCATACACGTACAATCCTCGAAACCCGAATTTGACCAATGTACTCCGAGATAACTTTCCTCTGCTGAGACGTAGTGAAGGAATGAACAAAATCCTTAGTGAAACAAAGTTCATTCCTTCAAAGCGCCAACCACCAAGCCTAAAAAAGATGCTAACAAGAGCAAAATATGATAGTCTCGAAACAGAGTACGCGGTAATAAAATGTGGATGAGGAAACTGCGGAAAGTGCGATTACATGATTGAAGGCAATTCTTTTAACTTTAATAATTTTTCATTTAAAATAAATAGTAGTATGACATGCTCTGTCACATATGTAGTATATGTAATTACATGCCTTGGGTGTAATGAATTATACATTGGATCCACAAATGAATTACGGAAGCGTGTGACAGTACATAAACAGAATATAAAAGAGGAAATATACCGCAAAATCCCATTAAGTGGGCATATCGCGGAGTGTGCTAAAAATAAATCGCAACATTTTCATATTTTCCCCTTTTATAAACTGTCTGATAATAATATCACAAAATTAAGAGTTAAAGAAGAGTATTTTATAAACAAATTCAAACCCAAACTTAACCAGTGATATTATTTCGTTTTAATTTTTATGAAAAATTATTGTAACTATCTCTCCACAATGACGTAACTCCATTATCTATTATTGCCTTGAAAACCTAACGGCGAAACATGTAGGCATTTAAATAAAAAAATTTTAATGGTATTTTCTACTTAATCTTTTAGTATATAATTATCTATTCACACGTTAGACATACTTGTACATTTTTTTTTCAGTTATCACATATAACACAAAAAATTTAATCGCACTGACAAATACACGGACATATTAACAATTTAACTCATGACACAATCACATGCACACACATCTTCGATAGCACTACTGCCCACGTGTCTGTAGATAACATAGCTATAACTTCGGGAATTGTGAAGCAAACAAGCAACGTCCAGATGTTGTAAAGAGAGAGAAATGGGGTTTAATTTCCACTTGATACAAACTAGGTCATTTCGGGACTAACATATGATTTATTTTTATTACAATAATTTGCTTGTGCGGAGTGGTCTTTAGCAGTGGGGGGGGGGGGAGGAACCGGAGAAAACCCACGACGTTGGACTGACGACACTACTCCTTGTCACGTACAACCGGTGAATCGATGCACACATAGCAGAATCCTTTACTGACATTAAGCGATTGGAAACCAATCTGATTAACATACAGATCTATATTTCGTTTCGTTTTTTTTATACTTTCGATGACCTACACGAATGAAGGTCTGGTCGGGAGATCATACGAGCGGCTTTTGACCCTATGACGTCAGACATTTGATTAACTAATCAGCATTGATGTTACTAGTGGATTACCCCTAATAAACACCTACACCAAATTTGAACATTCTACCTCAATTAGAAAGAGAGTTATTGTGTCCCAAAAAGTATGACGGACAGACCCATTTTAATAGTCCCTTGCTTTATTCGAAAGGGGGTGGACATTAAATCGCATCATCGAAGGAATGACCACAGTGATAACTCCTCGAGCAACGAAACAACATGTATCTATGTCCTTCTCAGATACAATCTATTTTGGAAATATTCCATGATCAGGACAATAATTGACAAGACTGTCCCGGAACATATTACCAATAGAACACCTTTCATGTCCTCGAGAGTCATGGCTCGATTCTTATCAACAGTTTTACATGTATAAGGACGGTTCTCCTTATACCGTATATCACCCAGCAGTTTTAGGAAGCCATTATCAGATAATTTCCACATTATCCTTTCTAAATAAGACTTTAAATAAGATAATTTTGGAATCCCAATAGCCAACTGCAAAGAAGATATTACGCCTTCAACAGATTGTAGGAGACAGTCGTTTCTGTTCAGTTTATAATATTTAGAATCCAAAGTGATGAATGCATACTTTTCCCCTGGGTTTATCAGACGGTTAATGTGAAATTCAGGATCGGGGTTTAACACAGTCGGGTCTGATTTGTTAAACGCATCTATTCCATTCCAAATAATGTTAAATATCTCAACATTAGAATCCTGAATGTATTTTTGATTTAACGACCCGCCGACTAAACCCCACTTCCAGTCAGGCAGTTCAACAAGTTCCTCAAGACTATTAAATGGTTTCCTTGTCTTCGTTTCTGAAAGTTTTGCCGTCAGATTTCCAACGTAAACACCAGTTATCACAACACAGAACATCCAGAAGAAAGCTACCAATATTCTTGTTGATCCAGCGTTTGGCCAAATACCGTTACCTCGCACGGTCACAAAGCTGATTAAAAACATTAATATGTTCGCAAAATGCAAAAAATCTACTCTAAAGCTAGTTGAGCCATTTCCATTGGTCTCTGACTTATGTAGCACAAATAAAAATATAGCAACGAATAAAATGGCTCCAACGATACAGATATAAACAATGTGATCAAGAGGTCTGAAGATTTTAGTCCAACTACTTTCTGTTTCTACGCCTTTCAGATATAAAACACCAAGACTCTGACTGCTGAAGGCCGGGAGTATGTAGTCAATAATTTCAAGTCTTTCTTTGGTAATTGTGAAGTCGGCTAAAACCAAGTCTACTTCTGTTCGAACCAGTTGTCCTACCAGTCCCTGCCACAAACCATTAGCCTTACCCCCATATCTTAAGTCATGAGGCTGAATAAATGTGTAAGTAAAGTTAAGTTCCTCGGCAAGGATATTAGCAAGATCTTCAATTATTTCATGTTGGAAAAATTCTGTTATAACTGTACCTATTAAAAGATGTCTGCCATTCAATTTAAAATTGGAATTAGGATAAAGGTCAGTTGCTGTACATTTCATCGTATCGTCTAAACTTGTTGTATTTTGAGATTCGTCCAATTTCAAAACATTTGTACTCTTAATCTTCAAACATTTGATTTCCGACTGCAATCCATGGATTAAAACAAACGGATAAACCATGGACTCATAATCATACAACACAATAACATGTTTAAGTTGTAATTTTAAGTCCATCTTGTTATCTTTAGGGTCAGCTTTAGTTAATAAAATCCATTTCGAGTTAGTTTGGTAGTTCGTGGTCTTGTTAGAAATACTGTCCACATTATCAACGGTTTTTAAAAATTGTGTTGTTTTGTTTTGTAAAACCAAAATGGCGTGAAATTCAGTATTATCCATAGGATATAAACGTATAAACACTTGGTAAATTGACGCTTGGTTCATCGCTGTTACGTCATAAACTGTCTGAAGTAATTCTTCATGTCGCCTCTCTAACGTTTCCACCATATGAGTCACCGCTATGTCGTCATCAACATCATAGAAAATGAAAACATTCCTCCACCGTAACGTTTCAATAATTGTAGAGATATGTAGTATAGAAGTGCATAAGTCTGTTGCATGCATATAACCGGCACCAGCTTGGTTACCACAAATACTTTCAGGGGTCGACACAGTGGCATATAATAAGAACACAAAACTATTCCTCAAACTCCTAAAATACATATTGACAAATTAAAACAGAAACTTAACGGTTGTAATTCTCCGATCGTCACTGGGATATCATTAATATTCATCTGACATGAAAGAATTTGTAAACATCACCCCCGAATCGTTGTTAAAACTGCGATGTTTTAATATTACCGTAACGTAACACGGTGTTTAAACTATGATGTTTGAATCATCGGTTATCGACAAATATAGATCAATTGTTGTGCGTTTTTGGTGAATTGCGCATACGACTAGTCGGTTGTCAGTTCCAAATGATCCACTGTTGTGGTCTGGGGAATTCCTCATACTACTAGTCGGTTAACAGTTCTAAATGATCCACTGTTGTGGTCTGGGGAATTCCTCATACTAGTCGGTTATCAGTTCCAAATGATCCACTGTTGTGGTCTGGGGAATTCCTCATACTACTAGTCGGTTAACAGTTCTAAATGATCCACTGTTGTGGTCTGGGGAATTCCTCATACTAGTCGGTTATCAGTTCCAAATGATCCACTGTTGTGTTGCGGTGAATTCCTCATCCGACTAGTCGGTTATCAGTTCTAAATGATCCACTGTTTTTCGTGAATTTTGCGTACCACTATCAGTTCCAAATGATAAACGATAGTGTGTTTTTGTTGAATTCCGCGTACCACTAGTCGGTTATCAATTCCAATAATCAAGGACTGTGTGTTTTTGGTTAATTGAACCTACCATCATTAATGGTTATTGGCAAATAATTCTTGTGTTAATAACAGCTAGCTCAAAATAATCATTTACCTCAGAAATTATACATACACCCACCTTTATTAACAAACATTGAGTTGCAGTATTCATGATATATCATTGTTTTATTGATAACTTTATACAATTTATATATCTTTGTTTTTTCTATTTGTCTAGCTAATGGCAGACAGGTACAGAATAGCATACAATCCACTATTATATAAATCAATTCATCAATTCATTTTTAAATGAACTGGAGGATTGGTAGGACGAATGGTCTGACGCGTATTGAGAGAGAGAGAGCGATGGGATTCAAGTCCACTCGACACAAACTAGGCCATTTCGGAATTAACACATGGTTCAATTTTAATTCAATAAGTCGATTGCGCGTAGGGTTCTGTAGCAGAGGGAGGAAACTGGATGACCCAGACAAACTCCACGAGGTTGGACTGGCGACCCTACTCCTTGTCACGTACAACCAGGGAATCGAAACCATCAAAACTTCTTTACGATCTTAAGCGTACGCGTCAGACCATTCGTCCTACCAATTCCCCAGTTTATTTTAAAATGAATTGATTTATATAATAGTGGATTTACATTGAATTTTAAGAATGTTTTCTCTAGATACAACAGGGCAATATCCATTGGAAGTTCACGTGAATTATTTTCACGGGCTTATATTCAATATAAATTCTCCTTTAAGGCATTGACCTAATAAACACATACACCAAGTTTGAACATTCTAGCTCAATTAGAAGGAGAGTTATTGTGTCCCAAAAAGTGTGACGGACAAACAGACAGACCATATCAATAGTCCCCTGCTTTCTTCGAAAGGCGGGGAACAATAAAATAACCCAGAGGGTACATAATAGTCCGCCTGTTTGTAGTGAAATAATGGAGAAAGAAGCGGAATGAAAAGATAGCTATTTATAGCAAACAAGGAGGTTTCCGCGACCTAGACAAGTTCTTGAATAAATTAGACGTCGTACACAGCTTTCACGTCATCCGCAGTAAACAATAATGGTCGCTTCGGCAGCAGTTTTACACATTGACATAGACATATCTATATATGACGTCTGAAGCAATTCCCTCTAAGACGCGATTATCCAGGTCTACCATCTATCGCGACTGGAACATATTGAATTTCATTTTTTGATGGTGGAAGATTAACATTTTTGAATGCATAAAATGATTTTCAGAGCGGCAGACTAGTGCATTGATGTAAATATCCGAATTGTTGTATTTTAAAACTTGTTCTGGCCCTATTAATAAACAATTATAATATTTGTTTAAAAAAAAACAAGACAATTTAATAGCAGGGTACAGATAGAATATAAACACGCCAACGGTGAGGTCCACCGCCGAAATACCAAAAGAAATATATGACACATTGATTAATTGTCAAAAGTACCTGGTAGTGAAACTATACACCAAGTTCCATCAGTCTCAAGGCATGCACCCAATGAACGGCTACACCAACATTCTACCTCAATAAGATGGAGAGTTATTGTGTTCCAACGGCTACACCAACATTCTACCTCAATAAGATGGAGAGTTATTGTGTTCCAAAGTCTCGACCAATCAAATTGCTTATCGCTGTGCTTACCCCGAGCCGAAAATGTTCATTATCGAACTTGGTCAGGGTATTGATGTAATGAACTATACACCACGTTTCATCACTCTCGCGAAATTAGAACTAATGTTATCGTGTCCCAAAGCATTAACCAATCAAGTTGCTTATCTCTGCTTAACCTAAGCAGAAAATGCTTATCTTCGAACGCCATCAAGGCATTCATCTAATAAACACCTAAATATGTGAAGGACATACAGACTGACAGACCCATTTTAATAGTTCCCTGCTTTCTGCGAAAGACGGGCGACAAAAATTTGGTTAATCAGATAATCACATGAAGGTCTCTCGTTTACAACCATGTGTATATCTCCATATAAATTCTACAACTAGAACTATAACTGACAAAACCGTTCCAAAACTCCCAATTAATACGACGCCCTTCATGTCGGTTAATGTCACAGCGCGAACCCTATCAACAGCTTTACACCTAGGACGGTTATCCTTATAGTGTGTATCTTCCAATACTTTCAAGAAACCATTATCTGATAATTTCCACATTACCTTTTCCAAATCAGACTTTAAAAATGAATTCTTGGGCACCCCGATAGCTATCTGTAAGGCCGAGAGAACACCATCGGCGGATTCTAAGAGGCAGTCGTTTCTATTGAGCACATAACGTGTCGAATCTATTGTAATATATGCATACTTTTCAGTTGGGTTCATCAGACGGTTAATATGAAATTCAGGATCGGGGTTTAAAACAGTCGGGTCCGTTTTGTTAAACTTAACTATTCCATTCCATAGATTTTTCAATAATGCCGCATTTGACTCTTGAACATATTTTTGATTTAACGAATTGCCAGCTACACCCCACTTCCAGTCAGGCAGTTCAACAAGTTCCTCAAGACTATTAAATGGTTTCATTATCTTCGTTTCTGAAAGTTTTGCCGTCAGATTTCCAACGTAAACACCGGTTATTACAACACAAAACATCCAGAAGAAAGACACCAATATTCTTGTTGATCCAGCGTTTGGCCACATACCGTTACGTCGCACGGTTACAAAGCTCATTAATAATATTAGTATATTAGAAAAATGCGGCCTATTTTCATTTCGTTCTCGCTTTTGAAGGAAGACCATCAGTGCACCAACAAATACAGTAGTTCCAAGGGTACAGGCATAAACATACGGATGAAGTGGTCTAAAGACTTTGAACCAAGTGTTCTCAAGTTGCACATCTTTCAGGTATAGCACACCTAGACTCTGATTGAAGAAAGCCGGAAGTATATAGTCAATAACTTCAAGTCTTTCTTTAGTAACTGTCAAATCAGCTAAAACGAAGTCTACTTCCGTTCGGACCAACTGTCCTACCAATCCGCCCCATACACCACTAGCTTCCCCGCCATATTTTAAGTCCGTAGGCTGAACAAACCTGAACGTAAAGTTCAAGGCTTGAGCAAAGATATCGGCAAGGTCTGCAATAGATTCAGGCTTAAATGATTCACCATCAATTGTGCCTATCAAAAGATGTCTACCGTTCATTTTAAAGTTTGAATTAGGATATAGTTCAATAGCCGTGCATTGCATTACTCCAAGATTTGATTTGTCTGTGTTTGTCATTTCCAGACAGTTAACATTTGACAGTGTTCCATTCATTAAAACAAATGGATAAATTATTAACTGATAATCATACAACACAATAACATGTTTAAGTTGTAATTTCAAGTCCAGCAACTTAGGGTCTGTATTAGTTAATAAAATCCATTTTGAGTTAGTTTCGTAGTTCGTGGTTTTGTTAGAAATAGTGTCCACATCATCAATGGTTGCTAAAAGACTTCTATTGTTTTGTAAAATCAAAATGGCGTGGAATTCAGTATTATCCAGAGGATATAAACGTATAAAGAGTTGATAAATTGACGTTTGGTTCATCTCTGTTACGTCATAAACTGTTAGAAGTAAATCTTCGTGTTTCCTCTCTAAGGAATTCACAGTGTGTGTCCCTACTATGTCGTCATCAGTATCATAGAAAATAAAAACATTCCGCCACCGTAACGTTTCAATAATTCTAGAAATTGGTAACACCGACGAACTAACCTGTGTTTTACGCACACAACATTGTACAATCCCGGTGGTCATCGCTCTCACAAGTAGGAGCACCTTCCAATTATGTACCATTCTAATTGACGTCCAGACAATATACCTAGATTGGCTAGATTTAAAACAGAAATGGCAGTCGGAGGAATGGTCTTCGAAAAATATGACACACCTCAAAACCACGGCACGACCCAATTTCCGCCTTGCACGTTATGGTTATAGACTTTTTATAACGACCTGTTTCTATGTAGTTCGACATAGTTTGTATAGCACCATGGTGAATAATCGTACTCAGCTTTATGCTAACACTTATTATCAATTCTATAGAACACATTCTAAACTTGAACGATATGAATAAATATTAATTTAGGATACTTTTGACTTATTATTGTTCGTGCCTGTAGCAAAACGGGGTAATCAATAACTTCGTTAAATATCACTGTTGTATGTATGTACTCATCAGGGGATCACGTGGCTAAGTGGGTAAGACGCTAGCTCGCTAGCCTGGAGGTCGGGTGTTCGATCCTTGCATTGGCCGAGAAAGTTCATCCAGATTTTCCGGCGTGGTTCTCCCTTGTCAGTGATGCAGGACGGAGGGGCTGACTAGGAAAGCTATCTAGTCGTTCGGATGGGACGAAAAACCGAGGTCCCGTGTACACATTGGCGTGCACGTAACAGAATTCGATATAAGAGTAGGCCGTAGTGCCGCTGTCCGGGCAAAATTTCCCTCATAGCACACTGTATGGCGTATGCCCGTCTTCATTAGCCCAGGTTAGGAGCAGAACAGTAGGACGTTAAACTCCATTTCATTTCATTTCATTCCATGTACTCATCACTGACATTATATACTGCTTTGTTATCATTTTTAATAGCTTTTATGGGTGATCAAACGGCAGGATAATCATTTCAACCTCACAGCATTCATTGTTGTGTGGCGAATGTACCAATTAATACATTTTCGATATCCCCAGTGACATAGTTCGAACCGTTCTACCCCACGGGGTTTTCACGAATTAAACTATCTGGCCTTGAACGTAGCTTTATTCTACGAACCAATCAAAAAACATAATTACTTATTTCCATTCAAACTGTGATACGTGTTGAACATTTTTCAATTGAGCCTATTCTTTTATTCTCGCAAAGCCGCGAATAGTGTATCAAATGTAGCCCGGACAAGACGGGACGCGGCTACAATATTGCAGCAAACCACAAAGTATGAATGAAATTGAGGTTAAGCACCTTATATAACGGTTGGAGCTGACGTGCTATAAGATAAGGTGCCAATCACATGGTCATTTTTGACGAGACAAATTAAACTAATATCACATAAATATTTTTATATACATAAATAAAGGTATCACAGACAAAAATATTATTTTTAAAAAAATATAAATAAATATACAATTCAAATTTATTATAAAAGTTTGTCTCTTTTATAAAGTTTTAACAATTTTCCATACAGCTCCGGTTCAGCAAACAATTGACGTAGTGACTGGCAAGGAGTAGGGTCGCCTATCCAACCACGTGGGGTTTCTCCGGTTTCCTCCCACTGCTAAAGACCCCTACGCGCAAGCGAATTATTGAAATAAAATTGAACCATATATTAGTCCCGAAATAACTGTGTCGAGTGGACGTTAACCCCCCCCCCTCTCTCCATCACTCCATCACTCTAATATATTACTCATATCTTCATTTGGTTTTGTGGCTGGCATGCATGGCTGTTATATAGCTAATTTACATTTACAACCATAAATGGAGAGAGATAAATGGGGTTTAACGTCCACTCGACACAAACTAGGTCATTTCGGGACTAACATGGTTTTTAATTTTATTTCAATAATTCGCTTGCGCGTAGGGATCTTTAGCAGTGGGAGAACCCGGAGAAAACTCACGAGGTTGGACAGGCGACCCTACTCCTTGCCACGTACAACCGAGGATTCGAAACCACGCCAGTTGACTCAATGACAGGCTTTATGATAGAGCGCGCACGTGCTAACCATTCGGCCATCCACCCCCCCCAAACCATAAATGGTGTTCTATCACATGGTATCATGTAATTTTCGAAATGAACAAAATGTTGACACTGAATTCCGCTTCTGTTACAAATTTTGATTAATAAAACTTTATAGTTTATATTTTCAGAGGTAGATAAAAAATTTTTATAGATCTATTCGATTTTTTAAAAAAGTGAATAGAATCTAGGCCAATATCTAGCCAACTCACCTGTATTTGCTATTGCAAATTGAGAATGTTCACTCCATGTTTTGGCGAACTTGGTGTTCGTTTCAAATTCAAACGCTGTCAGATAATCTTAAAAAAATATCCCGTTTCACGCAACTTATATGTAGTAATCTGACTTGGACTGTGTCACCTTAGTAACACACAGTGTCCATTGTTTGGCGGAAGATGTCACCGCAGGACATTCGTAAGGGTCACAAAAGTAAACGAGCATTTTTTGCCCTGACGAGAGTCTCTGCAGGCTTGGTTTTAGCCAACGCACCTGTATTTGCAATTGCAAATTTATAATGTTCACTCCATGTTTTGGCGAACTTGATGTTCGTTTCAAATTCAAACGCCTTCACATAATCTTTAAAAAAAATCCCGTATTACCCAACCTATCTATCTCTGTGTCACCTTAGTAACACACGGTGTCCATTGTTTGCTAGAAGAAGGTCATCTGTAAGGGTCACATAACTAGAAGAGTATCTCTGCAGACAGATCCATTGACGTCATAAGGTCAACGGGAAAATCTGTCATTTTGGGACGTCATGCGATAGCTCGCAGGAAGTGGATAAATCATACGTTGAGAATTCATGGTCTGCAATCATAGACGTTACCATTTGTAAAAGGGGTGGAGTGTGGGCTTATGTTCACCATACAGGTCTGTAGAATCCTTTAGTAAATACCTGATGGTGTTAAACAGTGTTGACTCAATAATCTTGCCTTCCCCACCTGGCGAAATTCATTTAAATTCACAAATTATATCAACCATCCAAAGATACAAATACATGTTATAGATTAATGGTTATCACTTATACCGTATTTATTGCGATATTATTATCTTCAATAACAATTGATACATTCACCGAATGCTGGAAACCATCATATGGCTTGGTCTGTCATAATAAACACGTCGAGATAATTAATTATCCTAGCCCTTAATAACTCTTCAATGGTAATAACAAAGCAGTATATTATATCAGTGACGTGTACTTACATAAACAATGTTGTTTAATGATGGTATTGATTACCCGCAAGTTGTCAAAGACACGAATAATAGAAACTTAAACATCCTCAATTGATTCATATCGTTTAAGTTTAAAATAAAATCTGTTCTTTGGAATTAATAATCAGTCTAGCAGAACGGTGAGTACTATTATTTACCATGGAGTTAAACAAAATGTTTAGGATATAAAACCACGTACACGTGATACCATTTTGTTGTGTCAATGTCCAGCGATATAGTTAAAGGCCGTTGTAAAAGAAATCATTTTAATGGTCTATTACCATAACGTGCAAAGCTAAAATTCGTTCGTGCCAAGATTGGTTTTTGGTTGTGTTTTATTTTTTGAAGACTATTCCTCCGACTGTCAATTTCTGTTTTAAATCTAGGTATATTGTGTGGATGTTCTTTAGAATGGTAATGAATTGGATTGTGCTTCTGCTGGTCAGAGCGATGACCACGGGGATTGTTCAATGTTGTGTGCATAAAACACGGGTGTTGCCAATTTCTACAATTATTGAAACGTTGCAGTGGCGGAATGTATTTATTTTCCATGATACTGATGACGAGGCAGTAGGAAAACGAACTGTGAAATCCTTAGAGACGAAACACGAGGAATTACTTCTAACAGTTTATGACGTAACAGAGATGAACCAAACGTCAATTTATCAACTCTTTATACGTTTATATCCTACGGATAATACTGAATTTCACGCCATTTTGGTTTTACAAACTAAAGTTATAAACTTTTTAAAAACAGTTGATAATGTGGACACTATTTCTAACAAAACCACGAACTACGAAACTAACTCGAAATGGATTTTATTAAGTAATACAGATCCTGGGGTGCTGGACTTGAAATTACAACTTAAACATGTAATTGTGTTGTATGATTATCAGTTAATGATTTATCCATTTGTTTTAATGAATGGAACACTGTCAAATGTTAACTGTCTGGAAATGCCAAACACAGACAAATCAAATCTTGGAGTAATGCAATGCACGGCTATTGAACTATATCCTAATTCAAACTTTAAAATGAACGGTAGACATCTTTTGATAGGCACAATTGATGGTGAATCATTTAAGCCTGAATCTATTGCAGACCTTGCCGATATCTTTGCTCAAGCCTTGAACTTTACGTTCAGGTTTGTTCAGCCTACGGACTTAAAATATGGCGGGGAAGCTAGTGGTGTATGGGGCGGATTGGTAGGACAGTTGGTCCGAACGGAGGTAGACTTCGTTTTAGCTGATTTTACAGTTACTAAAGAAAGGTTTGAAGTAATTGATTATATACTTCCGGCTTTCTTCAGTCAGAGTCTAGGTGTGCTATACCTGAAAGATGTGCAACTTGAAAACACTTGGCATAAAGTCTTCAGACCACTTCATCCGTATGTTTATGCCTGTACAATTGGAACTACTTTATTTGTTGGTGCACTGATGGTCTTACTTCAAAAGCGAGAACCAAATGAAAAGAGACAGCATTTTTCTGATATACTAATATCATTAATCAGCTTTTTGACCGTGCGAGGTAACGGTATTTGGACTAACGCTGGACCAACAAGAATATTGGTGTCTTTCTTCTGGATGTTCTGTGTTGTGATAACTGGTGTTTACGTTGGAAATCTGACGGCAAAACTTTCAGAAACGAAGATAAGGAAACCATTTAATAGTCTTGAGGAACTTGTTAATCTGTCTGACTGGAAGTGGGGTGTAGCTGGCGATTCGTTAAATCAAAAATATGTCCAAGAGTCAAATGCGGCATTATTGAAAAATCTATGGAATGGAATAGTTGCGTTTAACAAAACGGACCCGACTGTGTTAAACCCCGATCCTGCATTTCACATTAACCGTCTGATGAAGCCAGGGGAAAAGTATGCATTCATCACTTTGGATCCTAAATATTATGTACTAAATAGAAACGACTGTCTCTTAAAATCCGTCGATGGTGTTATGTCGGCCTTACAGATAGCTATTGGGGTGCCTAAGAATTCATTTTTAAAGTCTGATTTGGAAAAGGTAATGTGGAAATTATCAGATAATGGTTTCTTGAAAGTATTGGAAGATACACACTATAAGGATAACCGTCCTAGGTGTAAAGCTGTTGATAGGATTCGAGCTGTGACATTATCCGACATGAAGGGCGTCTTATTAATTGGGAGTATTGGAACGGTTTTGTCAATTACAGTTCTGGTAATAGAATGTATATATAAACGATAGACCGAAATTCATATAAAGAGTATATATAAAGAGTATGGGGTTTACAAATGAAAGCGGATTATACGTAAGACAAGAATTCTGAGCGTACTGCTTAAACAATATACATGGCCCTTAACAATTGGTCTGGAACTCTGCTATATAATATACACACTTTACACAGTGCATCAACCCCCATTAAAGGCTTCATTCAAAATAATTCAGGAAAACATACTGGTCATTGAAGGGCTATAATTCAGTAAAGGAAATTAACGTAAACTTCAAGTGAATATTCTCATGTATCTCCAGATACCATTCTTAAATTTCAATGTAAGTAGCATCAAATCGTTAGAGGATTTTTGAAGTACACCGTCTGCCCATTTGTCCTTTCTCTTGTCTTGTGTAAGAAATGTTTTCAATTTTTGAAAATTTGTAACAGAGTAGTAGTGATTTGTTAATTACTATTGTCATGAATTACAATACAATTGATTACCTTACAAAATAAATGAATATTTATATACGGGATGAAAGTGCCTAATAGTAGTAATTTGGATGGTTTACGAGGATCTAGGTCCACCAGAGTGCTTACCCGCTACTTTATTTCAGACATAAACAATTGACTTACTTTCTCAACATCTATAACTTTTAAGGACTATGGTGGCTTTTTTATTTTTAACTAAAATTGTATAACTTCATCTCCCAGTAAATAGTAGGGCGTTAAACCCCATTTCATTTCCTCTCTATTAAATACCATTGTGGCCTATTTGTAATACCAAAGTTAAATTATAGCCATGTTTATGATCACCAACAATATTCAATACTACTGATCTAGGGTACCGTAATAATAGTAGCTCAGTTGTTCTAAAAACAAAAAGGCCATCATAAAAAGATTTACTGCCAATCCGTGGTAGGTTTTGGCGAGGAACGAGCGGACTTTTGACAAGCATGCCGGAACGATCTAGTAGTGCTAGGTGCCCCCTGTAGCTACCTTTATTAACTAGATAATTTATTTAGGTCCATGGCCGTATTTTAGACGGTTCAGTCCATGTCTTTGGTTTGGACTCATTAAAAGTATGACGTAGTTTTTTCCCGGGTTGGTCTAGCAGACGGCTTCACTTGAGTTTAGAAAAATGTCTGGTCAAGTCTGAGACACCGGGTTAACAAAACTACATGAAAACAGAACAACTAACATTGTGAGAACTGCGTTTGTGTTTTCATTGAGCCCATGTCCAGCCTGTTTCCTTGTTACTGAACTTTGTTATTGAACGAATGAAGATTGAATTGATATCTAGGCCTAGCCTAGTACTGTAACTGTATTGACATTCACATTGTTTGTATTTTGTATCGCCTGATCATATTTGACACTGATGATTTCAGTTTAATAAACTGTTGAAGTGAAACTTGTATTGGTACTGATTAACAATCCAGTAGACGTGGTACAAGGGTTAATCAGCGAACTGGATGTATGAGATGTGTTGTTGACGTTTGGGAAAGTAGGACGAGGGGAAATGTGTAGGGAGTGAAGTGCTGTAAAGGGATAGTTAGATGTATTATGAATGGTTAGAGTGGCTGTGGTGTTACGGTGAAATACTATGCGGCCACCGTAACACCACAGCTTTATGATTTGTTAGACAGGAGTGATGTAATGGGTGTCAACAACTGGGTATGCTGGTACCGTCGCAACGTAGCCGTGAAATATATATTGTGGGGGGGGGGGAGGGCGGAAACGGAAAAATATACAATGTTGACAGTATGTGCCAGGCATGAGGCTGCGCAGACCGAGCGGCAGCTCGATAGGGAGTGTGTGGTATGGTCACCCTCATAAAAAAATTTTTTTTTTTAAATTTCAGTTTTCTGTAAGCAGTGAAAACACTATTTTGGCATTGTTTGCGGGGTTAAACCTAAAAATCACATTAATACACCTATTGCACGATATTGTGAAACTAGCTGACGAAGACAGCTCGGGCGGCGATTGTTCGACTCGGGGCTGCTCTGTCAGTATCTAACAAACGCATTTAGTTGGCGTACAACTTTTAAAAACCGAATGTCAGTATGGTATTTCTCACATAATTGGTTATCGCAAAAACAGAGTAAACTGAAAGCGAGTAATCTCGACTCAAACCTATAGTCTATAACCTACTTTAGTACTTACTACACTCGTCACTAAGCTTCCTATATTATTGTTTGTGGACGGTTTACTACTCAGTGATAAGCCTGCGCCGCAAAAAGAGGTCTCGCCTTTTATTATTAGTATAATGACTACCTCATGTGCGGCAGGTTAGTTTGCTTCTAAAAACACTGTTTTCCGTTCCAAAAAATACAAAAGTAATTTTCTACCAGATGACCATGGTTCTTTTCACCGAGACTAGATAATTTCTCTCGGTGTAAGGATATAGCTATGGATAAGTTCATACAAGGTCAATAAATCCGCGGTCACACTGTTGAGAAAATAAACCGATGGGTTTGTTTAGTAGCAAATCGAGCGTGAATCAACTGGGTTTGTACTGAAAAATTTTTGAGTGATATGTATGAACTGTCTTCACACATTCGGTTTATAATTAGCGATACACAGGTACAGTGGCAAATGTTGTACTTCACAGACTGTTTACCTCCGAACTACCTCCGCACGAAATCCTCGATTTGGGTACTTGTTAAAAGAAAAAGAAATAGTACCTGTGCGCATGCCAGTAAAAAAACCCTAAGAGTTCGCGCATAAAAATGCCCGAACGTACCAGGCGCCAGGTCATCCAGTGTGACTTATGTCACACACCCTGTCACAATGACCGACATATATATTTGGTTGGATTGAGTGATCTCCCTTGATCCGATTAGCCAGGTCAGGACCAACAATGAACGTCTTCCTTAAGTAGTAGTGGAATCAACAATTGGGGACTGTCTTTAGGGCCAGTATTTTAAAGCCTACTATAATCAAGAAATTGTTCCATTAATGATGTCCCCCCAGCCACAGTAGTGGGTCGTTCTAAGGACTTCCTTTGAGCGAGTTTTGTAATCATCGGATGTTACCTTTCTCTTCGATTCCCATTGAAACCTAGTCGCTTAATTATTTTATTTGGTTTAAACGTCCTCCAAAGCTAGAAACAGCCTGCGCACTACGTATAACGTGACCCCAACCTCAAATAAGATAATGTTTTGAAATGTTTCGTTATCAAAATCCGCTGTCGGCTTTACGACGTTTTGTAATCCAATTAGCATCTTGTGAGTAAATGGCCATCACGTTTCACTTTCCCGAAAAAGGCGTAACATTTCCCACTAATTAGGGGTTTACATGCGAGTTTTTTTTAATGATGGCCGAGGTTAACATATCATCTGACTAGCGGTAGTTTAACGGAGAAACGATTTTAGTATTCAGTAGAATCGAGGTATATTGCCTAGAGTAAGGGCATAGGTTCCATTTACCACCCAAAAAATACAGAGAAAAACAAAACTGAATACAACGAAGCAAATGAGAAAATGTAAACCGTCTCGAATGACTGCTGACTGAATGAAGTGACATCATATAGGTTGAAATGCAATAAAAAGGGCGATAATCCAGATTATTTAACACTAAAAGGTCAATAAACTATCGATTTAGAAACTAATCAGAATTATTCAACTATGTAATTGCACAAAATGTAATACGTAATACTCCTACAAGAAATGCAAAACAGAGGTATGCTGAAGAAATGAAATCGTACTATGAAAGTGGATATGTATTAAAAGGGCGGTAATCCAGACGGGGGTCGTCTGATAAATTAGACAAATATTTGGTCCTTTGATAATAGGCTAATTTCTGTTTAATTAAGTGGTGTATCAGACAGATTTACAACAAAATTATTTTGATATTGTTGATCATTTTTATTATTATCCACATTATTGTTGAATAAATCATTAACAAACTCTGTTTTACAGTTATTATTTTTAGTTATAGCATCTCTAATGGTTCTCAAAATTTTATCTCTATGTTGGTGTTGGCTCCGCTGTTTGGTGGCGTTGTACCATTTCTCTGTCGTTTGAAATTCTCGATCTCAAACTAATTCTACGAATTTTGAACTTGTTACTCTCCCGTCAGGTTGAGGTAGGAACTCTCGGAGGGTATTCTCCACTGAATTTTTTGGCGAAGTAAGGGTGGTCCGCCCTATATTCTTTCTCTAAAAATTGGGAACGTAGGTCTAGTTTCTTGTGCCAGGCGCTCATCTCCCTGTTTTAACAGTGTTGAGGGCGGCGATTGAATTTTTGAAGTCCGCCGGAGTCGCCAGGCCTTTAAATTTTGTGTGTTGTGGACCATAGAATGATACTTTTAATTGATTAATTAATGTGAATCTGTAGGAATGTCATACCCGCTGACATTGCTATTTCAGCTCTGGTTTGAGCATACTGTTGTAAGTAGTCAAGCCGGTGTAAATTTGTTTATCCACGCACGCCTGGTGGCAGTCAATTTGGACACCCAGGCGGCTGATTTTGTTTCTCAAGTTACAGGGTGTTTTGTACTCCGTTATAACTACTGAAGGCAAATCAAGCGCTTTCTGGTTGGTAGACTTTGCTCCGGTGTTATTTTTTGAGCTGAAGTCTTTTTGGTACGGGATGAACTTCTCCTATTGTGATTTTAGACTCAGAATCCAGAATCTCCTTTGAATTAACTGGAGTTGAAGGAATAGGTTGCTCCTCAGTTGGATTGAAGTAAACAAATTGTAAATAGGCGAACAGCCTTCCCAGATTTCTCCCAGCTGTAAATAGGCGAACAGCCTTCCCAGATATCTCTCAATTGTAAATAGACGAACAGCCTTCCCAGATTTCCCTCACCTATAAATAGACGACAGCCTCCCAGATGAGAAATCTGGGAAAGTGATTCAAGTTCATTGATGCAAAGCATTAGCCTAATTGTATCCCCCCCCCCCACCGAACCCCCGATTCACTACTTCACGTCTGAATTGCTAAAGATCTTTGGGCTCAGCGACTGCTAAAAAATATAGTTTATTTGATGGCTTGTATTTGTAGGATTAATTTAATAGAATTAAAGAATCCCCGCTCAACAGAAAACCAAAACAGACTTGTAGAAGTAGAGGATCGTTTAATAAATCAACGTTTCGGGTGTGGTACCCTTTATCAAGATTGAAATTATAATGGTTCGTTCGTTTCTGGGGTTTTACGTCCACTTCCACCTAAGGTGATGATCCTGTGACGCCTTATATATAATAAAGGTGGTGACGTCACAGGATTTTTAAATTTATTATATGTACAATGCAGGATCTTTAAAAATAGGATTGTTAAAATTAGGATTGTTAAAAAAGAAGGATTGTTTAATTTAACTATGTACAAATGTAATATAAAATAGTAATTAAAAGATTATGAATAATTATTAAGATAATAAGAAAAATTATAATTTGAGAGTATGGTTCAAATTTTTACTGTTTAATTTAAAATGAAAAATTGTTAATGATTTCTAGTATGGCGGTGGCACCGGCTGTTTCTTCTTTCTCATTTGATTTTGTGTTGGTGGGATTCGTTGATGGGCTCGACAGGGCTGGAGGATCTTCTTCTACTGGTTCTGTGATAAATTGCTTATTTCTGACCTTTAATATGTGTTTGAAGCCGTTAATATAAACGTATTTCGGCCGGGACTCGAAAGGCCGGATCCAGTCTGTTGGAGGCCGGACTTCTATGGCTTCGTCAGTGATGTTTTCAGGGTGAATCGTATTTGCCGTAACTTCTTTATCTGTATTAGTATCATTCTTAGTGGTAGTTGTATTGGTGGCGAAAATCTGTTGTTTAGCGGCAGACTTCTTATAAATTATACCATGCATTCTTGGCTTGCGTTTTGTTTGTACTTCGTGAACGTTTCTTATATGGCGTTTACCATTACTGGCAATAATAGATTCTTCGTGACGTAATCTGACGTTGGTGTTACGTGACGTTTTCGTGACAATTTGTACCTGGAATTGGTGTCCCGTGGTGTTAAAATGTTTAGCTACAGGGGTGTCGTTGAATTTTTTAATATCGTTATGTCCGTATAAACGGACCCTTAGAGAGTTGCCGGATTGGCCTACATATTGTATTCGACAGTTTTTGCAGGTAATTAGATAAATGATGAATTTAGTGTGGCAATCAAGGTGATTATTGATCCTGTAAATTTTGCCGTTATATCTGGATATTACTTCGGTTGATTCTAATAAAAACTTCCAGCAGATGCAATTCCTCTTACATCTGTAGCAGCCGTGAGGTTTGATATTGTCTTTGTTGGGTATATCAGATTTGACGAGTAGATCTCTTAGATTTAGATTTCTTTTGTAGCATATACGGATTTGGCAGTTGTGTAGTGATTCTGTATCTCCATGATTTTCTAAAAGTTTTTGATTGGTAGTAATGATAGATCTCAGGTTGACTTTAGGGTAGTATTTAGGTGTGTAGGTGAGGATGTTGGTTTGGGGATTAGTAGTTGTTAAATTGGTAGAGATTGATAGGGGTTCGTTCAGCTACCACGCAGATGTACCAGCCTGTCCAGCTATAATAACTCTCTAAGGGAGTGTTGCCGTACCCTTTTCCTGTTTTTCAGATTAATTTAATAATTAACCTTTGACATGAAAAATAGCTATTTTACTTGTATGCGCTTTGGGGTTGGGTTCGGGAAAGTGTTTTGAGTAAAAGGTCAGAACATTATGAATAAATATAATAATATATCGCTTAGAGTAGACAAGTCCCACGCCGAGTGAGTGGGGTAGGTACTGTAGCCGTTGTAGTTTGTAGTAGGCCTAGTACTTCGGAATAGTTCAAACATCCTGTTTGCAATTCCTAATTCTGAATTCAGGCCAGACGATTAAATCTACACAAAATACCTTCACACACACTTGTACCAGCTTGGTACGAAATTAACTCTTGTAGGCCCATTATTTGCTTTAGAATATTAATTATTATGGACTTTTAGACGGTCAAAATTCCCGCCAGAAAAGGTTAAAAGGTCAATTTAATCGCTTCCCCCAATGGACATGCGCAAAATGCTTTGTTGTTCTCCATAACGGGATAAGAAAAGGTCAAAGTCCAATTTAATTACTTCACTGTATAGACATGCGCAGACGTTTTGTTATGCTATTGGATAATCAACCACCTAAATACCAAACTTCCGGTTACGCATTGGCAATGGAACGGTCCAAGACCACCCAATACTAGGGGGTTCTGTGTGACCGAGACTAGCCATAAAACAACATTTTATTCATTCTCGAGGGAGTCATTAATCCAACAGTGAATACCTGTCGACGATCCCCCATTAACAACCAGTGAATACTTGTCGACCATTCCTCAATAACAACCAATCTACTCTCTTGATGTCTGTTTGGTCAATGGCTGAATTTACAATTTTAAAATACACATGTATAGTAATGAGATAATGTTTTGAAAGTATTTGAAACTTTTTTTTAATCAAAATCCACTGTGTCGGTCCGCATTGCGACGTTTTATTATCCAATTAACATCTTGTGAGTAAATGGCCACCAAGCCTGACTTTCCCGAAATAGGCGTAACGTTTCCCACTAATTTGGGGTTTACGTGTGGGTTATTTATAGTGATAGCTGGGGTTAACAATATTATCTAACTTCCGGTAGTCTGAAACTAAATGTTCTAGGTTAAGGGAGGAATATTCCCTAGAGTAAGGGCAAATGTTCCATTTACCGCCAAAAAAAAAAACAGATTTAAAAAAACATGTCAAACGTCGCGAAAGACTGACGTCAAAGGTCCTAATGTATTAAAAAGGGGCGATAATCCATATACGACAACACCAAAAGGTTAATAATAAACTACTGTCTCGAGTGAGACTTTTTATTAATTAATTTGAATCTGTAGGAATGTCATACCAGCTGACATTGCACGTTGCTGTTTCAAGTAGCCAAGTCCGTAACTCAATATTATATCCAAAATCTTCGACATTGGAAACACGATTTCTTTTGCAATTTAAATCAGCATTGGTGTTGTGGTCTTACCTGGAAAAGGTGGGCTTCTGATATCCAATATTGAAGACAAAATAAACATTTTACCATTGGTACACGAATCGTGTACCAAACTACCATAATGCGTTTCAGCGCCATTTGTAACAAGGTGCTCAAAGAATGAGGCTAGACATATTCCACAAGTCTTGTCAAACGGTGATGCCATATTCTTATTTGGAGAGCATGCGCAATATATTCTATCAGTGTTGACTGGAATAACCAGACCCTAGAAACTGTCTTTCGGTTGAGACTTCTGGCGTATTTCGCCGAACATAACTGATGACAATTCACAGTAAAACGGAAACGATTGAATGCAAAACAGTTTATATAAATTTTTATTACATTATGATATGTGTTGCGACCCATTTGTGCCAATTTCTAGGCCCAAAATATTAGCGATTTAGCTTCTTTCAGCTCTGCTTTGAGCGAACACTCTGTTGTAAGTAGTAAAGCCGGAGTATTATTACTGAAGGCAGAACAAGCGCTTTCTGGTTGGCAGACTTTGCTCCGGTGTGATTTTCGGAGCTGAAGTCAACTCTAAGAGTCTTTTTGGTATGGGGTGAACTTCCCCTATTGTGATGTTACAGAATCCAGGATCTCGTTTGAATTTACTGAAGTTATGAAATTCATAGCTTGGAACAGGTTGCTCCTCAGTTGGGTTGAAGTAAAAGAAAATTGTAAACAGGAAAAGGGTACTGCAACACTCCCTTAGAGCAATGATTCTCAACAAGTGTGCTGCGAAATTTAATTTTGAAAGGCACACAAAGAAAATGTGAAAAACACGTGATCTCAATTGAGTATCCACTGATAAGTTCATAACTGTGTTTTTCGTTATTTAGTTTGAGTCTCTGTCTACGGTTGTATGCCGTCTGATTTAACCATGTTTTTATTTTGCAAAATTCAGATATTTTTCATATATATTTAGCCAGGGCAGGTGTGCCGCTATTTCTTCATGTGTTCCAAGGTTGTGCCGTTGGCAAAAAAGGTTGGGAACCACTGCCTTAGAGATTAATTAAAGCTGGACAGGCTGATACATCTGCGTGGAGACTGGATCAAAAGATGATACCGGCGGGGCGGAGTAGTAAAATAAAATTAAAGATTCCCCGCTTAACAGAATACACAACAGACTTGTAGAAGTAGCAGATCGTTTTAAATAGTCAAACAGCCTTCCCAGATTCTCTCAGCTGTAATCCAATTAGCATCTTGTGAGTAAATGGCCATCAAGTCTGACTTTCCTGAAATAGGCGTAACGTTTCCCACTAATTTGCGGTTTACCCCACTCGGCAAACCTCAACAGATTCCAGTACCCTACATCTAATCTCGTCTGTATGACAAAGTCTGCCATTAGAACTACTTTCAAGTTCACGGATTACAATGGATTTCCTTTAGACAAAGACAAATTTGCACTGAAAATTCTACACACTCTTCGAACGACGCAATTTTGAGAACTTCTTTCTAAACACGTTAAAGTTTCCCTTATAAGTAAACCGGTGCCGCATCGCAAATGTACAGGCGTAGGTACATATCACTTACTGTCATACAGCCGAGGCTAGATATAGGGTACCGGAATCTGCCGAGGTTTGCCGAGTGGGGTTTACCCGTGAGATTTTTAATGAATGAATGAAATGTTGTTTAATGGCACGTCAGCTCCAACCGGGCTATATTGCGCCAAACATGTGGTGAATCTAACGAGACAAATTAAAACAATATCACAAAAATGAATTTATATATGTAAATAAAAACAAATATCACAGAAAATATATTAATTAAAAATAAATATAACAAATCTTTTACATATATAAATATTTAAAACGATATACATGATTAAATATATACAATTAAAATTGAGAATAAAAGTTTGTCTCTTTTAAAAAATGTTAGCACTTTATCATATAGCTCCGGTTGAGCAAATAGCTGACTGACTGGCAACGGTGGTATTTCGATCTAATATACTTGAGATGTTTGCACTCAATCAAGATGTGTTTCACTGTCGATTTTTAATGATAGCTGGGGTTAACATATTATCTGACTACCGGTAGTTTAAAACTAAATCGTAAATATTTTAGTATCAGGGAGAAACAATTTTAGTATTCAGTAGAATCGAGGTAAATGTATATTGCCTAGAGAGTAAGGGCAAATTTTCCATTTACCACCCCAAAAAATACAGATTAATAGAAACAAACAATAATGAAGCAAATGAGAAAATGTAAACCGTCTCGAAAGACTGCTGGCGTAAGGTAAAAGGCGGTAGGTTGCCAATCACGTCATAGGTTGGAATGCAATAAAAAGGGCAATAATCCAGATAGTTAACATCAAAAGGTTAATGAGCTATCGGTTTAGGAACTAATCGGAATTATTCAACTATGTAATTGCACAAAATGTAATACTCCTATAAGAAATGCAAAACAGGAATGTTGAAGAAAACGTACTATGAAAGTGTGTGTGAATATAAATAAGGGCGATAATCCCAAAGAAGGTTTAAAATAAATATTAAATTAGATCATTATCCAATTACGTATTCGATTGTATACTTAAAAGAAAAGTCAAACTTGGTATGTTGAAAAAAAAAATGGAAATTTCTTTTAAAATGCGTTATTGTATAGAGATTTTATTCTAGAAAGAAATAGTTCTTTATCGTTACATACTGTCAAAATCATTATGCCTGTGAATATAAAACACTATATAGCGTGGCATCTGTAGTGGTATGTTACTATAAATTGACGGGTATTTTATTAATTGACGGGTATTTTACTAATTAAGGCCAAATTTGTCCGTTTTGTCGAAAATACTGAAATTAAATTTATTAATAATATTTAAGAACAGATGCATTTATAGTGCCATAATCTTCTTTATTAATAGGCAGTGGATATTTAACAGTATACGGCACTTTACTTTATTTACCCGTACGCTTCCGTTTAACATGCGCAGTTCTCTGATACCTGGTCTTAGCAGTTTTCGCTTTGGCAATGCCGTCTGACATTAACCCATAACCTAACCCTAACCCAACAGTTCTATTTGTTTTTTGTCTAACATTGCTTCTTTTTCCGTTTCTTATAAAGGAACGAAATAGCCATAGTTGAATTTCTATGGTAGAAACTTAAGAATTATTTTTAAAAGAAAATAAGATAATAAATGTAAATTGTAGAAAAGCATTTAGAATATTATTCTATTTTGGTCGAGGGCGCATTTCTGCGAATTTTGGTTTTTAATTAAGTACTAAGACTGTCAGTGGTTTGTTTTTCCCGTAAAATCGTGCTTCTGCGCTGAACTTGAAAGACGAGTTGCCAAAATGGTATAATATATCTGTACTTTCCGCCATTTTGAATCAGAAACGATGTACGGTAAAATAGCGTAAGTAGTTACTTTGCCGTATACGGTTAAATATCCACTTCGTTATTAATATTAGTTATGGGGGATATATTATTTCATTTTATATTTGTGAAAGTTCCGTTATCATTGATAGGTGTCAATGTATCGGAAGGTATAGTTTAAACATTTAGCTAGGGATGGGACAATAACATAAGTTTATTAACGCCGGGTATTTTCTGATGCCAAATTGGCTTAAAAAAAGAGAATCTGAAAGAATTTTTTTCAAAAATTGAATTTTTATGGTGGTGCAGTGCCACTTTTCAAAATGGCGGACATAATTGACGTAAAAAATGACAATTCCTATATGTTAGGTTTTGATTAGGGTAAACATCGCTAACATGGGGTTTTCACGGTCGCTGAAATCAAATATCAGCTCAAAACTAAATTTCAAAAATCCAAGATGGCGGCCAAAATTTTATTATTTTGGGAAATATGGCTTAAATGGTGTCTTAACATGGGGTTTTTGTGGTTGCCGAAATCAGTACGAGTTAAAAATTTAATTTCGAACATGAGTTCAAAAATTAACTTAATATATCCAAGATTGCGGCCAACAATTCATTATTTTAGGAAATAAGGCTAGAATATAACTTGAATAGTGTCTAACATGGGGTTTTCTGGGTCGCCAAAATCAAATGTGAGCTCGAAACTTAATTTCAAATATCCCAGATGTCAAAAATCCAATATGGTGGACACAATTTTATTATCTTTTTTAAATATAGCTAGGATATGGCTTTGAATGGTGTCTAATTTCAATTCCGTACTACCAGAACACTGGTTTCCAATAACTGAACATGATCATGAGTTTGAGAGAAAAGATAGAAGATATATTATTTTATTATATGGCCACCAAAATATATCAATGAGCATCCATAAGGTTAACTGAATGAAATTATAAGTCATTAACATATAATACACAAAATCTCACAGTCTTCCCATGATAGCACTGAATCAACGTAATTTTAGGGCATCTCTAATGAGATCATCAATGTTGTCCACAACATTATTTTCTGGATGTATTACCGATTTGATGGATTGTTTGAGTTCTGCTTTGGAGAAGGTATGATATTTAAAATGTCCATCTTGTAGTTTGATTCTGCGTTTTTGTCGAATGTCAGGGCAGATTGTGAGACGTATGTAGCCAATCTCGGTGATGAGTTCACTCTCCGTGAGTCTTTCTAGCCATTCAACTGTTGTCGGTGTTACAGGTCCTCCGTGTCTCTGGCAAGATTCTAATACTTTCAGCATTTTTGCGTTTCGTTTTCGTTTCAGATCTTCTTTCTTCAGTAGTGCCAACTGCTTTGCCGTTTTTACAGTCGCCAAGAAGTCTTTATCCACTTGTTTAACGTCTTGGACTACTTGTGATGTTCGCCCCCATTTCCACCTCAAGGGCTTCTCGTTTTCATCTAATGATGTAAACTCTTGATTGATGAGAAGACCGTTGGTTGATATAATACTTTTGTCGGAATGAGTCTTCACTGTGGTCATGCCAACAGATGCACCAACTTGGTTGTCGAGTTTTGCGAATCTACATTCACATGCGAGATTGTGTAGCGGGGCTAGTTGCAGTTTTTCTAGATTAACTATGACACTCGTTTCCGGCTTGATCTGGAAAAAGTTCATTTCTGAGAGTGAGTCTATGATTTCCGCCAACACCGCTCCTATCAATCGTCCTTTACCAGTTACAGTTCGAGAGAACTGATCCTGTAGCTTTTGGAGTTCTGGTAATTTCCGATCAAAGAATATTTTGACGTCTACCCAACTCTGTTTGCCACGACCATCTATTCCAAGCAAATCCATCAGAGGATGTATCAGAAGGCCTCCTAAGAGGGAGTAGACTTTACTGCAACACAAGAACCATGGGTTCAAAATGAAGGTATGGACTGCCAGCACCAGTTTATTCGCATATTCGTCAACCACAGCCTCGAAGAATGCGTTGAGAGAATCTCGGTGTTTGATGTACTCGTTTCCGATTTCCAAAATTCGGCCGAAGCGATTTAACTGGAAGCCCTTAAAGGAAGACGGATCTAGTCCATTATTAGCCAGCCATTCTTTGAATTGGTTGTATAAGGAGACCGAATGAGCAGCAGGGCTTGGTGACAACAATTTGGCCAATGCGATCAACCCGAGTGTATGGAGACTGGACGAATTCGAGTGTAGTATCTTGGCTGCGTTGATCAGTTTGTCGAATCCAATTTTTTGTTCTGTGTCCCTGAAGGTCTTGTCGATACTGTGATCGCAACATTTCAGGACTTTTGCTGGCTCAACACCAAGATCCATCAACATCTTGGAGCAATCGGCCGCTCGGTCGGTCATCCAGAACTCGATATTGCTCTTTATTTCATCGACACTTGAACCAGCTAATATAGCCAGGCACTGCAATTTGACGTTGTATGCTTCTGCCCCGGCTTTACCAGCATGTGAAGCGTTTTCTAGGTAACCTGTTGTCAGAGATCTTTTCTCGCCGGAGGTTTGGGTGATTGTGATATTATCAGTTTTGATGTCAAACAATCTGTGTCCGGCTGCCTTTGTAGTATCGTCTAGCCCAACGGTAACAACAGCATAGCCTTTGTTCAGTAGGTGTCTGGCAACCATCTCCAAGTTCAGGAACGAAGCATCTTGAACGTAGTTTGCTAAACATCTTCTACTGGGCATCACGACGGTGAGATCACGCTTCTCCATGGTGTCATCCGTTTTGTCATCTCCACAAATGTTCAGATCTTCAGCGTCATCAATACTAGTGCTGGCCATCTCCCAGTTTTGGTCAAATATTGTGTTGGCTATGGACACGGTGATTCTGATAAGATTATTAGTAGTGACCTTATACTTTGAGAGACACTGGACGAGACAACACATCAAAGGTTCGTGTATGGTTTTAAGACCGGATCTGATTGGAATTGATGGGAACTGCGTCTTGTCGTATTATACGGTTCTTCCATAGTTTTTGATCGGGTCACAGGACATTCAATAGGAGAATTTGTCAGATCTGATACTGACCGTACGGTATATTCATACTCACTCACCACAGTGTCGTCGTCATCGTTATCAAAATTTCTTGTTGATCATATCAAGGGGGTTATTGCAAAATGTATCTAACTTAAGCTTTTGTTTTTTTATGACTCGTTTTTGGCGCTGTTCTGTCAGTTTTGAAAATAGCTTGTTTTTTTTCAGTTACATATGCCTCTTTAGATATTACTTTATTCGTTTGCTGTGGTGCTGTAGGATGAATGCTGATGTCATTTTCCTTTGCTGTTATTGGGTTTAAATGTATTATTTCTCTTAAGTTGTTGATAAGTTCATTGATGGTTAATTTGTGTTTGTACATGAAATAGTGATCTTGGACCTTTTGAATTCAATACGCGTTGATGAAATCTGATGTTGTCAATTACGACATTACGTTTTTCATCATCGGTGTTAATGGAACTTCGAAATACCACAAGCACTACCAGTCATTCCAAATTACAACTAAATCAGGGAAATCACTGACCATCGGTGTTCATGAGATGGGCGGAAGCACCACCATAAAAATTCAATTTTTGAAAAAAATTCTTTCAGATTTTCTTTTTTTAAGCCAATTTGGCATCAGAAAATACCCGGTAATTGTCTACATGGAGTCGGAACTTCGAAATACCACAAGCACTACCAGTCATTCCAAATTACAACTAAATCAGGGAAATCACTGACCATCGGTGTTCATGAGATGGGCGGAAGCAGCACAGCTGATGTTTGAAATGTTATGATAATAGCATTAGTGATTTGTCCACTGCAGTTGCTGATTCCACTCAATCTGAAAAAGAAGAAAATATTTCGAAATTAGTGACCAGTATATAAAACACAATGTCAGACCAAGGTGCAGTGAATCCTTGCTTCAACAAAGAACTTGAAATTATTAGAAATAATGCCCTATCCAAAATAATAGAAAATTGGCATAATTTATCCAGCACTTCAAAAACGGAAATTTCAAGCCTTGGAAATTTCTTCTGTAAAATGCATTTACTCGTTAATTTTGCCACTGAATGTGACAAAACCCTCAAAATATTTGACTCTTTATCGCTTTCTTCTGCTGCCAATGAACATTCTAGTGTCTTTATTACGGGAGAGAGTGGACCGGCTCGTCTCGTTCGCACTGCAGTTAAGGCCTTCCATCCCCATGGCTGCGAAGAGGCAGGAGTAGCAGCATACTTTGCTTCATACCTAAACGGTAAAGGTAAAAAACTAAAAATGGCTACTTACGTGGCAACAGATTTAACATAACGTTCTTTGATGCTGCAGCTGTATTCTATCATAAAAAATCACATTAAGGAATTTTTAGAAAATTGGTCCAACAAAAATCATCTTCTGCGAGCTGTATCCGAAGACATTGAAAATAATATAAACATTGCTGGCATCAAAGCTTTAGGAATCATTGATAAACTCATAATTGGTCCTCTATGGCGGAAAATCGAGGCTGTTAAACCCATTTTGGATCTCGACACAGATTTACATCAACTAAAGCTTTCCTTAGAGCAGGGATTTCAAGATGGAAGTGATTTACTTCAAGGTCGAGGACCATTTACTGATAATCTGCATGGAGACGAAATATATGATGTCTTGTTTGAGAACTCTGATGAAGAGCTGAATGTCTTGACTCAACAGACTCTGGAAATGCTGTGTTGCAGCTTATTGGTAATCTTAGAACGGCAAGCTGCAGACCAGCTTCCTGGTGGAAAATATTATAATCCAAGCGAGGTTTTAAAACAACAGAGCGCTAATGTTCCATCAACAAATACCATCTCGGAGCGCGATTTTGCAGTATTAGATCTTCTGGTGAGAAATAAACCCAATGCAACGACCATGACATAAGGAAACTCTCATTATGTGGACGAAAAACAAGACGTATAATTGGTTAAAAGATCAACCAGAACAAGAAAAAGAAGAGTTATTTAATAATGCCAAACAGAATGCCAGCCAGTTACATGATAGATATCAACATAGAAAAGAGGAAATAAAGAAACGGCGAAGAGATCAATTGTTAGAAAAACAGAAGGAAGTAGAAAACAGTGAAATAAGAAAACAGAGCAAGAAAATCATACTTACTGAGTCACTGTTCCAGGCAACAGGGTCTGTGTGGAAAACAGTTGTAGACATGGAAGACCAATTATCTACTTTTAAAACTGATGATGAAAAACGTAATGTTGTAATTGACAACATCAGATTTCATCAACGCGTATTGAATTCAAAAGGCCCGGGTTTCCTCTTTGGTTAGGTTAGGTTTGGTTATAGCTGGTTTCTCTAGAATCTTTTTGATTTGGTGTCTGATGTAATTTATTTTACCATTCGGGGCTAGCTGCTGAAGACCTTTTTCTATATTCACGATGAACGTTTCTGTTGGTGGTTTGCTACTGGATGGTATAAATTTAAGTCCTTTCGATAGGAGGTGTATCTGATCATCTGTAAGGGTGTGGGATGAGAGGTTGATAACTGTTTTCTTTAGGTATTCTTTCTTGCTTTTATCTGAGGTTTTGGATTTACCCGCTTTACTGTCTTCTACTTGAAGATGGTTGAACTTCTTTGTCTGTCTCTGTTTTGTTTCTAATCTAATTTTTTCCGTTGCTTTCTGATTTAAATTTGTAAAATTAGTATAATCCGATGGTGTTAAAGTATTTAATATAGTGTTTAACAATCTAGTCTCTGTAATTTTCAGTGAATGTTTTACTTTTCTATGATGAGATATTCGTTCTTTTATCAATCGCTGACTTGCACATTTGAGTATCTGGTTGGCTTTAGAGGAATTAATTGGCGATTTAAGACGAAAACCCTTCGGTATTATGTTTTTATCACGACAGCGTAACAAAAAGATTAAACTAGACGATGATTTACACAATTTAGATTGCACACATTTAAGTTGGTTAATCACTTTTAACGTCTCATCTCCATAATGATGTTTAACATAATCCTTATAAGACATATAGAAATAGATTTCACTAAAAATAAAACACACTTATATGGATACTATTCAAAAAAAGTAGGGGATATTTGATTTTTAAGTGTTATTAAAGTCACCTAATGAAACTGACGAAGAAACAAATGACAAAATGAAATGAAGTTCACATTCATCGATTTATTCCAAATGATCGTTAGACTAAGTAAGGCACAGACTGACCATTATAAGGGTAAAATGATACCCGGGGTCAAACAGCAAAGTTACCACAGCATCACAACCAAGTCAGTAACGGGTAAATCCTCCTCTGTTTGCCAAACAAGCATTGATCCGACGTGGCATACTCCTAATGAGACGTCTAAGGTCATTTTGGTCCAGATTGTCCCATTCCTGTTGCAACGCAGCAGCAAGTTCTTGGACATTGGCAGGACGTTGTTGACGTTGACGTAACCTCTGTCCAAGCATGTCCCAGACATGCTCGATGGGGGAGAGGTCGGGACTCAGTGCTGGCCAAGGTAATGTGGTGATGTTCTGTTGTTGGAGGTAACCTGTAACGATCCTGGCCCTGTGACATCTTGCGTTGTCATCCTTGAAGATGAAACGGCGGCCATGACGTCGTGCGAACGGCACAACATGGACTGCCAAGATGTTGTCCCGGTAGTACTGGCCTGTAACACGCCCTGCAACAACATGTAAAGCCGTTCTTCCAGCAACAGTGATGCCTCCCCACACCATAACAGAACCACCCCCAAATTGATCATGTCTGATGACGTTAACGTCTTGGAAGCGCTCGTTTCGACGACGCCACACCCTCCTACGTCTGTCCAACAGTGAACCTTGACTCATCTGAAAACATCACATTGCTCCAGCGTCGATTATCCCAGTGTTGACGATCCCTACACCAACGACGTCTTGCCTGAATGTGATGATCTCTCAAACAAGGGATCACGCGAGGACGTCGGGCGCGAAGGTGACCCCTATGCAGTCGATTCCGAATCGTCTGGCCACTCACTCTCACACCAGTGTCTGTTTGAAGACGAGCGCTGATCTGATTTGCTGTGATGACACGATTTCTCAAGGCCAAGGTACGGATAAATCGATCCTGGGTTTGAGTTGTCGCCCTTGGTCGACCTGAGCGTGGTCTGTCCTTACAGATTGTGTATCACGGTATCTGGACCATAGCCTGCTTATGACAGACTGAGAAACATTCATCGTCCGCGCCACAACCGCCTGTGTTGTGCCGATCTGTAGCATGCCAAGGGCACGTAACCTTTCATTTTGGGTAAGCCGACGCATATCAAAATTTGTTTTCTGGTCACTAAAACAATTAAACTGATGTTTCCACCCTGGAATTCAATGCCACAATGACTGTAACATTCAAAGTCAGAGTCGTGCAAATCTTGGGTTGGACCCCCATGATGATCCCAAGCATCACCTGCATTCCATGCGGTAGCTATTGGTGCGTTTGGGCGTCACATGTAACTGGAAATGTTTCTTCTGTTAGGTTCTATAGTGACTTTTTTCGTAGTCATTTGCATATTTTAGTATTATGCCCCCAAAATCAAATATCCCCTACTTTTTTTGAATAGTATACTACTTCTGAATTTATTAACATGCTACGTTTCGATACACATACAGATATCGTTTTCAAGCAAATAATGATAATCAACAATAAATGTGGTACAATATATAGGTAACAAGTGGAAACCATTTAACAGAATAATCAATACTATCAACAACGCATTATCAAGATCAAAGAAGTTATATGAATTAACATGATGAAAGAATAACACTAATAATACAAAAGGAAGAGATTAGAGGATAATTGACTACTAATAATACAAAAGGAAGAGATTAGAGGATAATTGACTACATGAAACCGTAACATCAAGACGCTAATTA
This sequence comes from Patella vulgata, assembly GCF_932274485.2. Classification (NCBI taxonomy): domain Eukaryota; kingdom Metazoa; phylum Mollusca; class Gastropoda; family Patellidae; genus Patella; species Patella vulgata. The sequence goes on from NC_065884.2 coordinate 3,597,208, forward strand.
ACTATATGAAACCATAACTATAAGATGAGATGAAAGTCAGAGATAGAAACAATCATCACAAGTGAAAACCTTAACTACAAGATGAAATAAAGGGGGGGGGGGTCATACACTTATGACCACAGACACTTCTCATCACTAACACACACTGATTGAGAATTAAATAAATCAACCCAAAGATTTGGGAGGAAATGTCCTGAGTCTCTGTTTAATTTTGGCTTATGTTTTTGAATTTCCAAAGCCTCGCGAAGAACTCTGCTTTTCCATGTTGATAGGTTTCTAGCTAGTATTTCTGTACTTTCCCATTTGATTTGGTGCTGTGGGTTTTGGTGGATATGTTCTGCTAGCGCTGATTTGTTTTGTTCTTGTTTTTTAACTGCTGTCTGATGCTCTTTAGTTCTGATTGAAATTGGACGGGATGTTTCGCCCACATAGGCCATATTACACTCACAATTTATTTTGTATATGACTCCCTTTGGGTCCTCTTTTGGTTTTAGTATTCTACCATCAGCTTTTAACATAGTTTTAAGTGTGGTTCCGCTACTGAACACTACCTTCTGCACCCATTTGCTCTGTTAAAATTCTTTTTATTTGGTGGCTAGCTGGTCCTATAAATGGGATGGAGATAAAAAGCGGGCTAGTTCTTCTGATGGCAGTGGGTGGTTTGCAGGTATGAGTCAGTGTTTTCTTCATGGTGGCATTAACTGTATTAGCAGGGTAGTTATTGAATTCTGTAAGGACATGGTTGATATGCTGTAATTCATTATCGAGGAGGTTTTCATCACATATTAATTTTGCGCGTCTCGTTAAGGTACTAATAATTCCTGTTTTTACTTTGGTTGGGTGATTTGAACTATTATGTATGTATTGGTCAGTGTGGGTTGGCTTGCGGTAAACAGTGGTTTTTAGGTAATCTGCGGAGTTGTTTACTAATACATCAAGGAATGGTAATTGGTTGTCTTTTTCTAATTCTACTGTAAATTTCATTCGAGGGTGGATACTGTTGAGGTGTTCAAGAAGGTGTTGTGGATTCTGACCTAGTTCCAAAATGGCAAATACATCATCAACTTTTCTAATCCATGTTTTAGGTAGGATGGGTGAAGTCTTTAAGGCAGCTTCTTCGAAATGGGTCATATATACTTCTGTTATGAGAGGGCTTATGGGAGATCCCATGGGTAGTCCATGAACCTGTTCATAAATTTCTGATTGCCATGAGAAATATGAGGAATTGATACATTGCTCTGTAAGTTGAATGATACTGTCTATTTTGAGGTTTGTGGATAGTTCTTGGTAAATAGATTCTATTTTCTGCCTTAGCACTTGTATTGCTTCATCCCGTGGTATATTCGTAAACAAGTCAACAACATCATAACTAACTAACTGACCATTCACATTATTTTGTTTAAGTCTATGACAGAATTCTGATGAATCTTTGATGTAGGAACTAGCACTAGTAGCAATTGGTGATAACAGTTTAGAAATATACTGTGCTGTATTATAGTACACTGATCCACGAGAACATGTTAACAGTCTAATTTTGATAGGGTCTTTGTGGATTTTAACTTGTACTCTAGCATAAGGTGGCGTTGGATGGGATATATTTAATTTCTCATAAAGTTGTTTATCTATTTCATTGTTGTCGCGAAGGGTTTTTAATGTAGATTTAAGTTGTCTGTCTAGTTTGGCCGTAGGGTCCTTTTTTAGTTGTTTGTAGGTTGAGCTGTCTGACAAGGTGTTGTTAACTAATTCATTCAGGTTACTGGTGTCTATTAGTACTGTGGCTTTACCTTTGTCAGCTGCTACTATCGATATGTCTTTATTTTCCTTTAATTCTTTGATTGCCTGGGTTTCCTCTTTGGTTAGGTTAGGTTTGGTTATAGCTGGTTTCTCTAGAATCTTTTTGATTTGGTGTCTGATGTAATTTATTTTACCATTCGGGGCTAGCTGCTGAAGACCTTTTTCTATATTGACCAAAACTGGGAGATGGCCAGCACTAGTATTGATGACGCTCAAGATCTGAACATTTGTGGAGATGATAAAACGGATGACACCATGGAGAAGCGTGATCTCACCGTCGTGATGCCCAGTAGAAGATGTTTAGCAAACTACGTTCAAGATGCTTCGTTCCTGAACTTGGAGATGGTTGCCAGACACCTACTGAACAAAGGCTATGCTGTTGTTACCGTTGGGGCTAGACGATACTACAAAGGCAGCCGGACACAGATTGTTTGACATCAAAACTGATAATATCACAATCACCCAAACCTCCGGCGAGAAAAGATCTCTGACAACAGGTTACCTAGAAAACGCTTCACATGCTGGTAAAGCCGGGGCAGAAGCATACAACGTCAAATTGCAGTGCCTGGCTATATTAGCTGGTTCAAGTGTCGATGAAATAAAGAGCAATATCGAGTTCTGGATGACCGACCGAGCGGCCGATTGCTCCAAGATGTTGATGGATCTTGGTGTTGAGCCAGCAAAAGTCCTGAAATGTTGCGATCACAGTATCGACAAGACCTTCAGGGACACAAACAAAAAATTGGATTCGACAAACTGATCAACGCAGCCAAGATACTACACTCGAATTCGTCCAGTCTCCATACACTCGGGTTGATCGCATTGGCCAAATTGTTGTCAACAAGCCCTGCTGCTCATTCGGTCTCCTTATACAACCAATTCAAAGAATGCCTGGCTAATAATGGACTAGATCCGGCTTCCTTTAAGGGCTTCCAGTTAAATCGCTTCGGCCGAATTTTGGAAATCGGAAACGAGTACATCAAACACCGAGATTCTCTCAACGCATTCTTCGAGGCTGTGGTTGACGAAAATGCGAATAAACTGGTGCTGGCAGTCCATACCTTCATTTTGAACCCATGGTTCTTGTGTTGCAGTAAAGTCTACTCCCTCTTAGGAGGCCTTCTGATACATCCTCTGATGGATTTGCTTGGAATAGATGGTCGGGGTCGTGGCAAACAGAGTTGGGTAGACGTGTCATTGTATTCTTTTTATCTAGGCCTAGGCCTAACCAAACAAAATAAATAATAAAAACAAAGTAAAAATCATCAGCAAAAAGAAAAAAATAATATTAAACTAAAGTAAGCATACTAGATACTGTATTTAATACCTATATTAAAATTATGTTCTTAATTTAAATAAAAGATGTAATGAAATGAGAAATCGTCAAAATATTTCCTTTGTTTACGTAAGAAACATGGGCGCCGCCCATTAATGTACAGGATCCGACAATCGATTGATTCAACAACACATGTCGATTCAATCAACTCAATAGATTTTAAAAACGGACGACACGATCGAACGTCATCTGTCGAATCAATCAATCATGATAAATGTGTATTTAAAGGGGCAGTCCCAGATTTTATTGAAAATTATCATTAAATAACATTCTGAATTATTTCAACACTTTGATGTTTGTTCTACCCTTTCATTAAAGTCGTTGTTAATAATAAGAAAAAAGATTGTTCGCTTAAATCTTGTCATCATTCTTGTTGAATGTTTGAATCGATTAAGCCTCTTAAACGCCTGTTCACAGCTTTCTGTATTTGCTCCGTGTATATCAATGAACTTTTGTAATTTTGGATGAAACTCGCAATTTGAATTATCAAGCAATGGCATACAACATGTTTTAGTGTGTTTCAGAACATGAAAAATGTCAACAACAAAATGAAATGAAATGGAGTTTAACGTCCTACTCTTCTGCACCTAACCTGGGCTAATTGAAGACGGGCATACGCCATACAGTGTGCTATGAGGGAAATTTTGCCCGGGCAGCGGCGCTACGGCCTACTCTTATATCGAATTCCAACTGCCAAGGATCTTTTACGTGCACGCCAATGTGTACACGGGACCTCGGTTTTTCGTCCCATCCGAACGACTAGGCAGACAGGCCCTCCGTTCTGCATCACTGACAAGGGGAAACCACGGCGGAAAATCGAGATGAACTTTCTCGGCCAATGCAGGGATCAAACACCCGACCTCCAGACTAGCGAGCCAGCGCCTTACCCACGTGATCCCCCAACAACAAACAGATTTTATTATTTCTTCAACAAACAGATTTTATTATTTCTTCAGCACCGGGCACGTTATTTTCCGACAGCCTTTGAATGAAGGGTTTTAGTTCGCAGGATCTGTCATATCCCAGATAGTTAAGCCTACTCGAACATATTCCTTCGTGGTTGAAAAACACTTTCCGTACAAAAATGAAAGCTTGTGTAAGTAATTCATGGCTGTACATTTCTGCACAGCCCACTATTATTCCGCAAGGTCTTATGGCAAACAGCATCCCTGCGCTCGTACTATAAAACTTGTTTACTTTTTTGGGATCCTTGCTTTTCACTTCCTCGTCAATTTTAAGCATTTAATAGAGACGTGCAATACCTGTATTTATATTCCACTTGATCAGTTCAATTAGGATTTATTTTTGTCATTAATTATTCAATAGACAGCACTGGATTGTATGCTCACCTAAATTGGCAATCAAATACTGTATAAATACAATACACCAATAATATTGATGCATGTCTTTTCTGTCGTCAAATAATCAGACCTCAACTAGTTGTCATGAAGACAAAGACAACCTGCGGTCGGCATGAAATGAAATGTGGTTTTATGGCACGTCAGCCTCAACCGGCCTAGACTGCGCCAGTTGTCGTCATGAAGACAAAGTGTACAATAGCAACTAATGTTATGTAACATGAAAGGAAATGGCGTTATTTCGATCGATTTATTCGTTACCTGTATTTTTCACCATGGATCATTTAGAACTGATAACTAGTTATTGACATTAAAGAAACCAATTCCAGTGCTGATATGAATATTTTAATGGTCAAGTTTCCGTTTTAATTCGTCAATATGTATTCTAGAAGGTTGGGGAATTGTTTTGTGTTCCTGTATGCCACGTTGTCGACCATAAATGTTTGCGGTAACATGTCTGGTGACTTGCGTCCTTCTATGCGGCACATTTCTACAATTATTGAAACGTTACGGTGGAGGAATGTTTTTATTTTTTATGATGCTGATGCCGACATATTAGTGACCTACGTGATGGATACTCTGCGGAAGCAACATCAAGATTTACTGCTGACAGTATATGACGTAACAGAGATGAACCAAACGTCAATTAACCAACTGTTTATACGTTTATATCCTACGGATAATACTGAATTTCACGCCATTTTGGTTTTACAGAATAATAGTGGTCTTTTAGCAACCATTGATGATGTGGACAATACTTCTAACAAAACTACGAACTACCAAACAAACTCAAAATGGATTTTATTAACTGATACCGATCCTAGAGATGAAGTGTTGGACCTGAAATTACAACTTAAACATGTTATTGTGCTAAATGAGTACAAGGCCGTGATTTATCCGTTTGCGTTATTGGACGGATTACAATCGGAAATCAAGTGTTTAAAGACGAAGGACACAGATGCTCAAAAATTGGAAGTATTTCAAAATATAACAATTAAATCTTCAAGTGTAATCGATATGATGAAATGTACACCATCTGAACTTTATCCTAATTCCAACTTTAAATTGAATGGCAGACATCTTTTAATAGGTACAGTTATAACAGAATTTTTCCAACATAAAATAATTGAAGATCTTGCTAATATCCTTGCCGAGGAACTTAACTTTACTTACACATTTATTCAGCCCCAGGACTTAAGATATGGGGGTAAGGGTAACGGTGTGTGGCAGGGACTGGTAGGACAACTGGTTCGAACAGAAGTAGACTTGGTTTTAGCCGACTTCACAATTACCAAAAAACGACTTGAAGTTATTGACTACATCCTCCCGGCCTTCTTCAGTCAGAGTCTTGGTATTTTATATCTGAAAGGCGTAGAAACAGAAAGTAGTTGGACTAAAATCTTCAGACCACTTCATGCGGTTGTTTATATCTGTATCGGTGGAGCCTTTTTATTCGTTGGTATATTTTTATTTTTGCTACAGAAGTCGGAGACCAATGAAAATTGCTCAACTAGCTTCAGAGTAGACTTTTCGCATTTTGCGAACACACTAATATATTTAATCAGCTTTGTGGCCGTGCGAGGTAACGGTATTTGGCCAAACGCTGGATCAACAAGAATATTGGTAGCTTTCTTCTGGATGTTCTGTGTTGTGATAACTGGTGTTTACGTTGGAAATCTGACGGCAAAACTTTCAGAAACGAAGATAAGGAAACCATTTAGGAGTCTCGAGGAACTTGTAAAATTACCAGACTGGAAGTGGGGTTTAGGTGGTGACTCGTTAAATCAAAAATATGTTCAAGATTCAAATGCAGAGTTACTTAAAAATCTATGGAATGGAATAGTTACATTTAACAAAACAGACCAAAGTGTGTTAAACCCCGATCCTGAATTTCACATTAACCGTCTGATGAACCCAGGGGAAAAGTATGCATTCATCACTTTAGATTCTAAATATTATGTACTAAATAGAAACGACTGTCTCTTACAATCTGTTGAAGGCGTAATTTCTTCTTTACAGTTAGCTATTGGGATTCCAAAATCATCTTATTTAAAGTCTGATTTGGAAAGGATAATGTGGAAATTATCTGATAATGGTTTCCTAAAACTGCTGGATGATGTACGGTATAAGGATAACCATCCTTCTACATGTAAAACTGTTGATAAGAATCGAGCCATCACTCTCGAGGACATGAAAGGTGTTCTATTGGTAATATGTTTCGGGACAGCCTTGTCAATTATTGTCCTGATCATGGAATATTTCCAAAAAAGATCACATTTGTAACATCGGTAGGATTACTAATTTCTTTGGGACCGGTCCGCTGACCGTTCCTATAGCTGCAACATGAAATTACCACTCTTCCCCACCTCTGTTCTACTGCTATTTTGGATTCCTTACCGACTATTTTTCACCGTGTGTGAGTGCCCAAGATCTCACTGCTGTAAGCCTTGTGATTGTTAATGTTATTTTGTATATTTGATACCGAGGATGATTATTAATGGTTTGATTTGCCTAATTTAGCATATAATGATAATGATGTCATTTTACATTGGTGGTCTTATTCCCTCCACTGGTGTTGTTCTGGGTTTTCCAGTGTGCTTTGCACGCGCCATGTTTGTTTGCAAAGAAGAAGTTTTTCCGTGTGTCGTCAAAAGCAGCTAGAGGGCACAAAAAACCGGTATCATTATATATTTTGTTATATTTTGCTGTATAAGCCGTCCGTGTAGTGTGTATGTAATTCGTTCGTGAAGCTGGCGTGGTTATTTATGCATAAAACCCTCTCGCCGTTAAGTAGTAAGTCACGCGTCCCCAGTCAGCTGTTTTGTTTACATCCTTAATAGAATGGCCTGTCAAAACTAATATTATGATACTTATGCATAATATTTTTGTAACTCACTGTCTATACATATGTCCACCATTGTCTATTGTTAACATAAGATATAACTATTTTATATGTTTGGAGAGAACTTATATAGGCCTTTGCCTGTTGTTCAATACAGTTCAGTTTATTGAATAAATATTGTTTAAACTAAACCCTATTCAATTCCATTAAATGGATGCCGAATACATACTCCTCAAAATTCTCGAAGTATACTAAGTGTTTTCGACTAAAATCGTTGATTTAGGACTTAAAATGTCTGTCAACTAGTAGGGTGACCCACCATAAATAAATATCTCCATATATCTCGACAATTGCGCCACAATATTTATATATATGCCAAGCCTCAAATCAGTTTCACACAATTATAGTCACTAAATAAACGATCATGTTGTACTTAATAAGCTATGACCATTAATCATCTATAAATAATAGACTGATATCTGGTTCCAAGTGTCGTCCATAACATCCAGACACTTTTGAGTAAAAGATAGGTTACGTGCCCTTGTTTTGAAATTAGTCTCGCTTAACCAGTCTATCGACCATTCTACGCCTGATTGACAGGTCGGGATAATCAAGACTACTTTTTTACGAAACATAACAGAAAGCTAGAACAAGAAATTGGATTTAGAAATAAGCACGTTAGGTAGCTCAACAATCGTTTTAAGAACCTTGTAAAAGTAAAATGAAACTACTGCTAGTATCATGTTCCTGTCTAACCCGAGTGATTCAGAGATATTATTTGTACTAAACCAAAAGATGCCGCTCTTAACGGTACAGTTAATGATAAAGCGATTTAAAAAATGAAACGAACGTAATTTCTAAATCTGCTGTAATAACCAAGAAGCTTAATTTCACTGCTATTCAAAATCGTCAACAATAATTTTTTTTACGGCTGTAATAGTTGATAGATTTGTAGAGAATTGCACGTGCCATGGCTATTTATAGTATCATACTGTCAGAAAGTTGGTCTCGGCACGGCGAATGTGCACGCTTCAGTGGTAATCTCGAACTATCAGCGGTGGACTGTATTTCTGTAGAGTACATGGGTCACCCTACAACTAGCTTAGTGTTTGTTCTCAAGCGGCGCTAATTGTAGACAGGCAGCCTAAGTTTAGTATGTATGTTCTTATGTCCCCTCCAAATAATCTAAAAGAGCGAGCGCCGTTTTGCTGTTATTGATTCGTCAATTAATAATAAATAGATACTGACATTACCAGTATTTATAGTCCACTTGATTAGTTCAGTTAGGGTTTGTTTTTTTATTTGTCATTTTAGGCAATACTGGATTGTATGCTTGCAAATGGCATATAATAAAATACATAAAACCAGAGTTTGATTATGATAATTTTGATACGTGTTATTTTTGTCGTGAAATATCTGTGCTAGCTATTACATACTAGTCGTCATGACGACAATGAGTACCTGTGGCATCAACTAGTCGCCATGAAGACAAAGAGTACCTGTTTATAGCAACTAATGAAAGGAAATGGTGCAATTTCGATTCATTCGTTACCTGAGATGAACCCAACGTCAATGTACCAACTGTTCATACGTTTATATCCTCTGGATAATACTGAATTTCACGCCATTTTGGTTTTACAAAACAAAACAACACAATTTTTAAAAACCGTTGATAATGTGGACAGTATTTCTAACAAGACCACGAACTACCAAACTAACTCGAAATGGATTTTATTAACTAAAGCTGATCCTAAAGATAACAAGATGGACTTGAAATTGCAACTTAAACATGTTATTGTGTTGTATGATTATCAATCCATGGTTTATCCGTTTGTTTTAATCCATGGATTGCAGTCGGAAAACAAATGTTTGAAGATTAAGAGTACAAATGTTTTAAATTTGGACGAATCTCAAATTACAACAAGTTTAGACGATACGATGAAATGCACAAAAACTGACCTTTACCCTAATTCCAACTTTAAATTGAATGGCAGACTATCTTTTAATAGGTACAGTTATAACAGAATTTTTCCAACATGAAATAATTGAAGATCTTGCTAATATCCTTGCCAAGGAACTTAACTTTACTTACACATTTATTCAGCCCCAGGACTTAAAATATGGGGGGAAGGCTAATGGTGTGTGGCAGGGACTGGTAGGACAACTGGTTCGAACGGAAGTAGACTTGGTTTTAGCCGACATCACGATTACCAAAGAAAGACTTGAAGTTATTGACTTCATACTCCCGGCCTTCAGCAGTCAGAGTCTTGGTGTTTTATATCTAAAAGGCGTAGAAACAGAAAGTAGTTGGACTAAAATCTTCAGACCTCTTGATCACATTGTTTATATCTGTATCGTTGGAGCCATTTTATTCGTTGGTATATTTTTACTTTTGCTACAAAAGTCGGAGACCAATGACAATGGCTCAACTAGCTTCAAAGTAGATTTTTCGCATTTCGCGAACATACTAATATTTTTAATCAGCTTTTTGACCGTGCGAGGTAACGGTATTTGGACTAACGCTGGATCAACAAGAATATTGGTGTCTTTCATCTGGATGTTCTGTGTTGTGATAACTGGTGTTAACGTTGGAAATCTGACGGCAAAACTTTCAGAAACGAAAATAAGGAAACCATTTAATAGTCTCGAGGAACTTGTTGAACTGCCTGACTGGAAGTGGGGTTTAGTCGGTGAGTCGTTAACTCAAAAGAATGTTCAAGATTCTACTGTTGAGATATTTAACATCATTTGGAATGGAATAGATGCGTTTAACAAATCAGACCCGACTGTGTTAAACTCCGATCCTGCATTTCACATTAACCGTCTGATGAACCCAGGGGAAAAGTATGCATTGATCATTCTGGATCCTAAATATTATGTACTGAACAGAAACGACTGTCTCCTACAATCTGTTGAAGGCGTAATTTCTTCTTTACAGTTAGCTATTGGAATTCCAAAATCATCTTATTTAAAGTCGGATTTGGAAAGGATAATGTGGAAATTATCTGATAATGGTTTCCTAAAACTGCTGGATGATATACGGTATAACGATAACCGTCCCTCTACATGTAAAACTGTTAATAAGAATCGAGCCATGACTCTCGAGGACATGAAAGGTGTTCTATTGGTAATATGTTTCGGGACAGTCTTGTCAATTATTGTCCTGGTCATGGAATATTACCAAAAAGGTCACATTTGTAACACCAGTAGGAATACTAATTTCTTTGGCGAATAAAGAAGAATCATGATGAAAAATAGAAGGTAAGGAATCCAAAATAGCCTTAGAACAGAGGTGGGGAAGAGTGGTATTTTCATGCTGCAGCTAGATGGTCCACAGCCTTGATATACCATATTTTTACACCATTTGCGTACGAGGGGAGGCCATTTTGTCCGCCAGTTTTGGTCCGATTTTCACGACATTCGAAAGCAACCGACATTACGGCGAAAGGTGATAATTCGAACGTTGTTTTTTTTTTAAACGGATAATAATTGTGACCTCTAGGGAAACTAAAAGCTAAAAACGCGACTTTTGGTACAATCAGTTACGATCCGATATGCGCGAATATCGAAAGGAATCACGATCCATATGAAGTTTCATCAAAATCAGTTGAAAATTGTGACATCCAGAGTGTCCACAAGCTAAAAGCGTGATTTGTCGTACAATCAGGAACCATAATCCATGACGGCCAATATTGAAAGTTTCGTTAAAATTGGATAAAACTTGTGACCTGTAGAGGCTCCAGAAACAAATTGCGGACGGACGGGAGCGACAGTATAACACGTCCACATGATAGGGTGACCCACTATAAATAAATATCTCCATATATCTCGACAATTACGCCACAATATTTATATATATGCCAAGCCTCAAATCAGTCTCACACAATTATAGTCACTAAATAAACGATCATGTTGTACTTAATAAGCTATGACCATTAATCATCTATAAATAATAGACTGAAAACTGGTTCCAAGTGTTGTCCATAACATCCAGACACTTTTGAGTAAAAGATAGGTTACGTGCCCTTGTTTTGAAATTAGTCTCGCTTAACCAGTCTATCGACCATTCTACGTCTGATTGACAGGTCGAGATAATCAAGACTACTTTACGAAACATAACAGAAAGTTAGAACAAGAAATTGAATTTAGAAATAAGCACGTTAGGTAGCTCAACAATCGTTTTAAGAACCTTGTAAAAGTAAAATGAAACTACTGCTAGTATCATGTTCCTGTCTAACCCGAGTGATTCAGAGATATTATTTGTACTAAACCAAAAGATGCCGCTCTTAACGGTACAGTTAATGATAAAGCGATTTAAAAAATGAAACGAACGTAATTTTTAAATCTGCTGTATTAACCAAGAAGCTTAATTTCACTGCTATTCAAAATCGTCAACAATAAATTTTTTACAGCTGTAATAGTTGATAGATTTGTAGAGAATTGCACGTGCCATGGCTATTTATAGTATCATACTGTCAGAAAGTTGGTCTCGGCACGGCGAATGTGCACGCTTCAGTGGTAGTCTCGAACTATCAGCGGTGGACTGTATTTCTGTAGAGTACATGGGTCACCCTACACATGAAAATGTGGGCGTATAAAAATATGTTCGAATATATCATAGTATGCATGTTCTTATGCCCCCTCGAAAGAATCTAAAAGTGCGAGCGCGGATTTGCTGTTATTGATTCGTCAATTATTAATAAATAGATACTTACATTACCAGTATTTATAGTGCACTTAATCAGTTCAGTTAGGGTTTGTTTTTGGTTTTATTTGTCATTTTAGACAATACTGGATTGTATGCTTACAAATGGCATATAATAAAATACATAAAACCAGTTTGATTATGATAATTTTGATACGTGTTATGTTTGTCGTCAAATATATGTGCTAGCTATTACATACTAGTCGTCATGACGACAAGGAGTACCTGTGACATCAACTAGTCGCCATGAAGACAAATAGAACCTGTTCATAGCAACTAATGACAGGAAAGGAAATAGTGCAATTCCGATTCATTCGTTACCTGTATCTTTCACCATTGGTCATTTAGAACTGATAACCAATGATTGACGTTAAAGATATCAATTCCAGTGCCGATATTTTAATGGTCAAGTTTCTATTTTAATTTCGTCAATATGTATTTTAGAAGGTTGGGGAATTGTTTTGTGTTCCTGTATGCCACAGTGTCGACCGTAAATGTTTGCGGTAACATGTATGGTGACTTGCGTCCTTCTTTGCTGCATATTTCTACAATTATTGAAACGTTAGGGTGGCGGAATGTTTTCGTTTTCTATGATACTGATGGGGACATATTAGTGACTCATGTGATGGATACTTTCCGGAAGCACCATGGAGATTTACTTTTAACAGTTTATGACGTAACAGAGATGAACCAAACGTCAATGTACCAACTGTTTATACGTTTATATCCCCTGGATAATTCTGAATTTCACGCCATTTTGATTTTACAAAACAAAACAACACAATTTTTAAAAAACGTTGATAAGGTGGACAGTGTTTCTAACAAGACCACGAACTACCAAACTAACTCAAAATGGATTTTATTAACTAAAGCTGACCCTATAGATAACAAGATGGACTTGAAATTACAACTTAAACATGTTATTGTGTTATATGATTATCAATCCATGGTTTATCCGTTTGTTTTAATCCATGGATTGCAGTCGGACATTAAATGTCTCGACCTGTATGGACAAGGGAATGTATCACGATGCACGGACATTGACCTTTATCCTAATCATCGCTTCAAATTGAATGGTAAACATCTTGTAATAAGCACAATTGAATCTGGATATTTTGACCATCAATTAACTAAAGATATTGCTTATATCATTGCCAAAGCTCTTAATGTCTCCTTCACGTTTGTTCAGCCTGTCGACCGACTATATGACGGAATCTCGGAGGGTATAAGAAAGGGATTGGTAGGACAACTGGTTCGAGCGGAGGTAGATTTTGTTCTATCAGACTTGACAATTACCAAAGAAAGACTTGAAGTAATTGACTACATACATCCACCCTTTTTTAGCCAAAGTCTCGGTGTGGTATACCGAAAGGGCGTAGAAACCCAAAGCAATTGGTTTAAAGTCTTCAGGCCCCTTCATCGAGATGTTTATATCGGCATCCTTGGAACAAGTCTTTTTGTTGGGATATTGCTGTTCATGCTCGATAAGTTAGAGACACGATCAAATAGTTCAACCCGTCTCAGATTAGAGCTTGCGCATTTTTCTAATATACTAATACTATTAATCAGCTTTGTGACCGTGCGGGGTAACGGTATTTGGCCAAATGCTGGATCAACAAGAATATTGGTAGCTTTCTTCTGGATGTTTTGTGTTGTGATAACTGGTGTTTACGTTGGAAATCTGACGGCAAAACTTTCAGAAACCAAGGTAAATAAACCATTTAATAGTCTCGAGGAACTTGTTGATCTGCCTGACTGGAAGTGGGGTTTGGTCGGTGAGCGGTTAGATCGAACATATATTGAAAATTCAAATGCTGAGTTATTTAAAAATCTTTGGAATGGAATAGTTGCGTTTAACAAAACGGACCCAACTGTGTTATACCCCGATGATGAATTTCACATTAACCGCCTGATGAACCCAGCGGAGAAGTATGCATTTATAACTATAGATCCTAAATATTATGTACTCAATAGAAACGACTGCCTCTTAGAATCCGTCGATGGTGTTATCTCGGCCTTACAGATAGCTATTGGGGTACCCAAAAATTCGTTTTTAAAGTCTGATTTGGAAACGGTAATGTGGAAATTATCAGATAATGGGTTCTTGAATAGGCTAGAAGTTCAACATACTAAGGATAACCGTCCTAGGTGTAAAACTGTTGATAATAAACGTCCGATGACATTTGAAGACCTGAAGGGAGCCTTATTGATCGTGGGTTTTGGGACGTTTTTAACATTGATCGTCTTTATAATCGAATGTATTTTTAAATATCAAATAATACAAATAAATTCTATTTAATTTTAAACGGGCCAAACACCGCATGAGTAAAAGATAAATCATTTACCGATGTCGCACAGAGAGCTTAATGAAAAGGTTTTTTTTTTAACTATGGTTAACCTCTTAGTTGGTTGTACATACACGATTCCCACTGTAATAATGGGTATTAAATTGTGACTGTGTCACTAGGAGAAAATCTAAACTGCCGGTGGTACGTGACAAGGAGTAGGGTCGTCTGTCCAACCTCGTGGGTTTACTCCGGGTCCTCCGGTTTTCCCACTGCTAAAGACCCCTACGCGCAAGCGAATTATTGAAATAAAATTAAACCATATGTTAGTCCCGAAATGACCTAGTTTGTGTCGAGTGGACGTTAAACCCCATTTCTCTCTCTCTCTCTCCTTTCGCAAATCGTAGATACTAGGGTGACGTGGACGTGGATCATATTAATAATCTATAAAGGGCTACTAATATCTGCCCAATATACCTTTAAAAAATAATTGCTGTGATGTAAACTGATTGATGATTTAATAAGACCATAATTATTTTCATCAGATATAAAACCGTGAAACGATAATTGTATTATAGTTCATTTCTTTTTACGTCTCCAGGGATTTAAAGTAGCTAAGTCTCTAACTCAATATCATCCAAAACTTTCGACGGAGAAAACACGAATTATTTGTCAATTTAAACCAACACTGATGTTGTGATCTTACCGGGTAAATATTGGCTTCTGATATCCAATATTTAAGACAAAATAAACATTTTACCGTTGGTACACGAATCGTGTACCATAATGCGTTTCGGTACAAACGAGGCTAGACATATTCCACAAGTCATTCAAACGGCGACGTCATATTCTTATCTGGAGAGCACGTGCAATAAATACTATCGGTGTAGACTGGAATAACCAGACGCTAGAGATGGGCATTCGATTGAGACTTCTAGCGTATTTCGCTGAACATAACTGATTAGACATTATTGTAAAAACAGAAACGATTGAATGTAAATCAGTTTATACACATTTATATTACATTATTATATGCGAGTTGGTTCCTTTAAAACCCGGTTTTTCGTTGTGTTTGACCAACCGTATTGTAGTTTCAATTATTTTCATGTAAACTATTGCTGCGTGATAATGGTTTTTATACGCCCAAATTTTGACGTATATTGTCGTCGCCCCCATCCGTCCACAATTTGTGGACACTATACAGGTTACAATTTTTGCCCGATTTTGACGAAACTTTAAATATAGGTTTATGTCCCAAAGCTCTCAGTTCCTCTAGATATTGACATATATCAGGCCGTAACTTTATGGATCATGGTCCCCAATTGTACGAAAAAGCATGTTCATAGCTTGTAGACACTCTAAAGGTCACAATATTTATCCGATTTTGAATAAACGTGGCATCTATGTTTATAACCCAAAGATAATAAAATAAAATAAAATAAAACCAAGTACGAACAATCCAAACCATTAGACAAAATCCGAAGTCATAAAAAACGGTATCGGCAAAATAGTGTAATCAGCAAATGGACTGTTCACCGTGTACAAAATACACGACAAACAGTGGTAACAGGTGTCCGGAAGAGTAAGCTTACTCTGCATGGCGCCACACCCGCCATAGCTGCATCCAAACTATTATACAAAATCTCGGTAATATAGCGTGATTGGCCAATGGACTATCGGTATGCAAAATACACGTGATGAACAGTGTTAACAATGTAGTAGACATAATCAGGGAGATAGTATACGCGTCAATTAAATATATCTAGAATAATAGCCGAGAGAGACATGTTATATTCACCAATCAAATCAGTATGACGGCCATAAAACTTTTTAAATGTTTTTATAAGTTTAGTGCGTAAGTATCCCTGTAGTTGAAGCTTACATGACAAATCCCTCGATCTACTTAAAAAATCAGAATAAAAGGAACAAGCTCTCGCGTAACGGACTAGCTGAGACACAAACACTCCATAAGCTGGTGATATTGGAACATGATCTCCGTTTTCCTCCCACTGCTAAAGACCCCGACGCGCAAGCGAATTATTGAAATAGGATTGAACCATGTTTTAGTCCCAAAATGACCTAGTTTGTATCGAGTGGACGTTAAACCCCATTACTCTCTCTCTCTCTCTCTCTCTATGATCTTGTTTCCTGCCGATATTCGCACATATCGGACCGTAACTTCCTCTGGATTATGGCCCCTGATTGTTCGAAAAATCGCGTTTTAGCTTGTGAGCCCTCTAGACTTGAAACCGGACTTGATCCGATGCCAGACCTCATGATCTATAGTGCATGTATAAGACCAGTCAACCATCTAATCCCCCAAAATACAGGAATTGTGAGTAATAACTGCCAGGAAATATTGTTTTATGTCACCATCAGATATTAATTTATATTCAACTTTATGTACCTGTTGCTGGTTATACAGCCAGGTTATATTGCTCCTGAAATCTTGTATATGCGTCCAGGCCACAGTCATTTGTCCTTCCGGGTGCCTGACCTTCTGTTCCAACAATTCATGGTCAGGTTGACTCCCGTTATCATTGTCGTATATCACAACAAGCGATTGTGTTAACACAGTTGAAGTTGAGCCAGGCCTAAAAATCAGGAAACAAAGTGAGACACTTAAAAGAATCTATACAAAGTTTGTCTGTTGAAGAAGTCAACATTACGATACATGACAAGGCATATGGAAGGGTATGGCTGCCGATATTAAATGCATTGCTAAAATGTCGTTAACATTGATTTTATGTAAAAAGTACGATGTACAAAGTCCTAATACCGGTAATGAAAAAGTCAAATTACCTCTAAGACCAGAGTTAATTGTTAAACGTCAAATATTAAGTGACAAATGTTTTATTGGAAAAGGCTGTTTAAGACGTGTCTACATTTCTCTCATTACATTTTAGATATACGCCCTGCCACATCGTATTTGTCCGTCACGCTTTCTTCATAACTATGATATGCAAATGTAGATATCACGTGACTTAAATGGTTAGCACGTGCGCGCTGTATCATAAAGCCTTTCATTGGTTTCGAATCCCCGGTTGTACGTGACAAGGAGTAGGGTCGCCTGTCCAACCTCATGGGTTTTCTCCGGGTTCCTCCCACTTCTAAAGACCCCTACGCGCAAGCGAATTATTGAAATAAAAACATGTTAGTCCCGAAATGACCTAGTACCCCATCTCTCTCTCTGAATAAAGAGTTGTTGGTCTTTCATAGTATCTTACATGCCAACCGCGTGTTAAACTTGTATGCCTAAACTTGAGTTATGGTTTTTATACGCCCACATTTTTGTGTGGACGTATTATGCCATCGCCCCTGTCCATTTGTCTACAATTTGTTTGTGGATACTCTACAGGTCATAATTTTTATCCGATTATCTCCCAACGATCTCAGTTCCTTTCCACATTGGCATGTATCGGACCCTAACTTCATGGTTTATGCCCCCTGATTGTGCGGAAAATCAAGTTTTTAGCTTGTGACCGCTCTAGAGGTCACCATTTTCATCCGATTTTGATGAAACTTAAAATACATGTTTATAACCCTCAGATCTT
The DNA here is from genome assembly GCF_932274485.2 of Patella vulgata. Taxonomy (NCBI): domain Eukaryota; kingdom Metazoa; phylum Mollusca; class Gastropoda; family Patellidae; genus Patella; species Patella vulgata. The sequence continues at coordinate 3,615,082 of NC_065884.2, forward strand.
GGTTCTTTTCGATATTCCCAATTTTTATCCGATTTTAAAAAAAAAAACTTTCAATATATCACCGTTCAGCCTAATGCCGGTTGAGTATGAATTTCGTGAAAATCGGACCAAAACTGACGGACAAAATGACCGCCCCATGTACGCAAATAGTGTTAATAGTGGGCCCTCTCGAGGCCACAATTTGGATGAAACTTTAAATCTATGTTTATATCACAAAGATCTTGGTTCCTTTTGATAATCGCACATATCCGAACGTAACCTCAAGGATTATAGACCTTGACTGTTCGGAAAATTACATTTTTAGCTTGTGAACCCGCTAGAAGTCACAATTTGTATTCAATTTTAAAAAAAAAATGGAATAAATGTATCATCGTTACATATCAATGAAGGTTGAATTTGAATTTTGTAAATATCTGACCCAAACTGATAGACAAAATGGCCGCTCCTTGTACGCAAATAGTGTAAAAGTATGCAATGCCAAGGTTGTGGACCCTATCCGATTTTGATGAAACTTTGTCGATATTCTCGCATTTCAGACCATAACATCCTTGGGGGGGGGGGGGGGTAACTAGCGTTATAACTGTTTGAAAGGTGAACAACCCATATATACGGAAAATGAAATGGGTTTATAACGTCCTACTGTTCTCTGCACCAATTGGACTTGTGAAGGGGGGCATAGGCTTACACCATGCGGTGTGCCAATAACGGCAATTGTGCCCGAACAGGCCACTATTACTTCGAATGTCAAGTGCACGCCATTGTGTACACGGGAATTTCGTTGTTTGCTAGACCCTTCACGGCTAACACTGGGATCGAGAAATATGGAATGATTATTTTTGAGTTAAACAAACTTCAAGTGGAGTGATTCCTTTCAAAATAGGTAGAAATTATGTTATAATGAACAAAGATTTAAAAATACTTTGAGTTGATGTGTTGCAATGTCGCTTATAACCTCTACTTTTGATCTACGGTTGGGATTATTGATATCTATTTCAGCAGGAACTTATAGAATTTCAAAGAAAACTCACCGTTGTTTGACGATTCCATGGATACCAGACAATCCACGGTCTATAACCAACAAGTGATCCGTAGTTTTCTTCGACTTGCATTCATTTCTAATGAACACAATTAAAATATACATTTCAGAGTACTCAACGCCCTTAATTAGCTTTTGAATCCGTTACAACGAAGAAAGATCTAAATCAGTACACCTATAATGAAAGTGATCTCACCCGGTCAATATTATTTTTAATATTTTCTTACAGTTACCGGATTTGATATTTACTTTCCCAACCAGCAAGTTTATATAAATGTGGTGCGGTGTATATTTAATAATTACATGACATCCAAGCGGCGTGTTCGTTTATAGCTAATGTGGTGTATACTTTAAAGATACATTCCCGCATACAAACTTTGTGATTTGATGATATATTAGGACGAAAAACATATTCAAAGTAACCAATCTATCCAAAATTGGCTTCAATTCCCTCTCAAAACTTGTATTCGGCGGGGATATCTATAGTTCTAAGTAAGCTGTTGTTAGACGCAATGTCTGTCAACTTAGCTTCATTGTGGGTGGGTCCATTTTTCAGAATGTATTTATCATTACTTACTGTACATTTACCATACATATTGGGCATAAGTAAATACTTAATTATTTCTGTCAACCTCTTTTTCCACCTTAATGTTCCCAAAACCGCCTAACCATTTGATCAAGAAATAACAACCGCTCCCTCACTTAAGCTGGCACACAATATCGGGTTGCAAGTTAATGATACCATGACGATTTTGCCCAGTGCTTGCCCCATGGGCTTTTTTCGGGTAATCCAGTATTTTTCTAGTACTTTCAATATATACCAAATTTGAAATACTTTTATTGGAAATAACCACCCGATCTTTAACATCCGTATATCTATAGCTCTATCGTGAAATCACTTTACTGTGTTTGTTCTTCTATCCAGACAAATGTTTCTACTGTGGTAGATCAGTTTCAGTTGTCATGACAACACTTAACTTGTCACCGGTGACTTTTATATCAACAAACATCCTGTATTAGCTGTTCCGGACAACACAACGATTTTTCATCAGTTTTAGCTGTTACCGAAAGCACAGCAACTTGCCATCAACAGCTTGTAGATCCGTTGTAGCCGTTGCAGACAATACCGCCACGTTTCATTAACAACGGGTAGATCCGTTAAGTTGTTATAGAAAATAACACAACACGTAGATCCGTTTACAGTTTGTATAGACAGCACAGCAACTTGTCATCAACAACTCTTGGATCAGTTTCAGAAGTTACTGAGAAGCTGGCGAGGTAACTTTCAGATGTCTTGGAAACTTTTAACGGATGGGATTGTGCACCTTTTAGCCACAGCAGCGATCATAGGAATTATTCGAGCTAATCGACCCTGGACTGGTGATATATATACAGCAGACTTTCGTCCTATGCTACATGTTTCTACAATCATTGAAACATTACGGTGGAGGAATGTTTTTATTTTCTATGATGTTGATGACGACATAGCGGTGACAGATATGGTAGATACGTTAGGGAAACAACACGCAGATTTACTTCTAACAGTTTATGACGTAACAGAGATGAACCAAACGTCAACTGACCAATTGTTTATACATTTATATCCTATGGATAATACTGAATTTCACGCCATTGTAGTTTTACAAAACAAAACAACACAATTTTTAAAAACCGTTGATAATGTGGACAGTATTTCTAACAAGACCACGAACTACCAAACTAACTCGGAATGGATTTTATTAACTAAAGCTGACCCTATAGATAACAAGATGGACTTAGATTTACAACTTAAACATGTTATTGTGTTGTATGATTATCAATCCATGGTTTATCCCTTTGTTTTAATCCATGGATTGCAGTCGGACATTAAATGTCTCGACCTGTATGGACAAGGGAATGTACCGCAATGCACAGAAACTCAACTTTATCCTAATCATCGTTTCAAATTGAATGGTAAACATCTTGTAATAAGCACAATTAGATCTGGGTATTTTGACCCTAAGTTAATGGAAGATCTTGCAAACGTCATTGCCATAGCTCTTAATTTTACCTTCACGTTTGTTCAGCCTGACGACCTACAATATGACGGAATCTCGGAGGGTATTAGAAAGGGATTGGTGGGACAACTGGTTCGAGCGGAGGTAGATTTTGTTCTATCAGACTTGACAATTACCAAAGAAAGACTTGAAGTAATTGACTACATAGATCCACCCTTGTTTAGCCAAAGTCTCGGTGTGGTATACCGAAAGGGCGTAGAAACCCAAAGCAATTGGTTTAAAGTCGTCAGGCCCCTTCATCGAGATGTTTATATCGGCATCCTTGGAACAAGTCTTTTTGTTGGGATATTGCTGTTCATGCTCGATAAGTTAGAGACACGATCAAATAGTTCAACCAGTCTCAGATTCGAGCTTTCGCAGTTTTCTAATATACTAATACTATTAATCAGCTTTGTGACCGTGCGGGGTAACGGTATTTGGCCAAATGCTGGATCAACAAGAATATTGGTAGCTTTCTTCTGGATGTTTTGTGTTGTGATAACTGGTGTTTACGTTGGAAATCTGACGGCAAAACTTTCAGAAACCAAGGTAAATAAACCATTTAATAGTCTCGAGGAACTTGTTGATCTGCCTGACTGGAAGTGGGGTTTGATCGGTGAGAAGTTAGATCGAACATATATTGAAAATTCAAATGCTGAGTTATTTAAAAATCTTTGGAATGGAATAGTTGCGTTTAACAAAACGGACCCAACTGTGTTATACCCCGATGATGAATTTCACATTAACCGCCTGATGAACCCAGCGGAGAAGTATGCATTTATAACTATAGATCCTAAATATTATGTACTCAATAGAAACGACTGCCTCTTAGAGTCCGTCGATGGTGTTATCTCGGCCTTACAGATAGCTATTGGGGTACCCAAAAATTCGTTTTTAAAGTCTGATTTGGAAATGGTAATGTGGAAATTATCAGATAATGGGTTCTTGAATAGGCTAGAAGTTCAACATACTAAGGATAACCGTCCTAGGTGTAAAACTGTTGATAATAAACGTCCGATGACATTTGAAGACCTGAAGGGAGCCTTATTGATCGTGGGTTTTGGGACGTTTTTAACATTGATCGCCTTTATAATCGAATGTATTTTTAAATATCAAATAATGAAATTAAATTCTATTTAATTTTAGACGGGCCAAACACCGCACGAGTAAAATATAAATCATTTACCGATGTCGCACAGAGAGCTTAATGAAAAGGTTTTTTTTTTCTTTGGTTGTTTTTTTTTTAACAATGCACTTCTTAGTTGGTTGTACATACACGACACCCACTGGAATAAGTAAATGAGTAAAAGATAAATCATTTACCGATGTCGCACACAGAGCTTAATGAAAAGGTTTTTTTTTCTTTGGTTGTTTTTTTTTTTAACTATGCACTTCTTAGTTGGTTGTACATAAACGACACCCACTGGAATAAGTAAATGAGTAAATGATAAATCATGTACCGATGTCGCACACAGAGCTTAATGAAAAGGTTTTTTTCTTTGTTTTTTTTTAACTATGGTTAACCTCTTAGTTGGTTGTACATACACGATTCCCACTGTAATAATGGGTATTAAATTGTGACTGTGTCACTAGGAGAAAATCTAAACTGACAAGGAGTAGGGTCGTCTGTCCAACCTCTTGGGTTTACTCCGGGTCCTCCGGTTTTCCCACTGCTAAAGACCCCTACGCGCAAGCGAATTATTGAAATAAAATTAAACCATATGTTAGTCCCGAAATGACCTAGTTTGTGTCGAGTGGACGTTAAACCCCATTTCTCTCTCTCCTTTCGCAAATCGTAGATACTAGGGTGACGTGGACGTGGATCATATTAATAATCTATAAAGGGCTACTAATATCTGCCCAATATACCTTTAAAAAATAATTCCTGTGATGTAAACGGATTGATGATTTAATAAGACCATAATTACTTTCATCAGATATAAAACCGTGAAACGATTATTGTATTTATAGTTCATTTCTTTTTACGTCTCCGGGGATTTAAAGTAGCTAAGTCTCTAACTCAATATCATCCAAAACTTTCGACAGAGAAAACACGAATTATTTGTCAATTTAAACCAACACTGATGTTGTGATCTTACCGGGAAAATATTGGCTTCTGATATCCTATATTTAAGACAAAATAAACATTCTACCATTGGTACACGAATCGTGTACCATAATGCGTTTCGGTGCCATTTGTAACAAGGGACTTGAAGAACGAGGCTAGACATATTCCAAAAGTCATGTCCAACGGCGACGTCATATTCTTATCTGGAGAGCACGTGCAATAAATACTATCGGTGTAGACTGGAATAACCAGACGCTAGAGATGGGCATTCGATTGAGACTTCTAGCGTATTTCGCTGAACATAACTGATCAGACATTATTGTAAAAACAGAAACGATTGAATGTAAATCAGTTTATACACATTTATATTACATTATTATATGCATTGCGACCCATTTGTGTCAATTTCTAAGTAACAAATATTAGCGAGTTGGCTCCTTTAAAACCCGGTTTGTAGTTTCCGTTTTTCGTTGTGTTTGACCAACCGTATTGTAGTTTCAATTATTTTCATTTAAACTATTGCTGCGTGATAATGGTTTTTATACGCCCACATTTTGACGTATATTGTCGTCGCCCCCGTCCGTCCACAAATTGTGGACACTATACAAGTCACAATTTTTGTCCGATTTTGACGAAACTTTAAATATAGGTTTATCTCCCAAAACTCTCAGTTCCTCTAGATATTGACATATATCAGGCCGTAACTTTATGGATCATGGTCCCCAATTGTACGAAAAAGCGTGTTCATAGCTTGTAGACACTCTAAAGGTCACAATATTTATCCGATTTTTATTAAACTTGACATCTATGTTTATAACCCAAAGATAATAAAATAAACAATCCAAACCATTAGACAAAATCCGAAGTCATAAAAAAAACGGTATCGGCAAAATAGTGTTAACGGCAAATGGACTGTTCACCGTGTACAAAATACACGACAAACAGTAGTAACATGTGTCCGGAAGAGTAAGCTTACTCTGCCTTGCGCCACACCCGCCATAGCTGCATCCAAACTATTATACAAAATCTTGGTAAAATAGCGTGATTGGCCAATGGACTATCGGTATGCAAAATACACGTGATGAACAGTGTTAACGATGTAGTAGACATAATCAGGGAGATAGTATACGCGCCAATTAAATATATCTAGAATAATAGGCGAGAGAGACATGTTATATTCACCAATCAAATGAGTATGACGGCCATAAAACTTTTGAAATGTTTTTATAAGTTTAGTGCGTAAGTATCCCTGTAGTTGAAGCTTACATGACAAATGCCTCGATCTACTTAAAAAAAAATCAGAATAAAAGGAACGAACTAGCTGAGACACAAACACTCCATAAGCTGGTGATATTGGAATGTGATCTCGTTTCCTGCCGATATTCAGACCGTAACTTCCGGGTTTATGGCCCTTGATTGTTCGAAAAATCGCGTTTTAGCTTGTGGGCCCTCTAGGCCTGGAAAACGGACTTGATCCGATGACAGACCTTATGATCTAAAGCGGTCTAAAGTGTATGCATAAGACCACTCAACCATCTAACCCCCCAAAATACTGGAATTGTAATAACTGTCAGGAAATATTGTTTTATGTCACCATGCATAAGACCACTCAACCATCTAATCCCCCAAATACAGGAATTGTGAGTAATAACTGTCAGGAAATATTGTTTTATGTCACCATCAGAAATTAATTTATATTTAACTTTATGTACCTGTTGCTGGTTATACAGCCAGGTTATATTGTTCCTGAAATCTTGTATATACGTCCAGGCCACAGTCATTTGTCCTTCCTGGTCAGGTTGACTCTCGTTATCGTATATCACAACAAGCGATTGTGTTAACACAAAGGGAGACACTTAAAAGAATCTATACAAAGTTTGTCAGTTGAAGAAGTCAACATTACGATACATGACAAGGCATATGGAAGGGTTGGGAGGGTATCGCTGCCAATATTAAATGCATTGCTAAAATGTCGTTAACATTGATTATCACACTGATCAGCAGTGAATTTTCGCTAGGCCGCTACAATCCTGCGACAAATTAAACTCTAAAACATTTTTTTCATGTATTGGAAAAATAAATAAAGGCGTTTGACGTATTTGTAGGTAAAAATTATTTCCTATTTAGTGTAAATGGGTATTAAAATGACTAAAAGGCAGCATTCTCTTCGAAGCAGTAACGTCTTATGTAAACAATGCACGCGCCATTCAGCCAATGATTGACGCCGCGTGCTGTGACGGCACGTGTTAAGGCAGTCATCTTTGACAGAGATATTACTACTAGACTTGTAATTCTTTGTGAAACAGATTGATTGATTATATGTAAAAAGTACAATGTACAAAGTCCTAATACCGGTTATGAAAAAGTCAAATTACCTCTAAGACCAGAGTTAAATGTAAAACATCAAATGTTAAGTGACAAATGTTTTATTGGAAAAGGCTGTTTAAGACGTGTCTACATTTCTCTCATTACATTTTAGATTTGCTACCCAGCCACATCGCATTTGTCCGTCACGCTTTCTTCATAGCATCTTACGCAGAGCACTAACTATGATATGCAAATATAGATATCACGTGATTTAAATGGTTAGCACGTGCGCGCTGTATCATAAAGCATGTCATTGGTTTCGAATCCCCGGTTGTACGTGACAAGGAGTAGGGTCGCCTGTCCAACCTCGTGGGTTTTCTCCGGTTTCCTTCCACTGCTAAAGACCCCTACGCGCAAGCGAATTATTGAAATAAAAACATGTTAGTCCCGAAATGACCTATAGTACCCCATCTCTCTCTCTGAATAAAGAGCTGTTTGGTCTTTCATAGTATCTTACATGCCAACCGCTTGTTAAACTTGTATGCCTGAACTTGAGTTATGGTTTTTATACGCCCACATTTTTGTGTGGACGTATTATGCCATCGCTCCTGTCCATTTGTCCACAATTTGTTTGTGGACACTCTACAGGTCACAATTTTTATCCGGTTATCTCCCAACGATCACAGTTCCGTTCCCTATTAGCATGTATCGGACACCATTTTCATTCGATTTTGATGAAACTTAAAATACATGTTTATAACCCACAGATCTTGGTTCTTTTCGATATTCCCAATTTTTATCCGATTTAAAAAAAAACTTTCAGTATATCACCGTTCAGCCTAATGCCGGTTGAGTATGAATTTCGTGAAAATCGAACCAAAACTGCCATACAAAATGACCGCCCCACGTACGCAAATAGTGTTAATAGTGGGCCCTGCGTCGAGGCCACAATTCGGATGAAACTTTAAATTTATGTTTATATCACAAAGATCTTGGTGCCTTTTGATAATCGCACATATTCGAACGTAACTTCAAGGATTATAGACCATGACTGTTCGGAAAACTACATTTTTAGCTTGTGAACCCGCTAGAAGTCACAATTTGTATTCAATTTTAAAAAAACGGAATAAATGTATCATCGTTACACATCAATGAAGGTTGAATTCGAATTTCGTAAATATCTGACCCAAACTGTCGGACAAAATGGCCGCTCCTTGTACGCAAATAGTGTAAAAGTATGTAATACCAAGGTTGTGGACCCTATCCGATTTTGATGAAACTTTGTCAATATTCACGCATTTCAGACCATAACATCCTGGATGGGGGGGGGGGGGGGGGGTAACTAGCGTTATAACTGTTTGAAAGGTGAACAACCCATATACACGGAAAATGAAATGGGTTTATAACGTCCTACTGTTCTCTGCTCCAATTGGACTTATGAAGGGGGGTCATAGGCTTAAACCATGCGGTGTGCCAATAACGGCAATTGTGCCCGAACTGGCCACTATTACTTCGAATGTCAAGTGCACGCCATTGTGTACACGGGAATTTCGTTGTTTGCTAAACCCTTCACGGCAAACACTGGGATCGAGAAATATGGAATGATAATTTTTGAGTTCAGCAAACTTCAAGTGGAGTGATTCGTTTCAAAAATAGGTAGAATTATGTTATAATGAACAAAGATTTTAAAATACTTTGAATTGATGTGTCGCAATGTAACTTATAACCTCTACTTTTGATCTACGGTTATAGCAGGAACTTATAGAATTTCAAAGAAAACTCATCGTTGTTTGACGATTCCATGGATACCAGACAATCCACGGTCTATAACCAACAAGTTATCCGTAGTTTTCTTCGACTTGCATTCATATCTAATGAAAACAGTGCTAGATTTTATATGAGCATTTCAGAGTACTCAACGCCCTTAATTAGCTTTTGAATCCGTTACAACGAAGAAAGATCTAAATCAGTACACCTATAATGAAAGTGATCTCACCCGGTCAATATTATTTTTAATATTTTCTTACAGTTACCGGATTTGATATTTACTTTCCCAACCAGCAAGTTTATATAAATGTGGTGCGGTGTATATTTTAATAATTACATGACATCCAAGCGGCGTGTTCGTTTATATAAATGCCGTGCAGTGTGCTTTAATAATTACATGCCATCAAGACGTGTTCGTTTATAGCTAATGTGGTGTATACTTAAACATCCGTATATTTATAATTCTATCGTCAAATCACTTTACACTGTTTGTTTTCCTATCCAATAAAATGTTTCTACCTTGTTTCATGTTACAAAAATCATTTTGTGATAATCGACTGGTAGATCAGCTTTAGTTGCCCAGACAACAACTTTTCACTGGTGACTTTTATATCAGTTCAACTGCTACAAACAACATCCTGTACTAGCTGTTCCGGACAGCACAACCATTTTTCATCAGTTTTAGCTGTTACCGAACGCACAGCAACTTGCCATCAACAGCTCGTAGATCCGTTTTAGCAGTTGTAGACAATACCGCAACGTTTCATCAACAGCTCGTAGATCCGTTTTAGCCGTTGCTGACAATACCGCAACGTTTCATCAATAACGAGTAGATCCGTTAAGCTGTTATAGAAAATAACGCAACGTTTCATCAACAACAAATAGATCCTTTTAAAGCTTGTATAGACAGCACAGCACCTTACTGAGAAACTGGCGAGGTAACTTTCAGATGTCTTGGAAACTTTTAAGGAATGGGATTGTGCACCTTTTAGCCACAGCAGCGATCATAGGAATTGTTCCAGCTAATCGACCGTGGACTGATGATACATGTACAGCAGAGTTTTGTTCTTCTATGCTACATGTTTCTACAATCATTAAAACGTTACGGTGGAGGAATGTTTTTATTTTCTATGATGTTGATGACGACATAGCGGTGACAGATATGGTAGGTACGTTAGGGAAACATCATGGGGATTTACTTCTAACAGTTTATGACGTAACAGAGATGAACCAAACGTCAATTTACCAATTGTTTATACGTTTATATCCTATGGATAATACTGAATTTCACGCCATTGTAGTTTTACAAAACAAAACAACACAATTTTTAACAACCGTTGATAATGTGGACAGTGTTTCTAACAAGACCACGAACTACCAAACTAACTCGGAATGGATTTTATTAACTAAAGCTGACCCTAAAGATAACAAGATGAACTTGAAATTACAACTTAAACATGTTACTGTGTTGTATGATTATCAATCCATGGTTTATCCGTTTGTTTTAATCCATGGATTGCAGTCGGACATTAAATGTCTCGACCTGTATGGACAAGGGAATGTACCGCAATGCACAGAAACTCAACTTTATCCTAATCATCGTTTCAAATTGAATGGTAAACATCTTGTAATAAGCACAATTAGATCTGGGTATTTTGACCCTAAGTTAATGGAAGATCTTGCAAACGTCATTGCCATAGCTCTTAATTTTACCTTCACGTTTGTTCAGCCTGACGACCTACTATATGACGGAATCTCGGAGGGTATAAGAAAGGGATTGGTGGGACAACTGGTTCGAGCGGAGGTAGATTTTGTTCTATCAGACTTGACAATTACTAAAGAAAGATTTGAAGTAATTGACTACATACTCCCGGCCTTCTTCAGTCAGAGTATTGGTGTGGTGTACCGAAAAGACGTAGAAATCGAAAGCAATTGGTTTAAAGTCTTCAGGCCCCTTCATCGAGATGTTTATATCGGCATCCTTGGAACAAGTCTTTTTGTTGGGATATTGCTGTTCATGCTCGATAAGTTAGAGACACGATCAAATAGTTCAACCCGTCTCAGATTAGAGCTTTCGCAGTTTTCTAATATACTAATACTATTAATCAGCTTTGTGACCGTGCGGGGTAACGGTATTTGGCCAAATGCTGGATCAACAAGAATATTGGTAGCTTTCTTCTGGATGTTTTGTGTTGTAATAACCGGAGTTTACGTTGGAAATCTGACGGCAAAACTTTCAGAAACCAAGGTAAATAAACCATTCAATAGTCTCGAGGAACTTGTTGATCTGCCTGACTGGAAGTGGGGTTTGATCGGTGAGCAGTTAGATCGAACATATATTGAAAATTCAAATGCTGAGTTATTTAAAAATCTTTGGAATGGAATAGTTGCGTTTAACAAAACGGACCCAACTGTGTTATACCCCGATGATGAATTTCACATTAACCGCCTGATGAACCCAGCGGAGAAGTATGCATTTATAACTATAGATCCTAAATATTATGTACTCAATAGAAACGACTGTCTCTTAGAATCCGTCGATGGTGTTATCTCGGCCTTACAGATAGCTATTGGGGTACCCAAAAATTCGTTTTTAAAGTCTGATTTGGAAATGGTAATGTGGAAATTATCAGATAATGGGTTCTTGAATAGGCTAGAAGTTCAACATACTAAGGATAACCGTCCTAGGTGTAAAACTGTTGATAATAAACGTCCGATGACATTTGAAGACCTGAAGGGAGCCTTATTGATCGTGGGTTTTGGGACGTTTTTAACATTGATCGCCTTTAAAATCGAATGTATTTTTAAATATCAAATAATACAAATAAATTCTATTTAATTTTAGACGGGCCAAACACCGCATGAGTAAAAGATAAATCATTTAATGATGTCGCACAGAGAGCTTAATGAAAAGTTTTTTTTTTTAACTATGGTTAACCTCTTAGTTGGTTGTACATACACAATTCCCACTGTAATAATGGGTATTAAATTGTGACTGTGTCACTAGGAGAAAATCTAAACTGCCGGTGGTACGTGACAAGGAGTAGGGTCGTCTGTCCAACCTCGTGGGTTTACTCCGGGTCCTCCGGTTTTCCCACTGCTAAAGACCCCTACGCGCAAGCGAATTATTGAAATAAAATTAAACCATATGTTAGTCCCGAAATGACCTAGTTTGTGTCGAGTGGACGTTAAACCCCATTTCTCTCTCTCTCTCTCTCTCCTTTCGCAAATCGTAGATACTAGGGTGACGTGGACGTGGATCATATTAATAATCTATAAAGGGCTACTAATATCTGCCCAATATACCTTTAAAAAATAATTGCTGTGATGTAAACTGATTGATGATTTAATAAGACCATAATTACTTTCATCAGATATAAAACCGTGAAACGATAATTGTATTATAGTTCATTTCTTTTTACGTCTCCAGGGATTTAAAGTAGCTAAGTCTCTAACTCAATATCATCCAAAACTTTCGACGGAGAAAACACGAATTATTTGTCAATTTAAACCAACACTGATGTTGTGATCTTACCGGGAAAATATTGGCTTCTGATATCCAATATTTAAGACAAAATAAACATTTTACCGTTGGTACACGAATCGTGTACCATAATGCGTTTCGGCGCCATTTGTAACAAGGGTCTCGACAAACGAGGCTAGACATATTCCACAAGTCATTCAAACGGCGACGTCATATTCTTATCTGGAGAGCACGTGCAATAAATACTATCGGTGTAGACTGGAATAACCAGACGCTAGAGATGGGCATTCGATTGAGACTTCTAGCGTATTTCGCTGAACATAACTGATTAGACATTATTGTAAAAACAGAAACGATTGAATGTAAATCAGTTTATACACATTTATATTACATTATTATATGCATTGCGACCCATTTGTGTCAATTTCTAAGTAACAAATATTAGCGAGTTGGTTCCTTTAAAACCCGGTTTTTCGTTGTGTTTGACCAACCGTATTGTAGTTTCAATTATTTTCATGTAAACTATTGCTGCGTGATAATGGTTTTTATACGCCCAAATTTTGACGTATATTGTCGTCGCCCCCATCCGTCCACAATTTGTGGACACTATACAGGTTACAATTTTTGCCCGATTTTGACGAAACTTTAAATATAGGTTTATGTCCCAAAGCTCTCAGTTCCTCTAGATATTGACATATATCAGGCCGTAACTTTATGGATCATGGTCCCCAATTGTACGAAAAAGCATGTTCATAGCTTGTAGACACTCTAAAGGTCACAATATTTATCCGATTTTGAATAAACGTGGCATCTATGTTTATAACCCAAAGATAATAAAATAAAATAAAATAAAACCAAGTACGAACAATCCAAACCATTAGACAAAATCCGAAGTCATAAAAAACGGTATCGGCAAAATAGTGTAATCAGCAAATGGACTGTTCACCGTGTACAAAATACACGACAAACAGTGGTAACAGGTGTCCGGAAGAGTAAGCTTACTCTGCCTGGCGCCACACCCGCCATAGCTGCATCCAAACTATTATACAAAATCTCGGTAATATAGCGTGATTGGCCAATGGACTATCGGTATGCAAAATACACGTGATGAACAGTGTTAACGATGTAGTAGACATAATCAGGGAGATAGTATACGCGTCAATTAAATATATCTAGAATAATAGCCGAAAGAGACATGTTATATTCACCAATCAAATCAGTATGACGGCCATAAAACTTTTTAAATGTTTTTATAAGTTTAGTGCGTAAGTATCCCTGTAGTTGAAGCTTACATGACAAATCCCTCGATCTACTTAAAAAATCAGAATAAAAGGAACAAGCTCTCGCGTAACGAACTAGCTGAGACACAAACACTCCATAAGCTGGTGATATTGGAACATGATCTCCGTTTTCCTCCAACTGCTAAAGACCCCGACGCGCAAGCGAATTATTGAAATAGGATTGAACCATGTGTTAGTCCCAAAATGATCTAGTTTGTATCGAGTGGACGTTAAACCCCATTTCTCTCTCTCTCTCTATGATCTTGTTTCCTGCCGATATTCGCACATATCGGACCGTAACTTCCTCTGGATTATGGCCCCTGATTGTTCGAAAAATCGCGTTTTAGCTTGTGAGCCCTCTAGACTTGAAACCGGACTTGATCCGATGCCAGACCTTATGATCTATAGTGCATGTATAAGACCAGTCAACCATCTAACCCCCCGAAATACTGGAATTGTGAGTAATAACTGCCAGGAAATATTGTTTTATGTCACCATCAGATATTAATTTATATTCAACTTCATGTACCTGTTGCTGGTTATACAGCCAGGTTATATTGCTCCTGAAATCTTGTATATACGTCCAGGCCACAGTCATTTGTCCTTCCGGGTGCCTGACCTTCTGTTCCAACAATTCATGGTCAGGTTGACTCCCGTTATCGTTGTCGTATATCACAACAAGCGATTGTGTTAACACAGTTGAAGTTGAGCCAGGCCTAAAAATCAGGAAACAAAGTGAGACACTTAAAAGAATCTATACAAAGTTTGTCTGTTGAAGAAGTCAACATTACGATACATGACAAGGCATATGGAAGGGTATGGCTGCCGATATTAAATGCATTGCTAAAATGTCGTTAACATTGATTTTATGTAAAAAGTACGATGTACAAAGTCCTAATACCGGTAATGAAAAAGTCAAATTACCTCTAAGACCAGAGTTAATTGTTAAACGTCAAATATTAAGTGACAAATGTTATATTGGAAAAGGCTGTTTAAGACGTGTCTACATTTCTCTCATTACATTTTAGATATACGCCCTGCCACATCGTATTTGTCCGTCACGCTTTCTTCATAACTATGATATGCAAATGTAGATATCACGTGACTTAAATGGTTAGCACGTGCGCGCTGTATCATAAAGCCTTTCATTGGTTTCGAATCCCCGGTTGTACGTGACAAGGAGTAGGGTCGCCTGTCCAACCTCATGGGTTTTCTCCGGGTTCCTCCCACTTCTAAAGACCCTTACGCGCAAGTGAATTATTGAAATAAAATTTTTAAAAAAAACATGTTAGTCCCGAAATGACCTATAGTACCCCATCTCTCTCTCTGAATAAAGAGTTGTTGGTCTTTCATAGTATCTTACATGCCAACCGCTTGTTAAACTTGCATGCCTGAACTTGAGTTATTGTTTTTATACGCCCACATTTTTGTGTGGACGTATTATGCCATCGCTCCTGTCCATTTGTCTACAATTTGTTTGTGGATACTCTACAGGTCATAATTTGTATCCGATTATCTCCCAACGATCTCAGTTCCTTTCCACATTGGCATGTATCGGACCCTAACTTCATGGTTTATGCCCCCTGATTGTGCGGAAAATCAAGTTTTTAGCTTGTGACCGCTCTAGAGGTCACCATTTTCATCCGATTTGTCTACAATTTGTTTGTGGATACTCTACAGGTCATAATTTTTATCCAATTATCTTCCAACGATCTCAGTTCCTTTCCACATTGGCATGTATCGGACCCTAACTTCATGGTTTATGCCCCCTGATTGTGCGGAAAATCAAGTTTTTAGCTTGTGACCGCTCTAGAGGTCACCATTTTCATCCGATTTTGATGAAACTTAAAATACATGTTTATAACCCACAGATCTTGGTTCTTTTCGATATTCCCAATTTTTATCCGATTTTAAAAAAAAAACTTTCAATATATCACCGTTCAGCCTAATGCCGGTTGAGTATGAATTTCGTGAAAATCGGACCAAAACTGACGGACAAAATGACCGCCCCATGTACGCAAATAGTGTTAATAGTGGGCCCTCTCGAGGCCACAATTTGGATGAAACTTTAAATCTATGTTTATATCACAAAGATCTTGGTTCCTTTTGATAATCGCACATATCCGAACGTAACCTCAAGGATTATAGACCTTGACTGTTCGGAAAATTACATTTTTAGCTTGTGAACCCGCTAGAAGTCACAATTTGTATTCAATTTTAAAAAAAAACGGAATAAATGTATCATCGTTACATATCAATGAAGGTTGAATTTGAATTTTGTAAATATCTGACCCAAACTGATAGACAAAATGGCCGCTCCTTGTACGCAAATAGTGTAAAAGTATGTAATGCCAAGGTTGTGGACCCTATCCGATTTTGATGAAACTTTGTCGATATTCTCGCATTTCAGACCATAACATCCTTGGGGGGGGGGGGGGGGTAACTGGCGTTATAACTGTTTGAAAGGTGAACAACCCATATATACGGAAAATGAAATGGGTTTATAACGTCCTACTGTTCTCTGCACCAATTGGACTTGTGAAGGGGGGCATAGGCTTACACCATGCGGTGTGCCAATAATGGCAATTGTGCCCGAACAGGCCACTATTACTTCGAATGTTAAGTGCACGCCATTGTGTACACGGGAATTTCGTTGTTTGCTAGACCCTTCACGGCTAACACTGGGATCGAGAAATATGGAATGATTATTTTTGAGTTAAACAAACTTCAAGTGGAGTGATTCCTTTCAAAATAGGTAGAAATTATGTTATAATGAACAAAGATTTAAAAATACTTTGAGTTGATGTGTTGCAATGTCGCTTATAACCTCTACTTTTGATCTACGGTTGGGATTATTGATATCTATTTCAGCAGGAACTTATAGAATTTCAAAGAAAACTCACCGTTGTTTGACGATTCCATGGATACCAGACAATCCACGGTCTATAACCAACAAGTGATCCGTAGTTTTCTTCGACTTGCATTCATTTCTAATGAACACAATTAAAATATACATTTCAGAGTACTCAACGCCCTTAATTAGCTTTTGAATCCGTTACAACGAAGAAAGATCTAAATCAGTACACCTATAATGAAAGTGATCTCACCCGGTCAATATTATTTTTAATATTTTCTTACAGTTACCGGATTTGATATTTACTTTCCCAACCAGCAAGTTTATATAAATGTGGTGCGGTGTATATTTAATAATTACATGACATCCAAGCGGCGTGTTCGTTTATAGCTAATGTGGTGTATACTTTAAAGATACATTCCCGCATACAAACTTTGTGATTTGATGATATATTAGGACGAAAAACATATTCAAAGTAACCAATCTATCCAAAATTGGCTTCAATTCCCTCTCAAAACTTGTATTCGGCGGGGATATCTATAGTTCTAAGTAAGCTGTTGTTAGACGCAATGTCTGTCAACTTAGCTTCATTGTGGGTGGGTCCATTTTTCAGAATGTATTTATCATTACTTACTGTACATTTACCATACATATTGGGCATAAGTAAATACTTAAATAATTTCTGTCAACCTCTTTTTCCACCTTAATGTTCCCAAAACCGCCTAACCATTTGATCAAGAAATAACAACCGCTCCCTCACTTAAGCTGGCACACAATATCGGGTTGCCAGTTAGTGATACCATGACGATTTTGCCCAGTGCTTGCCCCATGGGCTTTTTTCGGGTAATCCAGTATTTTTCTAGTACTTTCAATATATACCAAATTTGAAATACTTTTATTGGAAATAACCACCCGATCTTTAACATCCGTATATCTATAGCTCTATCGTGAAATCACTTTACTGTGTTTGTTCTTCTATCCAGACAAATGGTTCTACTGTGGTAGATCAGTTTTAGTTGTCATGACAACACTTAACTTGTCACCGGTGACTTTTATATCAACAAACATCCTGTATTAGCTGTTCCGGACAGCACAACGATTTTTCATCAGTTTTAGCTGTTACCGAAAGCACAGCAACTTGCCATCAACAGCTTGTAGATCCGTTGTAGCCGTTGCAGACAATACCGCCACGTTTCATTAACAACGGGTAGATCCGTTAAGTTGTTATAGAAAATAACGCAACACGTAGATCCGTTTACAGTTTGTATAGACAGCACAGCAACTTGTCATCAACAACTCTTGGATCAGTTTCAGAAGTTACTGAGAAGCTGGCGAGGTAACTTTCAGATGTCTTGGAAACTTTTAACGGATGGGATTGTGCACCTTTTAGCCACAGCAGCGATCATAGGAATTATTCGAGCTAATCGACCCTGGACTGGTGATATATGTACAGCAGACTTTCGTCCTATGCTACATGTTTCTACAATCATTGAAACATTACGGTGGAGGAATGTTTTTATTTTCTATGATGTTGATGACGACATAGCGGTGACAGATATGGTAGATACGTTAGGGAAACAACACGCAGATTTACTTCTAACAGTTTATGACGTAACAGAGATGAACCAAACGTCAACTGACCAATTGTTTATACATTTATATCCTATGGATAATACTGAATTTCACGCCATTGTAGTTTTACAAAACAAAACAACACAATTTTTAAAAACCGTTGATAATGTGGACAGTATTTCTAACAAGACCACGAACTACCAAACTAACTCGGAATGGATTTTATTAACTAAAGCTGACCCTATAGATAACAAGATGGACTTAGATTTACAACTTAAACATGTTATTGTGTTGTATGATTATCAATCCATGGTTTATCCCTTTGTTTTAATCCATGGATTGCAGTCGGACATTAAATGTCTCGACCTGTATGGACAAGGGAATGTATCACGATGCACGGACATTGACCTTTATCCTAATCATCGCTTCAAATTGAATGGTAAACATCTTGTAATAAGCACAATTGAATCTGGATATTTTGACCATCAATTAACTAAAGATATTGCTTATATCATTGCCAAAGCTCTTAATGTCTCCTTCACGTTTGTTCAGCCTGTCGACCGACTATATGACGGAATCTCGGAGGGTATAAGAAAGGGATTGGTAGGACAACTGGTTCGAGCGGAGGTAGATTTTGTTCTATCAGACTTGACAATTACCAAAGAAAGACTTGAAGTAATTGACTACATAGATCCACCCTTTTTTAGCCAAAGTCTCGGTGTGGTATACCGAAAGGGCGTAGAAACCCAAAGCAGTTGGTTCAAAGTCTTCAGGCCCCTTCATCGAGATGTTTATATCGGCATCCTTGGAACAAGTCTTTTTGTTGGGATATTGCTGTTCATGCTCGTTAAGTTAGAGACACGATCAAATAGTTCAACCCGTCTCAGATTAGAGCTTGCGCATTTTTCTAATATACTAATATTATTAATCAGCTTTGTAACCGTGCGAGGTAACGGTATTTGGCCAAATGCTGGATCAACAAGAATATTGGTGTCTTTCTTCTGGATGTTTTGTGTTGTGATAACTGGTGTTTACGTTGGAAATCTGACGGCAAAACTTTCAGAAACCAAGGTAAATAAACCATTTAATAGTCTCGAGGAACTTGTTGATCTGCCTGACTGGAAGTGGGGTTTGGTCGGTGAGCGGTTAGATCGAACATATATTGAAAATTCAAATGTTGAGTTATTTAAAAAATCTTTGGAATGGAATAGTTGCGTTTAACAAAACAGACCCAACTGTGTTATACCCCGATGATGAATTTCACATTAACCGCCTGATGAACCCAGCGGAGAAGTATGCATTTATAACTATAGATCCTAAATATTATGTACTCAATAGAAACGACTGTCTCTTAGAGTCCGTCGATGGTGTTGTGTCGGCCTTACAGATAGCTATTGGGGTACCCAAAAATTCGTTTTTAAAGTCTGATTTGGAAACGGTAATGTGGAAATTATCAGATAATGGGTTCTTGAATAGGCTAGAAGTTCAACATACTAAGGATAACCGTCCTAGGTGTAAAACTGTTGATAATAAACGTCCGATGACACTTGAAGACCTGAAGGGAGCCTTAATAATTGTGGGTTTTGGGACGTTTTTCACATTGATCGCCTTTATAATCGAATGTATTTTTAAATATCAAATAATGAAATTAAATTCTATTTAATTTTAGACGGGCCAAACACCGCACGAGTAAAATATAAATCATTTACCGATGTCGCACAGAGAGCTTAATGAAAAGGTTTTTTTTTTCTTTGGTTGTTTTTTTTTTAAGTATGCACTTCTTAGTTGGTTGTACATAAACGACACCCACTGGAATAAGTAAATGAGTAAAAGATAAATCATTTACCGATGTCGCACACAGAGCTTAATGAAAAGGTTTTTTTTTCTTTGGTTGTTTTTTTTTAACTATGCACTTCTTAGTTGGTTGTACATAAACGACACCCACTAGAATAAGTAAATGAGTAAATGATAAATCATGTACCGATGTCGCACACAGAGCTTAATGAAAAGGTTTTTTTCTTTGTTTTTTTTAACTATGGTTAACCTCTTAGTTGGTTGTACATACACGATTCCCACTGTAATAATGGGTATTAAATTGTGACTGTGTCACTAGGAGAAAATCTAAACTGACAAGGAGTAGGGTCGTCTGTCCAACCTCTTGGGTTTACTCCGGGTCCTCCGGTTTTCCCACTGCTAAAGACCCCTACGCGCAAGCGAATTATTGAAATAAAATTAAACCATATGTTAGTCCCGAAATGACCTAGTTTGTGTCGAGTGGACGTTAAACCCCATTTCTCTCTCTCTCTCCCCTTTCGCAAATCGTAGATACTAGGGTGACGTGGACGTGGATCATATTAATAATCTATAAAGGGCTACTAATATCTGCCCAATATACCTTTAAAAAATAATTCCTGTGATGTAAACGGATTGATGATTTAATAAGACCATAATTACTTTCATCAGATATAAAACCGTGAAACGATTATTGTATTTATAGTTCATTTCTTTTTACGTCTCCAGGGATTTAAAGTAGCTAAGTCTCTAACTCAATATCATCCAAAACTTTCGACAGAGAAAACACGAATTATTTGTCAATTTAAACCACCACTGATGTTGTGATCTTACCGGGAAAATATTGGCTTCTGATATCCTATATTTAAGACAAAATAAACATTTTACCGTTGGTACACGAATCGTGTACCATAATGCGTTTCGGCGCCATTTGTAACAAGGGACTTGAAGAACGAGGCTAGACATATTCCAAAAGTCATGTCCAACGGCGACGTCATATTCTTATCTGGAGAGCACGTGCAATAAATACTATCGGTGTAGACTGGAATAACCAGACGCTAGAGATGGGCATTCGATTGAGACTTCTAGCGTATTTCGCTGAACATAACTGATCAGACATTATTGTAAAAACAGAAACGATTGAATGTAAATCAGTTTATACACATTTATATTACATTATTATATGCATTGCGACCCATTTGTGTCAATTTCTAAGTAACAAATATTAGCGAGTTGGCTCCTTTAAAACCCGGTTTGTAGTTTCCGTTTTTCGTTGTGTTTGACCAACCGTATTGTAGTTTCAATTATTTTCATTTAAACTATTGCTGCGTGATAATGGTTTTTATACGCCCACATTTTGACGTATATTGTCGTCGCCCCCGTCCGTCCACAAATTGTGGACACTATACAAGTCACAATTTTTGTCCGATTTTGACGAAACTTTAAATATAGGTTTATCTCCCAAAACTCTCAGTTCCTCTAGATATTGACATATATCAGGCCGTAACTTTATGGATCATGGTCCCCAATTGTACGAAAAAGCGTGTTCATAGCTTGTAGACACTCTAAAGGTCACAATATTTATCCGATTTTGAATAAACCTGACATCTATGTTTATAACCCAAAGATAATAAAATAAACAATCCAAACCATTAGACAAAATCCGAAGTCATAAAAAAACGGTATCGGCAAAATAGTGTTAACGGCAAATGGACTGTTCACCGTGTACAAAATACACGACAAACAGTAGTAACATGTGTCCGGAAGAGTAAGCTTACTCTGCCTTGCGCCACACCCGCCATAGCTGCATCCAAACTATTGTACAAAATCTTGGTAAAATAGCGTGATTGGCCAATGGACTATCGGTATGCAAAATACACGTGATGAACAGTGTTAACGATGTAGTAGACATAATCAGGGAGATAGTATACGCGTCAATTAAATATATCTAGAATAATAGCCGAGAGAGACATGTTATATTCACCAATCAAATCAGTATGACGACCATAAAACTTTTTAAATGTTTTTTATAAGTTTAGTGCGTAAGTATCCCTGTAGTTGAAGCTTACATGACAAATGCCTCGATCTACTCAAAAAAAAATCAGAATAAAAGGAACGAACTAGCTGAGACACAAACACTCCATATGCTGGTGATATTGGAATGTGATCTCGTTTCCTGCCGATATTCAGACCGTAACTTCCGGGTTTATGGCCCTTGATTGTTCGAAAAATCGCGTTTTAGCTTGTGGGCCCTCTAGGCCTGGAAAACGGACTTGATCCGATGACAGACCTTATGATCTAAAGCGGTCTAAAGTGTATGCATAAGACCACTCAACCATCTAACCCCCCAAAATACTGGAATTGTAATAACTGTCAGGAAATATTGTTTTATGTCACCATGCATAAGACCACTCAACCATCTAATCCCCCAAAATACAGGAATTGTGAGTAATAACTGTCAGGAAATATTGTTTTATGTCACCATCAGAAATTAATTTATATTTAACTTTATGTACCTGTTGCTGGTTATACAGCCAGGTTATATTGCTCCTGAAATCTTGTATATACGTCCAGGCCACAGTCATTTGTCCTTCCGGGTCAGGTTGACTCTCGTTATCGTTGTCGTATATCACAACAAGCGATTGTGTTAACACAGTTGAAGTTGAGCCAGGCCTAAAAATCAGGAAACAAAGTGAGACACTTAAAAGAATCTATACAAAGTTTGTCTGTTGAAGAAGTCAACATTACGATACATGACAAGGCATATGGAAGGGTATGGCTGCCGATATTAAATGCATTGCTAAAATGTCGTTAACATTGATTTTATGTAAAAAGTACGATGTACAAAGTCCTAATACCGGTAATGAAAAAGTCAAATTACCTCTAAGACCAGAGTTAATTGTTAAACGTCAAATATTAAGTGACAAATGTTTTATTGGAAAAGGCTGTTTAAGACGTGTCTACATTTCTCTCATTACATTTTAGATATACGCTCTGCCACATCGTATTTGTCCGTCACGCTTTCTTCATAACTATGATATGCAAATGTAGATATCACGTGACTTAAATGGTTAGCACGTGCGCGCTGTATCATAAAGCCTTTCATTGGTTTCGAATCCCCGGTTGTACGTGACAAGGAGTAGGGTCGCCTGTCCAACCTCGTGGGTTTTCTCCGGTTTCCTCCCACTTCTAAAGACCCTTACGCGCAAGTGAATTATTGAAATAAAATTTTTAAAAAAACATGTTAGTCCCGAAATGACCTATAGTACCCCATCTCTCTCTCTCTCTCTCTCTGAATAAAGAGCTGTTTGGTCTTTCATAGTATCTTACATGCCAACCGCGTGTTAAACTTGTATGCCTGAACTTGAGTTATTGTTTTTATACGCCCACATTTTTGTGTGGACGTATTATGCCATCGCTCCTGTCCATTTGTCCACAATTTGTTTGTGGACACTCTACAGGTCACAATTTTTATCCGGTTATCTCCCAACGATCACAGTTCCGTTCCATATTAGCATGTATCGGACACCATTTTCATTCGATTTTGATGAAACTTAAAATACATGTTTATAACCCACAGATCTTGGTTCTTTTCGATATTCCCAATTTTTATCCGATTTAAAAAAAAACTTTCAGTATATCACCGTTCAGCCTAATGCCGGTTGAGTTTGAATTTCGTGAAAATCGAACCAAAACTGCCATACAAAATGACCGCCCCACGTAGGCAAATAGTGTTAATAGTGGGCCCTGCGTCGAGGCCACAATTCGGATGAAACTTTAAATTTATGTTTATATCACAAAGATCTTGGTGCCTTTTGATAATCGCACATATCCGAACGTAACTTCAAGGATTATAGACCATGACTGTTCGGAAAACTACATTTTTAGCTTGTGAACCCGCTAGAGGTCACAATTTGTATTCAATTTTAAAAAAACGGAATAAATGTATCATCGTTACACATCAATGAAGGTTGAATTCGAATTTCGTAAATATCTGACCCAAACTGTCGGACAAAATGGCCGCTCCTTGTACGCAAATAGTGTAAAAGTATGTAATACCAAGGTTGTGGACCCTATCCGATTTTGATGAAACTTTGTCGATATTCACGCATTTCAGACCATAACATCCTGGATGGGGGGGGGGGGTAACTAGCGTTATAACTGTTTGAAAGGTGAACAACCCATATACACGGAAAATGAAATGGTTTATAACGTCCTACTGTTCTCTGCTCCAATTGGACTTATGAAGGGGGGTCATAGGCTTAAACCATGCGGTGTGCCAATAACGGCAATTGTGCCCGAACTGGCCACTATTACTTCGAATGTCAAGTGCACGCCATTGTGTACACGGGAATTTCGTTGTTTGCTAGACCCTTCACGGCAAACACTGGGATCGAGAAATATGGAATGATTATTTTTGAGTTCAGCAAACTTCAAGTGGAGTGATTCCTTTCAAAATAGGTAGAAATTATGTTATAATGAACAAAGATTTAAAAATACTTTGAATTGATGTGTCGCAATGTAACTTATAACCTCTACTTTTGATCTACGGTTATAGCAGGAACTTATAGAATTTCAAAGAAAACTCATCGTTGTTTGACGATTCCATGGATACCAGACAATCCACGGTCTATAACCAACAAGTGATCCGTAGTTTTCTTCGACTTGCATTCATATCTAATGAAAACAGTGCTAGATTTTATATGAGCATTTCAGAGTACTCAACGCCCTTAATTAGCTTTTGAATCCGTTAACAACAAAGAAAGATCTAAATCAGTACACCTATAATGAAAGTGATCTCACCCGGTCAATATTATTTTTAATATTTTCTTACAGTTACCGGATTTGATATTTACTTTCCCAACCAGCAAGTTTATATAAATGTGGTGCGGTGTATATTTTAATAATTACATGACATCCAAGCGGCGTGTTCGTTTATATAAATGCCGTGCAGTGTGCTTTAATAATTACATGCCATCAAGACGTGTTCGTTTATAGCTAATGTGGTGTATACTTAAACATCCGTATATTTATAATTCTATCGTCAAATCACTTTACACTGTTTGTTTTCCTATCCAATAAAATGTTTCTACCTTGTTTCATGTTACAAAAATCATTTTGTGATAATCGACTGGTAGATCAGCTTTAGTTGCCCAGACAACAACTTTTCACTGGTGACTTTTATATCAGTTCAACTGCTACAAACAACATCCTGTACTAGCTGTTCCGGACAGCACAACCATTTTTCATCAGTTTTAGCTGTTACCGAACGCACAGCAACTTGCCATCAACAGCTCGTAGATCCGTTTTAGCAGTTGTAGACAATACCGCAACGTTTCATCAACAGCTCGTAGATCCGTTTTAGCAGTTGTAGACAATACCGCAACGTTTCATCAACAGCTCGTAGATCCGTTTTAGCCGTTGCTGACAATACCGCAACGTTTCATCAATAACGAGTAGATCCGTTAAGCTGTTATAGAAAATAACGCAACGTTTCATCAACAACAAATAGATCCTTTTAAAGCTTGTATAGACAGCACAGCACCTTACTGAGAAACTGGCGAGGTAACTTTCAGATGTCTTGGAAAGTTTTAAGGAATGGGATTGTGCACCTTTTAGCCACAGCAGCGATCATAGGAATTGTTCCAGCTAATCGACCGTGGACTGATGATACATGTATAGCAGAGTTTTGTTCTTCTATGCTACATGTTTCTACAATCATTGAAACGTTACGGTGGAGGAATGTTTTTATTTTCTATGATGTTGATGACGACATAGCGGTGACAGATATGGTAGGTACGTTAGGGACACATCATGGGGATTTACTTCTAACAGTTTATGACGTAACAGAGATGAACCAAACGTCAATTTACCAATTGTTTATACGTTTATATCCTATGGATAATACTGAATTTCACGCCATTGTAGTTTTACAAAACAAAACAACACAATTTTTAACAACCGTTGATAATGTGGACAGTGTTTCTAACAAGACCACGAACTACCAAACTAACTCGGAATGGATTTTATTAACTAAAGCTGACCCTAAAGATAACAAGATGAACTTGAAATTACAACTTAAACATGTTATTGTGTTGTATGATTATCAATCCATGGTTTATCCCTTTGTTTTAATCCATGGATTGCAGTCGGACATTAAATGTCTCGACCTGTATGGACAAGGGAATGTACCGCAATGCACAGAAACTCAACTTTATCCTAATCATCGTTTCAAATTGAATGGTAAACATCTTGTAATAAGCACAATTAAATCTGGGTATTTTGACCCTAAGTTAATGGAAGATCTTGCAAACGTCATTGCCAAAGCTCTTAATTTTACCTTCACGTTTGTTCAGCCTGACGACCTACTATATGACGGAATCTCGGAGGGTATAAGAAAGGGATTGGTGGGACAACTGGTTCGAGCGGAGGTAGATTTTGTTCTATCAGACTTGACAATTACTAAAGAAAGATTTGAAGTAATTGACTACATACTCCCGGCCTTCTTCAGTCAGAGTATTGGTGTGGTGTACCGAAAAGACGTAGAAATCGAAAGCAATTGGCTTAAAGTCTTCGGGCCCCTTCATCGGGATGTCTATATCAGCATCCTTGGGACATGTCTGTTTGTTGGGATATTGCTGTTCATGCTCCAGAAGCTGGAGACCCGATCAAATAGTTCAACCAGTCTCAGATTCGAGCTTTCGCAGTTTTCTAATATACTAATACTATTAATCAGCTTTGTGACCGTGCGGGGTAACGGTATTTGGCCAAATGCTGGATCAACAAGAATATTGGTAGCTTTCTTCTGGATGTTCTGTGTTGTGATAACTGGTGTTTACGTTGGAAATCTGACGGCAAAACTTTCAGAAACGAAGGTAAATAAACCATTTAATAGTCTCAAGGAACTTGTTGATCTGCCTGACTGGAAGTGGGGTTTGGTCGGTGAGCGGTTAGATCTAACATATTTTGAGGATTCAAATTCTGGGGTATTTAAAAATATTTGGAACGGAATAGTTGCATTTAACAAAACGGACCCGACTGTGTTAAACCCCAATCATGAATTTCACATTAACCGTCTGATGAACCCAGCTGAAAAGTATGCATTCATCACTGTGGAACCTAATTATTATGTATTCAATAGAAACGACTGTCTCTTAGAATCAGTAGATGGTGTTCTCTCGGCCTTACAGATAGCTATTGGGGTGCCCAAAAATTCATTTTTAAAGTCTGATTTGGAAAAGGTCATGTGGAAATTATCAGATAACGGGTTCTTGAATAGGTTAGAAGTTGCACTTAAAAAGGATAAGCGTCCTAGGTGTAAAACTGTTGATAATAAACGTCCGATGTCATTTGAAGACCTGAAGGGAGCCTTATTGATCGTGGGTTTTGGAACGTTTTTCACATTGATCGCCTTTATAATCGAATGTACGATTAAACATACATTATGCAAGAGCTAAATCTGCCTATTGCAGGTCTTTGTTTAGGCCATAATCAACTCTTGATGTCATCGCTAGCCTGCGATATTTACTGAATTTGAATCCGATCTGCTGCTCAACGCTCATTGATGACTAAATCCAAAAATTGATAATCGAGACTATTTTTTGTATCGCACCGAGCTCAACGCTCATTGATGATTAAAACGATTTTTATCGTAACGATTTAGTAATTATGATCGAGGCTAGGCCTACAATTCAAAAAGTAATATCTCGGTTCAGAGTGTATCAATTTGACTGAAATGTTCAGCGTATTCCCTTTACATTATCTAGTTTGTAACTATTATGGTGAGAACTGACAGCTGTTTATCTGATCTCCCATAATGCCCCTTTAGATGTCAACAAATGAAAGGGAAATCAATTCAACGTCATTATTAACTGGGATAATGAAGTCAGGCTATAGGAGAGAGAGAAATGGTGTTTAACGTCCACTCGACAGAAACTAGGTCATTTCGGGACTAACATGGTTCAATTTTATTTCAATAAATCGCTAGCGCCTAGGGGTCTTTAGCAGTGGGGGACCCGGAGAAAACCCACGGGGTTGATTAGGCAACCCTACTTCTTGTCACATACATCCGGGGATTCGAAACCACGCCAGTTGACTCAATGACAGGCCTTATGATAATACAACGAGCACAGTTAAATGACGTCAGCGACATTAATTGTGTTATATACGTGTATAGTAAGTAATCTACATTCAATCTGTTCATGTTCCGTGCAATACACCAACAGTCGTTTTCGCCTGCTTAGTCAATTTCAGGGTAAGCTGAGCGATAAGCAATGTGATAAACATTGTCTGCTTACGGTAAGCAGAAATAAGCAAACTAATTGGTTGATGCTTTGGGGCAAGAAAACTTTGGTTATAATTAAGTGAGTGTGATGAAACTATAGATTCATTATATCATTACCTTGACTAAGTTCGATGATGAGAATTTTCTGCTTAGGCTAAGGAGCAATAAGCAGTTTGATTGGTCAAGACTTTGGAACATAACAACTCTGCTTTTAATTGAGGTAGAATGTTTAGACTTGATGTAGATGTTCATTAGGTGAATTTCTTGACTGAGTTCAATGATTAACATTTCGAGCTAAAGCTAAGCAGACCTAGGAAATTTCATTGGTCGATGCTTTGGGACAAGATAACTTTGATTCTATCTGATAGAGAGTGATGAAACTTGTGTATAGTTGATAATCAGTTTGATTGCTTGAGACTTTTGAAAAAAATAAATGTGCGATTAATTAAATTGTGTCATCTATTTATTTTAGGATTTTGTCGGGGGGGGGGGGGGGGGGGTTGCATCAGCCTCACTGTTGGCTTGTTGTTATTGTTTGAAATACACGCGAGTGGAAAATTACTAATTAGCCGACATCATTCGGCACCTATAAGAGAGAGTGGGGCTAGAATAATTTTAGACATTATGTAGATTGTTTAGGGTAGACACCAGGCTGATTCTAAGAGAGGTTCAAGGGACATCTGGGTTGAGAGATAGAGAGAATGGATGTATTATAATCTATGTTTGTATTCTATGTATCGGAGCTTAATATACTATTTAAGATGCAGTATATTCAATTACAATGTGAAACTGTCATTAATGTGGAATGCCAGAGTGGCATTTAAAGATACGTCCTAACCAGTTAAAGAATTATAAATGTGACCGGAGACAATACTAGACAATCACGGGCTGTTCCAAAATATGTAGTACGAAAAGGTGCATGGGACATATGCCGGATGTGGCGACCGGTTTAGCACGACCGCTCTACACGTCTGACAGACGACCCATGGTCCTACATATTAGATTTGGTTTCCGTGACCAGAATCGACCTTCGGTGGAATCAAGATGAAAGCATATCTGATTTGGTGACCTTGCCAAGGATTCGACCTTCATGGGAATCTACATTCGGATTACATTTTGTTATGTTCCACATTTCCAAACGCCCCTAAAGCTTGTCATGTCTAAAATAAGAATTAACGGTGGTGACGAAGGACAGTGCTACCCAATCTTGTACCAATCCTGTACCACATGGTTGTGTTAAGATACCGAGATCACTCCATGAAAACCTTGACGTGTACGTAACAGACTGGAGGTCGGGTGTTCGATTGGCCGAGAAAGTTCATCCAGATTTTCCGGCGTGTTTCCCTCTTGTCAGTGATGCAGGACGGAGGGCCTGACAAGGACAGCTGTCTAGTCGTTCGGATGAGACGAAAAACCGAGGTCCCGTGTATACATTGGAATGCACGTAAAAGATCCCCTGGCAGTTGGAATTCGATATAAGAGTAGGCCGTAGCGCCGCTGCCCCGGGCAAAATTTCCCTCATAGCACACTGTATGGCGTATGCCCGTCTTCATTAGCCCAGGTTATGAGCAGAACAGTAGGACGTTAAACCCCATTTCATTTCATTTCATTACGTAACAGACAGTATACGCGGTGCCATGCGCGAACACCGTTGTAATCACAAATAGTTTTTAATAACAAGGATCGAGCCACAATGTGACGAAAGGCTTGAGAACTAGGTCAATTTTCATCCACAAGGAACTTAGCAGCGCTGTCACAAAATGCTTGAGAACCAGGTTCAAATTTCAACCACAAGGAAGCGAACCAACTCCAACAGAAGGCTTGAGAACCAAGTCTGTTTTTAACAAGGAGGCGGACCAACTCCAACAGAAGGCTTGAGAACCAAGTCTGTTTTTAACAAGGAGGCGGAGACCAACTCCAACAGAAGGCTTGAGATCCAGGCGACTATAAAACACAAGAAAAATAAAATGGATGAAAATATTTTATTACTGTGACTCAAAATGGGCGAGATGGAGATTATGCTTTAACTATACATGATGACATCACACATGATTATATTAATAACAATATATTACCAGTTAATATATACACTATATACATCATATTATACAACAACAGGTGCTCGTTATATTAGTTTTACACACTTGATATCGCCCTGTCGGACGATAAACAACAGGTGCCCGTTATATTAAACACTTGATATCGCCCAGTCGAACGATAAACAACAGGTGCCCGTTACATTAAACACTTGATATCGCCCAGTCGAACGATAAACAACAGATGCCCGTTATATTACACACTAATATCGCCAAGTCGGACGCTTAATAGAGAATCTCCTACGAGTCTTTTTTGGTATCAAAAAATATCAACACAACTCGATAAAGTAAAACAAAAACGAGACTCTGTCGATTTATTTTTTACTTTATCGACGAGTGTTGAAACCACACCAGTTGACTCAATGACAGACCTTATGATCTAGCGCGCGCACAGAAGTTAAATAACGTCAGCGACATTAATTGTGATTTTTATTCTTACACAATGTAGGGAAAAGGGCAATTAACTGACGGAGAACAAGTTATTTGTATCGCACGTGTAGTCCACAAGAATTTTATCATCGCACCTTGCCTTCACCATTGAACATATTTACAAAATCATTCCATCATTAAAATACAGATCTATATTTCGTTTCGTTTTCTTTTATACTTTCGATGTCCTACACTACATGAAGATCTGACTAGTTGTGGTTGGAGGTCGCGTCATTGGTGATACGAGCGGCATTTTACCCTATGACGTCAGACATTTCATTAACCAATCAGCGTTGATGTTTCTAGTAGGATACACAGAACTCGCTGCAACAGACCGTTTCATTGGCTAATCCCTCACATCAAGCAGAACGCGGGTTATATAACAACTCTTCTAGATCCTAGTGTAGTAAAGACAAGTAAAACGAAACGAAATAGGATCTGTGTTTTAATCTGATTGTTTCATATATTTTGATTCGAATCAAGAAATTAGCGTTTTAATTACAGAGCTAAAGCAATGATAATTCTATATTTTCTACAAACATTATAATACAAATATATATTACTATAAATACAGGGTTTACATGGCTCGTACAGTATTCACGTGTTTGTCACGTTCGATTAATTCCAAACAGGATCAACTGATGACAGGTTTTAATGGTTATATTGAATTGTGTAATAAAAAGAAATTCAATAACAACGTACATATTGTAATCGTTATAACGATATCAATTTACAGCAACTTTGATGGTGCTGTTTACTTTGTTTTTGGTGTAGTATTTCATGATGAAACTGACAATTAATAATAATTGAGTTACGATATTTATAGATGAAACCAGGAGTTAGTAAGCTCGTATAATACAAATACGTTACCATGGATACTAAAATACCATCAAATACAAAGTAAAATGGAGTAACCACGGGTAAGTAAGCTAGTAATATAAAATACAGTATTAACCATGAATACTATATACAATCACATTATAAATCCTTAATACAAACATGACAGATTAGTGTACAACTACCTGTTTATTACCAAGGGACGTAACTGTCACCTTCCGGATGCAAACTAGTAGCAGTATCTGCCTCGCACATGACACCCATCACGAAGCTATGTTATATAGAAACATTACGACGATTTATAAACATCGGGTGATTGACCACCCCTTAAACATGAATTCTTTAAAGAGCTAAATTTGTCTATTGAATGTCTTTTTCTCAGCTTCAAATGTTATATAAACTATAATTTAGACATTTATTCACATGACAAGCCCATAATCAGCTCTCTAGATCATAGGATGACCTTGATATTGAATGAATTAGACACCGTCGCCATTTTATACTTTAACGTTAACCATATCAAGGGTACGGGACAATCGGGACGTCAAAACTCAAATACTCATAACTTTGCTCGGAATAAAGTAAATTGACCGAAATGTTCAATACATACCATTATCTATGTTTGAATTATTATAAGGAGAATTACGGGCTCTTTATCTAAATCTTACTGTATTTATATCATTTCCTGTTCTCTATCTATTTTCGAACTATTAGAACTAGAATGGCCAATCTTTATCTAAATTTTATATAATGTATCATTAATTATATTAATTTAGAAATCTAAACAGTTTAATCCGCGGTATTCTTGAACAATGTGAATATTAGACCCCTATATAACACGAATGGTCAGCTCTTTATCTAAATTTTACAAAATATTTCATTAATTATATTAATTTAGAAATCTAAACTGTTTAATCCGGGGTACTTAATATAAATGTTATATAAATTATTAATTATACATTGGTTAACTTAAACATCAATGCACATATCTTCTCAATATCTTCGCTCAGAATAAAGTAGTTTGAATAAAATATTCAATTTTACACTACCTATTTTTGAACTGTTTTAGCAAGAATGGCGAACTCTTTATCTAAATGTTACATAGTTGATTTTGAGCTTTCTAGAAGGTTATTTCCCTGACTTAACGAAATACAGATATTTTTTAAGATGTAAATTGTTACGATGCTAGTGATGACATGAAAATAAACCCAGGATTAAAACTGTTAACATCAATGGCCATCCTGTCGACACATCTGAAAAAAAACACAACAAATAAAATTTTACACATTTTATAGAATTTCATAAATAACAATTCATGGTGTTACAACATTCAGTTGGAGAAATAAAACAGGTTGGGGGTCCTATCATTAAATTTAAACGTCAGAAAGTTAGATCGATGATGTTCCATTAAAGTCAGAAAGTCATCTCAGTGATTTTCCATTAAAGTCAGAAAGTCATCTCAGTGATGTTCGATTAAAGTCAGAAAGTCATCTCAGTGATGTTCGATTAAAGCCAGAAAGTCATTGATGTTACATGAAAGTGTAAAAGTGGGTTTAATTTAAAGTGACAATGTCAAATGGGTCTCGGTTATAGTCCAATCAATATATACAATTCATGATCTCAATGACAGACCTTATCAACTAATCGGGCCACTCGACCAACCAACCCCCATTGGGTAGAAGGGTGCTCAATATGATCACCCTTGAAATCACCCTTCTCCCCTAGAAGACATTGTCATCCAGTTGTCAATTATACCAGACAGAAACAAGCTGATTAAAATAAAACACAGATCCTATTTCGTTTCGTTTTTTATTGTTCAAAATTTCGTTTTATGTCTTTACTACAATAGGATCTGGAAGAGTTGTTATATTACCGGCGTTCTGGTTGAAATGAGGGATAGGCCAATGAAACAGTCTGTTACAGCGACTGTGGGTAAACCACTAGAAACGTCTACGCTGATTCATTAATCAATGTCTGACGTCATAGGATCATAAGCCGCTCGCACGACCCCTGACACGATCTTCGAGTACAAGTTGTCAGATCTTCATATAGTGTTGGCCATCGAAAGTATAAAAAACGAAACGAAATATAGATCTTTATTTTAATCAGATTGAGCGAGAAACAATAAAATGGGATGAAAAACCCCACCCAACTATAACGTACTTGTTCCACCTGCTTGTACTTGTTGTTTTCTACCTCGACGGTTTTGTCCAGAGAGGATACGTTCACATCTACCTTGCATCAGGTCCATGAAACCACGTCTATTGCTGGTAGCTTCGTCAAAATACTTCCTTAAAGATGGACATCTGTGATAACCTGCATGATCCAGACAGCGGAGACCCGTTTGATATTCCCTGAAAAGAGAGAGAAATGGGGTTTAACGTTCACTAGATACAAACTAGGCAATTTCGGGATTAACAAATGGTTCAATTTTATTTTAGCAATTCACTTGCACGTAGAGGTCTTTAGCAGTGCGAGGCAACCGGAGGACCCGGAGAAAACCCACGAGGTTGGACAGGCAACCCTACTCCTTGTCACGTACGACCGAGGAATCGAAACCAGGCCAGTTGACTCAATGACAGACCTTATGAAACAGCGCGCACGTGCTAACCATTCGGGGATCCAACCCCTCGATATTCCCTCGAATAGATTCACCCCACCCCGCCCCCTAAAAAAGATACACAGGGTTTAATATGTATATAAACATGATCGGTAATTAGACGAACCTAGTCTTAATCGGATCGATGTCACTTAAATAAATAAGCTGATTCATTTCATTATATTTGTTCAACTAATTTAACAAGCCAAAAATCGATGTTAATGTGTAACTTTAATTTATAATATTTTATTATGTCATATTGATCAAGCACGAATGGAAACTTCATTTAGGGCTGGTATAGTCGTTCGGAGGGGACACAAACGGAGGTGCCGTGAACACAATGACGTACACGTAAAAGAATCCTTTGCAGTTAAAAATTCGAAATAAAGAGTAGGCCGTTGGGCACTGCATTTGCAGGACAGTAGGGCGTTATGTCCCATTTTATTAGATTTGATACCGGGTTGTCTTTCTAGATTCCTTTCCGGCGTGGTTCCCCCTTGTCAGTGATGTAGGACGGAGGGCCTGGTGAGGACAGCTGTCTAGTCGTTCGGATGGAACGAAAAACCGAGGTCTCGTGTACACATTGGCGTGCACATAAAAAATCCCTTGACAGCTGGAATTCGATATAAGAGTAGACCGTAGTGCCGCTGTCTGGGCAAAATTTCCCTCATAGCACACTGTATGGCGTATGCCCGTCTTCATTAGCCCAGTTCGGAGCAGAATAGTAGGACGTTAAACCCCATTTCATTTCACTTTCTAGATCCTCTCAAAATATGAGTGTTCAACCAATGACATTAATTCCATGATTAAGTTTTAGACAATTCTTTATAAATTATTTCATACTATGCCAAAGATAAACTATAACACATACTTATGGAAAAACAGCTACTTATTTATTTGGGCGACGTTTCGAAGAGTATTTTCTCAACTTTATCAAGCTAATACTCTTCGAAAAGTCGCCCACATAAGTAAGTAGCTGTTTATAGTATATAGTTATTGCTCTATCCAGTTACTAAATGACAAAGTTATTATAAAACCAACATACTTGCATTGTTTGGTAGAAATAGGTGGATTATTTAAACTAGCTGGCCATGACAGGGCTAAAACACGAACACAGTGTTTGATTCTAGCTTCACCCATCTCACCACACTCCTCTCGACTTCCTGAAATATAAAAATAATTAACGTTCATGTATATAATAGCGGGTTTCACAATCCTGTTAAAATCATGCGATGTTTTCAAGTAACATTACTTTATGCAGATTGATCTATACGGAGTACTCTCCCTTGAAACATTTTCGTGTTACCTTTGTAAATACTGAACGCAAGTGCGAAATGCTAATTGCAGGCCGATTTGGGAGTATTTTGGGGAATATTAACCCTAACCCCTTTGAAAAGAATGAACTTGGATCCAATGTTACCCCTCTTAAACATGCATTATGCAAGAGCTAAATCTGCCTATTGAAATGTTTTCTAAAGTATTAATTAGACATTAATTAACTGATCCAGGACTTAACCAACTCTCGATGGCATCAGATTTCTCCGATATTAAATAGATTAGAATGGTTCAGCGATACTTTGATTTAATCAAATATGGAGGACCGAGACTTAGCTTCGATCAACCAGTACGGTGGTTGATATTATTGCACACGTCTGTCAAACCTTCAAAGGCTAATATCTTCGCTTGCAATAGAGTAATTTGAATGAAATTTTCAAATTATTCATTTTACATCATCTACTTTCGAACTATCATAGCAAGAATGGCTAGTTCCATATCTAAATCTTACATAATGTATCTTTAAATGGGTTTGGTAAAGGGTTAGTATTCCGCCAAAATACCTATTTATACAAAGCGGTCATTTTGGAGTCCGGAAATTCCCAAATCGCCCCAACCGGCCTACAATTA
The DNA here is from genome assembly GCF_932274485.2 of Patella vulgata. Classification (NCBI taxonomy): domain Eukaryota; kingdom Metazoa; phylum Mollusca; class Gastropoda; family Patellidae; genus Patella; species Patella vulgata. The sequence continues at coordinate 3,651,427 of NC_065884.2, forward strand.
GCATTTTCCAACGGAATTGAACACTTTTTGGACTGCTATTCATGTGCCAGATTCGCCGTTTTTACCTTAAACATACATTACGCAAGAGTTAAATCTGCCTATTACAGGTCTTTCTTTAGGCCTGAAATGTTATATAAACTATTAATTAGACATTAGCCTGCGATATTTACTGGATTTTTGTTATCGTACCGACTTTAGTAATGAGGATCGAGGCTATACCTAAAATTCAAAAACAAATATCTCGGTTCATGGTGGATCAATTTGACTGAAATTTTCATCAAATTCCCTTTAGATTATCTAGTTTTTCACTATTATAGTGAGAATGGTCAGCTCTTTATCTAATCTCCAATAATGTATCTTTAAATGTACTATGCAAGCGATGTCTATATCTCTCGAATAACTTTCAAATATTTTAAAACACGGAAATAAAATGAGGGGAAACAACTCTTTTTTAAACCGCGTGCAGCTAACTTCGAATAAAGCTGTATTAACTGGCAGAATAGTAATTGTTTTAAAGGTGTATTGTCTGAAGGCGGGGGGGGGGGGTATTTATTAAAAGTAAAGTTAAAGTTGTATTACCTGGTGGAGGAGTAAATGTTTGATTACACTGTTGTTCATATAAACCAAATATATGTTGTGGGTATAAAACTTCCATTAAAGCCTCGAACATAGGACACGTGACAGGAGCACTAGAAGATCGTAGACATTCTTTAAATTTGTTGTATGCACTGAAAAAAACCAAAAACATTTATAAACATAAGAAGCTCACACTACGTTTTTATTTATCGGATTTTTCACTTTTTTATTTATGGTTACGACTGCACTAACCATGGTGATAAAGACGGGCATACGCTATGGAGTTTACTATGGGTGACATTTTGCACAGAGAGTAGCAAATGCCAACTGTCACAGTTATCTTGCATGCAAAGAAATGGGTTTTAACGTTCTGCTCCGACTGGGCTAATGAAGGCAGGAATAGCTTGCATGCACAACAGCGCGTAGCTGGGATCTCAGTTTTTAGTATAATCCGACAAGCTAGACGCGGTTCCTTGTCAGGCATCTCTTCCTACAACACTGACATGGAGAAACACGCGGGAAAACCCGGTATCGTAGCCAGATCCTGCTGGTTAGTGAACTAGTTTCTTAATCACAATGGCTCAGTGTTACTATTGATTTTTTTCATTCTAGGTCAGATGAATTGGAAACATAAAATCTTAGAGATGTTATCAGATCTATAGGTAATTTCGAAACTAACACATGGTTGAATTTCATTTCAATAATTAGGTTGCGTTTAAAACTTTAACAGCGGAAGGCAACTGAAGAAAAACACACGAGGTTCAGTAGGCGATCCTACACTTTGTAACGGACAACCCCGGTATCGAAACAACCCAAATTAATTATAATACGATGTGGTTCAGAATAGTAGGACGTTAAACCCCATTCCATTTCATAAAATGACGTGGCACAGACCGCTTGACCACCCGAACTCCTATATCTTACCTGCAAGCAGCATCTAGATCTTCTGGTAAATTCATGACATGTACCTTACAACTCTCTAACACACCCATAGCTTCATCAAAATTATTACAACCTAAAACATAGAAACATATACATGACTTCATTAGCCTTTCATTAGAAAAATTCGATGCTAAACCCCATTTCATTTCTCAAAAACGTATTTTGGATACAGTCATACTATGGATCAGGAATCGAGTATGACGTCATGGCAGCCATTTTGGAATTATGACTTCATACCAAATATAGAAGTCTGTAGCAATCGATGCGCAATTGTCCAAGAAACAAACCTTTGGCAACAAAATAAGTCGCGCTTTGGGCCCAGTTCTTGGACCAATTTTTACTGTGGATCCCTTGGTTTGTACTGGACGAAACCTCGTCATCCATGATGATTCCATGACGTATAATGAGGTTTTTTTTTTATTAAATACTAAGATGGACGTACCTGCTGTACAGATAGTATTAGCTGTTGAATCAACTCCCTGGGGTAGAAGATCATAAAATAACTTAGAAAACATCGGACATTCCTTTGTCACCGCATCAGCACATCGTAAACTGTCATTTAGTGATCTGGATTTGAATAATGAAAAAATAAATACAATCATCTAATGGGAAAAAAATAGATTTCATGCCCTAGGACTTCAAACGAGCATGGTGTCATGTCCTAGGACTTAAAACGCCCATGGTGCCATACGCCACAGGAATTCCAGCGACCATGATAAATATCAAACATTTGGTCCAAAATGCAATCCATTTAAAAACTAGAAGTTATTCTCTGACCGCTGTTATTCTGCTGGCCCCTATTATTATGTTGGCTTCTGTTATTATTTTGGCCCCTACTACTCTGTTGACCCCTGTTATTCTGTTGTCCCTTGTTACTCTTTCACCCCTTGTTATTCTCCTGTCCCGGTGTTATTATATTGTCCCCTGTTATTCTGTTGTCCACGTATTATTATATTGTCCCCTGTTATTATGATGTCCCTTTGTTATTCTGTTGTCCCCTGTTATTCTGTTGTCCCCGTATTATTCTGTTGTCCCCTTGTTATTCTGTTGTCCCCGTATTATTCTGTTGTCCCCTTGTTATTCTGTTTTCCCCTGTTATTCTGTTGTCCCCATGTTATTCTGGTGTCCCCGTGTTATTATATTGTCCCCTGTTATTATGATGTCCCCTTGTTATTCTGTTGTCCCTGTTATTCTGTTTTCCCCTTATATTCTGTTGTCTCCTTGTTATTCTTTTGTCCCCTTGTTATTATGTTGTCCCCGTGTTATTATATTGTCCCCTGTTATTATGATGTCCCCTTGTTATTCTGATGTCCCTTTGTCCCTTTTATTCTGTTGTCCCCTGTTATTCATTTGACCTCTTGCTATTCATTTGACATCTTGTTATTCTAACGTCCCCGATTTTTCGGTTGTCCCTTGTTATTCTGGTGCCCCCTTGTTATTCTGCTTGTTGAAGACGTGTTCAAGAAAAGCGCGTTAATATATCATTGAAGCTAAATGTCTGGATTAAAAATACACTTTCAAATTCTGTCTGTATCATGGTTTGTAATTGGTAGCCTGGTATGGAGTCGACCAATCACAATCTGTAAATTACAGACTAAGTTACAGTGGAGAGAACAACGAACAAATACAGCGGAATAAACTGTTGATAAAATGTTATTCTGTCCCTTATTATTCTGGTGTCCCCTGTTATGCTATCGTCCCCTTATTGTTCTGGTGTCCCCTTGCTATTCTTCTGTCCGCTTGTTATTATTTCGTCCCTTTGTTATGCTATCGTCCCCTTATTATTCTGGTGTCACCTGTTATTCTGGTGTCACCTGTTATTCTAGTGTCCCCTTGTTATTTTGGTGTCCCTTGTTATTCTATTGTCATCTGTTATTCTGATGTGCCGGTTTAAGGCCAGTCACAATCTGTAAATGACAGACTAGGTTACAGTGGAGAGAACAACGAACAAATACAGCGGAATAAGCTGTTGATAAAATTCCCCGCTAAAGTGTCCAAAAGCTAAAATGAAAAATTGTGAAAGCCGGCGTTATAAGATAAATATCACCGTGTCACCCCAACCTTTATCATCGATTTTATTGTAACCCCTCGTGCTTGCCTTCTGATGAAGGGAAACCTTCGAGAAATAGAATTGTTTGTCAAGTCGATTGATTTCATAAACATTGTATGATATAAGATTGATCGGGGTTATCCAGTTGGTTTTGCAACCCAACCAAAGTAAGCAATATAGAACAAATTCTCAACACGTTTTAAAATGTATTTTTTATTTGTATCGTTGGATCCCATTGGGCTAGGCTCTATAAGTTTTGACCAATCAGCGTGGTGTTTAAAAACGCGAAATAGTCATGCCTAGCTTCACGACAGAATATTCGGTTGCGCGTGTCTGCATTTGGCAAATGGATTAAAGCCAACTGTCGTACTGAGACACTGGCTACCTGAAAAGTTTGATTCGTGTTTTTCTTTTTGAAAAACGATAATATTTATGTTTTGTCAAGATAAATATTTTTATATCTTTAGAGTGAACCTTCAGTTAACCTATTTATCTTTTTATGAGAAATGAAATACAGACAGGACATCCTCACAGTGGGTAGCAACCCTTTGCGATTGTCTACGTCACTTCCTGATTTGATTTAAACAACGCATTAAATTTTGAAAATAATTATTATAAAAAATGTTCGGTTGTGTGTGATTTTATAACAAAAATAATTTGGCTTAGTGAACTTTTATTTTAAACATACATTATGCAAGAGCTAAATCTGATTATTGCAAGTCTTTATTTAGGCTTCAGATGTCATAGAAATTATAAATTAGATCTTTATTTACACAACAAGCACAAAATCAACTCTTAGACCCACGGATGGCTTGGATTCAGCTTGGATTTAAGCAGGATTTCGTTGACTGATTTAAATTTAAATGGCGTCGTGAGCGGAGATTAACCGTTATGTTGACGTCATACTCCCGGATCGAGGCTAAATGATAGAGTGTACGAACCGGGGCCGCTGTTGAGCGATGCCTTAACAAATGACATCTAAACTATTTAAAGTGCAATAAACTAAACACAGATAATGACAAATTATACAATTCCCGGAGACCGTGTGATGACTAATACAGACGGGCAGGTCTTCTGTCTTAATAAAATCAATAAAAAAAATTATTTCCCCAATAGGCACGACGCCACTGGTGTATACCTATAGATTTATCATAATTGTATTATAATATTATGTCCTATATTCATTTGATTTAATGCATGCCCAAAATACAAGAAAGAATGAAAATTTACCCGCTCACTCATTTTGTCCAATTGTTATAAAAATCCAAAAAGGTAAAACACAAATTCGGATATGATGACAGCAGACAAAAGACAGCAGAGATTATGTAGGCGGAGTTAACGCCTGTCAATCAAACGATCGGCCATACTAAGAATCGGTGAAGATGGAATTCAATCCCATTTCTAGTCAAAAATTACACTGGTGATAACTATATTCAGAATTAAGTAATTTGACTGAAATTTTCAATATATTCTTCTTTCATCATCTATTTTTGAACTGTTATAGCAAGAATGGCTAACTCCTTATAAAAATCTCCCATAATGTGTCTTTAAGTCAACGGAATAACCTGACAATCCCTTGAGATGTTTCTACAGGTTAATTATTAACTCTAAAATATGTATACCTTTTTTCTAAAAAAAAAAACTTTCATACGTACCCACAAAATATGTTGAATTCATTTTCATACAAGGAATCAAACCTAATCATACTGGTACACTGGGTAATATTTATAGTTCGTTCTAAAAACTGGGGACAGGCTGAAAATAAATATATCTTATAGTTCATTATTGATTTTTTAATCGTTATCGATTGATCGATCGTTCGTTCGTCCACCAAAACCGGGGGTGATAACTAGGAAATTTGCCAGACAAGCCAGTCATGTATATATTACCTATCACAGTGCACAACAATGGCGTATTGATGGGATCCCACTTAACAGTGCGCACTGTATCATAAGGTCTGTCATTGAGTCAGTTGGTGTGGTTTCGATTCCCTGACTGTACGTGGCAAGGAGTAGGGTCGCCTGTCCTCCGGTTTCCTCCCAATGCTAAAATGCCCTACGCGCAAGTGCATTATTGAAATGAAATTGAAATGACGTGGTTTGTGTCAAGAGGAACGTTAAACTCTCTCTCTCTCTCGCTCTCGCTCTCTCTCTCTCTCTCTCTCTCACCCTCTCAGTATAACACATCCCCTGATTATTCTGTTTCTTGTAAATTGGATTTTTTGTTGGTTGGAGGACTCCCATAGCGCCCCCTGTGGTTGTGGTTGGAGAGAAGTACATTTAATGGTGGTCTGCTTCCGTATAACCTGCGTGTTAAGACTGGGAAATGATGTGACTATAAAAATGAAATGAATGGGGTTTAACATCCTACTGTTTGCTCCGACTGGGCTAATGAAGACAGGCATACACCATACAGTGTACTATGAGGGAAATTTTGTCCGAAAGTGCACTTATTCCCAATTCCAACTGTCAGGGGATCTTTTACGTGCACGCCAATGTGTACACGGGACCTTGGTTTTTCGTCCCATCCGAACGGCGAGACTGACAACGTGGACCCAAACGTGAAATCCGGATGAACTACTAGGTCGACACTGGGATCGAGCATGGGCCCTGCAGGTTAGCGAGCTAACATCTTACTCACTGACCCACCGTGACTCCCCGCCCCGGGACAAGAATTGACTTTAAGACTTGGGCGACTGATATTTATTTATATCCAATCTGATTAAAATACAGATCTATATTTCGTTCCGTTTTTTTATACTTTCAATGGCCTAAACTACATAAAGATCTGACAAGTTGTAGTGGGAGGTCACGTAAAGGGTCATACGAGCGGCGTGTGACCCTATGACGTCAGACATTTGATTAACATATCAGCGTTGATGTTTCTACAGGAATACCCACAGTTCCGTGCATCACACGCCAAGAACTCGCTGCAACAGACCGTTTCCTTGGCTTATGCCTCACACCATTAAGAACACGTCAATGATAACAACTCTTCCAGATCCAAGTGTAGTGAAGACAAGTAAAACGAAATTTGGAACTATAAAAAACGAAACGAAATGCGATCTGTGTTTTAATGGGATTGATTTATATATAACTTACATCCATCACATAATTTATAAATATCCTGCATGACTTGTTCCCATTTCTTCATAGTATCTGTTGGTTGTTGATCCACACTAACTTGACATCCTACTGTAGCATCAATATAACACTGGGTTAAATTATTACCCTTGATGGTATTCCTGCAAACAAATATACAATATTTATATTAATACACAGGCTTTGTACTTTATACTTTCCATACTGGGTTCAGCTACGCTCGTCCGTTTCTACTGGCTTTATACTTTCCATACTTGGTTTAGCTAACTTGATATTCTTTGTTTAGCTACTTCTATACTTTCCATACTTGGTTTAGCTACTTCTATACTTTCCATACTTGGTTTAGCTACTTCTATACTTTCCATACTTGGTTTAGCTAACTTAATACTCTTGGTTTAGCTACTTCTATACTTTCCATACTTGTTTTAGCTACTTCTATACTTTCCATACTTGGTTTAGCTAACTTGATACTCTTGGTTTAGCTACTTCTATACTTTCCATACTTGGTTTAGCTACTTCTATACTTTCCATACTTGGTTTAGCTACTTCTATACTTTCCATACTTGGTTTAGCTACTTTCATACTTGGTTTAGCTACTTTCATACTTGGTTTATACTTTCCATACTTGTTTTAGCTACTTTCATACTTGGTTTATACTTTCCATATTTGTTTTAGCTACTTTCATACTTGGTTTATACTTTCCATATTTGTTTTAGCTACTTTTATACTTGGTTTATACATGTACTTGTTTTATACTATTTTTATACTTGATTTATACTTCCCATGCTTGTTCAAGCTTCTTTTATACTTGATTTAGCTACTCTTATATTTGTTTAGCTACTATTACACTTGATTTTTTCTTGGTTTAGCTACTTCAGTCTTTGTGCGCGTTAAACCACTCAACAACGCCTTCCTCAACCTTTTTAATGTGCTTTATGTAAGATTTAGATAAAGAGCTGGCAGTTCTCGCTATATTAGGTTAAAAACTAGAAATTAAAACGGAATATTTGAGAATTTCAGTCAAATTATTTCAATCTGAGCGAACGACGTTCGGGCTGTTTGGAGAATAGCGCAGTCTCGATTGCCATTGCAACCGTTGTTACGATAGTAAACAAAGTCTCGATTATCCATATTTTAATAACATCATTAACCGCCAATTGTGTTTAAATCCGTTATAAAACTAGAGCATCCGATGGAATCGATAGTTATCTATTAGCTTATCGTGTAAATATATGTTGAATTTATATTATAAGGTTTGAAGCCGGGGGGGGGGGGCGAATGGTTAGCACGTGTGCGCTGTATCATAAGGTCTGTATCATAAGGTTGTGGTTTCGATTCTCCGGTTGTACTTCACAAGGAGTAGGGTCGCCTGTCCAACCCCGTACTTTTTCCCCGGGTCCTCCGGTTTCCTCCCACTACTAAAGAACCCTACGTGCAAGCGAATTATTGAAATAAAATTGAACCATATGTTAGTCCCGAAATAACCTAGTTTGTGTCGAGTGGACGCTAACCCAATTCTCTCTCTCTATCTCTCTCTCTCTCTCTCTCTCTCTCTCTCTCCTCCCACTGCTAAGACCCCTACGTGCAAGCGAATTATTGAAATAAAATTGAACCATATGTTAGCCCCGAAATAACCTAGTTTGTGTCGAGTGGACGCTAACCCAATTCTCTCTCTCTATCTCTCTCTCTCTCTCTCTCTCTCTCTCCTCCCACTGCTAAGACCCCTACGTGCAAGCGAATTATTGAAATAAAATTGAACCATATGTTAGTCCCGAAATAACCTAGTTTGTGTCGAGTGGACGTTAACCCTCTCTCTCTCTCTCTCTCTCTCTCTCTCTGTCTCTCTCTCTTTCTCTCTCTCTCTTTCTCTCTCTCTCCCTCTCTCCCTCACTCTCTCTCTCTCCCCCAGCTCTCTCTCTCTCTCTCTCTCTCTCTCTCTCTCTCTCGCTTAAAGCCACAAAAAAGACCAGCAATAAGAAGATTTAAATCTTAAATAATGCATCTTCAAATTGTATTATCTAATTAAGAAAAACAAGTTCGTGACAGTTGGTGATTTTTTTTTCTGTTTGTTTGCTTGAGAATATAACTTTGAAATATAAATAACAATATTTTATTTTCTACACAAGAAAGATATTCAAGCTACTTGGTATCTCTTTCATTATGAATTATAACATTTTTCTTTACTTGTGCATATAAAACTAACTCCGATAACGTGTTGGGATAACATCCAAGCGATTTAAATTTACTTGCAACTGCTTATCACTTGCAAAATTTAGAAATTAAGTTGCCTTGAAGTATATTTTGGTAAAAATAAAAGTTTTAAAGAGCTTTGTTAAAAGCTTAACATGTTTTGGTGGATTAATATGGTGTGTGTCCTTTCGTCAAAAAGCCAATGACTCAAAGCATACAAGAACGATAGAGAAATGGGGTTTCGCGTCCAATCGACACAAACTATGTGTTTTTGGGACTAACATCCAATCAAATTGTACAAATGTTTTAAAGATAATTCTGATAATGTTAAATAAATTGAGATATTAGCCAATGAATTCTAGGCTAGTCTCGGTCGTCATTACTAACGTTTGTATGATAACAAACAAAGTCTCGATTATCCATTTGTACGTTAAATTATCCATCACAAAATGTATTCAAATCCACTAAAATCCTACCCATCAGATGGCATCGAGAGTTGATTATGGTCCTGTCGTGTTAATAAATGTCTAATTAATAGTTTATGTAACATTTAAGGCCTAAAGAAAGACCTGCAATAGGCAGATTTGGCTCTTGTATAATGCATGCTTAAAGGGACAATCTCGATTATATTTTGGACAATAAAACTGCTTTATTTTGTGTTAAAAGCCCTACCTTAGGGCCGAGCAAATGACTCAATATAGTGATATGTTTTCAAACAACTTAAACCCGTCAGTCTTCATCTGGAAATGGAGACTGGTGTCCCAACTCTGTTATGCGGTGTCTGAATAAAAACAGACTTTTACTTTATAAAAATTAAGTGGTGAAATTTACCTTTCGTGATCAAGTACAGCACGTGGACCATGCAATGTATAGACCTCTAAAGGGACGGCAATAGATTATTACATCACCCAACGAAAAAATTGACCCGAAATCTTAAAAAGGGTTACGTGTCCGGATAAGCAGTTTTTAAATACGGGTTGTTCCGTTTAATAGAAACAGGGAACCATTGACCCATTCCTAATCCTTCGATCGGACGATAAACCGAGATCCAGTCGTGTAATCATTCTCGCAATCTGATTAAAATATAGAAATCTATATTCCGTTTCGTTTTTTGTTGGGTTTTTTTTTTGGGGGGGGGGGTAAAACGGTTTATTAAACATTAAATGATTTACTTACAAACATAGATCTTCCATTGAACCTTGACCTTCTCCTCCTGTAGTAGTTCCAACAACACGATTTAACACTAATTCCATTTGACCAACACACCAATCAGCATGCGTCATATTACACGCCTGGGATGTCACTAAATGTACTGCAAGAAATAAGAAAATGCGTATCCATAAACTAGCCATATTGTCTACCGACTGTTCAAATTGATATGCGACCTCTTCCCCAGTCTTGGTAAACTAGAATAGAACTTGGAAGTCGCATTAGCCGAGAATAACCAACGCGATCACTCCGCTATCTCATGGACGCTACCTTCATGTATACCTACGTGAGTGTATGCCGAGTTCTTTCGAAATAGGATTATGTATTTTTACCCTGTTAAACAATGGCAGTTTGAAACATTAGTCACATGACTGGAATATGTGGAGCTTTTTAACATAGCCACAGTTTCGGCTTATCTTAAGCTAACGCTAATTTACATAGGGTTTAAGTAATTTGTTTTAAATTCCCTTACAAGTACATCAGGTATAAACTGGGTCTATAACTTCAAAATGTGATATTGATGCTGTTAAGTCCAGATTATCATGTGGTGGTTACATCAGGTTTTGTTTTTGTTGCGAAAGGCGGTGTAAGGTTTAACAATAAGTACATTGTCACTATGGGGTTAAATTTGTTTAAAAATAGGATTTAAAACATGAAACGATTGATCATATTATGTTTATATTTTATTCTCTCTCAGCTCACGTAAACTTCAAACCATTGGAAGAAAACCAGACAAGGGAAGTTATTGCGTCGGGTTATTTTGTTTGTCTGGCGAAGTCCACGCGTCGATTAGTCGATTAACTATTCAATATACGTCTAAAAGTACAATTACTAATTTATTTGGGGGATGTTTGTGCACGAGGGGGCGGGGTAATCTCCCACAAGTATGTGTTATAGTTTATTGCTCTAAAACATTACTGATTAATATTTCTAGGATTATGGAACTTGAACTTGACTGCACTGCTGTATGGCTCCTATAATTTATTTAGGTCTGTTTAGTGGTCTTTCTTCCAGTAGGCTTCGGATTCTGAAATCCGGCTAAACATTTCTCCAGCTTGCTATACGTAGAAGCGGGTTCCCTAGACGAGACAGAGAATGTATTCTTTCTAGAACATCCCATACCAGTTCTCCCTAGAGGAGTTCACATAGTATGTTTAATCTTTCTAGAACACCTCATACCACTCAATTGATGAGTTCACATAGTATGTTTACTCTTTCTAGAACACCTCATACCATTTCTCCCTAGATGAGTTCACATAGTATGTTTACTCTTTCTAGAACACCTCATACCATTTCTCCCTAGATGAGTTCACATAGTATGTTTACTCTTTCTAGAACACCTGATACCATTTCTCTCTAGAGGAGTGCACATAGTATGTTTACTCTTTCTAGAAGACCTGATATCATTTCTACCTAGAAGAGCTCACACTCCTTTTCATTTGTGAAAGAGAGAGAGAGAGAGAGAGAGAGAGAGATATTAGTTTCCGTGAAGAGACAGGAAGAGATATATCTCCTCGCTTTTTGTTTTTGTAAAGATACAGGCGGATCAACTCAAGAAAAAACCCAATCTAACCAACAGTTCATGTCAACACGAAGGTGTGAATTCAATCTGAAAATGTCAACTTTACGACTTTGATTTTAGTCAGAGAATGTTACACTAGTCATTTCACTGCAATTGGTTTTGTTTAAGTTATTTACTTGATGTCAAGTAACACGACCATACAAATTAACTAAATATACAGAAAACAGATAACCTTATTACGTCACTCACATCTTTCTCTAACTTTGGTGTTTTGTCAGCTTAAATATACTATGACTCGGTTGTGATAAAAAAAAACAACAACATTAAATCAATCCACGCGGAAGCTGACAAGATTGATTTTTGATCCCAAATCAAACTTTACTTTATTATGTCTTATAGTTAATTATAGATTTTTTAATCCCTATCGTTCGTTCATCCATAACATCCATTTACACCGCGAGTGATAACTAGGAAATTTGCCAGACAAGCCAGTCATTTATATATAACGGCGTATTGATGGGATCCCACTTAATAACAGGGGGGGGGGGGGGGGTAATGGCCGAATGGTTAGCAAGTGCCCGCTGTATCACAAGGTCTATCATTCAGTCAACTAGCTTGGTTTCAATTCTCCAGTTGTACGTGACAAGGATTAAGGTCGCCTGTCCAACCTCGTGGGTTTTCTCCGGGTCCTCCGATTTCATCCCACTGCTAAAGACCCATACGCGCAAGCGAAAAAATGAAATAAAATTAAACCATATAGTCCCGATACTCTCTCTCTCCCTCCCCCTCTCTCTCTCTCTCTCTCTCTCCCTCTCTCTCTCTCTCTCTCTCCCTCTCCCTCCCCCTCTCTCTTGTTTACGTAAGAAAACCCGATGTAAACTTAAATTACGTGCTTTGGATTTTTACACGCCGGAAATGACGTTTTCAATGGAATGTTATATGTTGTGAATTATTAAACAATGAACGGTACCTTATCTCCGACATTTCTCAATTAAAACAAGAGAATCTGTTGTGTTATATAATATTTGTTTTCTATTCTCTCGTGTCGTTATGACCTTTAGAACATGTTTTATTGACCTGGCGTATTTACCTGGGGATTATTGTAGTGCTGTGTTTAAAGGACGCAGGTATTCTCAGGTATTTGTACGAGATTACCTGCAATTAAAGTCCAGGTTGGACAACATAGATGAACTAAATCTTCCGCACCCGACACATCTTTGATTTCTCCTGTCTTCCAGAATAAAGACATTTTATTTGGTCCATTGAACCAGAAAAAAGCGAACGAATAAAAAAAATCCAGGATTTTTAGAAACAAAACCGTGGTTTTGTTTGATCTCAGACCAGTAAAGAATATTTGAAATCGCACGACTTGAATCGTCAAAATTACAACCGACAAATGTTACATGAAAATATTTGAATGATGCTTTTAGATGTCGGGGTCGGATGATATGGCTGAGTCTAGAACAATAGCAAATAGTACCCTGAACATTTCACCCTAGCTGGCGTTTCTTATTTCTACACTTAACAAACGAAATGATAAGAACTGGGGGTTTTAGCGCCCTATTTTTAAGAATTCTCCAGCTAAGACTCAAGTCAAACTTAATTCAAATGAGCGCGATTGGATGGTCGTGAAACTTAGGATGCTAAGGTCCGCCATTGTCAGTGGCGTGGTTTCAATCCCCAACTTGTTGGGGTTTTCTCCAGGTCCTCCCACTGCTAAAGTCCCTGAAATAAAATTTCGCTTCGTGTATTATTTTTCTGAAGTTGAAAATGTAATGAAATGAAAAGAAATGAAATGAAATGGTGTTTAACGTCCCACTGTTCTGCTCCTATACTATGGCACTCCTATACGAAATCACAAAGAACAAATCATGTGAACGTGTCCTGGAGGGCTAGCTGTCATGTTTTAAAGTCGTACATTGTAAGTTTTATTGATTATTTTAAAGAAGTAAGTTTTATTGATTATTTTAAAGTTTGACGAAGGATTGGGTTGTTGATTTAGTTTCTATATCATAGTTATGTTTAACCAGTGTTGTTATAGTCGTGTTTAACCAGTGTTGTTGATCTTGTTTCTATATTATAGTCGTGTTTGACCAGTATTGTTATAGTCGTGGTAAACCAGTGAATATTTATTTGAGTTGTGTCTTAGTGTTGATATACCAGTAACCTATCAATAATATTCCATAGCGACCACCAGAAGCATTACATAACGACCACCAATAACATTTCATAGCGACCACAAATAACATTTCATAACGATCAATGTCATTTCATAGCGACCACCAATTTAATAACGACCACCAAAAACATTTAATAACGACCACCAAAAACATTTAATAGCGTCAAAAACATTTCATAACTACCAATACCATTTCATAACGACTAATACTATTTCATATAAACCAATATCAATTCATAACATTACATAACGACCACCAACATTTTATAACGACCACCAACATTTCATAACGACTACCAATATTTCATTACGACCACCAACAATTCATAACGACCAATATCATTTCATAACGACCAATAACATTTCATATAAACCCATAACATTTCATAACGACCAATAACAATTTATTACGACCAATAACATTTCATATAAACCAATAACAATTCATTACGACCAATAACAATCCATAACGACCAATAACAATTCATATAAACCAATAACAATTCATTACGACCTATAACAATCCATAACGACCACCAATAACATTTCATATAAACCAATAACAATTCATCACGACCAATAACAATCCATAACGACCACCAATAACAGTTCATAACGACCAATAACAATTTATATAAACCAATAACAATTCATTACGACCTATAACAATCCATAACGACCACCAATAACAGTTCATAACGACCAATAACAATTTATATAAACCAATAACAATTCATTACGACCTATAACAATCCATAACGACCACCAATAACAATTCATAACGACCAATAACAATTCATAACGACCACCAATATCAATTCAGAACGACCAATTTGGCCGTACTAGCTCCCAATCCCAGAATGAAACGTCACAAGATGTGTAACATGATGTGTCACATGACTATAGATTGTTATGATACTTATTGGTCTGTTTAGATTGAGATATATGACGCTATAATCCATTGTTCAAAAACACCCCGCCCAATTTATAAATACGATTATCTTCCCCTATAACAGTAATTAATTCAGATTCACAAACGAGCAAATAGACGGCGGTGGTGAGAATGTGAATATGTTTGGTATATAAACACTGTCATTATTTGGTTTCATGTCACGATGAAAAAAATATTGTTTATTTACTAAATAAAGCAGTTTCCGGTATTAACACATTGTTTACCTAATCTTATTTTTCAGTTTAATAAATTAACGGGGAACCTGGAAACCAACGAATAGTATGTATATTCTCTATATACAAAGGTAAACAGAAAGATAAGACCAATTAAAAAAATCACCACCTTCTTCATCCTGATGTACATCCAATCATAAACTGTCGTCCAACCTCGTGGGTTTTCTCCGGGTCCTCCGGTTTCCTCCCACTGCTAAAGACACCTACGTGAATTATGAAAATAAAATCAAACCATATGTTAGTCCCGAAATGACATAGTTTGTGTCGAGTGGACGTTAAACCCCATTTCTCTCTCTCTCTTAAACTGTCTGCTCTTGAGAGAGAGAGAGAGAGAGAGAGGGGGGGGGCAGAGAGGGGGGAGAGAGAATTTAAAGTCTACTCGATACAAACTATGTTATTTCGGGACTAACATATGATAGAGTTCTTTAGTAGTGGGATGAGTGCAATTTTGCCCAAGCAATGTGTACACGGGACCTATACGTTGTCCCTTGCCAGACTTTCAGTCCTGGGCCACTGACAAGGTATCTTTTACGTACACACGGAACCTCGGTTTTTCGTCCCATTTGAACGACTACAGGCCCTCTGTCCTGCTAAAAGGGATATTTTACCCGGACAGTGATTGTTTGAAGTAGAATGATAGGTCATTGATGCAGTAAGAGACTGTGGCGATGTCTCGTTGTTGATATACAAGTACACAGATTCTAACACGAGGCGTTTAAAGTCGTCATCTGCATCATAGTTAACATGTCATAAATACCACACAGACGTCACGTGTTGACAACATGGCCGCCATCTTGACTCCTAACTGACTACAGGGTCTAAAGCTCAACTGACACGTTCCCTTACAAGAACATAGTACGTGATGGCTTACAATTATAGTACTCAAATCAACACAGAAATACCAAAACAGGTTGAAACATTTACTAACTATTCTTAAGAATGTATGGCCCCATTTTACTCCAACTTAGATCTCTGTCTTTCTGCCTGTCGTGGCATGTCCTGCGTACCATAATGGCTTTACATTGGTATAATGACTTTATACTGGCCCACTGACTTTATACTGCCATAATGTATATATATCAGCTAATTAATAATTTAGATAACATTTCAGGCCTAAAGAAAGACCTGCAATAGGCAAATTTAACTCTTGCATAATGTATGTTTAAATGCGCGAACAAGTAACAAATAACAGCAGGGCTGCAATCACACCGTAAAAGATGTACAAATTATCAATGCCACTAAACTACGATATAGTAAGCCGGTGAAATCTTTGTAAACTATTTGAGTCCGAATGATTCTCATATCAGAAGTTCATTCTACACACAGAGGACTATCTACTTCGAGAATAGATATCTGCCCTGAATGGCCGCCATATCCACAAATTAATATACTGTTCTGTAATAGTACGGTTCTACTCCGTGTCACATCTGTTATACACACAAAAAATAAACTTTGTTCAATTTTATTAAATGGAATCAGAATAAATAAGTAACTCGAAGTATACCTAAAATCGCCGATTTAGGACTAAAAATGTCGGTCAACTAGCTTAGTGTCTGTTCTCAAGCGGAGCTATGTAGACAGACAGCCTAAGTTTAGTATGATCAAAAGTTGTCACTGAGTTGTATCGGTACATTTGTATTTATATCACGGGGCTGTGGTCTGTCTCTGTTAGTGACCTCTGACCTCGAGGTTTTCTTCTGATAAATATTGTTGGCTTCAGAAAATCACGTTCAAGCGCTAAAAATCCCTAGGGAATTTCTCACCTGGGATCGAAATGAAATGAATTGAAATGAAATGGGGTTTAACGTCCTACTGTTCTGTTCCGACTGGGCTAATGGAGACGGGTATACGCCATACAATGTGCTATGAGGGGATTTTGCCCGGGCACTACGGCCTACTCCTGAATCAAATTCCAACTGCCAAGGGATCGTTTACATGGATCCTCGGTTTTTCGTCCCATCCGAACGACTAGACAACGGTCCTTGTTAGGCCCTCCGCCCTACACCACTGACAATCCCAATGGATTTTCTCGGCGAACGCAGGGATCGAAGTGAGAACCTCCAGGTTAGCAAGATTGAACCACGGTAACCATGGTAACTCGTGACTTACATACTTATTGTTTTAACGGAGTACCCAGAGAAATAACATCAGATCGGACAAGAGACAATATTTCTTGTCACATACAAAACCCCGGGATCACACACATGACTTGCATAGAGAACAGGCCTTATGATCTACAGCGCAACCATTAGACCACTCGGACAACCCATAGCTTTGAATTAAAACGGATAACATCAGAACTATCTACTCTACTTTGAGAACAGATCTCAGCCCTAAATAACCGCCATATCTAAGAATTATTATACTGTCAGCTTACATACTGCATCTTTAGAACTCAATGTCGTCTCAAAGGCCACGATAGAATCTTTAATCAAGGGAGAGAGAGGGGGGGTGGGGAAGAGAGGCGGGGGGAGGGGGAATTTAAGACGGTTTTCTCCGGTTTCCTCCCACTGCTAAAGACCCCTACGAGCAAGCGAATTATTGAAATAAAATTAAACCATATGTTAGTCCCGAAATGACCTAGTCTGTGTCGAGTAGACGTTAAACCCCATTTCTCCCTCTCTCTCCCTCGATCGAGAATAGATCCCTGTCCTACGTGGCCGCCATATCCAACAATTAGTATACTAATGCAGTCCTACTCCGGATCCTATCTGTTATACTAGTCCCGAAATGACCTAGTTTGTGTCGAGTGGACGTTAAACCCCATTTCTCTCTCTCTCTTCCTCTCTCTCTCTCTCTCTCTCTCTCTCATACACACCTGTCATACACACCTGTCATACACACCTGTCATACACACAAAGACTAATTAAACTTGTTCAATTTTCTTAAATAAAAGCAGAATAAATACTTCTCCCAATTCTCGAAATATACTAAGTCTTTTCGACTAAATTCGTGGATTTAATAGGACTTAAAATTTCGGTCAAGTAGCTTAGTGTCTGTTCACAAGCTAATTGTTGACAGCGTAAGTTTAGTATCATCGAACCTGGGGATCACCAATCGATAATTTACCTGGATCAAAAATCAATAGGAACATTCACGATGCACAATGTCGTTAATTTGTGTACTTGGTGTCAATCGACCCATTTACCAAAACAAATTTGTATAATTCCCAGGATTTCATGACCTTAAAAGGTAAACAACTAGTTTCATTAAACAACACGTGCAGCTAATCACTAGACACAAAGGTATATGCACCTGTAATTACAGTTGTAATATACACCTTGAATTGTATACAAAGGTATACACCTTCATTTATAGTTTTAATATGTACCTTGAATTACAATTTAAACTTATTTACAAATAACGCATCGCTGTTTTAAATGATGTATTTTGGAACCTGAAGATGAAAATGAAATGAAATGGTTGCGACGTCCAACTCTTCTGCACCGACTGGGCCACTCAGGGAAATTTTGTCACGACAGTGGCAGTACGGCCTACGCTTATTTCAAATTCCTGGTTAAATAGGCAGCGTCTGACTCACTGAGCTACCGCGGCTCCCGGAGTTGGACTAAACAATGTAGATTTTTACTAATTGTACCCAGATTCACTGTGGTCTCCGTGGGCTGTTGTTGATTTTCTTGTGTTGGTAAATGTCCAGTCTACAGTCATGGCAAAAATCACCTTTCAACCACATGTCCGTCAACACTCCCTGGCAATTCCGTGTTGCTGCGTCATGGCCTCTCAGTATATTCTAACATAACTTAACTTAGTTTCACCATATCAGCGGTGTGGAATGGCGGACCTGGCAAGCACAATTTGAAGTTGGAATCTACGAACAGTGAACGACAACGGCACTGCCTGGGCACAATTTTCCCCAAAAGCACACTGAATGACTTGAGCTTGTCTTTATTATATAACACTGGGCGCAGACACCCGATTAGATTTTATTACATACTTCGAGAAGGTATTTGTTGAGTAATAAAACCTTCTAGTAGTTTATCGAGGTTCGGATAACTAACCCAATCCCTTTTTCAAAGACTGAACTTGGGTCTAATTTAGTTTTTACTTCTCTTAAAAGGGTTAAGGTTAGGGTTCGGGTTAGTATTCCCCTAAATACTAATTTGTATAAAGCGGCCATTTTGGTATGAGTTCTGGCTTGTTCTGGAATTTGTTGCTTCTAGTGGTGATAATATTTGTACCGTGCGGTAAGGAAGGCCAGCCCTCGATAAACTACTAGAAGGTTTTATTACTCAACAAATAACTTCTCGAAGTATGTAATAAAATCTAATCGGGTGGCACAGAAACCTAGAACGTTAAACCCCATTTAGTTCGGTGGGTTTTTCCCAAAAAAAAACTATTTATTCATCGAAACTGGATTGGAGAACAGGCAGAAGCCTATAAAGCCCATCTCCAGAAAAATAATACATAAATGAAATGTAATGGGTTTAACGTCCTACTGTTCTGCTCCTAACCTGGGCTAATGAAGACGGGCATATGCCATACAGTGTGTTATGAGGGAAATTTTGCCCGGGCAGCTGCGCTACGGCCTACTCTTATATCGAATTCCAACTGCCAAGGGATCTTTTACGTGCATGCCAATGTGTACACGGGACCTCGGTTTTTCGTCCCATCCAAACGACTAGACAGCTGTCCTTGTCAGGCCCTCCATCCTGCATGGACAGCTGTCTAGTCGCCATTAATATATATTGAAAAAATATAAAAGAAGTAAACCATATTGGTTTTAAATATAATCAAATTAGTTCTTTCATTTAAACCTATGACTATTGCAGGTCTTTCTGTAGGCCTTAAATCTTATATAAATTATTAATTGAACATTTATTAACATGAAAAGACAATAATCAACCCTCGATGGCATCGGATACACGAGATTTTAACTAGATTAGAACGATTCGCCATTTAAAAATTTAATTTAAAAATGGGAAAGCGAGGCTAAGTCTCGAATATACCAGTGTCCTGGTTACCACAATGTACATATCTTGTCAAAAATACAAACAGTGATTACTTGGCTCAGAATCAAGTAATTTTAATGAAATTTTAAATATTTTCATTTTGCATTATCTATTTTTGAGCTATTATAGCAAAAATGGTCAACCCTTTATCTAAATTTCAGATAATGTATCTTTAAATTAAACCGCAAATTTTACATTATATTGGTCTATTTTGTCCCAATCTACCAGCATGCGTCACTTGTGTTGTCGCCGATAACCATATATGGTCATTGAATAATGTTAAAATATTTAAATATACGACACCCACTGTTAAACATTATTCCCGAACTGCGTACACTTATACCTTTAAACATGTTTGAAAATATACGTCAGGAATTAGTGTGTCTCTGATGTTTGATGCGATGTATATCCCCTTTAATACGAAAACAAACAACAACTAAATGTTATATTGACTCAAGTCGTTTACGAAGGGTTAACGTCAAATGTAATTAAACGTATTGGTCAACCGATAAAATTCTACTTGATTTTAACTTTAAACATCCTCGTCCGTTAATCCTCTTGAAGATCCCCCCTGATTAACAAACTTTAGACGTTCCCTCGTTTCGATCGCTAGCGGAATAAACGATTTTACTTATCAAATGAAAGGAAATGGGTTTTAACGTTTTACTTCCCTGCGTCGGTTGAGATACCGAGGGGAAATTTTACCCACGACCAACTCTTAATTCTGTCCGGCCAGCGGTGCTACGACCAACTCTTAATTCTGTCCGGACAACGGCGCTACGGCCTACACTTAATTCAAATTCTAACCGTCAAGGGTTTTTGTACATGCATGCAAAGGTGTATACATACGGGACTTGGGTTTATTGTACGGTCTGAACCACTAGACTCTGTCCTTACGAGTTCTTCTTCCTGGAGATCTGACAAAGGGGAATCACACCGAAACTTGCCGAGGAACTGTCTCGCTCAATATCCGCAGCGAACACGAGATCCTAGGACTAACAAGCCTCCTGCACACTGAGACAAGGATTTAAGTTTTGTTTTTGAATTCGCAGTTGATCAATAACACAAACAGTTGGTACCAATGTGAATTATTTAAATGAAAAGTGGTGTCAGGTCTTCTAGAAAGAGCAGTTTGTTCCATGTTCACCATAAATCTGTAGTCCAATAGATGAAACTGTGTTTCTAATTCTCAAAAAATATTTCAGTGCATAACATTGACATAGTCGACGAAACATAGACAAGACAGACAACCATAACACAGCCAGATACATACTCGAAACGTATGGTTAGCAACATCGACAACCATAACACATACTCGAAATGTATAGATGCCCGTTTTGATTAGCCCAGTCGTCCGGCAGAACAGTAGGACGTTTACCCACATTTAGTTGCCGACTAAGCGGGTAGGACGCTGGTTCGCTTGTCTGGAGGTCGCGTGTTTGTTCCCTGCATTTGCCGAGAAATTACATCGGGATTTTCTAACGTGATTTCCCCTTGTCAGTGGTGCAGAACGGAGGGCCTGACAAGAACAACTGTCTAGTCGTTCGGATGGGGCGAAAAACCGAGGAACCGTGTATACTTTGACGTACACGTAAAAGATCAGTTGGAATTCGATATTAGAGTAGGCCATAGTACCACTGCCTGGGCAAAATTCCCTCACAGCACACTGCATGGCATATGCCGCAGTAGGAATAGAACAGTAGGACGTTAAACCCCATGTCATTTCATTTTGAAAGCAATAAGGAGAAATATTTACAACATGAAACCCTTTTTATGTCAGGGTTTTAGAAATAACAATATTTAATCCTGTCTAGTCCTTCGGATGAGACGAAAACCCGAGGTCCCGTGTAAACATTGGAATGCACGTAAAAGATCCCTTCGTAGTTGGAATTCGATATAAGAGTAGGCGATAGTGCCGCTGCCCGGGCAAAATTTCCCTCATAGCACACTGTATGGCGTATGCCCGTCTTCATTAGCCCAGTATAGGAGCAGAACAGTAGGACGTTAAACCCCATTTCATTTCATTTCATTTATCTAAATCTTACATAATATATCATTAATTATATTAATTTAGAAATCTAAACTGTTTAATCCGCGGTACATGTAATATTCTTGAATAATGCTCCTTGTTTACGGAACTCTCTATAACATCAATTACTGTCAACAAACATTATATTTTAGATGGCCGGGATGGGATGAAAAACCGAGGTCCCATGTACACATTGGCGTGCACGTAAAAGATTCCTTGTTCGATATAAGAGTAGGGCATAGTGCTGACCCCCCTCCCCCCGCACCCGGGCCAAATTTCCCTCATAGCACACTGTATGGTGTATGCCCGTCTTCATTAGCCCAGTCGGAGCAGAACAGTAAGACGTTAAACTTCATTTCATTTGGAAAGAAAGAAGGAGAAATATTTACAACACGAAACCCCTTGTATGTCAAGGTTTTAAAAATAACAATATTTAATCCTAGTTGTAACAAGGTACATAAACAAATAATTAGATCTGTCAAATATCCTTACAATCTAACAGCTGTATGTTATATCACCTAGAGATCGTTTCATAAGCTGTATTACTTTAAAATTTAAATATACACAAACAGGTTTAGGGTTGGGATAGTTGACTGTTACTGTCTCATGTAAGGTTCTCAAATAATTTGTCACGTAAACAACCAACAGTTTCTATAGGATGTTATGAAACATAAAAATACTATCTCTAATCCAAAGCTGTAGAATGAGTTAAACTACAAACAGTTTCAGTCGATCTGATGATGAAACATAAAAATACAATCTATCATCTGGTTGAAACAAACATGTCCGTGACCTGCTGTATATTCTATGAAGTTTCTCACAATTATTTCTTTTTCGTGAAATTTGACATTTTAACTTCTAAAGCTTTAAATCTGGTTTAAGCTGGCAATGTGGTCCAACACTTTCACAGTTGATGAGAAAGTATATTTTACCTCGGAATGATGTTCCCGGTGATAACTAGTACACAAAGTAAATACAACTTTTTCCAATCGATAGTCAAGAAAAGAGAGAGAGAGAGAGAGAAATGGGGTGTAACGTCCACTCGACAAAAACTAGGTCATTTCGGGACTAACATATGGTTTAATTTTATTTCCATAATTCGCTTGCACGTAGGTGTCTTTAGCAGTTGGAGGAAACCGGAGGACCCGGAGAAAACCCACGAGGTTGGACAGGCGACCCTACTCCTTGTCACGTACAACCGGGGATTCGAAACCATGCCAGTTGACTCAATGACAGTTTTTATGATACAACGCGCACGCACTAAACATTCGGCCATTACCCCCCTTGGAACCTCCAAAGAGCTAGAAATTGGTTTAGGTTGATCTTAAGTTGATGTGAATGAAGCCCTTCAGGATTAAGGAAGAAGCGAGAATATTTCCCACAGCACAATGTTGGTTGGTACAGGTACAATTGATTGATACAGGTACAATTGATTGATACAGGTACAACTGATTGATACAGGCTCAGTGAGTAAGACGTTGCCTCGCTAACCTGGAGGTCCCACGTTCGACCCCTGCATTAGCAAAAACATTTTATCAAGATTTTCAGGCGTGGGTCTCCCTTGTCCTGGCATGGGACAACGTCTAGTCGTTCGAATGGGGCGAAAAAACGAGGTACCATGTACATATTGACGTGCAAGTAAAAGAGCCCTGGACAGTTGGAATTCGATATAAGAGTAGGCCGTAGTGCCACCACCCGGGCAAAATGTCCTCATAGCACACTGTATGGCGTTTGCCCGTCTTCTTGAGTAAATTGGGAGCAGAACACTAGGACTTTAAACCCATTTCAATTCATTTCATTTCTTATAGACAAGACAGCGATAGACAACAATCTCATACCCCAAACTGATCACGTATCCATGGAAATAAAACTACCACGTTTTGTCCCGAATGACTCCAGTATACACTGTATTTTATATAAAAAAAAATCTAAAGTACAGGCAAGTAAAATAACAGGAGTTTACTTTTTATTCGTGTTTTAAGAAGCCAGCGGTTATTGCGACAATATTTTTTAATCAAATCATCGTACACACACCCATCCGAAAATAAAAACTAAGTGCTATTGTTCACCTTTGACAACAGGCTAAAATAATAATAATGTTGTGCTTAATCATCCATCATTATTTTACACTGTTAAAGTTGATATCGTTCTCTTATGAACAAATACATTTTACAAATAAAAATATATGGACAAATAGATCGAAGTCGTCATTTTATATATACATAGTCAGTTAAACATACATTATGAACGAGCAAAATCTGCCTATTTCAGGTCTTTCTTTAGGCCTGAAATGTTATCTAAATTATTAATTAGACATTAATTAACTTCCCCAGACCATAATCAACTCTCGATGGCATCGCTAGCCTGCGAAGTCTATTGGATTAGGTTCCGATTTCCTGGATAATCGAGACTATGTTTTTTTATCGTACCGACTTTAGTAATGATGATCGAGGCTAGGCCGAAAATTCAATCGTTAAAATCTCGGTTCAGAGATGATCAATTTGACTAAATTGCCTTTACATTATCTAGTTTTTAACTATTATAGTGACAACTGCAAACTCTTTATCTAATCTCCCATAATGTATCTTTAAAATTGTTAATAATTAAGCAGTAGTCATTAAGTAGGTGTTATTTCATTCAGGTGTTAAAACGGTGACTATTGAATGATATATATGACTAATGGTTGGGTTTGTGTATTCAAT
The DNA here is from genome assembly GCF_932274485.2 of Patella vulgata. NCBI lineage: Eukaryota > Metazoa > Mollusca > Gastropoda > Patellidae > Patella > Patella vulgata. The sequence continues at coordinate 3,676,082 of NC_065884.2, forward strand.
GATGTTACATCTAGTTGACACACCTGTTAATTTATGACTACCCGGTACCTGTACAATGTCTAACAAGGTTCTATACATATTCCATCTTCATTAGCCCAGTCGGAACAGAACAGACGTTAAACCCAGTCGGAGCAGAACAGACGTTAAACCCAGTCGGAACAGAACAGACATTAAACCCAGTCGGAGCAGAACAGACATTAAACCCAGTCGGAGCAGAACAGACATTAAACCCAGTCGGAGCAGAACAGACATTAAACCCAGTCGGGGCAGAACAGACATTAAACCCAGTCGGAGCAGAACAGACATTAAACCCAGTCGGAGCAGAACAGACGTTAAACCCAGTCGGAGCAGAACAGACGTTAAACCCAGTCGGAGCAGAACAGTAGGACGTTAAACCCCATTTCATTTCTATACACAGCACACTGTATGGCGATAGTTCGTCTTCATTAGCCCAGTAAAAGCGGGACAGTAGGACGTTAAACCCCATTTCATTTCATAACACACTGTATAGCGATAGCCCGTCTTCATTATCCCAGTCGGAACAAAACAGTAGGACGTTAAACCCCATTTCATTTCCCTCATAGTACACTGTATGGCGACAGCCCGTCTTCATTAGCCCAGTCTGAGCAGAACAGTAGGACGTTATATCCCATTTCATTTCATTACATACTAAATATTAATTTAGTGTAATGATCATTTTTATGACTTATTGGCAAAAATGTTGATTATTAAAAGGCCTAGATTCATAAGTCAGTGGTATTAGCCAGGGTTCACATTTATAACCCCACTTGTTAAACAAATTATCAAATAACTTTACTATGTTTAGACACTGGTGATATCAATAGTTTTTGTTGTTGTTTTTTTAAAAAAAACAAGTGAAGTAAAGCATTTATTAACAACTAAGAAATAAAATGGGGTTGATCATCTTATTTTTCTGAGTCACCTCTGATAAAACGCCATGATAATAATACTAATAATAATTTATTTATAGAGCGTTTATAATCCAACATTGTGTTGCTCTATGGCGCTATGTGATATAGGTAACCGCTTTTGCGTACACGGTAACATATAAACGGAAACTAGGCGCTGATCAGTTTCCTCCACACACAACTAGGTGAAACCACAGAACGTCCTCGACCTGCACCTTGGAAATTTCCTCGGATTTTCCGGCGTGGCTTCCTCTAGTCAGAGGTACATTTCCCCAGTCGCCGCGGAAAAGTATTACATTAAAACTCAATTCATTTCACTGATTATTTCTCTTTTTTTTCTTTTTTTTTTATTTAAATTAGAGAGAGAGAGAGAGAGAGAGATGGGTTTAACGTCCACTCGACACAAACTAGGTCATTTCGGGACTAACACATGGTTCAACTTTATTTCAACAATTCGCTTGCGTGTAGGGGTCTTTACAATGAGAGAAAACCGGAGGACTTGGAGAAAACCCAAAAACGATTGACAGTCGACCCTACTCCTTGTCACGTACAACCGGGGAATCGACACCACGCCAGTTGATTCAATAACAGACCTTATGATACTACGCGCACGCTAACGATAAGATGATACTTGTCGAAACGTTGTGCTTTTAGAATAAAACCAGTGATTGTTTCCCATAAAAACTGTGTTATGTTAATGTGTTTCCCAATCGCTAAATGTCACTTAACGATTTTAGGGTTTATATATTTATCGCCATTAAATAAAATCCAAAAAGTAAATTATTCGGCGTAAAAATCTAAACATTTAATATCGGCAAATAGAAAATGAATATACGATTTAAATATTTAATATCGGAGAGATATTGTTTTAAAAACAAATCGTTGAACATGCAATTATTGTTACAGAAAATATGAACTCACCCGTAGAAATAACTGTAACAACATATATAACAAATTTTCCAGTCATCTTGTTCATGTTCACGTCTGACTTTCTCCGTCTCTAAATAAAGTAAAAACTAACAGAAAAAGAAACGTCCGGCTAATTTAAGTCTTTTAATCCCCGTCTGTATGTTTAGTCGTAAATAGGTCTATTTTACGACAATCACGTTAACACCTTAACGCCACCACTCGCTGACAGTACTGACTACCCGACGACACTACTTGCACGTATTTCTATGACAACGCCCCATAACTCGAATGGCGACAAACTTGACGGCGTGAGACCAGGACGTGATTGAGAGAGGTTTGATTTCTGGGAGACGAACGCGAATGGAACAATCTGTCCTCGTCATTGGCTAAACTCTGTAAACAATTTTTGTGTATGTTTGTGGTATGAAAGTCGCACAGAAACATCCTAAACAAATATGGCCACTGTCCACAGTGTTCTTGCGATATTGATCTTCCTGTGGTCGATATTTTGTAACTTTTTAAATAAAGCCGATTTTACTAAGATACAGTACATAGATATAGCTGTAGGTTTTATGTTACTGTAACCAATTTTTCTAATTAAAGATACATTATTCAAGAGTTAAAGAGAGAGACAGAGACAGAGAGAAATGGGGTTTAACGTCCCCACGACACAAACTAGGTCATTTCGGGACTTACATTTGGTTTAATTTTATTTCTATGATTCCCATACGCGTAGGGGTCTTTAGCAGTGGGAGGAAACCGGATGACCCGGAGAAAATCCACGAGGTTGTACAGGTGACTACCCTCACGTACAGCCGGGGATTCGAAACCACGCCAGTTGACTCAATGACAGACCTTATGATACAGCGCGCACGTGCTAACTATTCGGCCATCCAACCCCCCTATTCCAGAGTTAAATCTGCCTATTGAGGATTTTTTGTTTGGCCTCAAATGTTATATAAACTATTAATGAGAAAAATACATTTATTGACATGCCAGGCCCATAATAAACTTTGTAGAACTTCGGATTGTATGGATTTTAAACAGATTTAAATACGATTGGCAGGTAGTGACTTAATTTAAAAGTGGATAATCGAGACTTTGTTTATCAAGGGTAACAATGACAATCGAGACTACGATGTTCTGCAAACGACGATAACTCTGCTCGGAATGTAGTAATTTGACGGAAATTTTCAACATATTCCACTTTCATTATCTATTTGAAAGAGAGAGAACGAGAGATGGGGTTTAACATCTACTCGACACAAACTATGTCATTTTCAAACTTACATATGGTTCAATTTTATTTCAATAATTAGCTTGCGTGTAGGGGTCTTTGGCAATGGGGGTAAATCGGAGGATACCTGGAGAAAACCCAAGGTCTAGAAAAAGCGACCCTACTCTTTGCCATGTACAATTGGGGAATCGAAACCACGCCACATGACTCACTGACAGATCTTATCATTCCACGCATGCGTTAAAATGGCAATCGAGGGTTCGCTATTCCAAAATAGCCCTATCGTCGCTCAGAAAAAAGTAATTTGACTGAAATTTTAAAGATTTTTCCTTTTGATTGTCTATTTTTAAAATATTTTAGTGAGAACTGTCAGCTCTTTAATCTACATCTTACCTAATGCATATTTTTATATTTTGAATTCCTCTGAGTCTCGGGATCACGTGGCTAAATGGGTAAGACGCTGGCTCGCTAGCCTGGAGGTCGGGTATTTGATCCCTGCATTGGCCGAGAAAATCCATCCAGATTTTCCGGCGTGGTTCCCCCTTTTCAGTGATGCAGGACGGAGGGCCTGACAAGGACAGCTGTCTAGTCCTTCGGATGATACGAAAAACCGAGGTCCCGTGTATAAATTGGAATGCACGTAAAAGATCCCTTGGCAGTTGGAATTCGATATAAGACTAGGCGATAGTGCCGCTGCCCGGGCAAAATTTCCCTCATAGCACACTGTATGGCGTATACCCGTCTTCATTAGACAAGTTAAGGAGCAGAACAGTAGGACGTTAAACCCCATTTCATTTCATTTCATTTCATTTTCCCTGAGTCTCGGTCTATTCTCATCAGTCATCAGATCCACTCTAAAGTTTGCTGAAATTCAAACATTTTCTTGCTCTCGAACCACCCCGGTCTCAGTGCCCCAGATTCCCTTGTGATAATAGGCTTAGACCCAATGACTGGTCCCCAATGGCTCCTCATCTTCCTGTTGTTTTTAGGCAGCCACGGTGGTTAAGTGAGTAAGATGCTTGCTCGCTAGCCTGGAGATCGCGTGTTCGATCCCGGTATTGGCCGAGAAAGTGCATCGGGATTTTCCGGCGTGGTTGCCCCTTGTCAGTGGTGCAGGACGGAGGGCCTGACAAGGAAAGCTGTCTAGTCGTTAGGATGGTACGAACAACCGAGGTCCTGTACTGTGTATACATTGGCATGCACTTAAAAGATCCCTTGGTAGTTGGAATTCGATATAAGAGTAGGACGTGGCGCCGCTTTCGGGTTAAAACTTCGCTCATATCACACTTCATTAGCCCAGTCGGAGCAGAATAGTAGGACGTTAACCCTCATTTCATTTCTGTTGTTTTTGGTAGGCGAGGCCCCTCGCAGATAAACAAATCCTAAGACTTCAACAATTTAAGTACGATCTACATTAAACTGTGCATGCGTGCATCGATTGACTAACTTGGATATTAAATATGGCGTCACAATTCCAAGATGGCGGCGATGAGGTTAACTTAAGGGCGTTTAATGCTTCTTGCAAAAAGTCCACCTTTTTTTATTGGGTTGACTTTATTTCTTCTACTATTTGGTTAGAAATAAATATCAGGCGAGACGAAAACGCGTCACGATCGAGCTTTAATCTCAGTTGTAGATTCTTGTTCGGGATGAAATGAATGCCTAACATATCGGAAGTTCATCCGAAGAACATTCACAAACAAATAACGGAATTCTGTAGAAAATATCCGCTTCTTTTCAAATTCTGTTTCTTTATAATACAAGCAATCATTTAACCGTTTCACTACAAATCATCCTGCGTGGTCTACATTCGCCAGGGGTTGGGGGATGTATTCGCGTTGTATCATAAGGTCTGACATTGAGTCAACTGGCGTGGTTTCGATTCCCCGATTGTACGTAACAACGATTAGGGTCGCCGGTCCAACCTCGTGGGTTTTCTCAGGGTTCTCCGGTTTCCACCCACTGCTAAAGACCCCTACGCGCATGCGAATAATTGAAATAAAATTAACCCATAAGTTAGTCCCGAAATGACCTGGTTTGTGTCGAGTGGACGTTAGCCTGCTCTCTCTCTCTCTCTCGCCAGAATATCTTTCACTCTGCGTGGTCTACATTCACTAGATTATCTTTCTGTGTGTCTATATTTCTTTATTTGTCTCTGACAACCTCAAATAAAGCTTCCCATATCTGTTCATGTGCACTTTAGGTCACATGTGTCGGTCTTGTTTGGACTATTCCGACTTTCGTAGCCTACGGTTAGTTACGTGAATCTACGAAAAGATATTTTACAACATTATGTTCAGATTGAAATGTTTTTAAAACTCGATGTCCAGGAATTAGGTTGGAACGCCCGTTTCTATTTTAATGATTTTTACTTTGTTATAATTGTTTGTTATATTAATTGTACATATGTTAAAGTTAATATATTTTAAAGTATTTGTTGTGGTGGGTTTTGGGGCTACAACCCCACTAAACGTGTTTGGATATTATTAAACGTTCTTACGAATTTGGGTGGGAGGTTCGATGGCCGAATGGTTAGCACGTGCGCGTTGTATCATCGTAAGGTCTGTCATTGAGTCAACAGGCGTGGTTTCGATTCTCCGGTTGTAGTTGTTCGTGTCAAGGAGTAGGATCGACTGTCCCACCTCATGTGTTTGCTGCCACTGCTAAAGACCTCTACACGCAAGCGAATTATTGAAATGAAATCGAACCATATATTAGTCCCGAAATGACCAAGTTTGTGTCAAGTGGACGTTAAACCCTGTTTCCCTCTCAAGATATATAATATATTTATATATATGTAATTGGGAAGAAGACGGCATATCATTTACCCGGCTACAATTTTGACAACACAGAACCCTATATGTTTGTGGTGTGATGGGGTGGTGGTGGTGGGGGGGGGGGGGTAAATTTTGTGACCGAGTTGCTAAATGAAAGCTGACAGAAAATAGTGTAATTGTCGATAACTGACATAAAATGTGTTACGCTTGTCATAAAATATCTCTTCAGGCCCGCGGAGGGGGGGGGGGGGCTGTGTGGTTTATTGTAAATATGTTTTATCGTGGTCTACTAGACTGTGTTAAGTCAGGGAAGGGGCTGTATGATTTATAGTAAATATGTTTTATCGTGGTCTACTAGACTGTGTTAAGTCAGGGGGGTGGCTGTATGATTTATAGTAAAAATGTTTTATCGTGGTCTACTAGACTGTGTTAAGTCAGGGAAGGGGCTGTATGATTTATAGTAAATGTTTTATCGTGGTCTACCAGACTGTGTTAAGTCAGTTTAATTATAGTTTGGATGTTGCTGTTTTGTTAGGTGGATACATTGTGTTGTTTTATTTTTTTAAAAAATAATAATTTGGGTTTGGTTTTTTGGGGGGGTTATTTTATTTTATTTTTTATTTTTTTTATTTTATTTTCTTTTTTTTTTTTTTTGGCGTTTCATATTTTTCTATAAAAAGCTCTCCAAAAAGTGGCGACTCATAACATTAAAATAGTCACCCTTAAAAAAAAATCACCAAAAACAAATACCGTTGTCGATCATTTACTATATATTTTATTATCATTATCATTAGTATTATTTTTATTATTATTATTATTTTTATTATTATTATTATTTTTATTATTATTTTTATTATTATTATTATTATTTTATTAATATTATTATTATTATTATTATTATTATTTTTATTATTATTATTATTTTTATTATTATTATTATTATTATTATTATTATTATTATTTTTATTATTATTTTTATTATTATTATTATTATTAATTTCCTCGATTTCTTTACCGGTTGTGCTGTATGTTACTGACACCTGATCTGACATCAGTCTTCTATCGGTCTGGAGGGATGTTCTCGAGATCAATCGGATTAAAACACAGATCCTATTTCGTTTAATTTTTATAGTTCAAAATTTCGTTTTACTTGTCTTTACTACACGAGGATCTGGAAGAGTTGTTATCATTGACGTGTTCTGGATAATATGAGGGATTAGCCAATGAAACGGTCTGTTACGGCGAGTTCTTGGCCTTTTTATGCACGGAACTCCCACTATAACTTGCCAGATCTTCATGTAGTGTAGACCAGTATAAAGTATAAAAAACGAAACGAAATATAAATATGTATTTTTATCAGACTGTCCTTGAGATTTTCCTATGTACGTTTCCCTTGTCGGTGGTCCTGAACGTATTCCTGGCACGAGTCGCTGTCCGTACGAAGCTTCTTCATGACAGCACACTCTATGGTATATCCCCGTCTTCAATATCCCGGTTTAACTCCGTTGTACTCGTCTCAACTAAAGGCGCTAATGATGTCTCACAGACATTGTTCCTTGGGCTATGATGGAAACTGGGGGAAGTTGGACAGACATTGTGCCTTGGGCTATGATGGAAACTGGGTGAAGTTGGACAGACATTGTGTATTGGGCTCTTGTGGAACCTGGGTCGAACTTGATAGTGTTCTTTTACATAGCTCCAATGGAACGACTAGAGGGTGCTTCTTGCATCCAGGGACTATCCCTTGGGTCGAACATCCTGGTCAGTGCGAACTCCGCAGTTAGACAAACAATGTCGGGATCGACATCACAGCCCTTGATACAATTATAGCCCCTATTATTCACCAGAACAAATATTCTGTCCAGTCGGCGATGGATCCTGGTCGACCCAAACTATGTACATGTACACGTAATTCAATATATACATGTGACTTGATGAAGGTAGCCTGATTGTACTAGTTGCTGAATGGCTTTCACATTTACTAAGTTCCATGGTATTGGTTTGAAATTCTGGGCCCTGTTTCACGAAATTTTAACTAAGATAAAATCCAAATTTTAGCATTTTGATTGGATAATATTAGATTGATTTTAGTGCTTAGCCAATCAAAATTGAAGTATAAACTAAAATTTGGATTTTATCTTTAGTTAAGATTTCGAAGAAAACATTATCGTTTAAGTTGTATTTAAGAAATGAAATGAAATGAAATGAAATGGGGTTTAACGTCCTACTCTTCTGCACCTAACCTGGGCTAATTGAAGACGGGCATACGCCATACAGTGTGCTATGAGGGAAATTTTGCCCGGGCAGCGGCGCTACGGCCTTCTCTTATATCGAATTCCAACTGCCAAGGGATCTTTTACGTGGACGCCAATGTGTACACGGGACCTCATCCGAACGACTAGGCAGCTGTCCGTGTCAGGCGCTCCGTTTTGCATCACCGACAAGGGGAAACCACGCCGGAAAATCGAGATGAACTTTCTCGGCCAATGCAGGGATCGAACACCCGACCTCCAGGCTAGCGAGCCAGCGCCTTACCCACTAAGCCATCGTGATCCCCAAGTTGTATATAAGAGGAACACGTATGTGTAGGCTACTGGCTAATGTTTGGTTTGCTTTTTTGTCGAGTTATCAAATCTTGCGTGGCCTCCGAGAAGCGGGATTAGGAGGCAGGTTGGATATCCGAAAAGCGGAAGAAAGGGCACAACCTGGACGTCCTACAGCCGACGAGGAAAAGGGGCGAGACAGAATTGACATCTGAATACGGAGGAGGTTGGGGGGGGGGGTAATGGGACATGCAGGAAATCGGCGAGGAAAGTGTGTGGTTTCCTGCTGGACATCTGAGAATCGGGGGCGCTGAGACGGGTGCTTTATCTGAAAGGCGGAAGAGGAGGGGGACATCCGAGAGTAAATGGACAGACCGATGGAAGGGGATAGGCGCGATAACGGAGAGGTAGAAGTACAGGACAGATGGGCATCCGAGAAACGAGGGTTGGAGAATGACGGGATATCCAAGAGGTGCAAGTAAGCGATATCCAAGAGACCGGAATAAAGGGACATGTCGGTCATTAGAGAAGTGATGGAAAGGGGACATGCCGGACGTTAGGGTAAGCAGACGTGTCGGTCGTTCAAGAAGCGAGCGAGAAGACAAGCAGGTCATTCGAGGAGCGAGGGTAAGGGAACATACCGGAGATTCGAGGAGCGAGGATAAAGGGAAATGCTGGATATTCAAGAAGTAAGGTTATGGGGAAATGCTGGACATTCAAGAAGCGAGGGTAAGGGGAAATGCCGGGTACGGGACCTCGAATTTTCGCCCCATCCGAACAATTATACACTTTGGGTAAAAAAAAATATAATTAATACGTACATTTCAGGTCAATGAACATGAATGATAAACGTGAATAATGATCAAATAAAATGAAATGAAATGGGGTTTAACTTCTTACCGTTCTGCTCCTACTGGGCTAATAATGACGGACATACGCCATGCAATGTGTTATGGGGGGAATTGTGCTAGGACAGCGGCGCTACGGCCTGCTCTTAAATCGAATTCCAACTGCCAAGTGATCTTTTACGAACGACTAGACAGCTATCCTTGTCAGATCCTCCTCTGTGCACGCACCACTGACAAGGTGAAACCACGACGGAAAACCCCGATGAACTTTCTCGGCCAACACCGGAAGCGAACCCGTCATTGCCATAGGAGTTTTCCAATAAGCACACTTCGACGCATTCTGATTAAAATACACATCTATATTTCGTTTCGTTTTTTTACACTTTCGACGGCCTCTACTACATGAAGATCTGACCGGTTGTAGTGGAAGGTTGCGTCAGAGGTCATACGAGCGGCTTCAGATATTTGATTAACCAATCAGCGTTGATGTTTCTAGTGGTTTACCCACAGTTCCGTGCACCCCATTCGATAATAACCAGAACGCGGGTTATATAACAACTCTTCCAGATCCTAGTGTAGAAAAGACAAGTAAAACGAAATTTTGAACTATAAAAACGAAACGAAATAGGATCTTTGTTTTAATCAGATTGTTGAAAGTCAGTTAAATATAATAATATTACAAAATACCAAATGTTGGTCAGTATTTTATTATAATTTATTATCAGCAACACCATCTAGTTCCGATCTACAAGTTTGTAGTTCCTCACCATTTTCGCTTTAATTGAATAATCTCCATTCCATGCTCTGAAATTATGTTAAAGATGCATTATACAAGAGCTAAATCTGCCTATTGCAGGTCTTTCTTTAGGCCTGTAATGTTATATAAATTATTAATTAGACATTAATTAACATGAAAAGACCATAATCAGTTCTCAATGCCATCTTATCTGTTCGATTGTCTTTGGATTTGAATCCGAGCTGCTGTTCAGCGTCCATCGATGATTAATCGCAAAAGTGGATAATCGAGACTTTGTTTTTTTTTATCGTACCGATTTTAGTAATGATGATCGAGGTTAGCCTAAAATTCAAAAGCTAGCATCTCGGTTTAGAGTGGAGCAATTTGACTGAAATTTTCAACATTTTCTGTTTACGTTATCTATTGTTTAACTATTATAGCGAGAACAGTCAACTCTTTATCTAATCTCCCATAATTCCCCTTTAAGTATATGGATAATATTCACTAGGGCGACGTGGTTTCCAGTTGTCAGAGGTGCAGAACGGAGGGCCTAACAAGGACAGCTGTCTAGTCCTTCGGATGAGACGAAAAACCGAGGTCCCGTGTATATATTGGAATGCACGTAAAAGATCCCCTGGCAGTTGGAATTCGATATAAGAGTAGGCGATAGTGCCGCTGTCCGGGCAAAATTCCCCTCATAGCCCACTGTATGGCGTATGCCCGTCTTCATTAGCCCAGTATAGGAGTAGAACAGTAGGACGTTAAACCCCATTTCATTTCATTTCATTACTAAAGGGGTATTATTTAAGACTAGATACAAAATCTGACAGTTCTCACTGTAATAGTTAAAAAATAAGATAATGACAAGGGAATATGTAGAAAATTTCAGTCAAATTACTCCCCACCAGAACATAGACTAGCCATCCTCTTCACATTAAAGCCATGCTATTTCTTGGCCATTCTTTCATTCCACAATCTGATTACAACAGATCCTATTTCGTTTCGTTTTTTTTATAGTTCAAAATTTCGTTTTACTTGTCTGTACTACACCAGGATCAGGAAGAGTTGTTATATAACAGGCGGGCGTTCTGGATGGCATGAGGGATTAGCCCATAAAACCATCTGTTACGGCGACGTCTTGGCGTGCGATGCATGGAACTGTGGGTAAACCATTAGAAACGTCAGCGTTGATTGATTAACGAATATCTGACGTCATAGGGTCAAAAACTGCTCGTACGATCCCTGACGTAACCTATCGCTACAACTGGTCAGATCTTCATGTAGTGTAGGCCATCGAAAGTATAAAAAAAACTAAACGAAATATAGATCTGTATTTAAATCAGATTGTTCATTCCAATGATATTAATCTTTATGACCACAAATATCCCAACATGTTCCAATCGCCAGATGAAAATATTGCAGGGGGTTGACCTAGACCTGGTTCAAAGGAATCTATAGGCTACCATCATTTTATTAGGCGATCACCCTAATTAAGATTACTTCCTAATTCTTCTGCCTCAAAATCATGAATATTCACCACAACCGGGAATAAAATGTAATTTCAAAAACACCCTTCTTCAGTTATAGATCAAAATAGGAGAAAAATATGACACGCAAAAGTGGGAGATGAATTGCTCTCACAAAATGGACAAAATTCTTGATTAGAAGTTGATCCTAGTTTTTGTCTTGGAATAGAGTTAGACTGTTAACAAAGGGGTTAGTTTACAAGCGCACCTGTAGTCTGGATATGTTTGACCTTACCTCCGTTTGCAGGCGCACCTTTAGTCTGGATAAGATATACCTTAGGCCTACCTCCGTTTGCAGGCGCACCTGTAGTCTGGATATGTTGGACCTTACCTTAATCTGCATACGCCCTCAAAATCCGGAAGATCAAACGGTATTTCCTTTAGTCCAAAGCCACGATTGTTAACACAGGTTAATTTACTATCACATCTGCAAAATATTTAGATTCACATAATTATTGATTACACAGGCTTCCCGCCGAACAGGCTAATCTATCCTGCTGCCCGTCCCCTTAATTCCAATGACCAAATGGTTCTTATGTACAAGCCATCCAAACAACTATAGCTAAATGCTGTTCATTATCAGGTTTTTCGTACTTCGTGGGGTTGGGGGATCTAGTGGTCTTTGATCATAAGGTGTGTCATTCAGTCAAGTGGCGGGGTTTCGATTCCCCGCTTGTACGTGACAAGGAGTTGGGTCGCCAGTCCAACCCCGTGGGTTTTCTCCGAGTCCTCCGGTTTTTGTTTTTGTTTTTTTCGGGAAATTGAAAATCGGTAACAAATTGTCTAATGCTAGGTTCCCACTGTCATGCGATGCGTTACCATGTCCCTATTGGGTCCCCGATCTGGTACGTGCAGATACATTCTGATACGTTTCGATACGATCAACGGGATTGCTAAGATTGACCTTAATATATATAATAAGACCTAATAGGATCACCACGATTATTCCACGATTAAAACCACGATTTCTATCGTAGTGCGAATCGCGATAGCGGAAACCGAGCAGAAAAGAACTCACGGAACTGTTTTGTAACTGCATTTAGCCCTTCTTTTAAGGGCACATTCATCACAACAGCCACAAGGACGACGTTTTAGTTCACAGCGTCTCTTGGTCGGTTTGGGACAGACGATATTCTCTGGACACGGCTTACATCCGCCCGGATCCTCATCACTGATAGTCTCTTGTAACAAGTAAAGACAGAAAAGCACGAGGCTTAAAACAAGTCCCTTTCCTAGCCTCATTTTTGTCGTAGTCTGTACTACAGCTTGATAAAGTCTTTAAATGAATTTTCAATCAATTCAGTTATTCAAAATTCATATAACTAGCGGGTCACACCTGTTGTTTTTGCCGACTGTCCTATAAAAATATATTTTTATCTTTTACGTGACGTCAGGTAGTATTGATCTGTGAGTAGGTTGGGTTGTTCTCGGGGCAGTTCTAGGAACACGTACGAATATTAAAGTACATCAATACTACTAAGCGACGTTAAAAATGGATTGATACATTTCTGCACCACCCGGACTAATGATTGCGGGCATGTGGTGTCATACAGTGTGCTAAGGAGATAATGATGGCGGGCATGTAGTGTCATGCAGTGTGCTAAAGCGATAATGATGGCGAGCATGTAGTGTCATGCAGTTTGCCATGGAGGTAATGAAGATAGGCATGTGTCATGCAGTGTGCCAAGCAGGTAATAAAGGCAGGCATGTGTCATGCAGTGTGCTAAGGAGATAATGATGGCGGGCATGTAGTGTCATGCAGTGTGCTAAATAAGTAATGATGGCGGTCATGCAGTGTGCTAAGTAGATAATGATTGCGGGCATGCAGTGTCATGCAGTGTGCTAAGGAGATAATTATGGCGGGATGTAGTGTCATGCAGTGTGCTAAGGAGGTAATGATTGCGGGCATGCCACACGCAGTGTACTACGGGGGTAATGTTGACTACTCTTCGTCAAATTCTAACGGTCTTTTCTACAATGATATCTCGATGTTCCTTGTCAGTCCTTCTGCCATAACCACGCCAACAGTATCTCAGTGGTCTTTGCCTGACCTTCCGTCATAACCACGTCAACAGTATCTCAGTGGTCCTTGCCAGACATTCAGTCATAACCACGCCAACAGCATCTCAGTGGTCCTTGCCAGACCTTCCGCCATGTATCACTGACATGGGGGACCACACTGACGTTTCTCGGTCAACACCCAGACCAACCCCGAGTCTGGATAGTGTACCAGCTCGCTACCCAGCAATTCACAACGGGTCATATATCAGATATCACCCCCTCCATGTTTTTATTATAGATAAGATGATAGTCTATCTTTATTTCCTGGTGACTTGTATAATATTTTAACCGGTGTAAACGTAGAAGAATTTATGTTACAAATATTTCAGTATATCATTTTAAGGTTCGGACCGTGTTATTTGTGTGGACCAGGGGCTTTGTTCGGTTTTGGCATCGGGCTAATGAACACGGGCATACGTCCTATCTGAACGGCTATACACTGTTTCTTGCCAGATCTCACCCTCCCATTCCTGTACAGAAGACATAGGGAAACCACGCCGGAAATCCAGAGGAACTTTCGCGGCCAACACCAGGAGCAATCACAATCTGATTAAAACACAGATCCTATTTCGTATCGTTTTTATAGTTCAAAATTTCATTTTATTTGTCTTTACTACACTAGGATCTGGAAGAGTTGTTATCATTAACGTGTTCTGGATAATGTGAGGGATTAGCCAATGAAACGGTCTGTTACGGGGAGTTCTTGGCCTTTTTACGCGGAACTGTGGGTAAACCAGTGGACACGTCAACGCTGATTGATTAATTAATGTTTGATGTCATAGGGTCAAAAGCCGCTCTTTGACCCCTGACGTGAACTTCCACTATAACTTGTCAGATCTCCATGTAGTGTAGGCCATTGAAAGTATAAAAAAACGAAACGAAATACATCTGTATTAAAATCCGATTTGAGCAATCCCAGCTTTCCAACACAGAACTATTTCTTGAGCCATTAGTCTCTTTAAAATCTCTTTTGTCGCTATTGATCCAATTGTTTACGAATTAAAATGTAATTAGGTCATTTTGGGACTAACATGATACAGTGTTATTTCAGTATCATTGCAAGCTAACTGTTCGTTCATTCCTGGAGTTTTACGTCCATTTCCACCAAGGGTGATACAATCTGTTTCACAGAGATCTTCTAATATCTCTGTAACAGATGACTGTTTCGACACGTGAAGTCACATCACTCGGCGTCAATCATTGGCTCTATACCGCGTGCATTGTTTACATAAGACGTTACTGATTTGGGCTAAATGGTGAATTTTACTTATTTTAATACCCATTTACACTAAATAGGAAAGGATTTTTACCTACAAATAATTTAAGCGTCTTTATTTATTTTTCTAACAAATGAAAAAAAAATTTTAGAATTTAATTTGACGGAAGACAAAAGTTAATATTTGGGACTCATTAGGTCGCATCGATGTCATCCATATCAGTGATTGTAGCGGCCTAGCGAAAATTCACTGCTGATCAGTGTGACGATGATATCGTAGACAAGGCGGGCGCGGCATATAGATCATAACTTTTATATGAATCAGTCCTCAGGGGATCGGCACCAGGGTGGCAATGTGGGTCGGACTGTACCTGTAGGCCATCTTCCCTGTGGTCATGCATTAGGCTATGAAATCTGGGTTAACGTCCTACTGTTCTGCTCCCACTGGGCTAATGGAGCCGGGAAATGAAATAGGGTTTAACGTCCTACTGCTCTGCTCTCACTGGGCTAATGGAGCCGGGAAATGAAATCGGGGTTAAAGTTACAATTTCATATTTTCTAAGAAAGTCAAAACATAATTATTTTTATGTCTTTTGCTCAATAGGTTGTCAACTCACTATTATACGATCTTTCTCACACTTAAAAATCTTCACACCGGAAATAATAACACAATTACTTCCGAATTACCTCCCTTGTTTTCTATTCCCCACCATGGAATAGCTATCTTCAACCGTTTGAATTTGAAGTTGAAAATGATATTTTTGCCAATTTCTCAACTGGCAATAGTGAATTATAGGATTAATAGGTAGGATTATTCTTTAACAAGGTAGGGCTGTTTATACATACCATCTATTTTAGGCCTTTATTTTAATACATTTTAAAAATATGAAATTGTAACTTTCACGTCCTACTGTTCTGTTCTCACTTGGCTAATGGAGCCGGGAAATGAAATAGGGTTTAACGTCCTATTGTTCTGCCCCCACTTGGCTAATGGAGCCGGGTTTAAGGTCCTACTGTTCTGCTTAAAGATGCACCGCCCCAAACCCCCACCTCTCCCTAAAACCCATACACGGAGTTATAACCGTTATGTAACAGACGCCCTATTTAATAGAGCTAATTTAAATAAGAATAACAATCTATCATAAGGTGTCATATATTGATATTAATATCATAAATCATATTTTATATCATACATTATCTACATGTATCGATTAAAATCGATCTATCTGTCAATACATTTCACCAGTTTAACCTATAAATACGTCATGATAAGTTATTACGGCCCAGAATAGAAACAGTTTTAACACATGGGTTAGCTTTCCACGCGGCAACAGGGGGCCAAGGTGGCTAAGTGGGTAAGACGCTGGTTCGCTAGCCTGGAGGTTGTGTGTTCGATCCCTGCATTGTTCATCGTGATTTTCCAACGTGGTTTCCCTCCCCTTGTTGGTGGTACAGTGCGGAGAGCCTGACAAGGACAGCTGTCTAGTCGTTCGGAGGGGACGAAAAACCGAGGTCGTGTGTATACATAGGCATGCACGCAAAGATCCCTTGGCAGTTGGAATTTCCCTCATTGCCCGTCTTCATTAGTCCAGTCGGAGCAGAACATTAGGACGTTAAACACCATTTCATTTTATTTTATTTTTCCTCATAACGTGGGCTAAACACAGAGATCTTGAACAGATAGATATATTGATATTCAGTGGGGTCAATGGTCACTATAACGCGATCAAACTTAAAGGGCATGTGGCTATATTCTCTGAAATCTTAAAATAGACAAAAATGGTTCTAAAAGCACATATTAATGTAATATGAAAGTATGTAAAGTGATTTATGTTTAATTTTTTTTTTTTTTTTTTTAAATATTGTAATGTCTAATTAATTATGTTCGGCGTAATACAGCGCACACGTGCTAACCATTCGGCCATCCCCCCCCCCCCCGAATATTGATAAGTTCGTCCTCTAATGGCCAATGCTTCACACTAAATTTTATTTTCCACTTTTATGGAACAAATTACCACAGCATCCGTATTGATAAACTAATATAAGCGCATGTACACAGTTTTATAAATGAGTTTTAACGTTTTACTGTTCTTAATTAACCGGAATAATTAATTTCACGGGCAGTTCGAGCTATATGGTAAGGGCATTAACTCACCTGAAGAAATGGGATACAGACCACTATAGATTTTTCCATTAACAGCACTGCTAATTTTCACCACAGCTCTAATCTAATTTAATCTAAATCCAGACCACTACAGATTTTTCCATTAACAGCACTGCTAATTTTCACCACAGCTCTAATCTAATATAATCTAAATCCAGACCACTACAGATGTTCCCGCTGACAATAACGTTAATCCTCCTCACGACTGTAACGTAATGGTGGGGGTTCGAATGATGTAACGAGTGCAATTAAGATCGTAAGGTTTGTCACTGATACAAGGTCCAATCTCTACAATTGAAAGGCCAATGACCCAATATAACGAGATATCGACACGTTGCTATGGGCCTATTCGACTAGAACAAGACTTTGGCTTCCAGAAAACTTTGTCAAGTTTTCGTGACTCACGGACTATACATACATAACCTCTTATTGATCTGCTCCGATCGGGCTAATGTAAAAAAATGGGTTTAGCAGCCTCCTGTTCTGCTCTGGGCTAAAAAAGACGGGCATATATCTTATACTCTTATTCAGGGGAGTGGTGACTCACGATCTGGCGGGTTAATTAGCTCATAATATTAACATTTTATCTTCTGGAAATTAAATTCTAGAACATTTTCTTGAAGTAATAGAAACATAAATAAAGGTGTTGGAAATTTATCTCGATAACAAAAAAATATTTCCTATTTAGGGTAAATGGGTATGTAAAATGGGTAAAAGGCACCATTCTGTCCAGACCAGTAACGTCTTATCTAAACAAAGCGCGTGCCATTAAGCCAATGGTTGATGTCGCGTGATGTGACATGATAAAGCAGTCATCTTTTAGAGAGCTAATCAATCTGGTTAAAACACAGATCCTATTTCGTTTCGTATTTTATAGTTTAAAATTTCGTTTTGCTTGTTCTGGATGGTGTTAGGTATTAGCTAATGAAACGGTCTGTTACGGCGAGCTTTAGGCGTGTTTTGCACGGAATTGTGGGTAATCCATTAGAAACATCAATGCTGATTGGTTAATCAAATGTCTGACATCATAGGATCAAAAGCCGCTCGTATGACCGCTGAAGCGACCTATCCCTATAACTTGTCAGATCTTCATATAGTGTAGGCCATCGAAAGTATACAAAACGAAACGAAATGTAGATTTTTATTTTATGATCAGTAGTGGAATACCGCGTTTTATCAGTGAAATAAAAGTGTTATTCCACTGGCTAGTTGTTTTTACCTAAAGTGATTGTAAAATCATAAAATAAATAGAACATTTGTCGTTTTGTCGTGAATAACATATTTTATTTCATCTACGCATTCGTGAAAATATAAGTTTTCTTGCTTCTCGATGAAATAAAATATGTTATTCACGACAAAACGACAAATATCCTCTTTGTATTGTAATCAGATTGGAGAGCTATTAGTCTTGACAATAACTCTGTTAAACAAAGTGAAACCACCTGGTTAAAATAAAAGAAGTATAGGATACAGTTAAATTATTTTCAAATTGTTTATTCCAATCATTCAACTCATCTCTCATTCCATAATAACAATACAATATCATTTAACATAATCTAATATACAGACCTATACAGTAATCATTTAATATATTATAATATATATTTGAGCTACAGGCACAATATTATCAAATTTTTCTTATTCTTAACAAGTAGGATTGTACTATGGTCCAGGAACCGAAGGTGACGCCATCCCAGCCATGTTGGATTTGTGACGTCATATTAAAAATCTACATCCGACAATCGAGGAACACGCATGCCAAGTTTCATGCTGATCGTACTTAAATTGGCGAATCTTTGGGGTTTTGTTTGAAGAGCGAACCTCACTCCTCCACCCCAGACCACTTGACCACCCCAGTCACAGAGCTAGTATTCCTAAACCTCGGACAACACGTGGTGCTAGAAGATGCGGTAGTTTTGGGGGCTCGTAATGTTAACGGGTAAACCTGTAGTATCCCTTTTAGCAATCAATATCAAAATTTTATAATACTGAAACTGAAAGTAAACTCTGACACTAAAGGGTTAAGATTGTTAATTAATGAAGTTTGATAACCGATGTCCTAACAATAACATATATACAAATATTATAATTTATAAACATATTTCTTTTACTTAAACTACAACAAATAAAAAAAAACATATAACTATAATTACAGTGTATATACTTCAAGAGTCTAAAATATTTCCTAGTTTGGAGAAGTTTCTCTTAGTTTTACTTCATAAGAGATTCATTACTATTAAAGTTCTATGCTTCTGATTGACAAGAAGGTATGAGGAATTTCTCCGAGCAGGAATATTTTAGACTGGTATATTGTGAGGCTTTTGAGAGCAATGAGAAGGTTAAAGAATCTCTTCAAGGCCGAATATTCCATAATAAATGTTTCTGTATCAATCAACTGTACCTGTATCAACCAGTTATACCTGCATCAATCAGTTGTACCTGTATCAATCAATTGTACTTGTATCAACCAGTTATACCTGTATCAATCAATTGTACCTGTATTAATCAATTGTATCAACCAACAGTGTGCTGTGGGGAATATTCTCGCTTCTTCCTTAATCCTGAAGGGCTTCATTCACGTCAACTTGAGATCAACCCAAACCAATTTCTAGTTCTTTGAAGGTACGGGGGGAAATGGCCGATTGGTTAGTGCGTGCGCTTTGTATCATAAAGTCTGTCATTGAGTCCACTGACTTGGTTTCGATTCCCCAGTTGTGTGTGTGACAAGGAGTAGGTTCGTCTGTCCAACCCTCATGGGTTTTCTCCAGTTTCCTCCCACTGCTAACGACCCCTACGTGCAAGCCGAAATGTTAGTCCCGAAATGACCTGGTTAGTGTCGAGTAGACGTTAAACCCCTCCCTCTCTCTCGCCTTTATGAATAGACAGCCACCTGATTCTCAGGAACAATAAATAATAAAACTAAATCCAGATCGGATTCCGCAAGAACAAATATACAAGTAAAATACAGGTAGTTTAAAGATACAAACACTTCATTGGCCAAGAGCAAAATATACTCCAATGAAAAATCTTGATACTTGAAACATTTCAAAAGAGATTTATTTAAATTAGATCCATCAGTACCCTAAAGCCTCTATCATTAACAAATCAATAATAATAATAATAATAACTTAATTAAATGAAAATTCCAATATATCTCCTTTAATATCTTTAGTATGCGGATTAATGGGGTGAATATATACAATTAACAGAAGGGCAGACTACGCTAAAACTAGTAGAGTTGTGTTACTAGAAATTAACGGGGCGTATTATATACAATATATTGAAGCGCAGACTGACGACATGTAAATCCTTCCTTAAAGTTTAACCTCGTATCAATCTGATTAGAATACAGATCTATATTACCTTTCGGTTTTTTATACCGTCGATGGCCTCTACTACATGAAGATCTGACTAATTGTAGACATTTCTAGTGGGTTACGCAAAGAAGTTGCCGTAACAGACCATTTCATTGGCTAATCCCTCACCTCATCTACACCGCCTGTTATATAACAATTTTTCTAGATTCTAGTGTACTGAAGACAAATAAAACCAAACGGAATATGGATCTGTGTTTTATCAGTTTAACCAGTTCTATCACAAATGTGATAATAACTGACACCAATATTGTCCTTTAAGCAAGAATCCTTGAGATTCTGCTCTATATAACCATTCCTGTAATTATTGCACAGCTAAATTCAGTATGACATTCTATATACATATATATTTACACAAACCTAAATTACAATATTTGACACAGTCTTTAAAGGAAAGGTCTGAATGCTTAAAATATTTTAAAGGGTGTAGGTCCAACTTCAACGACCACCGTGTAACAGTGAAGACTGAAGTTCACTATTGGAACGGTGACAATTGAAGTTCACCACTGGCCACACTTTCACATACATGTATATAAAGATGAATTATCATGTTACCACCCAGGCCCAGAACTGTGTTACCACCCAGGCCCAGAATTGTGTTAACACCCAGACCCAGAATCGTGTTAACAACCAGACCCAGAATTAAACTTAATAATATAACATACATACATGTACAAAGCATCATACATACAATAATCGTCTTAACACTCTGGCCCAGAATCGTGTTAACACTCAGAATTAATCTTAATAATATAACATACACACAAAGCATCATATATACAATAATCGTGTTAACACCCTGGCCCAGAATCGTGTTAACACCTAGGCCCAGAATTAATCTTGATAATATACACACAAAGCATCATACATACAGTAATCATGTTACCACCCAGGCCCAGAATTGTGTTAACTCCTACAAACAGAATCGTGTTAACACCCAGGCCCAGAATTAAACTTAATAATATAACAAACACAAATCATCATACATACAATATATTATTAGATTTATGGGTTATATACACTTTAGGTAAGTTTTCTCCAGGTTCTCTCGTTTCATCCCACTGCTACAGAACTTTACGTACAAGCAAATCATTGAAATGAAACTAAACCACATGTTAGTCCCAAAATGAAGGATTGACATTAAACCACACTTGTCTCCCTCTACAGTAAAACATCTACCTTTCCTATATTTTTTAACCATTTTGATTTCATATATATATAAATAATAATTACTGGAAAACTGCATCACAGATAAACAAACAGTAAGCCAAAGACGAACCCCAGACAATGTAAGCAATATAAAATAGAAGCACTATCATATCAAGTGAATAGATACAGGGATACAGGCTACAGATGTTAGTGGCCACTGCACTGAAAACCAACTCACAACAAGGGAGACAATCCACAAAAACAAGAATGACAGCACCTTTGTTATTTTCAAGCTTTTTTAGTTCTGTAATCTGGCTTCAAACCCCAGCTCCTGTTAGCTGTAACTAGTGAACAGATCATGTTTAGATGTAGACAAGTTACTAAATATAGAACTGACCTTTAGTCTTACAGAGATTTACAGCAATATAGATATAACATGGAGTCAGACCGATATATACAGTAATATAGGACAGGACAGTAAATAATGGCAACATAGGGTTCTCAGTTCACTTATACTGACCTGTCAGATCAAATCAAATCAAAATTTCAAAGAATTTAACAGTAATACACAATTAAATTCATAGTTTTTGTAAAACACAGCTAAATTTATAGTCTTCATGCGTAAAACACAGTTATATATATATTTGGGATAATGCTAATAATTGTCATATTCTTTGAAAAAAATAATATATCTTACAAATTCAAGAAAACACAATACATGATAAATTACTGACCAATTTCTGAAGTGAGAGCCCTGATGTAGAATGATTAATGACAACGGGCCTGGAAATAGAGGCTTCAATTGTAGGCTAGCTGTCGAAATGTCATACACCATTGAACTTTCGTACCAGGCATGTATATCAATAAAAGTGGGACTGAGCAAAACGACAGGTACTACCAGAGTGATTACCTCGGATAAAACCAGAATTTGTGTCTGATAATTTTCTGTGACATGTGCCTTATTTACAGGCTTAGTTACTTTACAACTTTTCATTCTTAGCCCCAACAGGGGGGGGGGAGAGAGAGAGAGAGAGAAATGGGGTTTAACCTCCACTCGACACAAACTAGGTCATTTGGGGACTATCATACAGTTCAATTTTAGTTCAATAATTTGCTTGCGTGTAGGGGTCTTTAGCAGTGGGAGGAAAATCACGAGGTTGGACAGCCGACCCTATTCCTTGTCAAGTTTAGCCAGGGAATCAAAACCCCACCAGTTGACTCAATGACAGGTCTTATGATACAGCGAGAACATGCTAACCATTCGGCCACCCCTCCCGCGCTAACAGAGAATAAATAATGTTAACAACATATGACAAGAGTTTGACGTATGTTTACGCTATCAACAACCAAAAGAGAAACAAGATGGCCACCCAGAGAAAGATTCGAGATAAAAACTGTTCTTCTGTATGTTGAGGTGAGCCAGCTTGAGCTGTAATATAAAACAACAATACAATTTTAACATTCAGTTTAATTACAATCTTTAGATTCAAACAAAGGAATAAACATCCTACTACTCCATATCACACAAACTAGGTCTTTTCGAGACTAACACATGGTTCACAAACCAATAGCGCAGTGGACGCTTACGGCTAGCCCCCGGATCCTTTCACTATTTTGAATTGTCTGTATGTTTGTGTTTTCCTGAGTATGATGTCCTGTCCGTGTATTTGTTTTTGTGTAAATTTTGTGTGGTGCAGTCCCCCTTCACTTACTATACTAGTATTCGACATTAACTGGGATAATGAGAAAGAGAGAGAGAGAGAGAGGGAGAGAGAGAGAGGTCTACTAATGCATGGTTCACAAAACAATAGAAGTCCTACTATTCCACATCTACTGGGCTAACGAGAGAGAGAGAGGTCTACTTGACATAAACTAGGTGATTTCGGGACTAACATATGGTTCAATTTTATTTCAATAATTTGCTTGCGCGTAGGGGTCTTTAGCAGTGGGAGGAAACCGGAGGACATGGAGAAAACTCATGAGGTTGGACAGGCAACCCTACTAATTACGTACGCTAACGTGTATACGGTGCTAACCATTCGGCCACGAAACCCCCGAATGAGCAAAAGAAATTAAATGAAATGGGGTTTAACGTCCTACTGTTTTGCTCCGAACTGGGCCAATGAAGACGGGCATACGCCATAAAGTGTGCTATGAGGGAAATTTTGCCTGGACAACGGCACTACGGCCTACTCTTATATCAAATTGCAACTGCCAAGGGATCTTTTAAGTACACGCCAATGTATACATGGGACCTCTGGTTTTCATGTCATCCGAATGACTAGACAGCTGTCCTTGTCAGACCCTCCGTCTTGCATCACTGACAAGGGGGAACCACGCCGGAAAATCTGGGTAAAAATTAGCAAAAGACACCAACCACTACTACAATAGGTTGCTGTGTGTACAAAGTGTCATAAAGGTATCTTGCTGGACATCAAGGATATTATCTAATACATTAAGAGATGTTTTGGTACTACACAATGTTATAAACTATTGTCCAACAGATGGAGTGAAATTTGTTATATTATTTGCTTGAAAACGTCACTTTAGTTAAAATAGTAATTGTGTTCCATATTATGTTTTTGTGTTCATTAAGTATGTCAATTGCTAAATGACGTTGCTAAATGATGTTTCGAAGTATTTATTCGTAGCTAACTCTTACATATCAACCATTTGGGAAAGGTATATATACACATACTTGAAGTGATATTTGAATACTGTTGTCTGAACATTAAGAAAAATTTAGTCCACCTGTTTTACCAAACATAAAAACCGTCTGTCGGCTACAACTCAAGGATCGAACATTTCAAGTACTGTAATATTTTATCAGGCTTCGAAATAAGCAAACGCAAAAGCGTGCTAAAATATGACTATAGCAGGCTAGATTTAAACTATAACGCAAAGTTTTGTGTCTACGGTAATTTTGGTTTAAAAGCAGATTTTAAAACTTTTTCTATAGCCCAAATCTCTGAAAGGTTGAAAGCATTTACGACATAATCTCATGAAAGACTCACTTCCCTTGAACAAACACCGGACAAATAATATATGCAAAACTCAAATCATGTGATATTATTGACCAATCGTGTTATCCATTGGGTTTTTGTTGTTAATTAGCGAAGTATCTTTTTATGCAGTGCGAACCAGTTTGTTGTATTTTCTAATTAAACTGGAAAATTATCAATATTGATTGAAAAAAGAAGCGTGACCCCTGGCTTTAGGAAAAATAACAAGTAGTAAAACTTACGAGGTCCAGGGCGATTATCTGACATATTAAACGAAGACGTAAATATTCCAAAGGGAAAGGCACCAATTCCAAAGGAAAACTGAAATCCACCATCGCCAAAGCCAAATGCTGGGAATCCCTGAAAGAAGAATTGTCTCGTAGTTTACAGTCATGAAAAATCTCTTCCAAACATGACTATCACAATCTTTCACGTTCATGAAATGGTGCTGCAGCCATTAAAAAAACCTGCCGCCAATTAAATAATTGAGAAAAAAGCTCCTGTATAAAGATCCCTCTTCGTTATCATATTACAAGAGTAATTCTACATTTTCTTAAATTAAGGAGTGACAAATTGTATTATGCTTTAGTTTTGTCTCATTTTCTCTTTTGACCTCTTTGTCGGCATGCTTAGTGCACAATTTGCACTAAAGACCAAACCAATTTTACAAACTCATTTTTGCCCCCCTTTGTGGCTATTTGACCTTAGAAATTCCAATTTAAAAATGTTGCATATTTGAGAGTTTTGACCATCTCCAGACATATTGATAGCGATAAAACGCATGACAAGCAGTACATGAAAACATTTAAACAACGTAATGTTATTATTAGACATGTCGTTCTATCATTCCCACGGATATTCTCCATCAGCATCCGGTGACATATTAGACTGCAAGTAATATTGTATTCTATTGGCTGGTTTTAGACTGCCATCCAATTAAAATAAGCCTTACATTAGCATTCAATATGTTTGGTGAATAATTATGGCAGCCCTAGTTTTACCATGGAAACACCCATAGCATAAAGAATGAGGTCACTATACTCAAACATACATGTATGCAGTTTTAAAAATAAACAAAAACTGAAAGTACAGTAGTTTATGAATCTCAATATTTAGGAGAGTGATTTAGTTAATTAGCGAGCATATTAAATGACTCCCCTAATATAAGTTGAGGCGTGTCAGGATGCGCATGAGGGAAACACGCTTTAAATATGAAGGAATGTTATCCCGGAAAAGAAATAAAATAGGGAGAGCCAGAATGGAAATGAAATGGTGTTTAGCATCCTACTTTTCTGCTACGAGGGACGTTTGGACCAGACAGAAGGGCTTCAGCTTACTCTTATATCAAATCCCAAATGCCAATATGTACACGGGGCCCAAATTTGGTTCCATCTAAACGACTAGACATTGACCCTTGCCATAGAGTATCATGGAAATGTAAGGAATGAAATGGGGTTTAACGTTTTACTGTTCTGCTCCGAACTGGGCTAATGAAGACGGACATACGCCATACAGTGTGCTATGACTACTATGAGGGAAATTTTGCCCGGACAGCGGCACAATGGTCAGGGGATCTTTTACGGGCAAGTCAATGTGTACACGGGACCTCGGTTTTACGTCCCATTTAAACGACTAGACAGCTGTCCCTGTCAGACCCTCCGTCCTGCCTCACTGACATGGGACGGAAGCACGCCGGAAAATCTGGATGAACTTTCTCGGCAAATGCAGGGATTGAACACCCAATCTCCAGACTCGCGAGCCAGCGTCATACCCACTTAGCTACTGTGACCCCCCCCCCCCCCCAGAGTATCATGGACTCAACAAATAAATGAATGGCAGCTATTAGCATCAAATACGTACCCCGGTGTTTTCAGGTTCCGGTCTCTGTCCTGATGGGCGTGGTGGTAATTTCTCTCTAGAGAAAATAAAAACAACAATTCCGTTAAGAGGATACTCTATACATGTAGTTTAAAAGATCTACTGAGTTGCAGACAATAATGAGAGATAGAGAGAGAGAGAGAGAGAGAGAGAGCTACATGTAACATTAATTAGCAGCTTGAGGAAACCAGGGGACATGCAGACGACTCACAAGGTTGAGAAGGTGACAATTTCTAAACAAACAATACAAAATTCTTAATCGGTTTGATATATTCTGAAATCATCAAATTTCGTTCAAAGATAGATATGTACATAGAAATGAATAGTCAGCAATCCCATGGCCTAGTGATCAGTACCACGGTCAACAATATCATGCCCCTAAAA
The DNA here is from genome assembly GCF_932274485.2 of Patella vulgata. Taxonomy (NCBI): domain Eukaryota; kingdom Metazoa; phylum Mollusca; class Gastropoda; family Patellidae; genus Patella; species Patella vulgata. Next base: position 3,702,815 of record NC_065884.2, read on the forward strand.
AGAGAGAAATGGGGTTAAATGGCCACTCGACACAGACATACGGTTCAATTTTATTTCAATAATTCACTCGTACGTAGGAGTCTTTAGCAGTGTGGAGAAACTGGAGGACCAGGAGAAAACCCATGAGATTGGTCTGGTGACCCTACTCCGCGTCACATACATGCCCCTAAATCTTACAGTCAGTGGTCCCAACACTAATATATCATAAAACTTTAGGGTTATTTAGCAGTTGGAAGAAACCAAGTGACAACTTCCAAACAAACAATACAACATTCTGAATGAGTCTGATCTGAAATCATCAAGATTTGTATTTAATATGCCCAAGTGACTACAACACTAAAGTATACATTAATAATTACCTAGGATCCTGTGGATTTGGATTTCCTCTTCCGTATATGGGTATAACTTTATCTTTACCTATTCCAGCTTTACAAACCGGACAGAGTTGTCTCTGGGGACGAGTTTCTAACCACTGGTGTAAACATGGCCAGCTGAAGAATACAATAAATAAATAATTTATATATGTCCACTCGACACAAACTAGGTCATTTCGGAATGAACACATGGTTCAATTTTATTTCAATAATTTGCTTGTGCGTAGGGGTCTTTAGCAGTGGAAGGAAACCGGACTGCAGGACCCGGAGAAAACCCACGAGGTTGGACAGGCGACCCTACTCCTTGTCACGTACAACCAGGGATTTGAAACCACGCCAGTTGACTCAATGACAGGTCGTATGATACAGCACACACATGCTAACCATTCGGCCACCCAACCCCCCCCCCCCCCAGTAAGTAAGTAAGACTTTGGCTAATTAATAGAGCTGTGTCAATACAGTTCATTTTCGATACGATACGGCAAACCGGTACGCGATACGTATCGCGATATGATGACATCATGAATTATGCCCAAAATAATCTCAAACTACATTCTGTTTCAAGATGTTTGAGATGGGTAAGTATCAGGGTTCTTAATCCATTTGAAACGAACCGGCCAGAATTGGGTCAATTGAGGTCCCGTAGAATATGGGTTAATTATTATATCCATTCCCTTTAATATAACTAGACTTCAACAAAAATAATTCTTGGCAATTTGTTGTGGAGAATGTCATATTTTAAGGTATGTGATTACCACAAAAATAACGACAGGTACACCTTTTGAAAAATGTTCATATTTAATTCATGTACCATCTTTAAGTTTACGTCCAGAATAAATTAATTACTGTCTCCTTTTATTCGATGAAACATTCACGTTTCATAAGTCGATGATCTAAAATATTAGCATTATTCAACTATTGCCAGTATCAGAAAATGCTGTAGCCAAAATAAACTGTCTTCATAACACAATTTGTAGTCTTTGTCTATCAGGTACCAAGTCACGTAACTTGGTAAAAGTTTTTATTCATTCGTCAATTGATAGACACATGGCACAGTTGTCACGTGACAACCATACTTGAAATTGCTTTAAAATAAAAATTCCATACGATTATGATATAGCCTTCAATAAAAACAATATTTTTAAAATTAAGCCTTTGTCAGAATGTGTATAAAATAAACAAAATCATAATGGTAAGCGCTGTTTAGAAATGGTTTTATTGACCTAATTCCAAGCGATATGTCACGTGTCATTGGAATTCTATCAGGAAAATATATTATTAAATGACTGTTTCTCGGTGTATTCGGTGTTCTATCAGGGGATTATATTCAATGAAGATTTAAATATACCTAACAACTGGTCAGTGAATTCATCCAGTTATTATTTTAATGTCTACCAGTACATGGAAATCATACGGAGCGTGCAAGACACTCAATTGGTAAACCATGCAGAGATCGTCTTCTTTCACCACGTGGGTTTCATGGTCTTTCTTAACCGAAGAATTTTTTCAATGATACGGCTATATTACGTATCGATATAAATATCGCTGGAACGCATCGATATATCGACACAGCCCTACTAATTGACCTGGAATTCCTGTTGTTGATCGAAAAAAGGGGTTACCCTTGTCATTAGTGCAGAATGGAAGGCCTGGCAAGGAACAAGTATAGTCGTTCAGATGGGACAAAAAAACCGAGGTTCTGTGTACACATAAAAAAAACCTTGACTTTTGGAATTCAAAATAATAGTAGGCCGTAGCGTTACTGGCAAATAGCCAAGATGAAAAGCACCCTAGCTGCTAGCCAGCCTAGAGTCTTGACGTACTCTGTTAGTCTGCATTCATACCGGTACTTCAACTAAACTTTACTTTAAAGATATTGTCTTTTTTAGTTCTAATATCACTCAACATATATATATACATGGCTCGAAATGTTCGCCTGTCTACTTGTCGCCGACAGGCGATTTTTTCGTCTGACAGGTAGCAAGTAAAACTACCTGTCGCTTGCGAAATTTGGACTAGATATTACATGATGTTCAGTAAATTGACTTAAGACCACAATACTCACGTCCACGTCACGTACATTTAATTATTCGTTTCTAAATGCAAGAATTAAGCACGGAAATATCGTGAAAAGCCGCCATTTGCACTGTTTACATTTCGCTCTGTCGTAGGCAGCAGTTACTCACACAATTTGGAAGTAGACAATTTTTTAACAATGGATTTCACATCATCTACGCTTGTTTCCTTCTGCTTGACGTTACTTTATAGCATATGAAGTATTATACATGTACCGGTATCTAAATAAATTAAAACGCACCCTCAGGTCATCTAAAATAGTTCTATCGTAACGCCACCACAGTAAATATAGTGGTAGCTGGAATGGAAATGCACACAGCTCATTGCCTGGTGTGTTTAATCATTTAAAAAGTTTAAAACAATTTCCATAAATAAAGGCTATGAATAATTTATAAGACAATTTGACAAAATCAAAAAATCAGGTCGGAAAAATATTTCATATATAAATATAATTTGTAGCGTAAATATAGCCCGGATATGTGAGAAGGGAATTCCAGGTGGCGTTTTATCTGTCCTTCGCACACGGTACATGTAAATACGGTGCCATGCACAGGTGTGATTTGTGTTTTGATATTCAATTTATTACGGATATTTTAAAATCTGAATTCTACAACTCAACTGTGAAGTATTCGATTTAGTACCGAAGTGTGGTACCATGATACTTTGCGGAATTCACGTGGATACGGATGATAGAATTGTACGAATCTTCGAGTCGCTGAGCCAAAGCAGATTCGCCGACTTTCAAGAACTTTTAGGCAATCCGATGTCGAAGAAATAAAAAGGTTTCATATTTATATAGAGCAATGTACGTCAAAGACCTAACCACGTGTGTGTGTACCTACATGTATGGATATGTGTCATGTGTGATGTGATTAGTTTTTGGGTTTGATAATTGAGAGTGACAGGTTATTTACTGAAGCGACAGGTATGAAGAAAAGCTACCTGTCGCTTGTGACAGGTAGCTTTTTTTAAACATTTCGAGGCCTGTAGACAACAGTGATTGATGCTGATTGATATTACAATTCCTCAAGGTGTGCATGTATTATATAATAATACCAGCTGTGACATTGTTATAACATTGACACAAGCTCGTGAGTGACCGGTGACATGTCATTTCATCTACCCAGTCCCGTGCTTATACTTTCTACAATCAACAATATCGCCAACAAGTACGTCAACAGTATTAGTTTTCCAATTATTGAATTAAACTAAAAATAAATAATCTTACCAGAACAGATGACCACACATACTAACAACGGCATCATGCGCCGTATCTAAACAAATATTACATTCATAAACTGCTGCCTTTTCGTCTTCGCCATTATTTTCACTTGGTCCAGGATTACTTGAAGCAGCACCGGCTGAGGCTTCCGCCGGTTTCGAAGAATTGTCGGTGCTCATGTTACGCCTCTAAACGTTCAATGTGTACTTTTCTAAAATTACTGCGACTAAATTTAATGAAATAAACGGCCTTCACACAGGAATCAAGTTTACATCATACAACAAGATTTCGCAGAATTGTAGGCGGAAGTATACGAATCATTGCGCTTGCGCACTACAAATGTCATTTCCACTGAAGATAACTCTTTTCAATTTTTTCTTGCGGATGCAGACCACCACTAATTCATCTGCCCAAGAAGAAAAATGAAATGAAATGGGGTTTATAACGTCCTACTGTTCTGTCCCTACTGGGCTAATGACGATAGGTATACGCCATGCAGCGTGCTATGCGGGAATTTTCGCGCTACGGCCTACACTTATTTCGAATTACAAGGGTTCTTTTACGTGCATGCCTACACGTTCTCCCTTACCTGTGTGAACTGGTAGTGTAAATGAACCATTGGCAGTTGGTGTAATATTTATGTCGGACATATTATACAATATAAAGGCATAAATAATTAGGATACAAAACAACACAAGTATATTAATTTGCTTCCTGGTTGCATAAGGTGTATAATAGACGGAGAAATGGGGTTTAACGTCCACTCGACACAAACTAGTTCATTTCGGGACTTACATATGGTTTAATTTTATTTCAATAATTCACTTGTGCATAGGGGTCTTTAGCAGTGGGAGGAAACCAGAGGACCCGACGAAAACCCACGAAGTTGGACAGACGACCTTACTCCTTGTCACGTACAACTGGGGAATCGAAACCACGCCATTTGACTCAATGACAGAGCTTATGATACAACCATTCGGCCATCCACCCCCACCCCACCCAGCCTCCCTGGCGCATCAATTAAACTGCAAACTACATTGGTTGCCTTTCTCCTTTGGAATCATTCTGATTAAAACACAGATCATATTTCGTTTCGTTTTTTTTTAGTTCAAAATCTCGTTTTACTTGTCTTTACTATACTAGGATCTGGAAGTGTTGTTATATAACAAGCGTTCTAGTTGACGTCGAGAATTAGTCAATGAAACGGTCTGTTACGGCGTGTTTTTGGCGTGTTCTGGGCGGAACTGTGGGTAAACCTATAGAAACGTCAACGCTGATTTATTAATCAATTTCTGATGTCATAGGGTCAAAAACCGCTCGTATGACCCCTAATACGACCTCTAAGTACAACTGATCACATCACCATGTAGTGTAGGCCATCGAAAGTATAAAAAAAAACGAAACGAAATATAGATCTGTATTTTAATCATATTGATTTGTTTGTGGTATATCTTTAATTAACGTAGGGTGTGTGTGTGTGGGGGGGGGGGGGGTACACCATCCATCAGACATCGTGCTGCCGTGGTGTCTCAGTGAGTAAGATGTCGCTAACCTGATGTTCACCCGGGTGCACGGCGTCAGTGGTTCTACCTTGGCCACACCATCGACCATACATCGTAGAGCCGTGGGGGCTCAGTGAGTAAGGAAGCCACGGTGGCTAAGTGAATATGTTACTAGTTTCTCTGATTATATCGTGTCTCTTGGCAGCTACTATGATGAGAATAACGATGACGAGGATGACGATGATGAGGATGATAAGGATGACGATGATGACGATGATGATGATGATGATGATGACGATGGCGATGATGACAATGACAATGATAAGGACGATGATAAAATGACGATGATGAGGATGACGATGATGAGGAATGACGATGCAGAAAATGAGGATGATGACGAGGGTGAGGATGACGAGGATGAGGATGACGATGGTGACGATGATGACGATGACGACGATGATGAGGTTGACGATGACGATGATGAGGTTGACGATGATGAGGAGCCGATGCAGAAAATGATGTCACAGTGACCGTGAAGATGACACGATATTTTACTAATCCTTATTTCACTATTCTTATATAAATTATTATACGTTTTAAACAATCTAAACATGCCATTATTATTTGTGTATTATCATTTAGAGGCGGATTAATATAAGTAAGCTTTATATTTTGTTTCCTTATCCTTATAATTTATTATCTATTGTATATGTTAAATAAATACTGTTTAAACTAATCGATTTTAACAAAAATCAATATATACATGTACAGTCGGTTATATTGTTCAAGTCTACCTCTTGTGTGTTTTCTTGTGGGTGACTAAATGGAAACAAGAATCTTAATTGATGATTAATATTTCTAAATTCTTTTTATTAAACATGCATTATGCAAGAGCTAAATCTGTCTATTGCAGGTCTTTCTTTAGGCCTGAAATGTTATTTGAATTATTAATTAGATATTTATTAACCTATCCAGACCATAATCAACTCTAGATGGCATCTCTAGCCTGCGATCTTAAGTGGACCGTGGGCCAATTTATTGCATAACTTTCCTTCTAGATTTAACGATTAAATGGATAATCGAGACTATGCTGCTTATCGTACTGACTTTAGTAATGATGACCGAGGCTAGGCAGAAATTTCATTCGCTTAGTTCTCGGTTCATAGTGGATCAATTTGAATGAAATTTTCAGCAAATTGCCTTTACGTTATCTAGATTTTAACTAGTATAGTGAGAACTGCCAACTCGTTATCGAATCTCCCATAATGTATCTTTAAACAAATAATCAACATCATTAACAGCAGACAATTAATATTGGTATAACCGCTTAATGGAAAAAAATCTCCAATATGGATATGGGATTGACATAAACGTACACGTGTCTCCAAGTATCCAAATACAGGTATAACTGAAGTTTGTCCTTAGGGATGTGATCTGAAGTTGATCTCCTAATGACAAGTTTCCATGACGGTTTTTCTCTTAACTGACTCATTTCGGTCTATATATTCCCCATGTATTTACCTAGGACATTAATCCTATAAATCTATTGTCTATACAAACAATATACCCTGGTAACTAAAACGTTATAGCCCGTAGACGTTAATTAAAATTTATAAGGCCAATTTAAAGTGTAAAAGAACGAATACAAGAGACGGGTGATTAAAGAAATATTTAAGACAATATAAAGTAGATATAAATGGGGGGTAATTAACGTGGATTATAAACCTGTTTCGGTAAATCTCTTTTATCTCTGGGGTATATTCTATGCCCAGAATAACTTGCGGCTTTCGATATATACAGGGAAATTTGGGGTTATTCTTCTGAAAGTTTTTCTTTAAACCTGTAACAGGTTATTCTTCCAGGGTAGGGTTTTTTCCATAAGAAAACATGATCTAAGGTTTTTCTTATGGGAATTCTGGGATATTCTCATCTTGCGTACATGTAAACATAGACGGTTTATAAGCAAGATAAAGTCCTCGACTTCGGTTATGCTGGGGAAGAAAGACTTCAGAAAAAAAACGGGTTATTTTCTTCAGTCTTTCTTCCCCTAGCATAACCGAAGTCGAGGACTTTATCCTACACTTAAAATCCGTTAAAATATAATTTACTGAATTGAGTAATACTGTGCGGATTAGCACGACTTATTAAACATTTTCCAGCCTCGTGGGTTTTCTCCGGGTCCTCCGGTTTCCTCCCACTGCCAGTGCTAAAGACCCCTACGCTCAAGCGAATTATTGAAATAAAATTAAACCATATGTTAGTCCCAAAATGACCTAGTTTGTGTCGAGTGGACGTTAAACCCCATTTCTCTCTCTCTCTCTCTATTAAACAAATTTGCTATTGGGTCGCAATTCACTCTCCAATCGTATATCCATGTATGATCGGTATTATATCGTATATCGCCTTGAGTCGAAAATAAGTCTAGGTAATATTTAACAATTATTACAGGCTTTATTTAAGTATATACGAAAAGAATTACGCAATATGGCAGAAAACATGTTGACGGTTTCACGATTTCGCTTATTTAATTCTTCATATTTCTTTATACGTCACATTAATTCTGTTATTCACGGGTAAAAGAATTTTTCTCAGATATACGAAAGAACGGAAATAAATCATTATAACTAGATTACTGCGTTTGCGTTTTCAATTCACGTAGATGACTGTTTTGTTTGAGATTTTACAATCAATCATCAACGATAATCGATATCTACACCAAGCAAGCCCAGCGAACGTCTTGGGTCACCGTTCATTATTATCATTAGTTAGATTTGACGACGTAGGTGTTGAACACGGTACGTAGGGTTGTCTTATAGTTAATGATATCCTTAATTATACCTGATATTATGTTTGTTGTATCAGGTATATATATTCGTACAGGTGTTAATATAGAAGAATACATCCGGAATATAATCAACTGGATTCCAGGTAAGCTTATATATATATATATATATATCTTTATATCGACCGGTTTGTCTTGTCCCAATTAATTTATATATGAATGATATTGACCTTTGTCCGTCTTAACAACTAGAAATGGAGAAGTTCTTAACCGAATTTTACTTCCATGTTTTTTTTAAAATTTAAATGGACTTATGGCCAGCCATTGCAAGGCATCCCCCCTCCCCACATCACGTATTTAAATGCATTTTGTGTTTATGTATAAATAATCGGTTGAGTGGAGCGATTATTAAAATAATAATTATATTTTAATCCTGTTATTGATCGTGCGCTTATATATCAGATATCTCAAGATTAAATCCACACTAATATGAACTCAGGTTGACTATTTAAAGGGGCCACAGCGGCTAAGTGGGTAAGACGATGGTTCGCTAGCCCGGAGGTTGGGTGTTCGATTTCTTCATTGACAGAGAAAGTTCAGCGGGATTTTCTGACGTGGTTTCCTCATGGCAGTGGTGCAGAATGGAGGGCCTGACAATGATAGCTGTCTAGTCGTTCGGATGGGACGGAAAACCGACGACCTGTTTATACATTGGCGTGCGCGTAAAAGATCCCTTATTGGCAGTTGGAATTCGATCTAAGAGTAGGCCATACTGTCGCTACCCGGGAAAAATGTCCCTCATAGCACACTGTATGCCGTATGCCCGTCTTCGTTAGCCCAGTCGGAGCAGATCAGTGGGACCTGACGTGACCTTCCACTACAACTGGTCAGATCTTCATGTAGTGTAAAAAAGTATTTAAAAAAAAAAACGAAACGAAATGTAGATCTGTATTTGAATTAGATTGGTTTTCTATAATCTGTTTTTGAACTATTTATCACGACGGGTCATCTCTTTATCTAAATCGTACATAATGCATATTTAAATGAAATGAAATGAAATGGGGTTTAACGTCCTACTGTTCTGCTCCTAAACTGGGCTAATGAAGACGGGCATACGCCATATAGTGTGCTATCGAATTCCATCTGCCAAGGGATCTTTTACGTGCACGCCAATATGTACACGGGACTTCGGTTTTTCGTCCCATCCAAACGACTAGGCAGCTGTCCTTGTCAGGCCCTCTGTCCTGCATCACTGACAAGGGGAAACCACGCCGGAAAATCTGGATTAACTTTCTCGGCCAATGCAGGGATCGAACACCTGATCTCCAGGCTAGAGAGCCAGCGTCTTACCCACTTAGCCACTGTGACCCCCTTTAAAATAAAACAAATTGATCATAATATCAACAACTTGGATTCAATTGGCTTTGAAACAGATCTATCATTAACCTTTCTTGTACAACATGGAGCCACGGTGGCTAAGTGAGTAAGACGCTGGCTTGCTAGCCTGGAGGTCGCTGGTTCGATCCCGGTGTTGGCCGAGAAAGTTCGTCGGGGTTATCCGTTGTGGGTTTCCCCTTGATGCAGGATGGAGCGGGGGCCTGACAAGGACAGCTGTCTAGTCGTTCGGATAGGACGAAAACCCGATTTCACGTGTATTTTAGTCAAAACACTAAGTATACTTGGCGAATTGGGAGAAGTATTTTTTCTACTTCCATTTAATCAAATAGAAAAAGTTTAATTAGTCTTTGTGTGTATGACAGGTGTGTATGACAGGTGTGTATGACAGGTGTCAAACGGAGTAGAAACGCATTACAAAAACAGTATATTAATTTTTAGATATGGAAGCCATTCAAGACAGAGATCTATTCTCGAAGTATGAAGTAGATAGTCCTCTGTGTGCAAAATGAGACAATTGGCGTTTTTGTGAGTCGATTAGATTAGGTTTTGATTTGATAGTACGATTTGGTATGATTTCGATTTGATTAGCTATGGTCCACAAATGTAAAATTTGATAATTACGATTTGGTAAGACGGCTGCCATCACGGACACCGATCAGAAAAAAAAATTGTCTCTGCTAATTATTGATGACTTGTTAAAGACAAATGAAGGTTATCTACGCAAAAAAGGAAAAATGGTTGCCGTTAGAAACAATCTCCTATGTCCAACAAGTTCAAGTATTTTTTTGAAAACTGAAGTGACAAAACATGTAAAAAGTTTACTGAGAAAACCTAGGATCGAGGAATATATTGAAAAAACTGTAAATGAATAAAATTGCTTAGAGGTGATCTAACATTCTTGTGGACTATAAAGTTAACATTAAACACGTCAAATGCGTTTTAAAAAACATTTTTATGGAGAAAAACAACAATAAGCATTAAAAATTACTTACGACGTCGAACATTCCGCCATTTTGAAAAAGTCAAATCTAATCGCCTAAACACCTCCTGGGACGATTAGGTCGATTTGCCTAATCAGTTGAGTTAAATCGTCTTACAAATGTAACGATTAGCATAATCAACTTGGTTCACAAATGCGTATAATAACTAATCGGTCTAATCTAATCGGTTCACAAAAACGCGTAATGTTAATTCGGCGAGGCGTTCCGATTGTACTCAGGGCGTATCAAAAGACACATAATGAATGTATATGAGAGTGGAGCGGAGATAGTCGAAATTCATTTCATAATTACAGTTTAGTTTACAAAATGATCGTCACGTCCCAGGTTGTTTTAGACTTAATTTAACTATCCCGAACCCGAAAAAAAATAACGATAATAGGGACTGAGTGGTCGAATTGTTTAACGCGTGCGCGTTGGATCATAAGGTCAAGTTGCGTGGTTTCGATTCCCCGGTTAGATGTGACAAGGAGTTGGGTCCCCTTGTTTACCCTCGTGGGTTTCCTCCGGGTCCTCCGGGTCCTCCGGTTTCCTCCCACTGCTAAAGACCCCTACGCGCAAGCGAATTATTGAAATAAAATTGTAACATATTATGTTAGTCTCGAAATGACCTAGTTTGTGTCGAGTGGACGTTAAACCCCATTTCTCACTTTCTCGAATGATAATAAAAACGATACCATGCGTACATACTGCACGTAAAAATCCTTTAACACGGGGAATTTTTAGAAGTCAACTCGTAAACTTCCTTGTAGACCTTCAAGATACAATTCTAATCTCCCAGAACGTCAGTATTGACGTCACTGGTTAATACACCTTTTTACCTGTACCATTGCAACCCAAGTTATAACTCTTTTCACCTGTAACTCTAGACATATCTCTTTTTACCTGTACCGCTAGTTTGAGATCTATTAAGAACTCACAGTGGCGTTATAATATTTGTGAATTTATTAAGAATCCACGGTGGTGTTATTCAGAACTAAAAATGACTTTTATATGGTGTTTACTCGACCTTTTAGTCCAACAAACTAACCGACATCGTTGGAATATTATCGCAGAATATTATCGAAAGAGATTTTTTGTTTCTATTATAAAGAAGATGATTGCCTTTTCGTGTTATAAGCTAATTAGAAAAAGCATTATAATAGGTACAATTCGTGCTGTTTCATATTATCTATCATTAACATGGATAAACAATTAGGCAGGTGGCGTGAATGCTATTGTCTCCAATATCATGCGATCCGGAAGATTAAAGCGCGTAACACCAGGTGTCCAGGTGTCGCTCAGTTCTTTCCACATCGTTTCCGTATCTATTTGATTCCCGATTTTATATTGGTTTATGAACTGAAATGAAATTGGGTTTGACGTCCTACTGAGCTAATGAAGACGGGCATAAGCCAGAGTGCTATGAGGGAAATTTTGCCCGGACAGCGGCACTACGGCCTACTCTTATATCGATTTCCAACTGTCAAGGTATCTTTTACGTGCACGTCGATGAGTACACGGGACCTCGGTTTTTCGTTCGATCAGAACGACTAGACAGCTGTCCTTGTCAGGCCCTCCTTCCAGCACCACTGACAAGGGAGAACCACGCCAGAAAATCTAGATGAACTTTTTCGGCCAATGCAGGGATCGAACACCCGACCTCCAGGCCAGTGAGAAAACCCACGAGGATGGACAGGCAGCTCAACTCCTTGTCACGTACGACCGGGGAATCGAAACCACGCCAGTTGAATCAATGACAGACCTTATGATACAACACACACGCGTTAACCATTCGCCCCCACCCCTCTCAAGTATGCAGAACGTGTGACAAAATAACACTGGGGCATATCGCTCTGAATTAATTAATCTTCACCGTTACTATACCAACACAAAATACATAACAATAAAAACTGTATAACACATGGAATTCATACAAGTTGAAAATTATTTGATTCCTGTTGTAAAATTATGGTAATGGTTACCTGGAATTCTAGTCATGTTTGTGTAACTATGGAACAATGTGGGTTTATAGATTTCCAATTGTCGTGGTGTGGAAATGGTCCGTCATTAGACTCATTAACTATATAAGTTAGATGACACGTAACAACTATTACAACTTTTACAACATATTACAGACACGAAATCACTGCCACAAAAAAATTAAAGGAGTTAAATCTGTATCAGATGGGCGAGAGAGAGAGAGAGAGAGAGAGAGGGAGTAGGTCATTTCGGGACTAACATATAGTTCAATTTCAATAATCAGCTTGCGGGTAGGAGGAAACCGGAGGACCCGGAGAAAACCCACGAGGTTGGACAGGCGACTCTACAATATTGTAAAGATAAATCTCTTAAAGGAATGATTTAATTCCGTTCAACATTTATAAGATATAGGGAATAGAAATATTTCATCGACTTTAACGTCCACTCCAAACAAACTAGGCCATATCGTGACACACAGACATGTTCAATTTTATTTAAATAATTTGCTAGAGGGTGGGGTGGAATGGGGGGGGGCTGAGGACCCCACATCTTGTCACGTACAAACGGAGAATCGAAACCACGCGCACGCGTTTATCTACTTGACTACATATCTCTCAATATGGACACAAATGGGAAATGAAATGAAATGAAATGAAATGAAATGAAATGGGGTTTAACGTCCTACTGTTCTGCTCCTATACTGGGCTAATGAAGACGGGCATACGCCATACAGTGTGCTATGAGGGAAATTTTGCCCGGGCAGCGGCACTATCGCCTACTCTTATATCGAATTCCAACTGCCAAGGGATCTTTTACGTGCATTCCAATGTTTACACGGGACCTCGGTTTTTCGTCTCATCCGAAGGACTAGACAGCTGTCCTTGTCAGGCCCTCCGTCCTGCATCACTGACAAGGGGAAACCAAATCGGGATGAACTTTCTCGGCCAATGCAGGGATCGAACACCCGACCTCCAGGCTAGCGAGCCAGCGCCTTACCCACCTAGCCGCCGTGGCTCCGGACACAAATGGGTCAAAAGCGCATATTGATGTTGAATGGAGTATATATATATACTGATTTATATTTATTGTTTAGAACACATACTGTCATTTCTAATCAGTTTTCTCCGTCGAAGTACGCCAGCAGTAAAAATAGAATGGCAATCGCTCGTGTTTGGTTAGTCGAAACCACACCAAATTCGCACACGCGCTAACCATTCGGCCATCCAACCCAGAATGACCGCCATCTTGGTAATAAGCTATATGAACATGTGATCATTTTACAAGGTTGTGAATGTCAGGAATGGAATCTGTGACCCCGAAAACATATATATTGACACCAAACACTACTACTTAATCTAAATCAGCACATCAACCGATTTTCCCGCCAAAAATGGTCGCCGCCATCTTGGCAATATCATCATGAAATGATGGGAAACAATCTAAAGTATAGTCATGAATGCCGCCAATATTAATACATTGCCAAATCACAGTTGATATGTCGATAACATTATAAAAAAGGTGAAAATAAAAAATAATTTGGAATATTATCGCAAAATGGCTACCCTCAAATAATGGCCTCCCATACTATGAAGACCTACTCAAAAAAAATATGTCAACATTGTTTTTTTTTGTAATCAAACATCAAAACATACAAAATAAAGCTTATTCCACGATTTTTATCCGAAAAACCGACGGATTTACATTAAAGATCGGACTAAGAGAGAGGCTGACGCACATAATCACCCCCGAGGATAGGCCAGCGATCCTACTCCTGGGGACGCCTTGCCTCAATGACGGCTCAGTTTTCCCAAATTATTGAAATAGTTCCGTAATGATAAAAATGTTTTTGCTCACGCCTTTGTTGCACTTTAGTAATTTATCAAATATCAGCTAATAAACTGATTAATAATTCGATGTTATTCCGATAAATAAACGGCCTAAGTAGCCATTAATAATTTAAAAGCGATTAATATTATTTTTAAGTGATCAGCGTATTAACGTTGATAGCTTAATCGATTCGTTTACTGTGATCACATGCATTCTATATGCATGAAACATTATAAATAGTCGTCATTATTCACCGTACTGTTTGACCTAGGGTATTCATTAGTGCAGGGAGATATGATATGGGGTGGGGGGGAGGTAACGTCTTACTTTTCTGCACTAACCGGGATATTGAGGAGAGAGAGACGGAGGGGGAGAGGGAGAGAGAGAGAGAAATGGGGTTTAATGTTCACTCGACACAAACTAGATCATTTCGGGATTAACATATTGTTTTTAATTTTATTTCAATAATTCGCTTGCGCGTAGGGGTCTTTAGCAGTGGAAGGAAACCGGAGGACCCGGAGAAAACCCACGGGGTTAGACAGGAGACCCTACTCCTATTGAAGATAGGATTAACGTTATGGGAGTTCCGTCATACTGGGAGGAGGCCCAATATATATATCATCTAGGATCAAAATAGGGTCTTGGCATCCAAGATCACCGTAGAAATATTTTGAACATGTGGAAACCTTTTGTTGCTATCTACACTCAAATCATAGGTTTCCTTCTTTAGCGTAGGTTTCTGTTGCAGTAGGGGGTGGGGGCGGAGGAACCGGAGATAACGCACGAAGTTACGAAGGCAACCCTATCTTGTCACGTACAACTCTGGGATCGAACCCTTACCACTTGACCTTATGACCTAACGCGAACCCGTTAAGCCATTCGGCCAACCATCCCGTCTCTAGGCGTAAGCGAATTATTGAAATGAAATTGAACCATACGTTAGTATCGAAATGAACCATTTGTGACCAATGACCGTTAAAATGATAGCTATTAACAGTAACCACTACATGTCGGTATTACGTCCTTCTGTTCTGCTCGTACTGGGCTAATGAAAGCGATTATACGCCATGCAGTTTACTATGAGGGAGCGACGCTACGTTCTACTCTAATTTCGAATTCCAATTGTCAAGGATTTTTTTAAACGTACACGTCAATATGTACGTCAATTTTTACACCATCCGAACAACTTGACCAGGCACTGCGTAAAAATCCCGAAGTACGCAGAGATCAAACACCAGGTTAGTTAGCCAACGTCCTACTCACTGACCCACCGTGGCACCCCGATATAATATAAAGACTGCAATACACAAACATCGCCTTGTCTGCGATATCACCTCGGTGGAAGCGGACGTTAAATAAAGCTATTTCACACACAAACATCGCCTTAAAAAGTTTAGTCATACGATCCTTATATCGCCGTGGATCAATAGTTTGCATTTACGTATTTATTTGATACGTTATTCGAGATAGGTGTGTAAGTCTCGGTGTATGGCAACATAATATTTGGGTGGCAACTTCGTTCAAGCTATAGGCCCCCCACGTCCAGTTTGATCTGCGTCTTTTATTCAATCAATTATCATTACTTAATGTTATTTTAGTGTTAATGTGTTGGATTTTTTTTTTTGTATGTT
Organism: Patella vulgata; assembly: GCF_932274485.2. NCBI lineage: Eukaryota > Metazoa > Mollusca > Gastropoda > Patellidae > Patella > Patella vulgata. The sequence goes on from NC_065884.2 coordinate 3,718,587, forward strand.
CGATTTTTCTGGAATGATTTAAAAAATAGTTAAACTGCACAAATGGCGTTCGAGTATATGTCACAATAAAATAAAATTGAGTCAGTGTATATCCCACAGATATCCGATAATGGCGTCACGATGTGTCCCAATAAAACAAAATGGCGCCAGGGTACTTCTCATAGATATCAGAAAACGTCAGAAATGACATGAAATGGGGTTTAACGTCCTACTGTTCTGTTCAGACTGGGCTAATGAAGTGTGCTATGAGGGACATTTTGCCCGGACAGCGGCGCGACACCCTACTCTTATATCGAATTCCAACTGCCAGGGGATCTTTTACGTGCACGCCAAGGTGTACACCTGACCTCGGTTTATTCGTCCCATTAGAACTACTAGACAGTTGTTCTTGTCAGGCTCTCCATCCTGCACTATTGACAAGGGAAAACCACGCCGGGAAATCCCAACAAGATGGCGTGTGTCAAAATGACACCAGAGCATGTAAACAAACAAAAAAGAAAAAAAAAGACAATATGGGTCAGAGAACGACACAATAAAACAAAGTGACGTCAGAGAACGACATCATAAAACAAACTGACGTCAGAGAACGACATCATAAAACAAACTGACGTCAGAGAACGACATCATAAAACAAACTAACGTCAGAGAACGACACAACGAATCAAAATAGCACCAGAGTATGCCACATAAAAACAAAATGTATTAATGGTTATCATGCCTGTCTCTTGTTCTGGTGCGTGTTTATCATGTCTCCTCTTGTTCTGGTGCGGGTTTATCATGCCTGCCTCTTGTTCTGGTGCGTGTTTATCATGCTTGCCTCTTGTTCTGGTGCGGGTTTATCATGCCTGCCTCTTGTTCTGGTGCGGGTTTATCATGCCTGCCTCTTGTTCTGGTGCGCGTTTATCATGCCTGCCTCTTGTTCTGGTGCGGGTTTATCATGCCTGCCTCTTGTTCTGGTGCGGGTTTATCATGCCTGCCTCTTGTTCTGGTGCGGGTTTATCATGCTTGCCTCTTGTTCTGGTGCAGGTTTATCATGCCTGCCTCTTGTTCTGGTGCGGGTTTATCATGCCTGCCTCTTGTTCTGGTGCGTGTTTATCATGCCTGCCTCTTGTTCTGGTGCAGGTTTATCATGCCTGCCTCTTGTTCTGGTGCGTGTTTACCATAAGGTCTGTCATTGAGTCAACTAGCGGGGTTTCGATTCCCCGGTTGTAGGTGACAAGGAGTATGGTCGCCTGTCCAATTTCGTGGGTTTTCTCTCGGTCCCCCCCACACACCACTGCTAAAGACCCCCACGCGCAAGCCAATTGTTGAAAAGAAATAATATGGAACCATGTGTTAGTCCCGAAATGAACTAGTTTGTGTCGAGTGGACGTTAAATCCCATTTCATCTCTCTCTCCCTCCCCCTTACAGTGT